>NC_068562.1:22628333-23289166 GCF_022201045.2 Citrus sinensis | reverse complement strand
CTATTTATAGCAAAATCAACCAAGAAATTAACGATTACAGCCCAACAAGTATGGCTACAATTTTGTCAATCTATGTGGCTTCAATTTTGTCAATCCTAGCTTTCAAAATTTATGGGCTATGATCTCCATTTTCTTTAATTTGCTGGCACCAAAGTCAAGTACCAAATTCGGTGCTGACTTGTAGGTGCTTTCTTTGACATTAATAATCTTAGAGATGTTTCTAAGAAGGAGATGAAAGATGTGCATGAGATTTCAAATGCCCAAGAGGAAGTAATTGAAGACATGTTCACAATTGTAAAAGAAGAGGTGACTTCTACTCTTAAATTGTGCATTGAGCCTAATAGTATAATTTAGTTTTTGCAGCCAATTCAATTTGAAGACATGTCAAAACCAATTATTGATATTGGTTATGCCTATTTACATTGAAGCTAAGAAGGTTGTGCTTGAAGAAGTTCTAGTTGTAAAAATAAAGTTAATTAGCAAGCATACTGAGAGAGATTTGGTGAAATCTTGAGAGGCTTTGAGGCTCTTCATTTGTACAAATTTCATCTTCTAGAAAATGGAGAAAGAACATGAAATATTAGTTGTTCAAAGTTTCAAGGAAGATCAACGATAGGGATATGAGTTCAATCATTGAGATAATTTGATGCTATGTTACAAGTTCTATCCTTCAGATTGCACGTAAACTCAAGGATGAGTTTCTTTCAAGAGAAGCGAAATGATTTTGGACAATTAATTACTTTAGCAAGTGTTCTAACTTTTGTTAATCAGATTTTATTAGAGTCCTCCTGCTATTATCTAGATAGGATTCAATTGTATTTGCTCTATTGTAAATAGAGTCGTTAAATAATCTATTTGATAACCTTTGATTAATAATAAAATCCTCTTGTATAATTCCTCTGTAATTATTTATCTAAATCTCTCTATTTGAGTTATTTGGATTAGAGCATTTTCTAATCTTGTTGTAAGGCATTATTATAATCTTGTTGTAACGCATTATTATCTGTCTATGACGGAGCAACATAGCAACCTTGTAGAAGCAGAATTGATTGGTAAGGAACATTATATATTGTTTTAGTATTAAACCAAGTCAACACGATTAGGTTATACTCTTATCGAAGCGTGATTAAATCTCGTTATAATCCAAATGACTCAATGAGATTTTTAATAACGTATAAAGTGAGATTAGGTGATGTTCCATTCTAAACGACTTTAGAAGAGAGATTTTAATAGATAATCACAGATGAAACTATAAAAAAAATTTTTTTATTAAATAATTGAAGCTGAAGTTATAAAAATAATGATAAGACTTCTCTATTTATAATAGAGGAAACCTACTTTACTAAGTTAATGTAAAAAAAAAACTAAATCATAATTATGATAGAAATAAAATATTAAGATATATACTATAATTGACTCTAATTAAAATAAAAAGTCTTAAAATAATAAAAATTATAGAATTTTAAAATAACGTCCTACATTCAATACGATTGTTATTTAATTTATTTAAAAATAAAACAAAGAGAAAAGAAAATGAAAGTCACAAATTAAAAAGATCAAGCAAAGACAAACGTGACTACTATAAGTCAAAGGGCAAGAACAAATGGTTAATTAATGTCAAAAGTAGGTCTTGGGCCCAGAGTTAATGTTATAAATGTCAAATTGGAATTTCTTTGAAGTTTAGAATAAGCGCAAAGTCAAATCACGCGCTCTCAGTTATTTGACACTACTGGAAAAATTGATGGCTAGCTGCCGAGCACAATTCCTTCGAAGCTTCCATAATGACCAAAATAAAAATGTTTTTAAACATTTAATTCATTATTCTTTCCAAACAAAAACAAAATTATCTGCATATAATACGGACCGGGTTGTGAACCCTTTTGACTTTTGAGATGTCTCTGTTACATAATTTCAATGAGATTGCAAGTGCCCAAGGCTTTTTAATGACATTATAGGAGTTTCCAGACAATATAAAGATATGGGATACTAAAACAGATTTTTCGATTTTTCTTTTTTACAAGTATATTATAATACGAGAGGTCCGCTAAAAATTTAGATACAACGTTTATAGATACTTACCAAGTATAATACAAAAGGAGAAAGAACTCCTAGATAGACTCAAACTATTGCATACAGTGTTGGTTGTCCCCACCATTGGACTACAAGGCCTATTCTTATTATTATTATTGTTATTTGTTCATGCAAGCTTCTAAAAAGCCATTGGTATAATTCTTGGATATTTCCTTAAAGTAACTTAAGTTGTCCTCAACAGGTCAACAGTGTGACAAAGAATATACATTACAAGAGCAAGTAATTAACAAGGGAACAATATCACACAAAAAATAATAAATAAATAAATACAACCAAAATGAGAGGTCATGTTGTGTTGCTCATGACTCATGAGAAACAGATAATGAAACTAGTTGCACTCCCAAGGTTGATCATATAAATACCATCACAATAGCATACATCAAAAGATCATAAAGTTACCATAAAGCTTCGTATATATCACCAAAACAGTTTAAGTACTGAATTTAATTTATAAAATGCCTAGACTTATTTGTATAATATAATATACATTGAACTATGAAAATTAAGAACATATTCGCATTTTTATTGACTCTAGATTTCAAAAGCATCAAGAGCTAGTTAATAAAATTCATCCTGAAGAAGAATTGCCAAAACAGGAACAAAGGAGATGAAAACCGAGTTCGTGAAGAATGACCTTCAGCTCGTGATAAACAGATGAGAAAATTCGACGCTTAATGCATCCTCTCTTAGGAGGGAGATAAAGAACTTGCTCCATTTTCTGCTGGCAATAAGTTCTGCGCCTGGCCTCGAGCTTAAGGGATCCAGCTTCAGCTTTAGGCATTGTGAAAAAATTACAAGGCAAAAGGCAAAAATTAATGGGTGTGAACTAGAATTTTACAACAAAATTATATGGTGTCAAATGTCCACTGCCTTGAGCTCATATATATATTTGTGTCAACTCAGGAAGAGACAAAGTTGACAAATGAAGGGAAAATGAGAGTAAAGCTTCATATTTAAACGGAGTTGACAAAACGAAGGAAATTCTATACTTATCCCACAAGATATTCATTGACTCCAAAGTCCAAACCTACATTTCTTATGAAAAGTAAGTAGTAGACACACATCATGGAGACATGATAATGTTTTAATTAGAGTTTGATTGAGTGTCGACAGCTGGTTTAGGTGATGGGACCCACCGCGGTGAAGGCCATTTGCAAGGTGGTAGTTGTGGGATGCTGCCCCATGGGCAAGCAAAGGGATTTGATGAGCTGATGACTGAGGTGGTAGCACCGAAGACCATATCATAGGAGGCCGATGTAGCACCAATGGAAAGTGACCAAAGCGTGGTAGTCCATGGCCAGGCTCACTACTATTACTTTTGTTATTTTTTTAATTATTATTTCTACAAATACATTATCATCTGAAATTTATTGAGAGCCTAAATACATAAATTTGTAGTGCACCCTAGAATTATTTAGGGCATGAGTTCTTACCGTGGCTGCTCATGACTAGTATTTTCTAACACTTGAGTCATGAAACAACAAAGTAACAATAAAAAATAATATGCCAATTGTCCTTTGCTCCCTTAATTGCCAGCTGCTTTAATCGATGATGATGGTTTTAGCATACTAGTATATATGTTTGCTTTGCATACGGCACTACATTGGAGGTAAATTTTAAATAGGAAAAAGGACACCTACACCCTTTTTGAGAAAATAATCACAAAGGCTCCTAAGTTTTTAATAAAGGACACTAAGACCTCCTTTTGACAATAATACCTTTTGATGTCATAAATCTAAAAATGTTGACCCGAAAATTTTATAATAAATAGAAATATGGCATTAAAATAAATTTAATAATGTATACATTTTAAAATAATTTCAATATTTAAAAATATTTTTATATTTTACAATCTATTAGACCTAATTTATTACATTAAAGTAATTTTAATAATAAATAGAAACATAATATTAAAATAAATAAATTAAAATCAAAATTATTTTGGGTATTATTAAAAATAATTTTAATATTATTAATAAGCAGGTATTTTGTTAATTGTAAATCTATTTAACCCAAATATTTGTTAAAAATCTCTATAATAAATACAAATATATAATTAAAATAAATATAATAATTTAATATTTAATATTATTTTAAATGTTAAAAATAATTTAATATTATTAGATAGATTATATTATTTATATTAAATTTGCATTAATTAAAAAAATTCAAAGTTAATTTTCTAAATTACTAAATTTAAAGAGTATTATGGTAAAAAAGATGGTCTTAGTATTCCTTTTGAAAACTTGAGGGTCTTTGTGACTGTTTTTCCATATCTTAGGAGTGTAGGTGTCCTTTTTTCTTTTAAATATTACTTCTTTAATTAAAGACAAAATTTAAGATAGTCGAAGAATAAATTATCACAAACTCATCAGTTTAATTTAAATTAAAATTTAAATGTTCCCTACATTAATTATAGGAATTTATATTTATTTTTTAAAGTTTGAGGTTGAGGTAATTAGAAAAATATATATACTTATTCAGCTACGACGATACTGAAGAAAAGATGAATTCGAAAGTATTAAGTACATCATCTGCATTTCAAAAACATTTTTTTTAAAGCAAAATAAAATATAATTAGTAATATGATCCACAATTTGAGAAATTATTCTCTGTAATTCCAAGAAAATCTCGAATGATTCAACTAAAATCAAGTGCCTGAAGTTTTAACGATTGAATTGACACGCATTAAAATTTTGAAGAGACAAAGATTTGGAAATTTCTTGAAAAGTAACCTAGCTTGGAGGTAATTTGGCTTCTGGCCACAAAATGCCAACCCAGTAAATTAAATGAAACAGAAAACGCGCAACATCAATAAGAATTAGGGCCCTACAATATTTGTATCCAATAAAACCTTTTGAACCTTAATTGTGATCATATATGGTGAGAAGAAATAGTAGATGAAGAGAGACTTTAGATGAAGAAATATTTTGTCTGAAAATATCATAACTATAATGTAATTTCATTGCGTAATGAGTAATAATGCATAACTTTTGACGTAGGATGACTAAGCTATTACTGAATAAAAAGTTATTAAATAAAATCAAATTAAGTATGTTTTAAAGATTTTTATTTCTAATTAATTTGTGATTCACAGTGAGTTTACCCTTACATAATTATTGAATTAAAAAAATTTTCACTTTCTATGCCTTAATGGATT
The DNA here is from genome assembly GCF_022201045.2 of Citrus sinensis. Taxonomy (NCBI): domain Eukaryota; kingdom Viridiplantae; phylum Streptophyta; class Magnoliopsida; order Sapindales; family Rutaceae; genus Citrus; species Citrus sinensis. The sequence goes on along the minus strand of NC_068562.1, from coordinate 23,283,915 downwards.
ATTATTATTATTATTATTATTTTTAATCTTCAACCTAGTTTTATAAGAGGGAGTGGAGTCACAAATTAAAAGGTAAAGGCAAGAATGGGGAGTGGGAATTTACAACAAATTATGGGTGTGTATGTGTCAAAAGTCCATTGCTTTATATTTCTGTCAATTTAGCAAGAGACAAAGTTGTCAAATGAAGAGAAGTTGAGAGTAGAACTTCGTACTAATACTAAAGAAAGAGTCTGGACACGTGACGAGAATATACACCTGACGTCTGAGTTGACGCTATTTTGGTAAGATAGTACCATGAAATTGCATCATTCATATGCATGGTGTTAGGAATTTCATCTATAAATTTATTGATATATACAAACAGAAATTTATGGGGTTAACCTTTAAGTTACGGTCCAAATTTTATCTCATTAATATTTAGGGAACAAATTCACCGTCTACTCACATTTATGAAGAAGGATTTTTATCCCTAACCAATTACGTGGAAGAGATATGAGTCTTTCGATTACAAAAGCTTGAACCCACTATCTCATTTTTTTTTTTTTTTGATGAGTTAGGTTGCTACTAGGATTAGGGATGGCAATTTGGTCCATTTAAATTGGATATCCATACATCCAATCCAATTGGATTGGATAATATCCATCCAAAACTTTTTGGATATGGATATGGGTATTTTAAAAAAATATCCAAATAAAAATTGGATGGGTATGGATATCCAATTAATATCTTATTTGAAATTAAAAAATTAAAATCGTAAAACTAAAATGAAATAAGCAAAATCAAATGTCTGGATAGCAAAACCTAAGATTATCACATCGCTCGCTGGCCGGTCTTCGCTTACCGACGCTCTTCCCCGACTCCGACGCTGCTTTCCGGGGGTTCCGTTTAGGTGCGCCGGCGCTGTACCAATGGTTGATCAGCCGTAACTGTAGCTTCCAGCTATTCTTGAGCGCTTTTCTGCCTCGTTCCAGCTGCCATCGTCTCTGTCGTCGCTACCACCGCCGTCGTCCGTCCGCCTGTTTGTTGTCTCCCTCGCAAGGTAAGTTTTGATTGCTGAAGCTTATAAGCTGTTTAGTAGAGTGGGAGTTGGCAAGAGTAGTATGTGAGCGTTTGAAACCCTTCTATACTATGACTGAGATGTTTTCTGGCACTAAATACCCAACAGCTAACTTATTTTTTCCAATAATTTGTGAAATTAGATTATCATTGAATGCTTGGCTTAATTCTTCATGTGATGTGATAAAAAAATATGGCGAAAAGTATGTTAGAAAAGTTTGGAAAATATTGGGATGAAATCCATGGTGTAATAGCTGTTGCTGTTGTATTGGATCCTAGATATAAAATGGTTCTAGTGGATTATTTCTTTCCTCAGATTTATGGTAGTGATGCATCAACTCATGTTGATAGAATCCGTACTCTCTGTTCTGACTTATATTCAGAATATAAAAAAAAGAGTGTGGTTGGATCGAATTTGGCTGAAGGATTTGGTGAGTCTAGTGTTGTTTGTAATTCTAATTCTAGTTCAGTTGTGATGGGTATGTGGGATGTGCAAAAATTTAATGCATTCAAAGCCAACATATTGGTAAACGAGTTAAGTCGGAGTTAGATAATTACTTGGAAGAAGAGGATAAGACTACTCCAGACTTCGATATTTTAATGTGGTGGAAGGTGAATAGAAGTAGATATCCGATATTGTCTGAGATTGCTAGAGATTTGCTGGCTGTTCCGGTCTCCACAGTTGCTTCCGAATCTGCTTTTAGTGCGGGAGGTCGATGTTTAAGCCCACATCGTAGTAGACTTCATCCGAGTACAGTAGAGGCCTTAATGTGTACTCATAATTGGATATGGGCTCAATTAAAAGGTATCAAATTCAGCTCACTTCTGCACTTATTTGATTTTGATAGTATTTGTTTTTTTTTTTTATATTTTACAAGTTTTTTTTTTTAAATTAGGTGAGATTCCTAAAGATAAAGTGATGAATGGGGAAGAAATAAATGGAGAAGTGACTGATAATGATGATGAAGAGGAGACCCAACCATGTTCTGAATAGTGTTTATTTTTCTTTTTTTGGTATGTGCTTGATGCTTATTGTTGTGCCTAATTGAAGAGTATATTTTTAGGAAAGGACCTCAATGTTACGGATCCCTGGTGTTCTGTTCTGTGGCCCTGTCTTCTATTACCTAATCTTCTGTCCTGTGTTATTCATCTTAAGTTTCACTTGATTTAAAAATCTATCCGGCTGCCAAAGATATTTCATTTGTTATGGCCATGGTGGCAAATTATATGGTTTAAGCTGAATATTACAGAAAATGTAACTGCCTTGGTTGATGCTTAAAATACTTTGATCACTTCTGAGATTAAGAAATAATAAGCATGTGAGCCCTTTGCACAATAGACTGCCTACTATCTATATTATATATTTATTTAGTTAGGAAGTAAAGTGCTGAGAAACATACAATTGGAGTCTCTGTTTCAGAATTTCCTGTTTAGTTCATATCTGCTCTATTCATGCATCAAATGGCAGGTCTGGCTTTTTTCTGTCATTTTCTCATTTACTTCTTGTTATCAGTTGGTTGCAGTTTGAAAATTTCCTTGGGCAAAGGCAAACCTGAATTATACTGGTCAGACACTCATCATATCCGCAGGTAACTGTCACAACTGGCTGAACTTACACTATTAAGCTTCTTTCATTTTTCATTTGGCTCATTGTGCATTTAATATTATCTGTGTTTTGCTTGAATTTGCAGATTAATGATGATGATCTAGTTGGAGATTAATGATGTGTTAGAAGATTGGAGATTAATGATGCGTTAGAAGAATGAACTTTTTGTATTTAATTTGAAATTAATTTGTAATTTCATATTATAATTTTTTTGAATTCATAGTTTTGATATTTGTTATGTTTATTATTTTTTATTTGATATTAGAATCTAATACTGATTTTAACTATTTTATATTATTTTTTATTTATTTTTTTTATTTTTTATATAATAAAAATAAAATATTCATGGATATCCGTGGATATCCATGGATATCCATATCTTTATGGATAAAATCCATATCCATGTCCAATATTAAATACTGGATATGGATATGGATATATCCATCATGGATAATTATAGATTTGTATTTTGATGGATATTATCCATCCAGAATTGGATATTTGCCATCCCTAACTAGGATTAATTGTGGAAATTTTGGTACTCGTTAATTTGATACAAACACAATTAGAAAAAGAGAACAATAAAATTAACAGCAACTTTTATTACTGTTGCTCCATTACACCTCAGCTATTGGATAAAAAGAAAATGAAAAAATAAAAATAAAAACAATTTGGGAAAGACATCTTGTTGACCTTGAGGAGTACGTAACCTATTATTAGTGAGGATAAATATATTTAGGCTATTCTATAATATAATTTATGTAAGATACTAAGATAGTCTATATAGCTAGTTTTCTAATTACAAAATATTAGTGGACTTCTTTTTAATTTCTCTCTATATTGAACAAATCACTTTAACATTTCAAATTCTATGATTTTCTCTCTCTATTTGTATTCTTCTCTTTTAAGTTAATGTATTAATTTTTCATTTCTCTTTTGATGTAAGAATGGTGTTTATTTTTTTGTGGTGGAAAAGTAATTTGACATTTTTAATCACGCGTAAATGATTACAAGCTTTGGATGAAGCTACGGTGCCCTGGGTACACGGTACCATTGTTTTTGGTAAATTACTTTACAGTCCCTCTTATTTGCTGAAAAGTGAAAAAAATTAAAAGTTATGAAATTTGAATATATAAGTCCAAAATATTTCTACTATTTACACTTAAGAATATATTTCTATTATTTATATTTGAGTACTAAACCATAATTGATTATTATAAAATTTTTTAACATTGTCATTTGGTCATATTATTATTGATAAATTAAAATTTAATTACATATTTAAATTATTTATTATTGATTAAATAGATTTTATACTGTTTCTAAAAATTGTTTAATATTATTGATAAATTAATATATTTTATTATATATTTAAATTATTTATTACATATTAAATTAATATTATATTATTTTCAAAAAAAAGATTTTATGTATTATTTTTTTTTCAAGTTATTGGCCTTATATTGTCATTAATTTTAATAGTAAATTAGATCACTTGATCAAAATAGAAAATATAAAAATTATCCAAAATTATTTCTCAAACTTTTGATTATTTTTCTTTTTTGAAAAACAATAGAGATGTTAATGTTAAAAACCAAATAGAATACATCCATGTTGTTGAAGCAAGTTTTGCATTAAATCTAATGGGCAACTCATAAATAGACAAAATGTGGGGTACCATGCACCAAGTGCACGGTAGCTGGACCCTTTTTTTAAATCACACTACTGCATAGACCAAAGAATCAATAGTAGGACTTTCGTCAATCAAAAAATCTACTTCTAAAATATGATGGTTTAAATTAAAACTATTTTATTTGGTTAGAGTTTATGAAAAGAAGGAAACAAAAATAGAGGATAGAGTTCATGGGTGCTAAACTGCTAATTAGGAGTAAAGAAAAAACATAAATGAAATTCAGTTATCATACACAAAGAAGCTAATGTAGTGTTTGCTTGCTGGAGTGGGAGTGAGGAGTGTGGATTCCTCCCACTCCAGCGTTTACTTGCAAGTTTTGAAGGGGGAGTGGGATTCCCACTCCGTGGGACCCACTCAATTTTGGAGTGGGGATTGGGATTCCCACTCCCGTGGGGAGAGGTGGGAGTCCCACTCCCACTCCTTTGATACCAAAAACGCCCTTAAACAATATCAAAATTTACAATTGTACCATATATAAAAAAGACTGAATGGTAACGAATTTCAAGTTCATCAAACCCTAACCAGTGAAATCCCAAAATCTAACTCGTGAAATCCCAAAATCATTGCTCGATTTCTTCACTTGGAAAAGGTCACCGGTGCCGGCGAAAAGAGAATACATGAACTAGCCTCAATCACGGCTTTGGAATCACTACCCACGCTGCTAAAAATTCTCTTTTGTCGATTTCGAATCATCGAAGGTAATGTTTTCTAATAACATTCATGCCACTGATCTAGTTTTTGTTGAGTCATACATGCAACGATCTGTCATTAATTTATCTTTGTGTTACATGTGTTGCTCGAACCGATTTGCTTATTTTTTTTGGTCAAAAAGTGAAAATAAAAGAGGAAGTTCTTTTGTGTGTTGAAAGTGCTTTTTCTCTGCTTTTGCTCCTACTGTGTATAGAGACAAGATGTGGTGCCAGTTCAGTGGTCATGTGGAAGCTCTTTTTTTTTGTTTAAAATTTCTCTATTCTGGGTTGTGAAAATTTAATGCATGGATTTGGTTTTTTTCTCCCATTTTCAAGAGAGCAATGATCGTGTACATGCAGATCCATAATTAGTCTAATGCATGCCAGTTTAAGATTTTGCCATGTGTAAGATTAGGGTCCATAATTTACAACTATTTATGGTTAAAATATGTAAACATATTTGAAGGGAACTCAACAAGTGTAAACTTTTTGCAATATAATTAGTTTATATTTATATTGGAATGTAAACTTTTTGCAGTTCTTATTTGGACATAATGATTAGTTATTGACTCCACATGTTTGACTAATATAATGATGCTGGGAAAGATAAGGCATGATAATTACATAGTCTACTTTATTCTTGTTCTCTTATTTAAGCTATCATTTCCTCTAGCTGTGACTATTGAGAAAACACTTTATCAATGACAAGTTGAAAAATAATTAGATTTATTATTATTTTAGCAAAATTTTGACCTTTTTTATGCCTCTGGCATCCAAGCATTAGCTATTTTTGTCTGTGTTTTAACAGAAAAGTAATTGAAAGAGAATGAAAGAGATTGTTTTTGCTGCTGTTCGATTTGATAAATTTCCTCTTGTTGGTTTTGGCTTATTTTATATAACTGATGGATTAGTTAATATATTTTCCAGCTCATTTAGTTGAGGTTCCATCATAAAGAAATAAAAATTAATTTTCCAGCCCATTTTATTTATCGAGTTTTCTTTTTTGTTAAGCGATAGGATGGCACAGTTGTTAGCAAGAAAGCAGAAAATCTTGGTAATTATACAAGAACTAGTTGTCATGTTGCAAATGATTATGGCTGTGTGTGCTGCTATGTATTCCTATGTTTACTTATCTTGTGAACAAAGGTTGGAAAGTCCAAATTCAGCTTATAGAGTTTACCAACAACTGTCACATTTGCATGGCTTGGTGTTTGAAAGTGATATAAAATGTTTGTCACAATTAAGAATGGATAGACAAGCATTTTTCAAATTATGTAAGCTTCTTTGTGAGAAAGGGAGTTTGGTTAGAAGTAAAAGGGTGTCTCCAGAGGAAATGGTTGCAATGTTTTTGTCAATCTTAGCACATCATGTCAAAAATCGGGTTGTCGGTTTTAACTTTAAGAGATCCAGAAGAACAGTTAGTAAATGTTTTCATGAGTGTTTAAGGGCAATGATTAGATGTCAAAAGGAATTTTGGAAGAAACCTGAGCCAATTACAGACAACTCAACGGACCCAAAATGGAAGTGGTTTACGGTAAGTATAATATTTTGTTTCATTTGTGTCTTCTCTAATACACTTTGTACATTGACTCATTAAATTTTTTTAATGGTTTATTGTAGAATTGCTTAGGAGCTTTAGATGGTACTTATATAAAAGTTCATGTTTCGGAGGCCGATAAACCAAGATATAGAACTAGAAAAAATGAGATTGCAACAAATGTTTTGGGAGTTTGTTCACAAGATATGCAATTTATATATGTCTTACCGGGTTGGGAAGGTTCAACTCATGATATGCGCGTGCTAAAAGATGCCTTAACTAGAACAAATGGGTTAAAAGTCCCTCATGGTAATAAATTTAACCAAATTTTTCTTTAGCTTGTGAGAGTATATTACTTGGCGAATGATTTTTTTTCATACAACATTATCTTATTCTTTTTATAGGTTATTATTACTTGGTTGATGCTGGCTATACCAATGGGATGAGTTTTCTTTCACCATATAGAGGGGAACGTTATCATTTGAGCGACTTTCGTGATGGACACCAACCTCATACACCAAAAGAGTTTTTTAATATGAAACACTCTAGTGCTCGCAATGTGATTGAGCGATGTTTCGGGATATTAAAGAAGAGATGGGTTGTACTTAGAAGTCCCGCTTTTTATGATATTATAACACAACGTCGTATAATATCTGTTTGTTGTATGTTGCACAATTTCATAAGAACGGAAATGTCTATCGATGTTATGGAAGAAGAAATAGATGATGACATAGGGGACAATGTTGACGAAGCACAATTCATTGAGTCAATTGACACTTCAAATGAGTGGTCTGCTTGGAGAGATAATTTAGCTCAAGAGATGTGGAACATGAGGAATGCATGAGGACATTCGTTTATTATCATTGTAGTTTGTTAAATCACTTGTAATGGTATTTAACAATGTATTTGTTTGGTGTGTTCCTTCAATGACAATGTGATTGTTTTAATTGACAATGTATTATTTTATATTTGCTGTTTATGCAATTTATTATTATTTTTTATGATGAATTATTTTTGCCATTTATTTTCATTTTATATGTTGCATTTAACTATACAATCAAGTGTAGTTGACGTTATACTTTTTTTATAACAAATTTATTTTATTGTAAATAGAATGAGTCAAAGAGGTCGTGGGTTGTCGAAGCATTACTAGACAACAGCCCAAGATGATGCATTGGTAGATTCATTGTATGAATTGAGTCAAAATCCAATGTGGCGGGTAGATTGTGGGTTCCAAACTGGATACTTGAATCAACTTGAAAGTATGTTGGAGTTGAAAATTCCAGGATGTGGATTGAAAGCATATCCCCATATTGAATCTAGAGTGAAGTATTTCAAGCTAAAACATAATGCTGTGGCAGACATGTTAGCTCTAAGTGGGTTTGGTTGGGATTCAGAGAAGTCGATGATTGTATGTGATAAAAGTGTTTACGATGAGTATGTGAAGGTAAAATACCTAACTTTATTCTTTCTATTGAGAGTTAGGGAGTAGATCATAATTGGTTTTGAAGTTTATAATGTCCTTTATCTATCTGATTTATTTCATTTGGGCTGTTTTGGATGTTCGTGCTCTGTTTTTGACTCCGTTTCTGGGCTGTTTATGTTGATGGGCTGTTCATGTTTCTTTGTTCCATTATTATTTCTAGGCTTCATTCTTTTGATGTGTTGATCTTGTTTCTTTGTTAAATATTTGCTGTTTATGTTCGTTTAAGATTAAAGGGCACTGATTGTTTAACATTAATCAATCATTTGTTGTCCTGTTTATGTTGTTGTGCTGTTCATGTTTCTTTGTTTTGTTATTCCCCCAATAGAAAAGAAAGGATGCAAGTGGGTTATTTCTCAAACCATTTCCCCATTATTACACATTGAGTGAGATCTTTGGTCGTGATAGAGCTAATGGAGCAAATGCCGGCAATGCTGATGATGACGAAGAAGAGGTACGTCATGAAGACAATTTTAATTTCACCTTAGGAAATGATTCCACTCATGAGACTTTTATGGAGAATATTCTTGATGATATGTCACACACTCCACAATCACGTGCACATGCTAATGAAAATGAAAGCATTCCAAGTAATTCCAGCCATCCCAAGAAGAAAATAAGAACCAAGGACAAGACATTTGAAATTATGTCTTCAAATATGGGGGCAATGGCAGAGTCCATTTCAGCCATTGTACCCAAGCTTGATGGGTTGATTAGCGTACTTTCTACTGATGACAAAGAATTATCTGATTTACAAGCTAAGTTGTATGGTGAAATATGTAAGATTGAAGGCTTAGGCGAGCAAGAAATATTAGATGCGATTGATATTTTGGCAACCAAACATGATATGCTACGTGTGTTCTTCAACTTGCCCAATGAGCTGAAAAAGGGGTATATCCTTCGAAAGATTGGTCGTGGTTTGTGAGATGCAGTCCTTGTATTAGTTTAGAAATTTAGATTGTGTTTTGTCAAATGAACACACTATTTTGGAACTTTAGAGATGTGTTCTTATATAATATTATTTTGGAACCTTGGACTTGAGGTGCTATGTAATATATTTTGGGGTTCGAAACTATATCGAACTAATGAACAATATTTAATTTTGTTTTCATGGCTATATTGATTTACTTTATGCTGCAGTCTAATGATATTTTTGGACCATAGTGGTGGGGACTTCATTCTACCAAGTATTACCTATTGGCAAAATGGCTTATAGCTCCAGGCATCAAAACTGATGGCTGCCCTATACCTTGATTTGTTCATATTTAGAACAAGTTGTGTATTCATGTGGTCTAATTGTACAAATTTGATCAGTTACCAAGTACCTCAGATTTTAATCGTGTAATGTTTGTATTTGTCTAATTGCCATGAAAAACATGAATTAGCTTTAGTGATCAAAGACAGTTGAAAGTTAATGTGAACAAGGAATTGTTTTTAGCTTTGTAAAGCACTTTTTCGTTTGTTTTATTTATTTGATTCCTGTTAGAATCTTTCTTCACATGGGGCCTTAACTTTTTGTACTAAAAGCCAATTTTATGGGATTTAAGTTTTCATGTACAATAATGAGAAAAAAAGCAGTGAGTAGCTGTTTTATATTCGGTCATTCTGTTTACCTTAATCTTATTGATTTGAGAATTCAACAAAATGAATTTCCAATTGTAAATTTGCAGAGAAATCATTCCTTCCAAAATGAGATATAGAATGGTTCTTCTTCTGTCCTAGGGTTCGAAATTACCCGAATGGCTCGAGAACAAATAGAGCCACCAAAGCTAGCTACTGGAAAGCCACTGGAAAAAATAGAAAGGTTGTTTGCCAAAATGGCCTGTAGCTCCAGGCATCAAAACTGATGGCTGCCCTATGCCTTGATATGTTCATATTTAGAACAAGTTGTGTATGCACATAAAATTTGAAAAAATAAATAAATAAAAAATAACAGGATGGAAAAATTAAAGTTGTGAAAAATAATTTTCTTGACGATGGCACAATGTAATAGTATAATCTAACATTTTAAATTGTCTTTTGTTTATACAGATAAATATTACCAATAATTTTTAGTTTTAAAATTAAAATAAAATTCATAAAAAAATTTATTTTACGTCATTAAAAATAATTAGTATTTTATATAATTAAAATTAATGATAAAATAAATAGGTTATTGTACAAATATTTTTTTATTCATTTTTTAAAAAAAAACTACAAATTCTTTACATAAGGATAAAATTGTAATTTAAAACAATTTACTCCCAATCCAAGACAAAGTAAACAAATAATTAGGATTCTGATTGACAATCCATACTTTCATTTAGTCTAAGTAAACACTCTACTCCCACTCCCACTCCACACTCCTAATCCCTGGATTCCCACTCCTCAGGATTCCCAATCCAATCCAAAAAGTAAACGCAGCATAATAGTATCAAAATAAAAAAAATATTTAATTAAATATACCTTACGAATTACACAACTTGTTCATTAATAATATTATTGGAAACATTTAATTTAGGCATATGCATGTTCGTTATGGTCATATATTATTATTGTTAACAAAGTAATATATTTTTATCATGTATTCTTTTTTAATTGACATATTCAAATAATTATTGTATATTAAATGGATATTATGTTAACAAAATATTAATTAAGGCGTTTTAATTTTTCATGCATTTAAAACTTTTTACATGAGATTACATTGTTGTCCATACACTATACTCATGCTAATAGTCAAACTAGGTCAATAGATTTAATTGTAAAAAAATTTGAAACATCTGGACATATATGTCAACATTTAGAAACTTTTACCTTTTCTAATTTTTCAAAAAACATCAGGGATGACAATGTTAATAACCATGCAAACCCATCTGCACGGCCATGCAACTCTTTGGTTAGATTTAATGGTTAAATCACTAAATGATAAAATAAGGGTAACAAACACCAGTTGCAAAGTAGCAGGACCCTTAAGCTTTATATGGTGTTGATGTACTATATTATAAAAGTTGATAGTTTGTGATAAATATGACTTTTATATAATATATTTTGCAAAAAGTAAAAGGATATTATAAGTTTTTCGTTATACAAGTTTGAGATAAAAGAAAAAAACTTAAATTCCAAACCACACTAGTAATTATTTACCAAATATTTCAATGTTATAGTCTAAAAATTATAGATGTCCAATAATAGTACCAAACAAGACTTTACTATCTGCTCCCTAAATGCAATAAAAATAATTCTTGAAATGCCAATATTGGAGAGAGTATTTTTTTAAAATTAATAGCAACTGAAAAAAAAAAATATGTATTACATACAACTCATAGATGATAGAATTGTTTTAAGCATGCACTCAATTGTCAGTAGTTGGAGCTCTCCTTGTTGAAAACAATAAACTTGTTTTACAAGAATAATTCATTTAAGTGGAATGAGGTGTTTAGTTGAACATGGCCCCTCATCATTATGCTCCATCATCACGATCCTACAATGTTATATCCATGAAGCATCTAATTGAGTGGAGATTAGTTTTGCACTTTGGATGCCATTAAAGGACTCCTTTAGAGCATGTTAGCTGAGTGGAATATATTTGGTGCTATGATGAAAGCTTGGTGGAACATGTTGGGTGATGTGTTTTGTTATGATTATGTTTGTATTTCATTTAATATAAATACCTATGCCATTTGTGTTATATGCATCAAGTGTAAGAAAAAGAAAGCATAACAAGGAAAACAAAGCTTCTAAGAATATTTTGTGAGTGTGTGAATTGTTCTTGAGCTTTCTCCAATATAATTTATGTTTTATTCTTCGAATTCTCCAACAAAGTGGTATTAGAGCTAGTTATCGATACTCCACATAGCATTATAGCATATCAAATCAAAGAGCTCGATGAGACAAAAATAGTGCCGCAAAAATCAGCCTGATTGGAGTCCAAACACCCCTGCAATTGCCGCCAAAAGTTTTCTGCCCTGCAACTGAGTCAACTCACCAAGTTGAACCGCACTATTTCAAGCCGAAACCGAGTCAAATCAACCAATCCAAACTGAATTGTTGACTGTTGACTAGCATTGATTATTGACCATCGTTCCCCATTGATTAGTAGTTGACCCATGTTCCTCCCAATGTTTTTCAATGTTCCGAATCCATCTGTGCATTCAGAATCTTCAAATTCTTGCTCAATTTGTGAATTATGGAAAACGGTGACATGATATCATTTCAAGTTCCACAATTGAAAAGGGAGCAAGTTTGACAATTGGAGTATCAAAATAAACGCTCCCTTAAGGGCACATGATGTATGGGAAGTTGTGGAAAAAAAGGCTTTTCTGCGCCAAAAAATAAAGCTACTTTAACTGCATCGTAAAAGGAGAAATTGAAAGACTTGAAAAAAAGAATAAAGCAAAGTATCTCATCTTTCAATCATTAGATGAGATGCTTTTGAAAAGATTGCTGACACAACCTCCTCAAAGGAAGCATAGGAGAAGCTAGAACCTCTTACAAGGGAGCGGAATAGGTTAAGAAGGTTCATCTCCAAACATTAAAAGGAGAATTTGAATCCTTACATATGAAGGTATCTGAATCTATTTTAGATTATTTTACTCGAGTTATGACTGTTGCTAATGAATTAAAAAGAAATGGTGAAGAGCTAAACATTGTAAGGATTATTGAAAAAACACTTTGTTCGATGAATTTGAAGTTTGACCATATTGTTGTGACAGTTGAGAAAACAAAAGATTTAAAGACTATGATGATCGAAAAACTTCAAGGAAGGTTGCAAGCCTACAAAGAAAAAAATGAAGAAAAAGCATGGGATTAAAGAACAACTCCTCAAGATGGAAATCATGAGATTGAGGACAATGAAAGAAGGCATTATGTTCGACGTAGAGATTGAGGACGAGGTAGAGGTCGTTGACCTTCAACAACAACAACTTTAATTATGGAAAAAGAGAAAGCTCAACCAAAAGAGGAGGTAGAGGCAATCCAAGATCGAGGTATGACAAATCCCAAGTACAGTGCTATAATTGTCAAAAGTTTGCGTATTATGCTTCAGAATATAGAGCTCTAAGTACCAGAATTGATGAGAGAGTGAATTATGTTGAAGAGAAGAATTGTGAAGATGTTATGTTTTACTAGCATGAAACGACATGAGTGGAGGTCAAGAAAATACATGGTATCTTGACACAAGTGTTAGTAATCACATGAGCATAAATAGAAGCATGTTCACAGAAGTAAATGAATTTGTGAATGGCAATGTTACTTTTAGAGATGATTCAAAAGTACCAGTGAAGGGCAAATGAGACATTCTTTTTCATACAAAAGATGGTAGCCACCAATTAATTTCAAATATTTATTATGTGGCCAGTATGAAAAGTAACATCCTCAATTTAGGTCAACTCTTGTGAAAATGTTATGATATTCACTTAAAAGATTACATTCTTTTTCTAAAGCGATGACAACAAAAACCTAATTACAAGGGTGAGAATGTTGAAGAATAGAATGTTTCCTTTAAATATTCAAAATAATATTGTAAAGTGTCTCAAGGCTTGTTGCAAAGATCCAACCTGGATTTAGCATCTTGGATATGAATATTTCAACTTTGGTGGACTAGAGCTACTATCAAAGAAGAACATGGTGAAAGACCTGCCTTCAATCAATCATCCCAATCAATTTTGTGAAGGATGTTTACGTGGCAAGCAGTTTTAAAAGAGCTTTTCAAAGGAGTCCAAATCAAGAGCTCAGAAGTTACTTGAGCTTATTCATACTAATGTGTGCAGTCCATTCAAGCCAAGGTCCCTTGGTAAAAGTAACTATTTCTTTCTCTTCATAGATGATTTTTCAAAAAAAAAAAAAAACTTTGTTGTATTTTTTAAAGCAAAAGTCAGAAGTTTTTAAAGCTTTTAAGAAGTTTAAAGCTGTAGTGAAAAAAGAAATTGGATACCAAATTACAGCCATGAGATTTGATCGAGGTAGATAGTTCACTTCCAAAGAATTCATAGAGTTTTATGAAGTAAATGAAATTTAGCGCCCTTTGAAAGTTCCAAGATCACCCCCCCTAAAAATAATGTTGTAGAAAAGAAGAACAAAACCATTCTTGACATGGCAAAAAGCATGCTCAAGAGTAAGAGACGAGCTAAAGAATTTTAGGTTGAAACTATTGTATGTGAAGTCTACCTATCCAACCAATCTCCAACAAGCAGTGTATGAGGCAAGACGCTATAAGAAGCATAGAGTAGAAGAAATACCGACATTGCCTATCTGAGAGTTTTAGAAGCATTGCCCATGTGGAGAAAAGAGCTAAGTTGGATGATAAAAGTGAAAAGTTCGTCTTCATTGGCTAGGACATCAATTCCAAAGGATACAAGTTGTACAATCCGAACAACGAGAAAATCGTGATCAACAGAGATGTAATTTTCAATGAAGAAGGAAAATTTTGGCTCTACTGTGAATGAATTCGACTTCTTTCCCATTAAAGAAGATGATCATACACAGATAAAACAAATAGAAGAACAATAAGAGTTAGCTACTTCACATATCTCACAAGCATCAACCACATGTGAAGATTCACTACCATCTGTCTTAAATGAAAGAACCGAAGAATGTATAAGGAATCTTCATGATCTCTACGAGGCAACTGATAGACTTAACAATCTCACTCTTTTTTGCATCTTTTCTGATTGTTAGCCAATTAAATTTCAAGAAGCTGCACAAGATGAGAAGTGAAGAATCGCAATGGATAAAGAAATCAAGGCCATTGTGAAGAATGACACTTGGGAACTTATTACTTTTTCTAAAGGTCACAAGGCGATCAGTGTTAAATAGGTGTATAAGACAAAGAGAAATGTCGAAGGAGAAATTGAAAGGCATAAAGTAAGGCTAGTTGCAAAAGCCTATAGTCAAAAGGCTAGCATAGAATATGATGAGGTATTTGCTTCTGTAGCTTGATTTGAAACTATTAGACTTATTATTTCTTTGGCTGCTTAAAAATAAATGGAAGACTTTTCAAATGGATGTGAAGTTTGCTTTCTTGAATGGATTTCTCAAATAAGAAGTTTATATCAAACAACCATTAAGCTATGTAGTAAAAAGACATGAAGACAAAGTTTTGAGATAGAAGAAAGCTCTTTATGGGTTAAAGCACCAAGGGCAAAGAATAGCAAAATTAACAAGTATTTTCAAGAGAATAACTTCACCAAATGCCCATATGAACATACTTTCTACGTCAAAGAAAAAGATGGAGACATTTTGATTGTGTATTTGTACGTGGATGATCTCATCTTCACTGGAAATAATCCAAGCTTATTTGAAGAGTTCAAAAGAGTGATGATCAAAGAGTTTGAGATGATTGACATCAGATTAACGACATATTAACTCAAAATTAAACTCAAGCAAAAAGAAGAAGGCATATTTATTTCCCTTGAAAGTTATGTAAACAAGATTCTCAAGAAGTTCAAGATGAATGATTGCAAATCTATAAGCACGCTAGTGAAATGTGAAGTCAAGTTATCCATACATGATGAAGGCAAAGATGTAGATCTAACATTCTTTCAAAGTTTGGTCGGAAGCTTACGTTATTTGACATGCACGAGACTAGATATCCTTTATGCTGTTGGACTTGTGAGTCGATACATAGAGAATCCAAAAAACACTCATTTTAAAGCTGCAAAAAGAATTTTTCGCTACATTAAAGATACAATTAATTTTGGCCTATTATACTCATTTTCTAATGACTACAACCTTGTTGGATATAGCAGCAGTGCTTGTGGTAGAGATATATATGATCGAAAGAGCACCACAAGATTTGTGTTCTTCATGGGAGACACTGCTTTCGTGTTGATGTCAAAGAAGCAACCAATTGTCACACTTTCCACCTGTGAAGTTAAGTACGTAGCTACTACATCAAGTGTTTCTCATGCAATTTGGCTCAGAAATTTAATTGAATGAGTTAGGTTTGCCACAAGAAAAGTCAACCTAGATTTGTGTTGATAATAAATCAGCAATTGCCCTATCCAAGAATCAAGTCTTTCATGATTGAAGCAAACACATAGATACTCGCTACCATTTCATAAGGGAGTGTATTACAAGAAAAGAAGTGCAAGTCAAGTATGTGAAATCACAAGATCAAGCAGCTGATATCTTCACCAAACCGCTCAAGTAAGAAGATTTTATCAGATTAAAAAATATACTTGGTGTCATAAAAAGGTTTAAGGGGAAGTAATGAAAGCAATAAACTTATTCTACACAAATAGTTCATTTAAGTGGAATGAGGTGATGAGTTGTACATGGCCCTTCATCATTATGCTCCATTATCATGGTCCTACAATGTTATATCCATGAAGCATCTAATTGAGTGGACATTAGTTTTACAATTTGGATGCCATTAAAGGACTCCTTTAGAGCATGTTAGCTGACTGGAATATGTTTGGTGCTATAATGAAAGCTTGGTGGAACATGTTAGGTGATGTGTATTGTTTTGATTATATTTGTTTTCATTCATTATAAATACCTATGCCATTTGTGTTGTATGCATCAAGTGTCAGAAGAAAAAAGTATACGAAGCAAAACAAAATTTTTAAGAGTGATTTGTGAGAGAGTATGAATTGTTCTTGTGATGTTCTTGAACTTTCTCCAATAAAATTTGTCTTTTATTCTTCAAATTCTCCAACACTCCTGATAACTACTATGATAATGAAACAAGAACAAGATGCTCAATTAATTATGCAAATAACAAGAAACTCTAGTTGTGTATAGAACAATTGTTTCATTACTGTTCATTATATTTTTAGAATTTTCATTTCATTTTTCAGTCGTTCAATTAAATGTAACAGTTGTAAATTTCCTAACTGTTGTTACCCTATCATGTAAGGTACAAAATCCTTGTGTATAATATTCGCAACAATTAAAGACAGGTCAATTTGAACACAAAGAATAGTGTATTTGGTAAATCATAAACGTTGCATAACTATACAAAGTAATTCATTCGAAGCGTCTAGAATGCCTGGTAGGCACTAATGCAAGCAATCTTTTAATCGTCCAGTTGCCCTAACACACTCTATTTGTGGTCGCATGGCCTTGGAATATGAGCTGATGATTGAGATGTTGGCTCCAAAGCCTAAGCATAAATTGTAACAAATTCATGAGTTTTATTTAAATTTTTTAAGCGAGCTAGATGAGATTATTGGGAGAATTCCAAGCACCATAAGCCATGTAAGAAACTTGATCAGTTTCAATGTAGGTCTTAATAAATTCTCTGGTATGTTTCCTCCTATTTATAACATCTCTTCCCTTGAATATATTTTTGTACATAGAAACAAATTCCATGGAAGCTTGCCCTTTGAAATTGGAGTCAATCTTCCCAACCTGAGATTTTTTATCATCAGTGGAAACAATCTTACTGGTTCACTCCAAGATTCATTGTCCAACGCTACAAATCTTCACAAACTTGACATTAATAGAAATCTTTTCAGTGGGAAAGTGTCAGTTAATTTTGGCAGACTTGAGAATCTGTCATGGCTAAATCTGGGGAAAAATAACTTGGGAACTGGGACAGCAAATGATCTTGATTTTATAACCCCTCTAACAAACTGTACCTAATTGGAAGTGCTTGATTTAGACTCAAATCGATTTGGAGAAGTGCTACCGTTTTCTTTAGCCAACCTCTCAACAACAACGACCGTAATTGCCATTGGAAGCAACCAAATATCAGGCACCATTCCTGATGGGATAGCAAATCTTGTGAATCTATATGCACTTGGTTTGGAGTTCAACTAATTAGCTGGTACCATACCTCGTGCAATTGGTGAGCTAAAGGCAATAGACCCCCTTCCCTTGGCAATTGTCAGAATTTAATCTTGTTGACCACCTGCAAAAATAAGCTCAGCGGTACTGTGCCTCGACAACTCCTCCGCATCATAACCCGTTCAGTTTTACTAGACCTGTTTGATAATCTTCTCAGCGGCCATTTTCCTGCAGAAGTAGGCAACTTAAAGCATCTCGTTTCATTGGATATTTCCAGTAACATGTTTTCTGGTGAGATTCCGACTACTCTAGGTGGTTGTACAAGCTTAGAACATCTTAGTATGCAGGACAATTCTTTTACTGGAAGTATTCCATCCACTTTGAGTTCCTTGAAAAGCATTACAGAACTTGATCTCTCTCGCAATAATTTATCAGGTCATATTCCACAGATATCTTGAGAATCTTTCCTTTTTGTCATTCTTAAACCTGTCATACAATCACTTTGAGGGCAAGGTACCAATAGAAGCCATTTTCAATAGCACAAAAGGAATTTCACTTGTTGGGAATGAGAATCTTTGTGGGGGTTTAGATGAATTGCATCATGTCCTCCCACAGGATCGAGAAAATCAAAATTCAGTATCCTGATCAAAGTGGTGATTCAAGTGATTGTGTTATGTTTGATCTTAGTCGTGTTTTTTATTGTTGTTTATGGTCGAAGAAGGAGATCTACACAAAAATCTTCCAATAAATTGTCAATGGAACAACAATATCCAATGGTTTTGTTTTGTCCTGCATTCTGGAATGTACGAACAATATTTAGAAAACTAAACATGTCTAAACATCAAAATTTCTTTTTTATAACAATAGGATCACTTCCAAATTCAAAGAATGATGTCTACGTAGGATTTTTGGTCAGAAATCAGTAGTAGTTACGCCATTTCAGGTAATGACAATTAGAAGAGAGCAGAGAAGCAGCAGGGGAATCAGAATCCATTGACTACGAAAAATGAAAACGGAGGCCTACCTTCTCAAGAATGCAGATCGCTCAAACTCCGGCATTTCACAATTGTTTGGCAGCCACCTATATCCTTCATAAGAAAAATCTGATCGCTGGGTCAATCCACATCCCCACATTTCTGATAACCACTGTTTACATCCAAACCGAGAATACATAGGACGCCTGCTGTCTGCAACCCACCGGCCTTTGGCATAATTACAAACTGCAAAGAGAAAAATAACAAGTCATTAGATATTGTAGTAGTATTATTTAGAACATTTAGATAACATAAATTTGGTCCACAAAAGCTTCTTAATAATACAATAGATACTAAACAGAAAAGAATCAATGAAGAAAAGAGAATTTCTTTAACTTTGCTCCTCTCTTTTGGTATCCTTAACGGGCACAATACATACGCAGATGTTCTTAGTTTCACTGAATGCATGATTGTGCAGGTGTTTGCACCACAAAAGAATTGTAAATAGCACAAAATTTTGTTTTTGGGTTGACTAGTTTCCAAACAAGACAAGTGAATTTCTAGGGACAATTCATGGCACATGCGAAATCAATTAACCAATTACATTAGTTTTACCAAGCAAACAAACAATGGAAAGCCAGTGGTGATACAGACTCATGTAGGCAAACTCTGTTATGTGATTCCTAGAAGGATCAAAAGAGAGGAGTGACCAAGTGAGCTCATAATGAAATTAAGGAAAGCATCATAATAAGAATCTAGTGCAAGCAAATAAAAGAAGAAAATAAACTGCAATCACATACAGAAAGGCTCATAAAATTGGCAGAGTAGCAACTGTTGCAGTTGTATGAGAAAGCATCAGTACCTTTCTTCTTAGTCGAGAATTTCCTATACCCTGTATTTTCTTTCTTTTCAACTACATATGAAGTAACATATGTTAATTGGTTACCTAAATCTTTATGTACTAGTTCTTCTGTTTCTTCTGCAGTGATTTCTTCAAAAAAAAAAATTCTTCAATATGCCCCTTTGGCCTCATAGACACTGAAGAGTTATTTACAGTATCTGTGTGATCCTCTGAAGCACAAACAAAAATAAATAAATAAAAACAGAAATAAAAGATTCAATCAGAAAGCATTTAATCTTTCAATACATTTTATGATTGGGGTGAAATGCAAGGACACTCTCAAAGATGTAAAGTACAACTTTTATGGCTTTTGACCCAGGCACAGGTGTGTTGAAAAGACAAAATTACGGTTTCTTTGTTTTGTACTTAAAGATGATTAACGTTTTTTACTAACTTTATATCTTTGCTTGCTACAAGGCTGGCTGTTCAAATTGATGGATGGTTTTTCTAATTGAAAACTGGGCTATCAAAACAAATAAGAAGACTTCTCGCATATTTAAGTTAAAAAGTGTTGCTTTTTCGAAAATAAGTTTTATTGAGGTATAAAAATTTTACAATGACAATACTTATCTTGTTAGTATTATATATATATTTAGATTGTCCATGAACATTTATTAAATAATAGATTATTAGCCTAACATAAAATTTGGGTTACTTTGTGCACCGGGGATTGTTAAATAAACACTCGACCCGAGCGTGCAGGAGAACAACGCACCATATTGGAATAGTGTAAAGGACTATAGCGACACATTAGGTCGGTAATGTGAGTACATAACTTAACATAGTTACAATATTATTATTGCAGCTCGAATAGTTACAAGTTGTTTAATTTGTTTTTATTGTTATTTTGTGCAGCATCACCCCAATATAAACGTGCCACCCATTGAAGAGGACAAAGATGAGCTTCAACAGAGCAAGATCCCAATACCCAAGCAAAATCGAACACCCATTGATGATGAATATGAAGTAGACTCCCAATATTCAAGAAGCATTGAACACCTGTTGATTATGAATATGAAGTAAATGATCAGCCATCTGTTCACGATGAATATGAAGTAGACGGCTCACCTAAAAGGAAAGGTTACATGCTATTTTTAACATTTTAATTGTTATAAGACAATGAGGTTGGATTTAATCAGTTATAAATTAAATTTTTGTTTTTGTTTCCTAATAATAGACAAAATTGAAGATTTGGTCAAGATTATTTTATTCGTCAAATAGAGAGGACGATCATTCTATTATTTACATCAAAGAAACGATGAATAAGATTATGTCTGATGCTGAGAATGAATACAAAACCTCATATATAACAAAATACTTACCATTTCATCATCAAGTATGCTCACAGGTAGTAAGCATACGGGTTGAGTAGAACATATGGACTTTAAATTTGTCTTCAAGAAATTCAATAAAAAAAAGCTCTATTTTTGCCTTTTATGTATTCAAAACAACCATCTACCGATTTCTCCCATGATCCATCAAAACATATTTGAAGAACAACTCCATTAAGCCTAAATAATTAGAAAAGATTAAAAAAAAATTACATTGTAAAAAAAAAAACTATCAAAATGTGCAACAGGTGCCTTCTTGTTGCACATTTTCTAGGTTCGTCCCCTTACTCAATTTTACTTAAAATATCCCCATAAATTTTAAACAATCGAAATAAAAAACACACATCGTGTAAAAGTAAATAATAGCCTTAAATTCTTTCTTTCCAATTGATAATTTTATCTATATAAGTATATTTGTTTTATAAATTTGGTGAGTAGAGGATGGTGAGTTCTATTGATATTTTTTTGAGAGTTTGATTTGTTTGGCCTTTTGTTGATGAGATTAAGGGTATCTAGGTCTAAAATTTAGATGTTTGGGTAGATATGATACAAAAAGTTAGGATGGCGAATTTTAGAAAGTACCAAAGTTTTTGGGCCATTTTTATAAACTCCTCCCTCACCAAAATCATAATAGCCATATGTAGGGCATTGAAGGCAAATTTTAATATATTTCTTTAACCAAAGATGAAATTTAATAAAAGCTACATATAAATTATCAAAAGTTCATAAGTTTAGCTTAAATCTTTGAAGAGAGATGAGATAATGTTGGAATTGTAGGATTTTTTTTTCAAAACTAAAATTTATTTTTTAATTTTAAGGTTAATGTATTTAGAAGAATATATGCTAATAAACAATATAAATTTAAGATTGAGGGATGGATAAAGTTCAAATTAATTTTTCAAACCCTTACTACTTTCTCATAATTCTAACTTGACCCAGATTTACTTGAAACAAATTTGCTTGAAAATACTCGACCCATATAGGAGTGCACTTTCCAATAAATTGATGCTAGAAAAAAATTAACTCGGCTTTAGACAAATTAATTTTTTTTTTTTGGCGGGCTTAAAACACATGCTAATTGGCTATCGCATGTTAGATAAAAGTGACAATAGAGAGGTGAGGGAGGAGACCGGCATCCTTGATATTTTACATATGTCTACGTCCTATGTAGAGATGTGAATGATTCATGTACATGGCATCCATCAACTGATGAAGAGCATGAGCTCATCAGGGATCTTTGTGTTAAACTTTATTCATAATCTCAATCGTATTTGTGCATACTTGAGATCAATGGTCTTAAAATAAAAGTTTTCCTGTACGTGATTAGCATTTCAAAGTTTTTCGGTCGTTCACTTCTATTTGGGTTCGTAGCTGATCGTTGGTGGAAATGTGGAAAACTGGAATCTCACTATCCAATCCGAGCAAACTACTTCTTGGAAAAGGTGACACCTTTGTGAGGTAACAGGGAAGGCCACTTGTAACCGTAAAAGCAGAAAAGGAATCAAAAAAGAAAAATGGTAGTGGCATCTTGGGGTCTTTCTTTCTTTATTTTTTAAATTATATTTATCCGTTAACTGTTGTCGACAAACAATTAAAAGTGAAAGAAATCTGGTTTAACTGTGTGTTGTCAAATACTTTATTATATGCCACCGTTTCCATGTCATGATTTTATTGATTAATGCTGTTAACTTAATTAATAAAATTTATCGTGTACAATAACGTATGTGATAATGTGAACTTAATTACCACTTAAAAGGATATAATTTTAATATATGTTGTTTATCACTATTTTCTCAATTAACTGTAAAATCATATGCAGATGTGCTAGCGAAAGAAAAAAGCCAAGCCATAGGGAATAAAATGACGTGTCAATGCCTCTGCCTTTATAAATAGTAATACAATACGATCGCCCCCTCAGTCTATGCATTTTGCGGTTCCCAACCTAACCGACGGTAATGTAGCTGTTGCTCCGTCTCTTCTGTGTTGAATAGAAAATGGACAGGCTCGTGGGGTTCAAATTCAAGCCTACTAATGAAGAAATCATTAGTCTACTGAAGAAGAAGAGGCTTGACCCTGGTTTTTCTGTCCATACCATCAAAGAAATTGATTTCTATAGCTTTGATCCCTGGGACCTGCCCCGTAAGTGTCACCCGACAAGTAACCATACGATGTCGTTTAAGTTAGTTTAGTAAAATTGATTCAGAACTAATGGTTGACTGAATTGTTTTGATGCAGGGCATTCTGAGATTCAGGGTGAGGAAGAAGTATGATACTATTACTGTTAGCGCAAAAACAGTACTGAGGTAATTGGTACCAAAAAGATTTTTTCTTTTTGCCCCCGTCGTTCTGCTTCCAAGAAAGCTAAGACTGAGTGGGTTATACACGAGATATCTATTGAGGATGACCCTCTTTATAAGGCATGAGTTTAGTTTTGAGCTTCATTTCTGGCTTATGTCCTGCTTTGTGTTGAATTGCATATGCATATTGATAATACAGCGGGCCACCTGGGAAACAACTTATTGTATTTGTGCTATTAATTTGTGTAGAGGGACTTTGTTGTGTGTCGCCTAGAAAGAAAATGGAATAGCAAGCTTGCTGCTTCAACTAGTGTTGAAGATCAATCAAGCGAAGATTTGACCTCTTGTTCTACCATCACTCGTGATGTTGGAGGACAGATTTTTTCGGAATCTGTTCATCCGCCTGATCAACTTTGGTTTCTAATAGAAATCATGTTGCAGAAAATACTCTTTTGGTCTCTCAAGTACCAGCAAGTGACAATTCGATTTCTAGAATTAGAAATCGTGCTGCAGAGCATACAGGTTTGGATACTGAAGTACTGGCAACTAACCATTTGATTTCTCATTCTAGAAATGGTGTTGCAGGAGATACTTCCCTAGGATCCTTACAACCACTAAATCAAAATTTGGTTTCTAATAGAAATCATGTTGCAGAAAATGCTCTTGTGGTCTATCCAGTTCCACCAAGTGACCATTTGATTTCTTGTTCTAGAAATCATGTTGCAGAAAATACTTCCCCAGAATGGCAGCTAGTATGGACTGACATTTTGGAGTCACCAATACTACCATATCAGCTTTGGTGTTCTTATTCTACTAACAATGTAGAAAATTCTTTCGAGGCAGAACCTCGACTGCCTGCGGAATTCAATCCACATGGTGGCTATAATTGGCTGAATTATGGCTCTCTCTCGCCATGGCAGTCACCAATTTATCCAGCACTACAATCGTCATATTCTAATGGCTCTAGTTATGGCTGTGATTTATTGAATTCTCAATTCGGCATGGAGCAGGTAGATTTTTCACCTAATCAATTCTCGGAGGGCTTAATACTCTCCTGAAGAAACTGGACAAACCACTTCGAACTTCAACTCATCAAGGTCAAATGGAGGAGATTTTGTGGAGGATAAGAAGTGATAAGGACACTGAAACTTTCAATGCTTGGGTAAATGAACTCCTTATATATGTGAGAATTAATACTACTTCAGTTGTATATATTAACAACAATCAAATCCTCTTGGACGATATTATAATATTATTAGTGTTGTAATTTTGCTTCACTCATGGTTTTATTGTATTCCAAACTTTGTATTCTTTCAGAATGGTTATTTAGACCACTTGGATGCTCAAGTTGCTCTGTCATGTTATGTAATATCTATGTGAAAAGTTGATCAGCTACTGTTAAATGGGAATGCTTATACAAAACAAGACTGTAGAGACACTTGATTGATCTAATGGAGGATCATCCCTAAGATGACTCTTAAGGCCAGCAAGAGGAGATGCTGAGCGTGCTATTAGTCTCTGTCACCTATTTGACACCCTCCAAAGAGGTCAAAAACAAAGCCTAGCATCAACAAATTTTTGGGCCTCGTTAGAGAGAATGGGGCGAAATCCAATGATCCCCTTATTTAAAAATGTTCACTCGTTTAAAAAAAAAAACTCAATTTGTATATAATTAATGCCACAAAAATAGATATTAGAAGTAGCAAGTAATTATCAAGGGAATATTATCGCACACTCAAAAAAAAAAAAAAAACAGAGAGGTCTCATTGCATTGTTACTTGCTACTCATGACTCGGGTGATCTAACTCATGACAAGTGGAGGCTCAAGCACTAACTGGAGAAAATATTTTTTAAAATTAAAGAGAAAATGACTTGAGTTTCCTATTAGCTATTGGTGAGTCGATAAAAGTAGTCACTGTTTGCTGCTGATTTTGGGTCAATGAATAAAAAACCACAAAACCAACCCAAGAGCAATAAATTTATATTTTTTGTCGAGGATCGGGGTACCTCGCTTGTTCGGCACGTGCGGGCTGTTTAGGCTTTTTGTGGAGCGAATGAGGATTGAGATGGGTGGATATGGAGGGGGGTTGACTTCAGGTGCGGAGGGCTGGTGAAACTCGCCTTAAACCTGCGAAACAACTAAAAAAGAGGTCAGAGGTGGAGCTGGGGGTGGCTGGCGACCACACTCCGACGCTCAAGTCAGAGTTGGGTTATCTCAGGTTTGAGAGCTTGCAAGCTCTCGGTAATGGAGATTTTGAGGTTGAAGAAACCCTAGTTTTTGGTGGTGAGTGTGTTCACTTACTTGATAAAAATCAAATCTGAGTATTTATATGGTGTACCCCGGTCGCCGTGCCACCTGGCGCTATTTTAGTGGCGTTCCCTGCTGTCATGTCAGGAATATTCTTATTTTCATGCGTATGGCGACTTAGACGTTTCAAAAATATGAGTGGAGAGCAAGTTTGCGGCGTATTCATGTGCTGGGCGTAGTGGAGTGGTCCCGCGTACCTCTACAATTTCGTTGTAATTTTGCAAGCGTAGCAGGAAAAGCTGGTGGTCCCAACTGTCACAATATCACACTTTTGGTGGATTCGCTGGCGGGACCGGCGACTGTCTCCTCTTTTGCAGCATGATATTTCCTTATTTTATGACACACATCAAACCGATCTTTTTGAGATTCGGGGCCCACATATCCCTTCACATATTTATGAAGACTTTTGTATTCTTTTATGGTGTACCCAAGGTACCCCTGGAGTGCTTAGGGTAGCCGGGGTACCTAGGGTACTCGAGATAAATTAATCTCTTAAATATCAACACGTGGCGCTTCATCATTGGCCTCATATTTCCTTCCCAAACAACATCCCCCTAGTTTCTTTAGGGCGAATGTAATTGAGGCGCAAGAAACTCTTGTAGGAACTGTGTGTGACACATGGCGATATTTACCTTTTTTTTTTTAAACTCTGAACTAATGCCTGTCTTCATGTCTCTCCAGCTTTCCTTGGGGAAGTGGTAACCGCCTGACACATGATTTGAATTTGAAAACACCATTCTGTAAAAATTATTTGACCTCTCACTTCATGAAGGACGATTTGTCAGGTTTAATTAAACATGTTCTACTCCTTTTATGTTACCACTTTATTTTGAAACTCTAAAAAAATCTCCCATCAAATTTAATTGCTTTCAGTGGCTTCTTGCTTGCTCTGGCTTTTAAATTTAAAAACCAGTCGAATCATTTCAACTGCAAGCTTCACATCATTTTTTTTTAACAACCCACCTTCTGCACGTTTTCATTCCCACTTTATTCTCTTTCATTTTACAATCCCTAAAAACTTTTTCTCTTCTTCTCCAATTTTCAACGCCTCCTCATCTCCCTTTTTTCTTCTTTATTCTGTCTTTTGCTTCTTGCCCTTTCAGCTTCCATCTCCTTTTTTTTTTCTTTGCTTGCTCTCGGCCCACCATCACATTTTCTTTCTCTTTTTGCATTCCTCCTTTTTCTCTTTTCTTTATCCTCTTCCAAGCAACTTTCACACCCTTTTTTCTTTTCATTTTTTTTCTTCTCGGCCGGCCTTGGCTCTCGTGATTTCCAGTGGTGGCCGCGGCGTTTCCTACGTCGAATCTAGGCATTGTAACGGCGGCATCTACCCAGCGGTTTCGGTGGTGTGACGACGGCGTTCGACTGGTGGGGCAGTGATCTCCTTGTGGTAAGCCATCTTCTGCCCCCATTTTGCTTCTTCTTCGTTTCTTCCAGTGGCCTTTTTTTTCTCTTTTTTTTAATCCACGCTCCTCCTCTTTTTCCTTTTAAATCACCCTGATGGCTTCTTTTTTTTTTTTAATCCATGCTCCTCTTATTTTTTCTTTTAAATCATCTTGACGGCTTTCTTTTTTTTTTTTACTCCCTTTCATTTTCTTTGTTATTATTTATGTAGGCGGCTTTCTAACTTAGCCACGGTCTCCGAGACCTTAGTGGCATCTCGGCTGCACAGATCGAGGTAAAGAGGCTGCGAGGTGAGGTTAGACTCTTCTAGTCTCGGGAAGAGAAGCTAGGAGAGGAGGTTAGGGCTTTGCAAAGGCGCTTGGACGACCATGCCCGGGAGAACAGTCGATTGTCCAAGAAGTTAGAAGAGGCGGAGTCTAAGCACGGCGAGCTACTATCTCGCTAACTGGAGATGATGGACAGTGCCTTTACTTTTATCATGACTGAGGTCTGGAGCGTCGAGCCTGAGCTGGTGGTACCTCGGGTGGAGAAATGGGTGGATAAGTCGGCCATCCTAAAGGCGATAGAGGATAAGAGGGTAACCCCGGCTCCACCATCCTATAGCCCGCAGCAATCTTCGGGGGTACCCCAGGTACCCCAGGCAAATCTCCCTTCAGTTAGCGCTGTTCATGCGGGTAGCAACTCTTTGACCGCGAGTATTCCTATTGATCCCCCTGTTGAGGGGAACGGTGGAGACGATGTCCCCTCTTCTGCTTGATCTTACTTGCCATTTAGGGTTTTATCTCGAGATGTCTTAGCAGCTTTCTTTCTTTGCTTCTGTACCTTTGTAGTATGGCATCATCCTTTTGTTGTGTTGGGATACTTGTCTTTTGGAAGGTTGCCTTGGCAATCTTGCTACTTATTCGCATTAAACTTCTGCAATAGACTTTATTCGGCATACCATTGAATTCCGTGATTATGATTGATTTGTGTAGACTTGTGGGGGTTCCTCGGGTACCCCTGATGTATTTTTGGCGCTTGCGTGGTAATTTCCGTAGATGTGCTCACTGCTCGTCTTAATAAAGATTATGACGTATCTCAAAATAATTTAATAATTCGCACATCATTATAAGATAAAACGAAATTCATATTTGGCGCACCTAGGATAAAATAAAGATTATGGCGTATCTCAAATAGACTTGTGGAGTTTCTTGGGTACCCTAGGTACCCACATTTTTTTCGGGGACCTTCTTGGCCCCCTTTTTTGCAGAAATGGTAAAAAACATGCTTGTTTTGCCATCCACTTCTAGTCAATATTTAATAAAATAATGCGAATAGAAGGGCATGCTTGCCTACCTCGTTTCGTTTATCTATTCTTTACTTGGCTCAAGTAAAAGAATGGAGGTGTGGGTGTGTGCATACCTTATCGGAACCTCATGGCGCTAGGGTATGCTAGTTTACCTCGCCCTCGGACCTTCTCTGACCCTCCCTTTTTAAATTTGTTGTATTATCTCTTATTAGCGTTGACCTCGAACAAATCAAACATGGCGCAATAAGGTGTAGTCACATTAATGGCAAAAATTTAACTACAATCACATTCGGTAATTAAAAAGGAGAACACACATCATCTCATAAAGTAAAAAAACATACTTATAAGCGATAGAACCAATATCATTACATGATAATGTTCTGTTATCTTAAAGAAATGGGGGATCCTGAGATCACCCTTGTCATTAGAGACTTGGAGAATTGAAAAGTGCAACTAATCAGTTTGGGGTACTCTGGGTGCCCCGTATGATAAAGTACACCACATAATAGATCAAATATTATAAATGCATAAGCATTGAAGAAAAATAAATAAAGTAAATAGAAAGAGGTAAAGTACTTCCTTTTATTATTAGTACTTCCTCGGTATGGCAACATTTCACAAGTGCTTTATAATTGTTCTTTTCATTTAGAGTAGCGTGTGTGCTCATTCCTTTTCTTCCTTCGGCACCCGGGGATCCAGGGGTACCTCTAACTCTTCGATTAACGCTGAATTAGGACTTTGAGGTACCTCGGGTACATCATGCATAACCACATCTATCTCCATTGGCCCTACTCTTTTTTGTTTTAGAGGACTAGTTGTCTATAACACTTTCCACCGCGCAGCTCTTCATTGTCTTGCAAGCGCCTAATTAGTAAAGTGAATAAACGTCATTGCATTGCTGGGGTACCAA
The DNA here is from genome assembly GCF_022201045.2 of Citrus sinensis. NCBI lineage: Eukaryota > Viridiplantae > Streptophyta > Magnoliopsida > Sapindales > Rutaceae > Citrus > Citrus sinensis. The sequence goes on along the minus strand of NC_068562.1, from coordinate 23,254,727 downwards.
GGGTACACCAAGAATATTCAACCCTCTCCCACGTGGGGTTAGACAAGGTGGACTGTGTACCTGGGGTGCTCGAGAGGGTACCTGAGGTACCTCGGCTCTCTTGGGTTTCTCCTTGCTTTTCATGACTTTGACTCTATCTTCCTCCCGCTTCAGGTAACACTTCTCGTCCATTTCATTTTGTTGCAGAGCTCAAGAACGAGCTTCCCTGCCTTTAACGATCGGAACCATGATTTGGCTGGTCCGGTGAGGGTATGCGAGAATATCCGACGCACAGCATTGTCGCCCACTCCTTTAATCAATATCTGGTCACAGTACAACTCAGCATGTTCCACGGGATCTGAGGTACCCAAGTATTACTATATTTGAGGCATGGTGAATGCTTCCAGGAGAATCGCTGTCTGAATCTACATGGTGAATGACGAGTTATACGCTGCTGGCACTAGAGCATTGATGGAGTTTTATTTTTCAGAAAGGAGCTTCACTTGAGCTTCGAGGGAGTCCATTTTTTCCAGGAACTCGTGAGGTACCCCAGGTGCACTTAAGGATGCCGCAATTGTTTGGGAAGCTCTTTTGGTGTTCAACTTGTGCCGGAGATCTTCATGGACTTTTTGTTTACGTTTGGTACCTTGGCTACTACGGGAATAACAAGAGGCAGTGGAGCGTTCTTCCCGGGAGCCGACGGCTTGAAACTTTGAACGGGTGCCCGATGGCCCATGCTTTAGTCTACTTCCCTCCGGTATTTCAGATCTTGGTATGATCTATTTCTCACCGCGTGGAGGCGAGACATCTTGAGTTACCGGGGAAGTGGCTGCTTCGGGTACCTGAGATCCTACTGCTCTGAGAATCGCATGAGCTAAATCCTTAAAGTGTTTATGAGTAACGGGCTCCTCGTCGGGTTGAATACCAGCTGATTGCTTAACTGATTTGCCTTTCTCTAGGCGGGATGCCCTTCTAGTCAAGTCACCCTCTCATCACTGCCGTGGTCCTCCACTCCACCATGACCTAGCATTTGGTTATCAGCGGGTACGTCAGGTGCCATGGTTGCACAAGCACACGTATCGGCAAGCTTAGCACCGTGAGGAGGCTTTTTGCGCGCTCCCCACAGACGGCGCCAATTGTTTGTGGCTGATTTTGGGTCAATGAATAAAAAACCACAAAATCAACCCAAGAGCAATAAATTTATATTTTTTGTCGGGGAGCGGGGTACCTCGTTTGTTCGGCACGTGCGGGCTGTTTAGGCTTTTTGTGGAGCGAATGAGGATTGAGATGGCGGTGGATATGGAGGGGGGCTAACTTCAGGTGCGGAGGGTTGGTGAAACTCGCCTTAAACCTGTGAAACAACTAAAAAAGAGGTCAGAGGTGGAGCCGGGGGTGGCCAGCGACCACACTTCGACGCTCAAGTGAGAGTTGGGTTATCTCAGGTTAGAGAGCTTGCAAGCTTTCGGTAATGAAGATTTTGAGGTTGAAAAAACCCTAGTTTTTTTGTTGTGAGTGTGTTCACTTACTTGATAAAAATCAAACCTAAGTATATTATATGGTGTACCCCGGTCATCGTGCCACCTGGCGCTATTTTAGTGGCGTTCCCTGCTGTCATGTCAGGAATATTCTTATTTTCATGCGTATGGCGGCTTAGACGTTTCAAAAATATGAGTGGAGAGCAAGTTTGTGGCGTATTCACGTGCTGGGAGTACTGGAGTGGTCCTGCGTACCTCTGCAATTCCGTTGTAATTTTGCAGGCGTGGCAGGAAAAGCTGGTGGTCCCAACTGTCACAATATCACACTTTTGGCGGATTCGCTGGCATGAAGGTGGCTATCTCCTCTTTTGCGGCATGATATTTTCTTATGTTTTGACACGTATTAAACTGATCTTTTTGAGATTCGGGGCTCACATATCCCTTCACATATTTACGAAGACTTTTGTATCATTTCATGGTGTACCCGAGGTACCCCCGGAGTGCTTAGGGTACCCAAGATAAATTAATTTCTTAAATATCGACATGTGGCGCTTCATCATTGGCCTCATATTTCCTTCCCAAACAGTCACCATTATATCTATAAAAGCTAGTCTCCATAGATTTTAGAAACCTTTAAGAGTGATCAAAATCCATGTTTTAATTAAAAAATAAAAGCTCATAGCAACTGATATGAGTAGTTTTACTATTATTTAATTTAGTCCATATTAAATCTATTAATATAACCTCCATAAATCTATAAACCCATAAAAATTTTAGATTTTACTTTAAACTAAGCTCTTTATAATAAATCTAAATGTCTGTATTTTATAAACTGTGAATTTGTTGATCTAGACATTTGTATTTATAAGCTACGAATTTTTTCTTCATAATTATATCTAAATCGTTTTAATAAAATTTAGTACTTGAATGTTTTCATGAGCTTATGTATAATAAATGCTATTGTAACCTGATGATCTTTTGCTGTTATTGTTATGGTATACATGGGAGTGCAACTAGTTTCATTCTCTATTTCTCATGGCAGATCTAGGAAAATGATTTAACAGGCTAAATTGCATAATTTATTAGAAAAATGATTTAACTAGAGTTGAGTTTCGGATTACAAAAGAGTGTGGACATGGAAAATTCCATAGGATATTGAGAATATACGTAGAAATGGGTTGACGGTATTTTGGTAAGATGATATGTATCATATGATTGCATAATTCATGTACATTTTGATTATTATTATTATTATTATTAGGATTTCATAATGGAAAATTTTTGACACATCAATTTCATAGAAAAAGATTAAAAAAAATGAGAACAATAAAACTAAATGTAAAGTAATCCTTTGGGAAACCATAAAGAAATTTATTGGGTGATTCAGGATATCCATAATTTACTAGAGGCTGATAATGACTTCCATGTTTGCCATTGCCATTGTCCTATGCGCAGTAAATGGTTTGACACATGGATTAATTAAATTTACTTTGTACAACTAGGAATTCATTATTTGGTTGGAGGATTTTCCTTTCAGTCTATTTTGGATATATTGTTGTGTGTTTTCTAATTGAATTCTATCCCTTTAAAAAAACGTAATAATACTAATACTAATAATGATGATGATGATGATGATAATGACGACGACGACTCTTATTCGATATGCTTGGATTCATGTTATACTCTGCGTCACTACAACTCAGCTAATGGATCTAGAAAAGAAAATAATCTTATTCCACTAAAATCTATACTTAATTGACCTGCTGTTTGTTTCTTTTGAAAAATGGGGCACCGCTCTTCTAGAAGAGGGCGCACCCAAAGTCTCACGCAGCCTATCATTTTTTGTGGTGCCGCAATACTTGAAGAATAGTAAGAAGAAAGAAGAAGCAGAAAGATTTGAAAGAAAATAATAATAATAATGTTATTTTAATTTGAAAAAGGAGAGGAAATGAAGCGTATAAATAGAAGGCTTCATTTCCCCTCCCTGAATCCATTTTTCTTCAACTTATTTTTTCTCTTAAGAGTAAGGAGCAAAGATTTGAGAGTGTCAGAGTTTTAAACTCTTGTCTAGTAATTTGAGAGATTAGATGTATTGGGATTCTGGGTAGTGAGTCAAAATATTACAATACTTGTAATTATTATTTTACTAGTAAAATATTTTTTTCTGTCTTCGCCTATGGACATAGGCTAAAAGCCAAACCAGGTAATTTTTGGTGTCCTCTTCTGTGCCTCTTCTTTATTTTCTTCCAATTTCATTTTGGCTGTGGCCCTGCTCACCCATCAAATTCCTAACAGTGGTATCAAAGCTACTGGTTGTGTTTTTTGGAGTCGAGGTACCATTCACGTAAAAGTACTATTCACGTTTGCGTTACTGTTACTATATGGTATTGTTCACGTATACAATCCTATTCGCATATACAATACAGTTCACATATACGATTACTGTTCACATGAAATAATGGGAGCCAATCCTAGCAAAGTTAGTTAGTAGTGAAAAGCAATGACGGCAAAATACGAAATTGAGAAGTTTAATGAAAATAATTTCTCGTTATGGAAAATGAAGATGATAGCTGTATTGAGGAAAAATAATTGCTTAGCAGTAATTAGAGAAATGCCCATGGAGATAACTGATGACAAGTGGAATGAGATAAACAGCAATGCCATTGCTATTTACACTTGGCACTTGTGGATGAAGTATTATCCATTGTGGCAGAGAAAAAGACAGCGAAGGAAATATTGGACGAGGTCAAGTCGCTGCACAATAAGATCTTCTTAAAGAGGAGACTTTATACTCTTCTAATGGCGGAATCTACATTCATGACCGACCATATCAACACCTTGAAGACTCTATTTTCACAACTCACAACGTTGGGTCATAATATAGAAGAAAATGAATGTACGAAACTTTTACTTCAACGTTTACTAGATTCGTATGATCAACTCATCATCAATCTAACGAACAACAACCCAGTAGATAGTCTAGTCTTCGATGATGTTGCAGTCTTCGTATTAAATGATGTGGGCAGACAAAAAAATAAAGAAGACAGACAAGCAAGTGTAAACATTATCGATGACGGAGCGAGATCAATAGAATATGGACCCAGTCAGAGTCATAATCATGGTAGATCAAAATCAAGAAGTAAAAAAAATGTCAAATACTATAATTATTGCAAGAAAGGGTGTTGTGCAAATTTTAATGTACTCGCAAGCGCACGAATCTATTGTAGTATAGACTAATGATGACGAGTGTCGATCCCACGAGGAGGTGGATTTTAATTGTGTAGAATTAATTTTGTGAATTGGTGATTGGATCTGTGGTGGAAATGATTTGGAATATGCTAAAACTAAAATTAAAATGGCGATAATAAATTCTAAAATTGGACTTGCAATGGTGAAATAAATTGAAGAGAAAATCTATTAAATTGACGTACTTGGGTATCTGGATCCGTATCAACATGCATGATGGGCTAAATAATCCGTATTAATGCCAATTAAATCATGAGGGGGGAATCCACACCTCATGAACCACGCTCTAATCAATATGGTGCTAAGGGCTTATCGTGCCAAATAATAATACCCTTATACTAGAGAGCCGGCGTAATCAAGGCGGTATCTAGACAAGATTATTATTATTTGTCGACGAGAAGTCAAAACATCCACAAAAACTAGAGGGGAAGAGAAAATAAATTTACCAAATTAAGCCTATGACACATGTTGAGACTTCACCTTCAACCCAAGCTTGAAAGAAAATTAGCCACTCATAATTGAACTAGGGGCAAAATGAGAATTTATTAAAATACGAAGAAAATATAAGATGGAGAGGGAATTACAGAAAACAGAGTCCAAAAATGGATTCAGAGATATCAAATTAGGGGGGGGAGGCCCCCTTTTTATAGATACATGGAGTAAATCATGGCCATCGGATTAAAAACAGTTTGGACGCTCAGGATTGCGCCACGTCATCAGTCAACAGTCCACGGTTTGACCACGCGGATGAACAGTAACACGGTTTGACTCGGATGAACAGTAACGCGGTTTGGTTGAAAATAATCCTGTGTGATGCATGCACCGTACGTGAGATTTTTCGTCCACTGATATGCTGCCACGTCACCATCAACAGTACATAAGAATTTTAGTCCAACAGGATCGTGACACCTCATCAGTCAATGCCACATCATCGGTTAATGCCACGTCATCGATCCGTCTATGTGAACAGTGTTGTGAACAGTAATGTAGTTAGTACCGTACACGTGAATAGTACCGTACATATGAATAGTGCCATTTTTCCTTTTATGCTCCTCCTAAGGTTTTCGACCGTCCTGAGTTCAAAAGTGATGTTCGTTTTGCCGTCTGATCTCTCCTTTATTGCGAAATGACTATAATGCCCCTAAAATACATAAAATATTTAATTAAAATAAAACACATGTAATTAAATCACAAGAAGGTTAAATACATAAAAGTAAGGGTTGTTAGTAAGACTTGAAATGTAAAATGACGGTTTTCTCCTTTATAAATATGCATTTTCTAACACTCAACACACCCCCCAACCAGCTTATTGCTAGTCCCTAGCAAATGAAGCGAAAATAAAATTCAAATTCAAAATGATTTTTTTTTTTTTTTTAGAAACACTCGTGTTTATTCAATGAGATTAATGATAGCAATCAAATAAAAGTATAAGCATTATCTCTAGTCTAAAGTAACATCACACCCACATCAACCATCCACATGAATCAGCCCAGTAGACTTTGTTATAGCTATTTTCAAGAATGACATGTCAAACCCCAAAATCTCACTGGAAGTAGTGACACTCTCACAAAGAAATTAAACCCAATAAAAATAGTCACTCCAATGAATGGTAATTGAGAGAAAATAATGAAGAAGTGATATCACATGCTCTCACCAAGATGAAATAAATATGCCCTCAGCTTAAAAATAATAAGATCTCAAGTCAAATAAAAACTATTAGTCAACCCAATTTATTTATTTATTTTTTTTATATGCACCACTACATCTTTTTAGCCCATATAACTAGCTTCTACTTCAGATTATAGTTTCCTAAAATCAGGAAGGACTTTTATTAGGATGTAACGTAGGCTAGGGACATGGTTAACAAAGAAAGGAAATAAGGAAAACAAAGTGTATGTTTGAGAAAAATGCAGAGAATTTTTTTTTTTTTTTGAAAGTTGCAAGGTGGATTTCACCTATTATTGTTATTTTTATTCTTTTGAAACAACAACTTTTGTTTTGTTGTTGTTGTTTTTTTTTTTTTTTTGCTTTTTTGTTATAACTTCACTGAACAACATAATTATTTATATTTTCTCAAACATAAATAGGTGATGGAACTTATAAGATATCGGGTAATACTCCAAATCGGAGTGAGTCAAGATGATAAGTTTGACAAAGAAAATGTTTTTTTTTTTTTTAAAGGCTCAAAAGGGTTAACTATGGATATTTAATAAAAGGGATGGCTAGAAAGGCTCAAACGGATCAAAGATGGCCTTTCCATCGTCTTTTAGGGCTCTAAATAACCTTCCATATCTACTAGTTAGATGGGCCTCCAAATGTAGCAACACACTTTTTTTTTTATTTTTTTTTATTAAGGGTTAACTCAAAAGAAATCTAGAGATCGTGTATACAATAATAAACTGTTAAGCTGTATAAAGAATGGGCAAAAGGGTTACTCTCCAAGAAAAATGATAGGCTCAAAAACTCACTTGGTACTTATTATGACATGTTCATTCCTTCAAGCAACTCATATATGTCTCCGACATCAACATGTAGAGTAGCAAACATAATGTAACATCACTTAAGACCAAAGATAATACAAATACTAAAATTTAAAATTAATCATGTCACCCAATGTTAAAACAAATCACACAAATTTTTTTTTTTTTTAAACAACATTCTACCCCCCAACCTATTCTAAACATGAAAGGAAAATATGCATGCAGAAATGTGAAAATGATGCATAAAAACTAATTAGAAAAGTTACACATAAAATGATAGAAAACGAAAATAATTTTTTATTATTTTTTTTTATAAAGAAGATGCGTTTCTAGAGGAACTACACTCCATATTCAGCCATCTTCGACTCAAAAGTTGGGAAATGTATATTTATAGAGGAGAAATTAAAAAGAAGAAAAATAAACATAAACACATAATAAAGAAAAAGAAAATGTCTAATTTTTATTTTTTTTGATTTTTTTTTTTGAATTTTTTTTTTCAAACAATGAAGATGCGTTTCTAGAGTAACTACACTCCATATTCAGCCATCTTCAACACAAAAAGTTAGCAACAGTTAGTTTCTACAACAAAAAAAACTTAACCAAAATTCCACAATTGTCGACTATTCCCTCCCCCCCAACCAGAATGAAACATTGTCCTCAATGTTTGAAATGAAAGAAGTAGAGTTTAGAAGACATCACCTGGGTGGTGCAACACAGAAGAAAATATTTACAGGCGGAGAGTTAAATCTAATTTGTACTTCTTACTGCGGCTACTGTTACCATCATTATGTGGATGCTCCAACACAAAGGTCCAGGGGTCTGGCTCCGGTTTATAAGCTTGTAACAGATAAAGTAGCTCATTAGCAGTGTGAGCACAAATAAAAAGTTTTTTCACATTAGAAGGAATGAAATAGTTTTTTATTGCATGGTTAAGAAATGCGATGAAGCCATCATAAAAGTTATTGACATTTAACAAACCGATGGGTTTCTGGTGGATGTGCAGATGGGCCTAAGATGCTAGTGTGATAAGTGCCTCTAGTGTTGCAAGATCTCCTGGAAGGAAAATAAAAGCATCAGCATGATTAAGCATTTCAGTTATTCTTTTTTGCATACCTGAGACGACTAACTCTTCTCCAGTTGATGAGTCAGACGAACTGCCCAATGGTTTTAGGACTCTTGGGATGATGCCTAACACTTGACTTCCTCTGATAAAAGCTGCTTCTGAGACCATTTTTGATAACCCTCGGTTACCTCCTCCATACACCAAGTGTAATTTTCTCACTGCTATGCTTCGACCAAGATCGATGGCTGCCTCAACGAACTCTTTATGTTTGCCATAGGTAAATTCAGAAAGCACACAAATGTTCTTGAATTGTCTATTTGGAGTAGCTGCCATTGGAATATTTCTCAAAAACAATTTGTGAGTGCTTGACAAAGAAAATCACATTTAAGAGTCTTGGTGACAGTGGATCACAGTTGTGTATGAGGTAATATGTCAGTGTCAAATAACGCATAAAGCACGTGGCTCGCAAGTCAAAAAGAAAACAGTAAAAAGGAAAAAGCAAACAGTAATAAAATTATTAAAGACAATAATGCAAACAATAAGACAATAGTGAAATAAAATAACAATAAAGTAAAAGGATATTTACAGGTAGTTGCGACTGTGGCTCACATCTTCCTCTGGTTTTACGTCCAGAAACGGCTTGAACGCCCTCTATGGGTCGAGGATAGGCTTCCTATCCAGCTTTCTTATAAACTGGCAAACAGGGTCGTTTATAGTCAGATTCCCGAGACTATATCGTGCATGCTCTTTCTGGAATAATGGCCATAACTGGAGAATCGCTCTTTGCACATATCCACTGGGATGCGTTTCAAGAGACAAAAGGATATCATCCAATGACTCCTTATTCAAGCCATCCCTAATGAATTGAATCTTATCTTCCCTGTTATCAGACATCATTCCTAAAGAACATGGGTTTTTATTGCAACTCATTCTGGCACACTTATGACAAGCAACAGAAATTCTTCGAGCTCGTCGTTTTCTTGCATAATTTCCTTTACCACAACCAGGCATGTATGCAATAAATTTTGGAGGTAACTCACCTGTCGATCGTACTTTAGCCTCGATTAACCAACGGATGTCAGCAGGTATGTTATTCCTCATGAGTAATCGCATGCGTTCGGACCGAGCTTTATAGATCGTAAGGAGGGCATTCTGAGGAAGTGAAGGGAATCGCTTGTGAAGCTTTGCTAGAGTCTCGTTTCTGTCCATACTTTCGCCTCAGAATATCAGTTATTATGGGAAACTGAAGTAACCGACTTGATTGTCACGGAGTACCGTTATCCGCCACTTCACCGGGGTAACAAACTAAAGCACTCAAACAGAAAAACAAATTAAAACACACAAAGAAAATTAAAATCGTCCTCTTATTGAATTTACCTCAAGCTCCAACTGGATGTCGTAAACACTTCTCTCAATGTCTCTGAGTTGGCGTTCTAAACCCTCAACATAGGCTACTAACTCTGGTGGTTGTAGAGCCCAAATGCGTTGTGTTTTACAAAATTGAATCTGCCTTTTGAGATGAGTTTTGACACGTTGAAGTGGTTTAAGAATGTTCAGGAGGAACGGTCTAAGTATGAGACTCATGATTAAAAATGATAAGAGAAAACTTAATGGTAAAATAAACACACTTATGCAAAAACAATTTCAATTAGCAAAAGAATAATAATAAAAAGAAAGAAAGAAAAATCAAATCAACGAAAAGAAAAAAAAATCAATTCAAATTTGGTGGGTCACTCAAATTTATTTCGGTGTCTTCGTCATGTGGTTGGTACTCTAGATATGGTTTTAATCTTTGACCATTAACTTTAAACGTGACACCGTTCTTTGGGTCTTTAATTTCAATTGCCCCATGTGGAAAAACAGTATGAACAATAAATGGACCAGACCAACGAGAGCGTAACTTACCTGGGAATAGGTGCAAGCGAGAATTGAATAAAAGCACTTTCTGACCTGGAGTGAACGATTTTCTCATAATTTGCTTATCATGGAAGACTTTCATTCGTTGCTTGTAAATCTTGGCATTTTCGTATGCATCATTGCGAATTTCTTCAAGTTCTGCCAGCTGTAATCTTCTTTCTAAGTTGGCTTGCTGCATGTCAAAATTGAATTTCTTGATGGCCCAATACGCACGATGCTCGAGTTCCACAGGTAGGTGGCAAGCTTTTCCATACACTATCCTGTAGGGTGACATCCCAATCGGGGTCTTGAAAGCCGTTCTATATGCCCATAATGCATCATCAAGTCTTAATGACCAATCTTTCCTGTCTGGCCTCACCGTCTTTTCTAATATGTGCTTTATTTCTCGATTGGAGATCTCAACTTGGCCACTGGTTGGCAGATGATACGGAGTCGCCACTTTGTGTGTGATTGAATACTTTGTCAAAAGAGCTTTGAATGCTTTGTTACAAAAGTGGGCACCACCATCACTGATTATTGCTCGAGGGAATCCAAAGCGCGAGACAATGTTGCTTTTCAAAAATACTATCACCACCTTGTGATCATTGGTCCTACATGGAATTGCTTCTACCCATTTTGATACGTAGTCAACAGCAACCAATATGTATTGATGGCCAAAAGACGGGGGAAAGGGTCCCATGAAGTCGATACCCCATACGTCAAAAATCTCAACCACTAAAATTGGATTTAGTGGCATCATGTTCCTTCGTGTAATGCTTCCCATTCGTTGACACCTATCACATGAAGAACAGAAAGTGTAAGCATCTCGAAATATAGTTGGCCAATAGAAACCACATTGTAAAACTTTAGTCGCTGTTTTCTTAGCACTAAAATGGCCTCCACAAGCTTGTTCATGGCAGAATGAAAGAATATTCTGAATTTCACTTTCTGGGACACATCGTCTAACAATTTGATCTGCACAATACTTGAACAAATACGGGTCATCCCAAAAGAAATTTTTTATTTCTGCAAAGAATTTAGCCTTGTCTTGCTTGGTCCAATGCTCTGGAAGTTTACCTGTAACAAGATAATTAACTATATCAGCATACCAAGGTAATACTTCCACATTCATTAATTGTTCATCTGGAAATGACTCATTCAATGGTAATGATTCTGTAATTGTGTCAAAATGGAGACGAGAGAGGTGGTCCGCCACAACATTTTCTGTCCCTTTCTTATCTTTGAACTCCAAGTCAAATTCCTACAAAAGTAACACCCAACGAATTAGTCTGGCTTTTGCATCTTTCTTTGTGAGAAGATATTTAAGAGCAGCATGATCCGTGAATATAATTATTTTACAACCAATGAGATATGATCGAAATTTTTCCAATGCAAACACTACTGCTAGCATTTCTTTTTCAGTAGTTGAATAGTTCAACTGTGCATCATTCAATGTCATACTAGCATAATAAATAACATGGGGAATTCGATCAACTCTTTGTCCTAATACTGCTCCTACTGCATAATCAGATGCATCACACATTAGCTCAAATGGTAAGCTCCAGTTTGGGGCCTGAATGATGGGTGATGATATCAACAACTGTTTTAATTTTTCAAACGCCATAAGACATGAATCATTAAAGATAAAAGGTACATCCTTAGCAAGTAAATTGCATAAGGGTCTAGAAACTTTGCTAAAATCTTTAATGAAACGTCTATAGAACCCAGCATGCCCAAGGAAAGATCTTACTTCTCTTATTGTTTTAGGTGGAGGAAGATTAGAAATGAGATCCACCTTGGCTTTGTCAACCTCAATACCTTTGCTCGAAATGATGTGACCGAGAACAATACCTTGTTTTACCATAAAATGGCATTTCTCCCAATTTAAGATCAAGTTCTTCTCGATACATCTCTGCAGAACTAGTGTTAGATGATGTAAACATTGATCAAACGAGTCACCAAAGACAGAAAAGTCATCCATAAAGACTTCAAGGAATCGTTCAACCATATCAGAAAAAATGCTCAACATGCATCGTTGAAATGTAGCAGGTGCATTACATAATCCAAATGGCATTCTCCTATATGCAAATGTGCCAAAAGGGCAAGTGAAAGTAGTTTTCTCTTGATCTTTTGGTGCTATGGGAATCTGATTATATCCTGAGTAGCCATCTAGAAAGCAATAAAATTCATGGCCTGCTAATCTATTAAGCATTTGATCAATAAATGGTAAAGGAAAATGGTCTTTACGTGTGACAGAATTCAACTTTCTATAATCAATGCATACACGCCATCCTGTAGTTACTCTAGTGGGTATCAATTCATTATCAGCATTGGTAACTACTGTGACTCCTGACTTTTTGGGGACAACTTGTACAGGACTGACCCATGAACTATCAGAAATGGGGTAAATGATACCTGCGTCTAATAGCTTAAGGACTTCTGTTCTAACAACTTCTGTCATGTTAGGATTTAACCGACGTTGCATCTCCCTAGTAGTTTTAGCATTTTCATCAAGGTGAATGTAATGCATGTAGTCTACTGGGTTTATACCTTTTATGTCTGCTATGGTCCATCCTAATGCCCCTTTGTGCTCTTTTAAAACATCCAACAACTTACCTTTTTGTTTGTCATTGAGGGATGATGAGATGATTACCGGCAGAGTACTTTCTTCTCCCAAAAATGCATATTCCAAAGTGTTGGGCAATGGTTTGAGCTCGAGTTTCGGTGGTGATTCTGATGATGGAATGAGTTTCTTCTCTGATGGTGCTAGTTGTTCAACTCTTGACTTCCATTTATTAGTGTCCATAGATGGTTCTGAGTCAAGTAGGGCGTTGACCTCATCGACTGATCTGTCAATATCAAAATCCAAACCAAAGTGAGTTAAACATGTTTGTAAAGGATCATCACTAAGGTTTGAAAGAAAAGTGTTATCAACTATTGTTTCAATTAAATCCACATCAACAATTCCATCATCTGCACTGTGAGGTTGTTTGGCAATGTTGAAGATGTTCAGCTCCATAGTCATGTTGCCGAAAGACAACTGCATATTTCCAGTCCTGCATTGAATGTGAGCATCCGCAGTTGCCAAGAAAGGTCGGCCTAGGATAATGGGGATGTGCTTCCTCGAATCCTGTATTGGTTGAGTGTCAATTACAATGAAATCAACAGGAAAATAAAACTTGTCTACCTGGATAAGCACGTCCTCCACAATACCACGAGGTATTTTCGTAGACCGATCTGCAAGCTGTAACACCACTGGAGTTGGGTGTAATTCTCCAAGTCCAAGTTTCACAAACATTGAATAAGGTAACAGATTTACACTAGCTCCTAAATCCAACAAAGCATTCTCAATTGTGTGGTTCCCTATACTACATGAGATAGTGGGGGAGCCCGGGTCTTTGCATTTTAGAGAAATTTTATGTTGGAGGATAGAACTAACGTTTTCTGTTAAAAATGCCTTCTTTTGAACATGCATGTTTCTCTTTTTAGTACAAAGGTCTTTAAGAAACTTGGCATAAGATGGAACTTGCTTAATAGCATCAAGTAAAGGGATGTTAACACTTACCTGTTTGAAGATTTCAAGAATCTCACCTGTGGATTTTCCCTTTTTTCCTTTAGCTAACCTCTGAGGAAATGGAGCTTTGGGAACATATTCCCGTGGGTTGGTTTCTTCTTTCTCCTCCGGTGATGATTCCTCAACATTCACAGGTACAATTTGATTTTCTTTTGTCACCGGCATCTCCACTTTGTTGTCGACTTCTTTTCCTTTTCTCAAGGTCATGACTGCTTTGACCTCTCCATGCTGCTGTGGTGAACTGGTACTTGCTTCATGTACTCCTTTAGGATTAGGCACTGGTTGACTTGGAAATTTGCCTTTCTCAACAGTCATTGCCAAGGTCTGAACTGAAGAAGCAAGTTGTCCCACCATCTTCTCGAGGCTTGAAACTGATTGAGCTTGTGAGTTGAAGCCTGCTCTCAACTCATTTCGTAGTCCATCAATGGTGCGGTTCTGTTGCTCAATCGTGGAGTGAGTAACATTCCTGAAATTCTGGAATGCATCCTCCCATGGTCTAGGTTGAGAGTGGTTCTGGTTCTGATTGTATGGTCTAAATGGTGGCTGAGAGGCTTGAGGAACTTGAGGAATTTGTTGCATTGGTGGAGCTGGAGCTGCTGGTCCATTCTGTTGGAATCCTTGAGACCATGAAAAATTGGGGTGGTCTCTCCATCCAGGATTATATGTGTTGGAGTATGGGTTGTAATTTGATGGTTTTCTCATTATACCTATGGCATTGGCTTGATCTGAGTATGAGTCAAGGTCATGTGGTTCAGTTGATTTAGCAGTCGATAACGATACTATTTGTCGAGCAAGACCTTCAACCATCTCCTTGACTTCTTTGATTCCTGAAGTTGATTCGCCAATTTGAACCTCATTCACTCCTTTAATTCTTCTAGTAGTCCTGAGTGATCGACTCCGTTGTTGGGAATTATCTGCTTATCGCTGGAAGAATTCCCAAATTTCTGATGCACTTTTTGACATTAGCTCTCCTCCACTTGTTGCCATTAGCCATTCTTGCACATTCGGTAATAATCCCTTCAAAAAGTATTGGCATTGATGCCATTTCTCGTACCCATGATGTGGACACTTCAAGAGTAGCCCATTGAATCGCTCCCATGTTTCGAAAAATTGCTCGTCCTCTCTCTGGGTAAACTCCGAGATTTCCCTGCGAATAGCATTGGTTTTATGTACTGGGAAATATTTATTCAAAAATTTTGTAACCATTTGTTCCCATGATGCAATGCTATTAGCAGGCAATGTATTAAGCCATGAACGAGCCCTATCCTTTAAAGAAAATGGGAATAGTCTAAGTTTAACATCATCGTCTGAAAAATTTTCATATTTAAAAGTTTGACAAATGGCATGAAAATCATTCAGATGATTATATGGATCCTCATTTTCTAGGCCATAAAATGTGGGGAGACAATTTAGCACACTAGGTTTTAATTCGAAACTCCTAGCAGCTACATTTGGGTATCTTATGCATGATGTGCTCAAATTAGTTAAGGGACTAAAATAGTCCTTAAATGGCCTCTCCTGTGGTGCTTGTAAATCCATTTTATTTTTAATTTGTTTGTGTGTGCGAAGTGTTTTTTCTAATTCAAGGTCTATAGGTTCAAGATTAGGTAATAATGACCTACGACCATGCATGCAAAACAAATAAAATAAAAATAAGGATGAGAACAAAACAAATAAAAATAAAGAAGAGGGAGAAATTACGATACTAACCTTATTGCGCTATTAAAACCTTTCTATAAAAATACACAAAAACAAATACGTGAAATAAATTAACTAAAAATTAAATTAATAAAATAAACAAAAAAAAATTACAAAGAAAAATAAATTGAAAATTAAATTACAGAATTTTAAAGAAGAGAAAAAATAAAAGAAATACTAACCTTTAAATGTAGATTCACTCTTTTTTTTTTATAATAAAAAAAATACAAGAAAACAAATAAAAGAAATTATTCACAAAAATTAATTCTATGAATTAAAATTACTTACCTCCCCGGCAACAGCGCCAAAAACTTGTTGTGCAAATTTTAATGTACTCGCAAGCGCACGAATCTATTGTAGTATAGACTAATGATGACGAGTGTCGATCCCACGAGGAGGTGGATTTTAATTGTGTAGAATTAATTTTGTGAATTGGTGATTGGATCTGTGGTGGAAATGATTTGGAATATGCTAAAACTAAAATTAAAATGGCGATAATAAATTCTAAAATTGGACTTGCAATGGTGAAATAAATTGAAGAGAAAATCTATTAAATTGACGTACTTGGGTATCTGGATCCGTATCAACATGCATGATGGGCTAAATAATCTGTATTAATGCCAATTAAATCATGAGGGGGGAATCCACACCTCATGAACCACGCTCTAATCAATATGGTGCTAAGGGCTTATCGTGCCAAATAATAATAACCTTATACTAGAGAGCCGGTGTAACCAAGGCGGTATCTAGACAAGATTATTATTATTTGTCGACGAGAAGTCAAAACATCCACAAAAACTAGAGGGGAAGAGAAAATAAATTTACCAAATTAAGCCCATGACACATGTTGAGACTTCACCTTCAACCCAAGCTTGAAAGAAAATTAGCCACTCATAATTGAACTAGGGGCAAAATGGGAATTTATTAAAATACGAAGAAAATACAAGATGGAGAGGGAATTACAGAAAACAGAGTCCAAAAATGGATTCAGAGATATCAAATTAGGGGGGGGAGGCCCCCTTTTTATAGATACATGGAGTAAATCATGGCCATCGGATTAAAAACAGTTTGGACGCTTAGGATTGCGCCACGTCATCAGTCAACAGTAACACGGTTTGACTCGGATGAACAGTAACGCGGTTTGACTCGGATGAACAGTAACGCGGTTTGGTTGAAAATAATCCTGTGTGATGCATGCACCGTACGCGAGATTTTTCGTCCACTGATATGCTGCCACGTCACCATCAACAGTACATAAGAATTTTAGTCCAACAGGATCGTGACACCTCATCAGTCAATGCCACATCATCGGTCAATGCCACGTCATCGATCCGTCTATGTGAACAGTGTTGTGAACAGTAACGTAGTTAGTACCGTACACGTGAATAGTACCGTACATATGAATAGTGCCATTTTTCCTTTTATGCTCCTCCTAAGGTTTTCGACCGTCCTGAGTTCAAAAGTGATGTCCGTTTTGCCGTCTGATCTCTCCTTTATTGCGAAATGACTATAATGCCCCTAAAATACATAAAATATTTAATTAAAATAAAACACATGTAATTAAATCACAAGAAGGTTAAATACATAAAAGTAAGGGTTGTTAGTAAGACTTGAAATGTAAAATGATGGTTTTCTCCTTTATAAATATGCATTTTCTAACACTCAACAAAGGGCATGTCAAGAAAGAGTATTGGAACAACCAGAAGAGGAAAGAGGGTAAAGATCGTAAGGCATCAGGTGTTCAGGAGTGCGTAGCAAGTTCCTTAGATGATGGTGAAATTCTCTGCAACAAAGCAACAACTGTTTCAGAAGGTAAAAAACGGTTATTTAACGTTTAGCTTATAGACTCAAGAGCTACCTGCTGTTGTGCAAATTTTAATGTACTCGCAAGCGCACGAATCTATTGTAGTATAGATCTATGGTGACGAGTGTCGATCCCACGAGGAGGTGGATTTTAATTGTGTAGAATTAATTTTGTAAATGGGTTGTTGGATTTATGGTGGAAATGATTTGGTATATGCTAAAACTTAAATTAAAATGGCGAGAATAAATTCTAAAATTGGAATTGCAATGGCGAGAATAAATTGAAGATAATTCTATTGAAATGACGTACTTGCGTATCTGGATCCGTATCAACATGCATCATGGGCTAAATAATCCGTATTAATGCCAATTAAATCATGAGGGGGGAATCCACACCTCATGAACCACGCTCTAATCAATATGGTGCTAAGGGCTTATCGTGCCAAATAATAACAACCTTGTACTAGAGGGCCGGTGTAACCAAGGCGGTACTAGACAAGATTAGTATTATTTGTCGACGAGAAGTCAAAACATCCACAAAAACTAGAGGGGAAGAGAAAATAAATTTACCAAATTAAGCCCATGACACATGTTGAGACTTCACCTTCAACCCAAGCTTGAAAGAAAATTAGCCACTCATAATTGAACTAGGGGCAAAATGGAAATTTATTAAAATACGAAGAAAATACAAGATGGAGAAGGAATTACAGAAAATGGATCCCAAAAATGGATTCAGAGATATCAAATTAGGGGGGGAGGCCCCCTTTTTATAGATACATGGAGTAAATCATGGCCATCGGATTAAAAACAGTTTGGACGCTCAGGATTGCGCCACGTCATCAGTCAACAGTCCACGGTTTGACCACGCGGATGAACAGTAACACGGTTTGACCCGACTTTGAACAGTAACGCGGTTTGACCCGGATGAACAGTAACGCGGTTTGGTTGAAAATAATCCTGTGTGATGCATGCACCGTACGCGGGATTTTTCGTCCACTGATATGCTGCCACGTCACCATCAACAGTACATAAGAATTTTAGTCCAACAGGATCGTGACACCTCATCAGTCAATGCCACATCATCGGTCAATGCCACGTCATCATTCGTTTATGTGAACAGTGTCGTGAACAGTAACGTATACAGTACCGTACACGTGAATAGTACCGTACATGTGAATAGTGCCATTTTTCCTTTTATGCTCCTCCTAAGGTTTTCGACCGTTCTGAGTTCAAAAGTGATGTCCGTTTTGCCGTCTGATCTCTCCTTTATTGTGAAATGACTATAATGCCCCTAAAATACATAAAATACTTAATTAAAATAAAACACATGTAATTAAATCACAAGAAGGTTAAATATATAAAAGTAAGGGTTGTTAGTAAGATTTAAAATGTAAAATGACGGTTTTCTCCTTTATAAATATGCATTTTCTAACACTCAACACACCCCCCAACCAGCTTATTGCTAGTCCCTAGCAAATAAAGCGAAAACAAAATTTAAATTCAAAATAATTTTTTTTTTTTTTGTTTTAATAGAAACACTCGTATTTATTCTATCAGATTAATGATAGCAATCAAATAAAAGTATAAGCATTATCTCCAGTCTAAAGCAACATCACACCCACATCAACCATCCACATGAATTAGCCCAGTAGACTTTGTTTTAGCTACTCTCAAGAATGACATGTCAAACCCCAAAATCTCACTGGAAGTAGTGACACTCTCACAAATAAATTAATCCCAATAAAAATAGTCACTCCAATGAATGGTAATTGAGAGAGAAAATAATAAAGAAGTGATATCACATGCTCTCACCAAGATGAAATAAATATGCCCTCAGCTTAGAAATAATACGATCTCAAGTCAAATAAAATGTTAGTCAACCCACTTTATTTATCTTTTTTTTTTTTAATTATGCATCACTACATCTTTTTAGCCCATATAACTAGCTTCTACTTCAAACTATAGTTCCCTAAAATCAAGAAGGACTTTTATTAGGACGAAACGTAGGCTAGGGACATGGCTAACAAAGAAGGAAAATAAGGAAAACAAAGTATATGTTTGAGAAAAATGCAGAGAATTTTTTTTTTTTTTTTTTTTTGGAAGTTGCAAGGTGGATTTCACCCATTTTTATTCTTTTGAAACAACAACTTTTGTTTTTGTTTTTGTTTTTATTTGGCATAACTTCACTGAACAAAATAATTATTTACATTTTCTCAAACATAAATAGGTGATGGAACTTATAAGATATCGGGTAATACTCCAAATCGGAGTGGGTCAAGATGATAAGTTGACAAAGAAAAGGTTTTTTTTTTTTTTTTTTTTTTTTTTTTTTTTTTTTTTTTAAGGCTCAAAAGGGTTAACTATGGATATTAAATAAAAGGGATGGCTTGAAAGGCTCAAACGGATCAAAGATGGCCTCTCCATCGTCTTTTAGGGCTCTAAATAATCTTCCATATCTACTAGTTAGATGGGCCTCCAAATGTAGCAACACACTCTTTTTTTCTTTTTCTTTTTTCTCTTTTTTTTTATTTTACAATTTTTTTTTTAAGGGTTAACTCAAAAGTAATTTAGAGATCGTGTATAAAATAATAAACTGCTAAGCTGTATAAAGAGTGGGCAAAAGGGTTATTCTCCAAGAAAAATAATAGGCTCAAAAACTCACTTGGTACTTATTATGACATGTTCATTCCTTCAAGCAACTCACATTTGTCTCCGACATCAACATGTAAAGTAGCAAACATAGCGTAACATCACTTAAGACCAAAGATAATACAAATACTAAAATTTGAAATTAATCATGTCATCCAATGTTAAAACAAATCACACATTTTTTTTTTTTAAACATCATTCTACCCCCCAACCTATTCTAAACATGAAAGGAAAATATGCATGCAGAAATGTGAAAATGATGTATAAAAACTAATTAGAAAAGTTACACGTAAAATGATAGAAAACGAAAATGATATTTTTTTTTTAAAAGAAGATGCGTTTCTAGAGGAACTACACTCCATATTCAGCCATCTTCGACTCAAAAGTTGGAAAATGTATATCTATAGAGGAGAAATTAAAGAAGAAAAATAAACATAAACACATAATAAAGAAAAAGAAAATGTCTGAAATTTTTTTTTTTTTGAATTTTTTTTTCAAACAATGAAGATGCGTTTCTAGAGTAACTACACTCCATATTCAGCCATCTTCAACACAAAAAGTTAGCAACAGTTAGTTTCTACAACAAAAAATTAGTAAAAACTTAACCAAAATTCCACAATTGTCGACTATTCCCTCCCCCCAACCAGAACGAAACATTGTCCTCAATGTTTGAAATGAAAGAAGTAGAGTTTAGAAGACATCACCTGGGTGGTGCAACACAGAAGAAAATATTTACAGGCGGAGAGTTAAATCTAATTTGTACTTCTTACTGCGGCTACTGTTACCATCATTATTTGGACGCTCCAACACAAAGGTCCAGGGGTCTGGCTCCGGTCGATAAGCTTGTAACATATCAAGTAGCTCATTAGCAGTGTGAGCACAAATAAAGAGTTTTTTCGCATTAGCGGGAATGAAATAGTTTTTTATTGCATGGTTAAGAAATGCGATAAAGCCATCATAAAAGTTATTGACATTTAACAAACCGATGGGTTTTTGGTGGATGTGCAGATGGGCCCAAGATGCTAGTGTCATAAGTGCCTCTAGTGTTGCAAGATCTCCTGGAAGGAAAACAAAAGCATCAGCATGATTAAGCATTTCAGTTATTCTTTCTTGCATACCTGAGACGACTAACTCTTCTCCAGTTGATGAGTCAGACGAACTGCCCAATGGTTTTAGGACTCTTGGGATGATGCCTAACACTTGACTTCCTCTGATAAAAGCTGCTTCGGAGACCATTTTTGATAACCCTCGGTTACCTCCTCCATACACCAAATGTAAATTTCTCGCTGCTATGCTTCGACCAAGATCTATGGCTGCCTCAACGAACTCTTTATGTTTGCCATAGGTAAATCCAGAAAGCACACAAATGTTCTTGAATTGTCTATTGGGAGTAGCTGCCATTGGAATATTTCTCAAAAACAATTTGTGAGTGTTTGACAAAAGAAATCACATTTAAGAGTCTTGGTGATAGTGGGTCACAGCTGTGAATGAGGTAACATGTTAGTGTCAAATAACGCATGAAGCACATGGCTCGCGAGTCAAAAAGAAAACAGTAAAAAGGAAAAAGCAAACAGTAATAAAATTATTAAAGACAATAATGCAAACAATAAAACAACAGTGAAATGAAATAAAATAACAGTAAAGTAAAAGGATATTTACACGTAGTTGCGACTGTGGCTCACATCTTCCTCTGGTTTTACGTCCAGAAACGGCTTGAACGCCCTCTATAGGTCGAGGATAGGCTTCCCATCCAGTTTTCTTATAAACAGGCAAACAGGGTCGTTTATAGTCAGATTCCCGAGACTATATCGTGCATGCTCTTTCTGGAATAATGGCCATAACTGGAGAATCGCTCCTTGCACATATCCACTGGGATGCGTTTCAAGAGACAAAAGGATATCATCCAATGACTCCTTATTCAAGCCATCCCTAATGAATTGAATCTTATCTTCCCTGTTATCAGACATCATTCCTAAAGAACATGGGTTTTTATTGCAACTCATTCTGGCACACTTATGACAAGCAACAGAAATTCTTCGAGCTCGTCGTTTTCTTGCATAATTTCCTTTACCACAACCAGGCATGTATGCAATAAATTTTGGAGGTAACTCACCTGCCGATCGTACTTTAGCCTCGATTAACCAACGGATGTCAGCAGGTATGTTATTCCTCATGAGTAATCGCATGCGTTCGGACCGAGCTTTATAGATCGTAAGGAGGGCATTCTGAGGGAGTGAAGGGAATCGCTTGTGAAGCTTCGCTAGAATCTCGTTTCTGTCCATACCTTCGCCTCAGAATATCAGTTATTATGGGAAACTGAAGTAACCGACTTGATTGTCACGGAGTACCGTTATCCGCCACTTCACCGGGGTAACAAACTAAAGCACACAAACAGAAAAACAAATGAAAACACACAAAGAAAATTAAAATCGTCCTCTTATTGAATTTACCTCAAGCTCCAACTGGATGTCGTAAACACTTCTCTCAATGTCTCTGAGTTGGCTTTCTAAACCCTCAACATAGGCTACTAACTCTGGTGGTTGTAGAGCCCAAATGCGTTGTGTTTTACAAAATTGAATCTGCCTTTTGAGATGAGTTTTGACACGTTGAAGTGGTTTAAGAATGTTCAGGAGGAACGGTCTAAGTATGAGACTCATGATTAACAATGATAAGAGAAAACTTAATGGTAAAATAAACACACTTATGCAAAAACAATTTCAATTAGCAAAAGAATAATAATAAAAAGAAAGAAAGAAAAATCAAATCAACGAAAAGAAAAAAATCAATTCAAATTTGGTGGGTCACTCAAATTTATTTCGGTGTCTTCTTCATGTGGTTGGTACTCTAGATATGGCTTTAATCTTTGACCATTAACTTTAAACGTGACACCATTCTTTGGGTCTTTAATTTCAATTGCCCCATGTGGAAAAACAGTATGAACAATAAAGGGACCAGACCAACGAGAGCGTAACTTACCTGGGAATAGGTGCAAGCGAGAATTGAATAAAAGCACTTTCTGACCTGGAGTGAACGATTTTCTCATAATTTGCTTATCATGGAAGACTTTCATTCGTTGCTTGTAAATCTTGGCATTTTCGTACGCGTCATTGCGAATTTCTTCAAGTTCTGCCAGCTGTAATCTTCTTTCTGAGCTGGCTTGCTGCATGTCAAAATTGAATTTCTTGATGGCCCAATATGCACGATGCTCGAGTTCCACAGGTAGGTGGCAAGCTTTTCCATACACTAGCCTGTAGGGTGACATCCCAATCGGGGTCTTGAAAGCCGTTCTATATGCCCATAATGCATCATCAAGTCTTAATGACCAATCTTTCCTGTCTGGCCTCACCGTCTTTTCTAATATGTGCTTTATTTCTCGATTGGAGATCTCAACTTGGCCACTGGTTTGCGGATGATACGGGGTCGCCACTTTGTGTGTGATTGAATACTTTGTCAAAAGTGCTTTGAATGCTTTGTTACAAAAGTGGGCACCACCATCACTGATTATTGCTCGAGGGAATCCAAAGCGTGAAACAATGTTGCTTTTCAAAAATGCTATCACCACCTTGTGATCATTGGTCCTACATGGAATTGCTTCTACCCATTTTGATACGTAGTCAACAGCAACCAATATGTATTGATGGCCAAAAGAAGGGGGAAAGGGTCCCATGAAGTCGATACCCCATACGTCAAAAATCTCAACCACTAAAATTGGATTTAGTGGCATCATGTTCCTTCGTGTAATGCTTCCCATTCGTTGACACCTATCACATGAAGAACAGAAAGTGTAAGCATCTCGAAATATAGTTGGCCAATAGAAACCACATTGTAAAACTTTTGTAGCTGTTTTCTTAGCACTGAAATGGCCTCCACACGCTTGTTCATGGCAGAATGAAAGAATATTCTGAATTTCATTTTCAGGGACACATCGTCTAACAATTTGGTCTGCACAATACTTGAACAAATATGGGTCATCCCAAAAGAAATTCTTTATTTCTGCAAAGAATTTAGCCTTATCTTGCTTAGTCCAATGCTCTGGAAGTTTACCTGTAACAAGATAATTAACTATATCAGCATACCAAGGTAATACTTCCACATTCATTAATTGTTCATCTGGAAATGACTCATTCAATGGTAATGATTCTGTAATTGTGTCAAAATGGAGACGAGAGAGGTGGTCCGCCACAACATTTTCTGTCCCTTTTTTATCTTTGAATTCCAAGTCAAATTCCTGCAAAAGTAACACCCAACGAATTAGTCTAGCTTTTGCATCTTTCTTTGTGAGAAGATATTTAAGAGCAGCATGATCTGTGAATATAATTATTTTACAACCAATGAGATAAGATCGAAATTTTTCTAATGCAAACACTACTGCTAGCATTTCTTTTTCAGTAGTTGAATAGTTCAACTGTGCATCATTTAATGTCATACTAGCATAGTAAATAACATGGGGAATTCGATCAACTCTTTGTCCTAATACTGCTCCTACTGCATAATCAGATGCATCACACATGAGCTCAAATGGTAAGTTCCAGTTTGGGGCCTGAATGATGGGTGATGATGTCAACAACTGTTTTAATTTTTCAAACGCCATAAGACATGAATCATTAAAGATAAAAGGTACATCCTTAGCAAGTAAATTGCATAAGGGTCTAGAAACTTTGCTAAAATCTTTAATGAAACGTCTATAGAAACCAGCATGCCCAAGGAAAGATCTTACTTCTCTGACTGTTTTGGGTGGAGGAAGATTAGAAATGAGATCCACCTTGGCTTTGTCAACCTCAATACCTTTGCTCGAAATGATGTGACCGAGAACAATACCTTGTTTTACCATAAAATGGCATTTCTCCCAATTTAAGACCAAGTTCTTCTCGATACATCTCTGCAGAACTAGTGTTAGATGATGTAAACATTGATCAAACGAGTCACCAAAGACAGAAAAGTCATCCATAAAGACTTCAAGGAATCGTTCAACCATATCAGAAAAAATGCTCAACATGCATCGTTGAAATGTAGCAGGTGCATTACATAATCCAAATGGCATTCTCCTATATGCAAATGTGCCAAAAGGGCAAGTGAAAGTAGTTTTCTCCTGATCTTTTGGTGCTATGGGAATCTGATTATATCCTGAGTAACCATCTAGAAAGCAATAAAATTCATGTCCTGCTAATCTATCAAGCATTTGATCAATAAATGGTAAAGGAAAATGGTCTTTACGTGTGACAGAATTCAATTTTCTATAATCAATGCATACACGCCATCCTGTAGTCACTCTAGTGGGTATCAATTCATTATCAGCATTGGTAACTACTGTGACTCCTGACTTTTTAGGGACAACTTGTACAGGACTGACCCATGAACTATCAGAAATTGGGTAAATGATACCTGCGTCTAATAGCTTAAGGACTTCAGTTCTAACAACTTCTTTCATATTAGGATTTAACCGACGTTGCATTTCCCTAGTAGATTTAGCATTTTCATCAAGGTGAATGTAATGCATGCAGTCTACTGGATTTATACCTTTAATGTCTGCTATGGTCCATCCTAATGCTCCTTTGTGATCTTTTAAAACATCCAACAACTTACCTTTTTGTTCGTCATTTAGGGATGATGAGATGATTACCGGCAGAGTGCTTTCTTCTCCCAAAAATGCATATTCCAGAGTGTTGGGTAATGGTTTGAGCTCGAGTTTCGGTGGTGATTCTAATGATGGGATGAGTTTCTTCTCTGATGGTGCTAGTTGTTCAACTCTTGACTTCCATTTATTAGTGTCCAAGGATGGTGCGGAGTCAAGCAGGGCGTTGACCTCATCAACCGATCTGTCAATATCAAAATCCAAACCAAAGTGAGTTAAGCATGTCTGTAAAGGATCATCACTAAGGTTTGAAAGAAAAGTATTATCAACTATTGTTTCTATTAAATCCACATCAACAATTCCATCATCTGCACTGTGAGGTTGTTTGGCAATGTTGAAGATGTTCAGCTCCATAGTCATGTTGCCGAAGGACAACTGCATATTTCCAGTTCTACATTGAATGTGAGCATCCGCAGTTGCCAAGAAAGGTCGGCCTAGAATAATGGGGATGTGCTTCCTTGAATCCTGTATTGGTTGAGTGTCAATTACAATGAAGTCAACAGGAAAATAAAATTTGTCTACCTGGATAAGCACGTCCTCCACAATACCACGAGGTATTTTTGTGGACCGATCTGCAAGTTGTAACACCACTGGAGTTGGGTGTAATTCTCCCAGTCCAAGTTTCACAAACACAGAGTAAGGCAATAAATTTACACTAGCTCCTAAATCCAACAAAGCATTCTCAATTGTGTGGTTCCCTATACTACATGAGATAGTGGGGGAGCCTGGGTCTTTGCATTTTAAAGGAATTTTATGTTGGAGTATAGAACTAACGTTTTCTGTTAAAAATGCCTTCTTTTGAACATGCATGTTTCTCTTTTTAGTACAAAGGTCTTTAAGAAACTTGGCATAAGATGGAACTTGTTTAATAGCATCAAGTAAAGGGACGTTAACACTTACCTGTTTGAAGATTTCAAGAATCTCACCTGTGGATTTTCCCTTCTTTCCTTTCGCTAACCTCTGAGGAAATGGAGCTTTCGGAACATATTCTCGTGGGTTGGTTTCTTCTTTTTCCTCCGGTGATGAGTCCTCAACATTCACAGGTACAATTTGATTTTCTTTTGTCACTGGCATCTCCACCTTGTTGTCGACTTCTTTTCCTTTTCGCAAGGTCATTACTGCTTTGACCTCTCCATGCTGTTGTGGTGAACTGGTACTTGCTTCATGTACTCCTTTAGGATTAGGCACTGGTTGACTTGGAAACTTACCTTTCTCAACGGTCATTGCCAAGGTTTGAACTGAAGAAGCAAGTTGTCCCACCATCTTCTCGAGGCTTGAAACCGATTGAGCTTGTGAGTTGAAGCCTGCTCTCAACTCATTTCGTAGTCCATCAATGGTGCGGTTCTGTTGCTCAATCGTGGAGTGAGTAACATTCCTAAAATTCTGGAATGCATCCTCCCATGGTCTAGGTTGAGAGTGGTTCTGGTTCTGATTGTATGGTCTAAATGGTGGCTGAGAGGCTTGAGGAATTTGTTGCATTGGTGGAGCTGGAGCTGTTGGTCCATTCTGTTGGAATCCTTGAGACCATGAAAAATTGGGGTGGTCTCTCCATCCAGGGTTATATGTGTTGGAGTATGGGTTGTAATTTGATGGCTTTCTCATTACACCTATGGCATTGGCTTGATCTGAGTATGAGTCATGGTCATGTGGTTCTGTTGATTTAGCAGTCGATAACGATGCTATTTGTCGAGCAAGACCTTCAACCATCTCCTTGACTTCTTTGATTCCCGAAGTTGACTCGCTAATTTGAACCTCATTTACTCCCTTAATTCGTCTAGTATTCCTGAGTGATCGACTCCGTTGTTGGGAATTGTCCGCTTGTCGCTGGAAGAATTCCCAAATTTCTGACGCACTTTTTGACATTAGCTCTCCTCCACTTGTCGCCATTAGCCATTCTTGCACATTTGGTAGTAATCCCTCCAAAAAGTATTGGCATTGATGCCATTTCTCGTACCCATGATGTGGACACTTCAAGAGTAGCCCATTGAATCGCTCCCATGTTTCGAAAAATTGCTCGTCCTCTCTCTGGGTAAACTCCGAGATTTCCCTGCGAATAGCGTTGGTTTTATGCACTGGGAAATATTTATTCAAAAATTTCGTTACCATTTGTTCCCATGATGAAATGCTATTAGCAGGTAAAGTATTTAACCATGAACGAGCTCTATCTTTTAAAGAAAATGGGAATAGTCTAAGTTTAACATCATCATCTGAAAAATTCTCATATTTGAATGTTTGACAAATGGCATGAAAATCATTCAAATGATTATATGGATCCTCATTTTCTAGGCCATAAAATGTAGGGAGACAATTTAACACACTAGGTTTTAATTCAAAACTCCTAGCAGCTACATTTGGGTATCTTATGCATGACGTGCTCAAATTAGCTAAAGGACTAAAATAGTCCTTAAATGGCCTCTCCTGTGGTGCTTGTAAATCCATTTTATTTTTAACGTGTTTGTGTGTGCGAAGTGTTTTTTCTAATTCAAGGTCTATAGGTTCAAGATTAGGTAATAATGACCTACGACCATGCATGCAAAATAAATAAAATAAAAATAAAGATGCAAACAAAACAAAAAATAAAGATGGGAACAAAACAAATAAAAATAAAGAAGAGGGAGAAATTACGATACTAACCTTATTGCGCTATTACAACCTTTCTATAAAAATACACAAAAATAAATATGTGAAAGAAATTAACTAAAAATTAAATTAATAAGATAAACAAAAAAAAATACAAGAAAAAAAATAAAAGAAATTATTCAAAAAAAATTAATTCTATGAATTAAAATTACTTACCTCCCCGGCAACGGCGCCAAAAACTTGTTGTGCAAATTTTAATGTACTCGCAAGCGCACGAATCTATTGTAGTATAGATCTATGGTGACGAGTGTCGATCCCACGAGGAGGTGGATTTTAATTGTGTAGAATTAATTTTGTAAATGGGTTGTTGGATTTATGGTGGAAATGATTTGGTATATGCTAAAACTTAAATTAAAATGGCGAGAATAAATTCTAAAATTGGAATTGCAATGGCGAGAATAAATTGAAGATAATTCTATTGAAATGACGTACTTGGGTATCTGGATCCGTATCAACATGCATCATGGGCTAAATAATCCGTATTAATGCCAATTAAATCATGAGGGGGGAATCCACACCTCATGAACCACGCTCTAATCAATATGGTGCTAAGGGCTTATCGTGCCAAATAATAACAACCTTGTACTAGAGGGCCGGTGTAACCAAGGCGGTACTAGACAAGATTAGTATTATTTGTCGACGAGAAGTCAAAACATCCACAAAAACTAGAGGGGAAGAGAAAATAAATTTACCAAATTAAGCCCATGACACATGTTGAGACTTCACCTTCAACCCAAGCTTGAAAGAAAATTAGCCACTCATAATTGAACTAGGGGCAAAATGGAAATTTATTAAAATACGAAGAAAATACAAGATGGAGAAGGAATTACAGAAAATGGATCCCAAAAATGGATTCAGAGATATCAAATTAGGGGGGGGAGGCCCCCTTTTTATAGATACATGGAGTAAATCATGGCCATCGGATTAAAAACAGTTTGGACGCTCAGGATTGCGCCACGTCATCAGTCAACAGTCCACGGTTTGACCACGCGGATGAACAGTAACACGGTTTGACCCGACTTTGAACAGTAACGCGGTTTGACCCGGATGAACAGTAACGCGGTTTGGTTGAAAATAATCCTGTGTGATGCATGCACCGTACGCGGGATTTTTCGTCCACTGATATGCTGCCACGTCACCATCAACAGTACATAAGAATTTTAGTCCAACAGGATCGTGACACCTCATCAGTCAATGCCACATCATCGGTCAATGCCACGTCATCATTCGTTTATGTGAACAGTGTCGTGAACAGTAACGTATACAGTACCGTACACGTGAATAGTACCGTACATGTGAATAGTGCCATTTTTCCTTTTATGCTCCTCCTAAGGTTTTCGACCGTCCTGAGTTCAAAAGTGATGTCCGTTTTGCCGTCTGATCTCTCCTTTATTGTGAAATGACTATAATGCCCCTAAAATACATAAAATACTTAATTAAAATAAAACACATGTAATTAAATCACAAGAAGGTTAAATATATAAAAGTAAGGGTTGTTAGTAAGATTTAAAATGTAAAATGACGGTTTTCTCCTTTATAAATATGCATTTTCTAACACTCAACACCTGCCACATGACCTCTCGGAGAGAATGGTTCTACACATATAAACCTATCTCAGGAGGATCTGTATACATGGGTGATGATAATGCTTTGGAGATCGTTAGTGTTGGTACTATCAAAATAAAAATATTTGATGGTACAATTCACACAATTGAGGAGGTACGACATGTCAAAAGCTTGAAGATAAATCTATTGTCTCTAGGACAAATAGATAATCTTGGGTGTAAAACCCATGTTGAAAATGGGATTAGGAACATTGTTAAAGGTGTGCTTGTATTAATAAAGGCAGAAAAGATCAATACTAATTTATTCATGCTGAAAGGAGAAACACTATAGGAAGCTGATGCGTGTGTTGATCAACTAGAAAAGAGTCAACGATGAGTGACATCTCAAACTTGGCCATATGTTGGAACAAGGTTTGAAGATTACCACTAAGTGAAAATTGCTTCTAGTGCTCAAATCGGTAAACGTACTGTTTTGCAAGCAATATGTTATAAGCAAACAACATAGATTGAAGTTCCGCAAATCTATTGCATGGAGTAAATGCATTCTAGACTTGGTTTATTTTTTATGTTTGGGAATCACCAGACATATCTATAGGAGGTGCAAAGTATATGGTAACTTTCATTGATGATTATTTCAGGAGATGTTGGGTGTATCCAAATAAGAAAAAATCAAATGTATTTCCAGTGTTTAAAAAATATAAAGCGCTGGTAGAACTTGAATCCGGAAAAAGGATCAAGTGCTTGAGGACAGATAATGGTGGAGAGTATACAGACGGTGAGTTTCTTGCTTTTTATAAATAAGAAGGTATTCAGAGGCAGTTCACAGTGGCATACACTCCTCAACAAAATAAAGTGGTAGAGCGGATGAATAGGACTCTTATAGAAATTATAAGAGCCATGTTGAAGACTGTTGGTCTACCCAACTCATTTTGGGTAGAAGCAGTCAAAACTGTCTGTTATATAGTAAATCGGTCACCATCCACAACAATTGAGTTGAAGACACCGGCGAAGATATCGACTGGAAAGCCAGCTGATCACTCATATCTAAATGCATTTGGATGTTATATGTACGTGATGTACAATGCCCAAGAAAGAACAAAGTTGGATACAAAATCTAGAAGATGTATCTTCTTGGGATATACTAATGGAGTGAATGGGTATCGTTTGTGGAACCCCACTGCCCAGAAGATCTTCATCAGTAGAGGTGTTATCTTTGTAGAAGAGAAGATCAACTGCAAATGAGCGATGGAGATGATAGCACTATAAAAGGCATGTCAGAGACTGTGTAGGTATATGGGGAAAATAATCCAAAAGATTTAAATTCTTCTGAGGCAGCACCAGAGCACGAGGAATAAGAACTAGTCGAGTTTGAGGCTCCAAAAGTTCGTCGGTCAACTCGTAAGAGACGACCGCCAGCGTGGTACTCAGATTATGTCACAGAGATCAATGTTGCATACTGTCTTCTAACAGAGGATAGAGAACCATCAACTTTCCATAAAGTTTTAATCAGCTCAAATGTTATTTTGTGGATGACAACAATTTAGGAAGTAAAGCCATTACCACATGGAAGAAAGCCATTTGTAATAAATGGGTCTACAAGATCAAATATGATGGTAATGACCAAGTAGAACGGTATCGTGCAAGATTGGTGGTGAAAAGATATGCTCAAAAAGAAGGTATTGACTTCAACAAAATATTTTCTCCAGTAGTTCGACTCACGACAGTTAGAATAGTCTTGGCAATGTGTGCTATATTTGACCTACATTTAGAACAACTAGATGTGAAAACTGCATTTCTTCATGAAGAACTTGAAGAAGAAATTTATAAGCTCCGACTAAAAGGTTTTGCCAAAAAATGAAAGGAGAACTTAGTTTGCTTGTTGAACAAATCTCTATACAATCTCAAACAGGTGCAGAGGTGTTGGTATTTGATTCCTTCATCATGAGCCTTGGATACAACAGACTCATTTCAGACCTTTGTGCATATTACAAGAGGTTTGAAGATAACAATTTCATCATTTTGTTGTTGTACGTGGATGATATAGTGGTAGCAGGCCACCAAAAAGATCGAATCTAAGAATTGAAGGCATAATTGGCTAGGGAGTTTAAAATGAAGGACTTGGGACCAACAAACAAGATTCTAAGGATGTAAATTTACTGAGACAGAAATAACAGGAAGATTTGGCTTTCTCAGAAAAATTACTTGAAGAAAATCTTGCGACACTTCAACATGCACGATTGTAAGCCAATTTCTACCCCACTTCCTATTAATTTGAAATTATCCTCAAGTGTGTGTCCTAGCAACGAAGTAGAGAGGAAGGAAATGTCTCGAGTACCATATGCATCAGCAGTGGAAAGTTTAATATTCACTATGATTTGTACAGGACCAGACATTGCATAAGCAGTGGGAGTAGTCAGTTGATACATGGCGAATCCTAGTGGAGAGCATTGGAAAGTTGTGAAGAGAATTCTGAGATACATTAAAGGAACCTCAGGTATTGCATTATGCTATGGAGAATCAGAATTTATTGTCAGGGGTTATATGGATTTAGATTTTATAGGAGATCTTAATAAAAGAAAATCCACTATTGGATATGTGTTTACATTTGCAGGAGGAGTTGTAAGCTGGGTTTCGAAACTGCAAACCATTGTGGCTTTATCTACAACAGAAGCAGAATACATAGCAGCTACACAAGCTTGTAAGGAAGCTATTTGAATACAAAGGTTATTGGAGGAGCTCGGGCACAAACAAGAGAAAATTTCAGTATTTTGTGACAGTCAAAGTGCCTTGTACATTGCAAGGAATCTAACATTTCATTCCATGACAAAGGATATAGGGGCACAATATCACTTTATAGAAGTAGTGGAAGAAGGAAGTGTAGATTTGTAGAAAATCTATACCAAGGAGAACCTAGCAGATGTTATAACCAAGTCAATTAATACTGATAAGTTTATATGGAGTAGATCCTTTTGTGGCCTAGCAGAGACTTAAGCAACATGACAATGGTAAAACATAAATGATGATGTGTAGATTGATTGATTCTCAATTTAATCTCCAAGTGGGAGAAAGGTTAAAAAATGGGGCACCGCTCTTCTAGAGAGAGTGCACCCAAAGTCTCACACGGCCCGCCATTTTTGGTGGTGCCGTAATGCTTAAAAAAAAAGAATAAACAAGAAGCAGAAAGATTTGAAAGGAAAAAATAATAAAATATTAATAATATTATTTTAATTTGAAAAAGGAGAGGAAATGAAGCTTATAGAAGGTGTCATTTCCCCTCTCTGAATCCATTTTTCTTCAACTTATTTTTTCTCTTCAGAGTGAGGAGCAGAGAATTGAGAGTGTCAGAATTTTAAACTCTTGTCCAGTGATTTGAGAGATTAGGTGTATTGGAGTTCTGGGTAGTGCCAAAATATTACAATATACTAGTAAAATATTTTCATTTTGTCTTCGCCTGTGGACGTAGACTAAAAGCCAGACCACGTAATTTCTAGTGCCCTCTTTTGTGCTTATTTTTTTTTTCTTCCAATTTTATTTTAGCTGTGACCCTACCTCACCCATCAATTTCCTAATAGTTTCAACAGCTAGGAGGATGTTTTTCTGTTTCTATAATTAAACAATAATTTAAAGATTTTTTTAAATATTTAAATTATTTCATATTATAAAAAATGGAATATAGGAAAATTATCTCTATACCGCTTTCATTTTGTTATATGTACATCTAACTACTACAAAATTTTAACATGTTCTTTATATTACTTTTGTTTCTAAACTTGTATCAATAAACCACTTTGAAACTAAAAATAACTATTTTATCTTCAAATTAATTAAAAGAGTATTCTATTCTATAAAATTTTTAAAAATACAATAATATGATAATCTCTATTCCTATAAACTCTATTGTTATAAACTTTATTTAAGAAGCTGTACCAAACGGAGCCTAAATAGAAGACGGCGGCACACATATTTAAAAAAATGAAAGTTTCGAGAAATAATTTGATCCATTATATTTTACGAATGTAAAATTAATACAAAGAATTTTATACAAAATTCCAGTTGAGTTCTCAAGGCTAGCAAAGGAAATAAAAGCTCCAGAAGAGCAAAATTACAGCAAAAATAAGTGTACTTTATGATGTAGACATATACGAGGCTTATTTTGTGATAACCTACTAATATACATACATGCATTGTGAAGGTTAAGCTTCTTTTGTCACTGAATTTTTATGCCACAAATTGAAGAGTCACATTCTTCATGACGCTTTAGTCTTCACCCTTTAATTTAATCCACACTTGAAATAGGCCGGTTAAATGTCGATCGCCTAAATTTGAGATTTGGAAGCTGCATACAGGATTTAAGAAATAAAATTATTATTACCTGATCAAATTGATTACTCCTAATTGCGAAATAACATTTAGCAAATTGCATCAATTGATGAGATATTGGGGCAAACTAATCTAAAAATATTAAAGAGCACAATTCTACTTTCACTCTATTTTCTTTCTTGTAGTAACAGAATTTTATTTCAAATGGCTCCTATTCATTTATTTCACTGCTTATTATTTTTACAAATTGCATTCAAGTACGTCTGTGCTTTTTGAAAATCTGAACTAAGGCAAACTGCGTTTGTGTTTTTTGAAAATTTGAAATTTGAATTAAGGAACAAGCAATAGAATTTATTTTTGTGTCAAATGTCATCAACGATCTTTTTAATAAATATTACATTTTGATTTCTTATAAAACGGAATAAAAATTCAAGCGTGGACATATTTTTATTTTACAACAAAATACATCGAACTCTAATCATTAAGATTATCTACATCTGAAAATATTGGGAGTGAGAATTGCAACAAAATTATAATGTGTCAAAAGTTACTTTTTTCGCAACATTGTGCAATTTAATCCACTGTATAGTGTGGGAACTATCATTGAAACCTCTCCATATATATAACAATGTCGCATGAGACAAATTAGTTGATAATTTTCTGAGTTAGGTGTAAGTATGAAGGGAAATTGAGAGTTGAATATTGTCTTAAAGAAGAGTGTAGTCGTGGAAATTCCATGGAAGATTGAGAATTTACACTTGGATTGACAGTATTTTGGCAAGATAATATCATATTATTGCATAATTGATACACATGATATTAGGATTAACAGTGGAAAATATTTGAGCTTAGTGCTTAACTTCTCATCCTTCCAGCTGCAAATAACTATGCTAGAATTATAATTTAATATATATATATATATATGTATGTATGTATGTATGTATATATATATAAATAATATTATATCTGCATGTATTAAAAAAGTTTGCTGTAGTAAAAATAAATATATACTTGATTATTTCAAAAAAAAAATGGTATCCGTGTGACCTAAGAAAATTCATAAAATTTTGATGTCTTTTTTTCCTATTTATTACATAAATAAATCAACTTAATATTTATTTAGGTAATTCAGATTGTTAACTGTTCTCAAACTCTAGTTTGTATTATAATTTTATTATTTTTGGAGTTTTGTGGCGATGAATGGAGGCTGCTGAATTTTTAATAATCATAAAAATGAATTACAGTTTTGATATATATAATATGATTATATAATTTTTTTTAAATATGTTTAATATAGTTGTTATGTAATTCATTAAAAAAAAGACAGAGAGAAGAAAATTAAAGTCACAAATTAAAAAGATGAAGCAAAGACATACATCACTACTGTATAAATTGTTAATTAATGTCAAAAGTTAATTGTAAAATATAAATGCCAAATGGATATTACTTTGAAGTTTATGTTGGGTGCAAAATGAAATCATAAGGTGACGAGGATTATTCCTTCGAAGCTTCTTTAATGGCTATTGAAACCAGAGTCAAAGACCAAAATAAAAAAGGGTTTCAGACATTTAATTCGTGATTCTTCCCGAATAAAAACAGAATTATCTGATATATACTACGTCTTTTTGACTTTTGAGGTATTTCTCTTACATAATTTCCATGAGATTGAATTTAAATAATGATCGTAAAAGGCCAAGTGCCAAAGGCTTTTTTAATGATTAAGTTGACATTAAATGAGTTTCTAACAATATAAATATGCATGATACTAAAACAAATTCTTAGATGTTTTATTTTTTGTATATATGTTATAATTTGAGATCGGTTAAAAGTTTTGATACTAACGTTCGTAGAGACCCATTAAGAATAGTTCAAAAATTTATTTTCACTAATATTTTATAAAACAGAGAAAGAACTCCTTGAAACTGTTGCCTTGACCATTTGACTATAAGGCCAATTATTATTATTATTATTATTTTTTCATGGAAGCTACCAATGGTAATTCTTAGATATTTCCTTAAAGTAACTTAATGAGTCCTCAAAATATCCATAATGCGACAAAGAATAAAACATTAGAAGAAGTAAGTAATTAACAAGGGACCATCGATCATCACACAAAAATAAATGAATAAACAACTAAAACCAAAATCAGAAACAGATAATGAAACTAGCTTCACTCCCGAGGTGGATCATATTAATACCATTGATCATAAAGTTACAATAGCACTATATATATATATATATTGTCAGAACAGTTAAGTACCCTTTGTTGTGTAAGAAAAATGAGAGCTCTCCATTGTTTTATCGTGTAATAATTAAAATGGACATAAATTTAAATTATTTTTTATTTTTCTGTAGTCAAAACAATTAATTTCCTTGCACATTTTTTTATTAAGGAAAATTTACTTGAAGTGAAAAAAAAAATTAATTAATTTTTGTGAAATACAATTAAAATATAATTTACTTTATAATATGTTGTATAAAGGGAGTAAGTGGTTGGAATTGATTGTCAAAGCAAGTGTAATTCTTTATTTCATCAATTAACACCAGTTAACTATTAATGGAAAGCTACTTAACCCAGCACGCACGCCGGATTGATATCTATAGAGTATATCAAGCACCTGTTAAAATGCCATGGACTCCATGCGAATCTGAAAACAACTTGTTTTGACCCCACACTCTCAACTTTGAGCTCATGAACTGTCTTCCTCATCTGACTAATAGCCCTCTTTAGACGCCAAATGTTTGTGGACTTGGTTGATGAGTTATCCACAAACACAGAACTTAACAAACAGCAGCAATAACTCCAGATCTACTCTTCACACCAACCACCGATTGAGGATTAATTCCAGCCAACGGTTTGTATTTCATTTGTTAGTGGACTATGCACCATTTGATTTTTAAGTGAAACGTTTCACAAAACGGACTAAATAATTGAATTGATCGTCAAGGCACCAATTAACACCGGTCAACTCTCAGTGGCAAGCTAGACATAACCCAGCGTGCACAACTATTATTAACCGTGGCAGTTAATGAAAATTTTTCATTATCAGGAAAAGGTGTTGGGGTAGTTGAATAAAAATATGATACAATTAATAGATGAACATAACGCAGCGCGACTAATATGTAAGTTGAAACGACGCAATAATTATTAACTATGGCAATTTAGACCAACTTTTATAAAAAAGAAAAAAAATTCTATCTTCTCCATTTTGTGACTCCTATTACCATCTCTAAACATAAGTCATGGAGATAATTAAGATGCACAAACTTAGGTTCCAATGCTTTAATTAATTTCTCAAAAAAAAAAAAAGAGAAAAAAATCTATGCCCGTATGCATACCCATTTTTTGGCTATAAAAAGGCCTTCACATGAACTTGAAACGATCATCTACACATCGGATTACTCTAATCTTTTCCGGGCATCGAAACTCAGAACTTGCTAAATTCAATACAAACATTAAAAAGGGGGGAAAAAGAGAACAATAAAACTAAATGTAATAGAAATTCTTATTTTTTACTTCTCCATTACGTCTCAACTAATAGATAAAAAGAAAGAACTTACTTAATTCCACTTATATTTAAACTAAACCAACCAGAAATTAATTTATTTGATATCTTTTCAGCCTAAAGCTTCACTTCTCACCTCTCCAAAAGGAAATAGCGGCTAGAACTATAATTTATACATAGTACAATTTTTTAATTACTTTAGAAAGTGTTTATGTTATTAGAATACTTATATTATTATCTACGCAGAACTCAATTTCTGAATTGGAGTTTTCTTAGACTAGTGGATTCACTCTATTATAAATAGAGTGGTTATGTAATTTGTTTGAGACCTCTGATCAATAATAAAAACCCTCTTTCACAGTTCTTTTGAAATTAATTTCTCTATCGTATAGTCATTTGAATTAGATCGTTTCTTTTAATGTTGGATGAGATTGATAAATTCTTTTAAGTTGTAACTTGCAAGAGTGCCAAAAGAGGATTGAGTATCATTTGTGGTTAATTTCAAGTTGAAAAAGAGTATTTCAAATTAATGGGCTAGCATGCAAAAGTGTAGATGTCTCGAAGGAAGAGAAAAAATTCAATCATGGAGTTGTTTGAAGAGAATGTTGAGATCAAGATTCATTCCTCTTGATTATTGTTTAACTCATCGAGATATGAGATCTATTTATGATATGCTGATTAGTTTGAAAGACTTTACTTGCATGCATTTTTTGACGAGATTGAAGAGTTATTAGAGCATCACCAAAAGACTCTTCAAATAAGATTTTATTACTTTTTTGAAGAGCCACATCAACATTTAAGGTTCCAAGAAACACTTCAATTAAAATTTTTCAAATAAAAAATAATTCTCTCTCTTCAAATTTGGAGAGTTGTTTTCTCCCTCTTCAATTTATATTTTATTATTTTTTACTAGAGAAAGAGAGAGAAGTGCTTTAATTGCTATTGACTTTTCTTTTTAAAAAATAATTATTTGATTAAACTAATATTAACTTATTTATATTTGAAGAGTCTTTTGGAGAATAATATATTTTTTTACTCTTCTATTTGCCACATAGGTAAACAAATAGATATTTAAAGAGTAAAATTTATAAAGGCTTTTGGAGATACTCGAAGGAAGATACAAAATTCGATCATGGAGTTGTTTGAAGAGAATGTTGAGATCAAGATTCATTCCTCTTGATTATTGTTTGACTCATCGAGATATGAGATCTATTTATGATATGCTGATTAGTTTGAAAGACTTTACTGGCTTTCATATTTTGACGCGATTGAAGAGTTATTAGTTGTGAGATTTTAGAGGGTTTTTATGTTGACATAACAGAATGCCTTCGTACCCTACCTACACCTTAGATTGTGCTATCTCCTTAATTGGCTACACAAATTGAATGTCATCTTTGGAAGGAGTTCAAAGCAAACTTGGGTAAATTAGCTTGATAATAGCCTTAGAGATGTTTCTAACAAGGAGATTGAAGATGTGCATGAGATTTCAAATGCCCAAGAGGAAGTAATTGAAGACATGTTTGCAATTGTAAAAGAAAAGGTGACTTCTACTCTTAAATTGTGCATTGAGCCTAATAGTATAATTGAGTTTTTGCAGCCAATTCAAGTTGAAGACATGTCAAAACCAATAATTGATATTGGTTATGCCTATTTACATTAAAGCTAAGAAGGTTGTGCTTGAAGAAGTTCTAGTTGTAAAAATAAAGTTAATTGGCGAGCATATTGAGAGAGATTTGGTGAAATCTTGAGAGGCTTTGAGGCTCTTCATTTGTACAAATTTCATCTTCTAGAAAATGCGGAAAGAAGATGAAATATTAGTTGTTCAAAGTTTCAAGAAAGATCAACGATAGGGATACCAGTTCAATCATTGAGATAATTTTATGCTATGTGATTAGTGTCAAAAATTGTATGTTTATTAAGGGATAAAAATGTTATTTTGTGCTATTAATGTAATTTATATTTGTAATTGTGTAACTCATTATGAATTTCTAATTATTTTTCTAAATATTTAATTTTGTGTATTTTTGTGTGTTTATTAGGTAAAAATAATAATTTCATACAATTTGAGGCTCTGAACAAATGTATGGATGTTAAATTTGGATTCCGAAAGTCCGAGAAATTATGTCATTGTCGAGGAGAATACAAGACTTTTGTTGTAATTTTTACGTTTTTACCACGGTAAATGTAGTAATTGTAAAATTATAAGTTTTTACCATATTAGGTATGGTAATTGTTAGTGGAATGTGTTGGATATACTTGAGTGGATAAATTATGTTTATGTTTTATTAGTGGGACAAATGTAAGGTTAAGATGTAATTAGATTCTTTTATTTGTGTGGTGTGGATTTACCATGTATTAGTATAAATAGAGGGGGGTGGGGGGGGGGGGGGGGGACACACCCCTCCACACCTTTTCTTCTCTTCTTTCCCCCCAAATTCTTCTTCTCATCTCTCTTTGTAATTTGTTTTCAATCAATAAAATTAGTTTTATTTCAATTTTCAAATTCCATTTTTAATTATGTGTTTTTCAATTTTAGTAATTTCCTTTATTAAAAAAAATGCTTAGCTAAATATTAATAGTTAGGGGAATGTGAAACTCTTAGGAAATAAATATGATTTAATCAAATTCAATTTTTAATTTTATAAATTAAGTTATTTTCTATTTAATTTTATACATATTTTATATTATGAAATTTTGATTTATTGTAAACAAATAAGGGAGTTTGGCACAATAAATTCTTTTTATCTTAATATACGGTATGGTAAAATGGTATTTTGACTTATTGTAGAAAAATTAAATTTTGGCACAATGAATACTTAATCCATCATAAAATGAAAGGGAAAATAATAATAATTTATATAATTAATCTTTTGGGCAATAAATCTAAAAAAAGGCAAAAAGAATTTATTAAGTTTTATTTACAACTAAGAGTGAATCCACAATCCTAACTAATTCAATTTCATAGTTTTATTTAAATTAAGTTGTTTATATTTAAGTTTTATTTTCAAATTTTAGATAAAATAAAATAAACAAATTAAATCATTTCTCTGCGAATCGACCTCGGACTCACTAAGATATATTATAACTAGGCACTCTTATACTTGAGAGAAAATCAAATACATTTTAAGTCGTGTTAAGTTTTTGGCACCGTTGCCAGGGAGAGGTATTTATTTTGTTTTATTTTTCCTTTTATTTTAGTTACTTTTGTGTAAATTTTCGTTTGCCCCCTTTTCCTTTTCTTAAATTCTCTTCTACCCCCACATCTTTCATAATTCTAGTTTCACCCCAACAATTCTCGTTTCTTGCTCATTCTTCTCATAATTACGTTCTGACCCTAAAATCTTTCCAAATCTTCACTTTTATCCCACATGGTTCAGTTTTAAACTTCTAAAATTTCCGGTGTGGCTATAAAATTATCAATAATTTGCAATAAGATCCCTAGACGCAATTTCTCACAATAATTAGACTTGGACTTAATTTGGACCAAGCAAACTAACTACTAATTTTTTTAACTAACTACTAATTTTTTAACAAACTAACTACTAATTTTTTTATTTAAGTTATTTAATTTTTAGTTTTTTTATTTCTTTTTATTGGTGGGTTCAACCACCAAAGTTGTTATTTAATTTTAAGTTATTTTATTATTTTGCTTTTTTTTTGTTAATTTAATTGGTGGGTTCAACCACCAAAATTGTTATTTAATTTTAAGTTATTAATTTTCTTTTGCACACTTATATTATTAGCATATTTAATTTTCATTTTTTTCTTTTTACAATTTTCATTTAGTTTTTGTGTTACTAATTTGTTTGTTATCTTTGTGATATAATTATTGTATGAGACGTTGATCTCGCACTTCAAGTGGCAGGTTAATTCATAGATCTCAATCACCACCACCAATCATGGACGAGATCCAAGACGAAAACAATTTAGGCCAACTTAATCCTCCAATTGATCAAGGAGACAACCAATCTTAACATGATCACAATCAACCGAGAACTTTGAGAGACTACATGAATCCAACAAGAACCGGAGCACCGTCGTGTATAGCATTTCCTCCAGAAGCATCTCGATTTAACTTCAAACAAGGTATTATCTAACTTTTACCAACATTTCATGGTTTAGAATCTAAAAATCTATATTTGCATCTAAGAGATTTCGAGGAAGTTTGTAATACATACACAGACCAAAATTGTAACATGAACATAATTAGATTAAAACTTTTTACTTTTGCATTAAAAGATAAAGTTAAAACTTGGCTACAAAACCTTAGATCTGGATCAATAAGAACTTGGAATAACATGCAAGAACAGTTTTTGAAAAAATTCTTTCCACTTCATAGAACAAATTCTTTTAAAAGGCAAATCACTTCTTTTACTTAAAAAAATGGAGAAACATTATACCAATGTTGGGATAGGTTTAAAGAATTGTTTAACATATGTCCACACCATGGTTTTAAAACTTGGCGATTGGTCACTTATTTCTACGAGGACTTAATACCACAAACTAGACAAGTTGTAGAAATGATGTGTAATGGTGAATTTAAAGATAAAAATCCTGAAGATGCACTAGATTATCTCGACCAATTAGCTAAAAATGCACAACATTGGGATACTGTTGGAACTTTTGAATTGACTAATAAACCACAACCATCTCCATCTAGTAGAGGAATCTACAACCTTAGGGAAGATCATGATTTACAAGCAAAATTTGCATCCCTAGTTAGGAAGGTTGAAGCTTTGGAAAATAAAAAAAGTGATCAAGTAAAATATGTTCAAGAAATTGCATGTGATGTTTGTAGTTCTAACGATCATTTTACTCAAGATTGTCACACTCTGCCTGCACTAAAAGAATGTTTGCATGATCAAGCTAATGCCATCAACACTTTTAACAAGCCAAACCCATATTCACAAACTTATAATCCTGGTTGGAGAAATCATCGAAATTTTAGTTAGAGGAATAATAATAATGCACAATCTTCACAAGCACCACCTCCACAAAATTTTCAAAATACTCAGCCTTTTGTACCATATGTTCCACAACTATGGAAAAAATTGGAAGATACAATGCATTCATTCATTAGGAAGCAAGATATTATTAACAATCAAAATGGACAAACCTTTTTTGATTTGAAAGATGCTCTTGCTAAAATTGCTTCTGCACTCACAATTCAAGAAAAAGAAAAATTTCCAGCTCAACTACAACCAAATCCTAAAATTCAAAATGCACTCATGGACCAAGTTAAGTCAGTTATAACTCTTTGTAGTGGTAAGGTTATTGATCGGCCTATTCCTGAACCTTGTGAAAATGAAAATTCAAAGGGTAAGGAAGAACTAGATAAACTTACACCTAGTGAAGAAATAACTAATGTTCCATCTGAACCACCATTTCTACATGCATTGAATAAACCAAGGAAATCAAACCACTCTTCTTAAATTTATGAAATCTTTAAGCAAGTGAAAGTTAACATTCCTCTATTTGATACAATCAAGCAGGTACCTTCATATGCTAAATTTTTAAAGGACTTATGCATTGTTAAGAGGAAATTGAAGGTTAAAAAGAGTGCTTTCATGGTTGAACAGGTAAGTACCATTCTGTCTACTAATAATAAATTGAAATATAAAGATCTTGGTTGTCCTACTATTTCTTGTATTATTGGAGATCACAAAATTGAGCATGCTTTGTTAGACTTTGGTACTAGTGTTAATTTGCTTCCACATTTAGTTTATCTTCAACTTAGTCTTGGTGAGTTAAAATCAACTTCAACTACACTTTTGCTTGCCGATAGATCAGTTAAAATACCAAAAGGAATAGTAGAAGATGTTTTAGTACAAGTTGATAAATTCATATACACTGTGGATTTTATTGTTTTAGAAACTGAACCTGTTGTAAATAATTATAAACCAATTCCTGTAATTTTGGGTCGACCATTTTTAGCAACTGTTAATGCTTTGATTAATTATAGAAATGGTTTAATGAATTTTTCATTTGGAAATATGACTCTGGAATTGAATGTTTTTAATATGTGTAGGCAACCTAATGAGGAAAATGAGAATGAAGATGAAATTGATGAACAAAAGGAATTGCTTGAATCTTGTATAGAGGAGAATATTGAAAAATGGAGTTTTTCTGAACTTAGTGATATTTGTTTGGTTAATTCGATTGAATCAAATAAACAACTTGAACATGATACTTCTAATATAAATTTGTTGTTTGATTCTTGTCAGACTTTACAAAGTGATGATGGGAAACCAAAATTTGAGGAGCTTGGAATCATTGAAAAGACTGAACAACAAGAAGCACCTAAATTGGAATTGAAACCTTTGCCAGAGGGATTGAAGTATGCTTATCTTGGAGAAGAGCAAACTTATCCTGTTGTGATTTCTTCAACCTTATCAAGCGACTAAGAAGGTAAGTTACTATCTATTCTTAAAAAGAATAAAAACATAATTGGATGGACTTTAAATGACATTAAAGGTATTAATCCTTTAATTTGCACACATAGAATCAATTTGGAAGAAAATGCTAAAACATGTCAACAACCTTAAAGAAGATTAAACCCACACATGAAAGAAGCAGTAAAAACAGAAGTTCTTAAGTTATTTGATGCAAGAATTATCTACCCTATCTCTGATAGTAAGTGGGTAAGTCCTACACAAGTAGTGCCTAAAAAATCTGGAATCACTGTAGTTAAAAATGAAAAAGATGAATTAATTCCAACACGAATTACGTTTAGTTGGCGCATGTGCATTGATTATAGGAAATTAAATGAAGCCACTAGAAAAGATCATTTTCCATTACCATTTCTTGACCAAATCTTAGAAAGAGTAGTTGAACATTCATACTACTGCTTTTTAGATGGATATTCAGGTTATTATCAAATTCCTATAGCACTTGAAGACAAAAAAAAAAAAAAAACCACATTTACATGTCCTTTTGGAACATTTGCATTTAAAAGAATGTTGTTTGAACTTTGTAATGCTCCTGCAATATTTCAAAGATGCATGCTAAGTATTTTCACTGATATGATTGAACATTGTTTAAAGGTCTTTATGGATGATTTGACTATGTTTAAGAATTCTTTTGATGATTGCCTTGATAATTTGGAAAACATTTTAAAAAGATGTGTTGAAAAAGAACTCGTTTCAAATTGGGAAAAATGCCATTACATGGTTACTTCTGGAATTGTTTTGGGTCATGTTATATCTATTAATGGAAT
Organism: Citrus sinensis; assembly: GCF_022201045.2. Taxonomy (NCBI): domain Eukaryota; kingdom Viridiplantae; phylum Streptophyta; class Magnoliopsida; order Sapindales; family Rutaceae; genus Citrus; species Citrus sinensis. The sequence continues at coordinate 23,209,985 of NC_068562.1, read as the reverse complement.
TGACGTTGACAAAGCAAAAATTGAAGTCATATCTAAATTGCCACAACCAAAAACAATTAGAGATGTGCGATCTTTTTTAGGACATGCAGAATTTTATAGGAGGTTTATAAAAAACTTTTGTGTCATATCTAAACCACTTCGTAACCACTTATTAAAAGATGCACCATTTGAATGGACTGATGATTGCCAAAAATCTTTTGAGAAAATAATTTGCCTTTTGACATTTGCACCTATTATGTAATCTCTTGATTGGTCTTTGCCTTTTGAATTAATGTGTGATGCAAGTGACTTTTTTGTTGGTGCTGTTTTAGGACAAAAAAAAGATCGTAAGTCGTTTGTGATTCATTATGCGAGTAAGACTTTGGATAGTACTCAAATGAATTATTCTACAACTGAAAAAGAATTACTTGTTGTGGTGTATGCATTAAACAATTTCGCTCATATTTGCTTAGTTCTAAAACCGTTGTTTTAACTGATCACTCTGCTGTGAGATATTTGATGACTAAACAGGATGCCAAACCAAGACTAATTCGTTAGATTTTGTTACTTCAAGAATTTGACCTCACCATCAAAGATAAAAAGGGTGCCAAAAATGTCGTTGTTGATCATTTATCAAGACTCACATATGAAATCTGCACTGATATAACACCCATCAATGATTCATTTCCTGATGAATTTTTATTATCTGTTACTTCAATACCATGGTATGTTAACATTGTTAATTTCCTTATTACAGGTAAAATTCCTTTGCAATGGAATACTCAAGAGAAGAAAAAAAATTTGGTTGAAGTAAAGAAATTTTATTGAGATGATCCTTACTTGTTCAAATATTGCCCTGATCAGATTTTTCAACTATGCATTCCTGATAATGAGGTAAGTAGTGTCAATAATTTTTGTCATTCTGACGCATGCGGTGGACACTTTTCTTCAAGAAAAACTACAGCTAAAATTTTGCAATGTGGATTTTATTGGCCTACCATATTCAAAGACACATATGAATTTTGCAAAACTTGTGAAAACTGTCAAAAATTAGGATCAATTAGTAAAAGAAACATGATGCCTGTTGAGTGTTAGAAAATGCATATTTATAAAGGAGAAAACCGTCATTTTACATTTTAAGTCTTACTAACAACCCTTACTTTTATATATTTAACCTTCTTGTGATTTAATTACATGTGTTTTATTTTAATTAAGTATTTTATGTATTTTAGGGGCATTATAGTCATTTCACAATAAAGGAGAGATCAGACGGCAAAACGGACATCACTTTTGAACTCAGGACGGTCGAAAACCTTAGGAGGAGCATAAAAGGAAAAATGGCACTATTCACATGTACGGTACTATTCACGTGTACGGTACTGTATACGTTACTGTTCACGACACTGTTCACATAGACGGATGATGACGTGGCATTGACCGATGATGTGGCATTGACTGATGAGGTGTCACGATCCTGTTGGACTAAAATTCTTATGTACTGTTGATGGTGACGTGGCAGCATATCAGTGGACGAAAAATCTCGCGTACGGTGCATGCATCACACAGGATTATTTTCAACCAAACCGCGTTACTGTTCATCCGGGTCAAACCGCGTTACTGTTCAAAGTCGGGTCAAACCGTGTTACTGTTCATCCGCGTGGTCAAACCGTGGACTGTTGACTGATGACGTGGCGCAATCCTGAGCGTCCAAACTGTTTTTAATCCGATGGCCATGATTTACTCCATGTATCTATAAAAAGGGGGCCTCCCCCCCCCTAATCTGATATCTCTGAATCCATTTTTGGGATCCATTTTCTATAATTCCTTCTCCATCTTGTATTTTCTTCGTATTTTAATAAATTCCCATTTTGCCCCTAGTTCAATTATGAGTGGCTAATTTTCTTTCAAGCTTGGGTTGAAGGTGAAGTCTCAACATGTGTCATGGGCTTTATTTGGTAAATTTATTTTCTCTTCCCCTCTAGTTTTTGTGGATGTTTTGACTTCTCGTCGACAAATAATACTAATCTTGTCTAGTACCGCCTTGGTTTCACCGGCCCTCTGGTACAAGGTTATTATTATTTGGCACGATAAGCCCTTAGCACCATATTGATTAGAGCGTGGTTCATGAGGTGTGGATTCCCCCCTCATGATTTAATTGGCATTAATACGAATTATTTAGCCCATGATGCATGTTGATACGGATCCAGATACCCAAGTACGTCAATTTAATAGATTTTCTCTTCAATTTATTCTCTCAATTGCAATTCCAATTTTAGAATTTATTCTCGCCATTTTAATTTAAGTCTTAGCATATTCCAAATCATTTCCACCATAAATCCAACAACCCATTTACAAAATTAATTCTATACACAATTAAAATCCACCTCCTCGTGGGATCGACACTCGTCACCATAGATCTATACTACAATAGATTCGTGCGCTTGCGAGTACATTAAAATTTGCACAACAAGTTTTTGGCGCCGTTGCCGGGGAGGTAAGTAATTTTAATTCATAGAATTAATTTTTGTGAATAATTTCTTTTATTTGTTTTCTTGTATTTTTTTTTTATTATTAAAAAAAAAAGAAAAAAAAAGTGAATCTACATTTAAAGGTTAGTATTTCTTTTCTTTTTCTCTTCTTTAAAATTTTGTAATTTAATTTTCCATTTATTTTTCTTTGTAATTTTTTTTGTTTATCTTATTAATTTAATTTTTAGTTAATTTCTTTCACGTATTTATTTTTGTGTATTTTTATAGAAAGGTTGTAATAGCGCAATAAGGTTAGTATCGTAATTTCTCCCTCTTCTTTATTTTTATTTGTTTTGTTCCCATCTTTATTTTTTGTTTTGTTTGCATCTTTATTTTTATTTTATTTATTTTGCATGCATGGTCGTAGGTCATTATTACCTAATCTTGAACCTATAGACCTTGAATTAGAAAAAACACTTCGCACACACAAATACGTTAAAAATAAAATGGATTTACAAGCACCACAGGAGAGGCCATTTAAGGACTATTTTAGTCCCTTAGCTAATTTGAGCACGTCATGCATAAGATACCCAAATGTAGCTGCTAGGAGTTTTGAATTAAAACCTAGTGTGTTAAATTGTCTCCCTACATTTTATGGCCTAGAAAATGAGGATCCATATAATCATTTGAATGATTTTCATGCCATTTGTCAAACATTCAAATATGAGAATTTTTCAGATGATGATGTTAAACTTAGACTATTCCCATTTTCTTTAAAAGATAGAGCTCGTTCATGGCTTAATACATTGCCTGCTAATAGCATTGCATCATGGGAACAAATGGTTACAAAATTTTTAAATAAATATTTCCCAGTACATAAAACCAATGCTATTCGCAGGGAAATCTCGGAGTTTACCCAGAGAGAGGACGAGCAATTTTTCGAAACATGGGAGCGATTCAATGGGCTACTCTTGAAGTGTCCACATCATGGGTACGAGAAATGGCACCAATGCCAATACTTTTTGGAAGGATTATTGCCGAATGTGCAAGAATGGCTAATGGCAACGAGTGGAGGAGAGCTAATGTCAAAAAGTGCATCAGAGATTTGGGAATTCTTCCAGCGACAAGCAGATAATTCCCAACAACGGAGTCGATCACTCAGGACTACTAGAAGAATTAAAGGAGTGAATGAGGTTCAAATTGGCGAATCAAGTTCAGAAATTAAAGAAGTCAAAGCGATAATTGAAGGTCTCTCTCGACAAATAGCATCATTATCGACTGCTAAATCAACAGAGCCACATGACCATGACTCATACTCAGATCAAGCCAATGCCATAGGTGTAATGAGAAAGCCATCAAATTACAACCCATACTCCAACACATATAACCCTGGATGGAGAGACCATCCCAATTTTTCATGGTCTCAAGGATTCCAACAGAATGGACCAGCAGCTCCAGCTCCACCAATGCAACAAATTCCTCAAGTTCCTCAAGCCTCTCAGCCACCATTTAGACCATACAATCAGAACCAGAACCACTCTCAACCTAGACCATGGGAGGATGCATTCCAGAATTTCAGGAATGTTACTCACTCCACGATTGAGCAACAGAACCGCACCATTGATGGACTACGAAATGAGTTGAGAGCAGGCTTCAACTCACAAGCTCAATCAGTTTCAAGCCTGGAGAAGATGGTGGGACAACTCGCTTCTTCAGTTCAGACCTTGGCAATGACTGTTGAGAAAGGAAAATTTCCAAGTCAACCAGTGCCTAATCCTAAAGGAGTGCATGAAGCGAGTACCAGTTCACCACAGCAGCATGGAGAGGTCAAAGCAATAATGACCTTGCGAAAAGGAAAAGAAATCGACAACAAAGTGGAGATGCCGGTGACAAAGGAAACTCAAATTGTACCTGTGAACGTTGAGGACTCACCACCGGAGGAGAGAGAAGAAGCCAACCCACGAGAATACATTCCCAAAGCTCCATTTCCTCAGAGGTTAGCGAAAGGAAAAAAGGGAAAATCTACAGGTGAGATTCTCGAAATCTTCAAACAGGTAAGTGTTAACATCCCTTTACTTGATGCTATAAAACAAGTTCCATCTTATGCCAAGTTTCTTAAAGACCTTTGTACTAAAAAGAGAAACATGCATGTTCAAAAGAAGGCATTTTTAACAGAAAACGTTAGTTCTATACTCCAACATAAAATTCCTTTAAAATGCAAAGACCCAGGCTCCCCCACTATCTCATGTAGTATAGGGAACCACACAATTGAGAATGCTTTGTTGGATTTAGGAGCTAGTGTAAATTTATTGCCTTACTCTGTGTTTGTGAAACTTGGACTGGGAGAATTACACCCAACTCCAGTGGTGTTACAACTTGCAGATCGGTCCACAAAAATACCTCGTGGTATTGTGGAGGACGTGCTTATCCAGGTAGACAAGTTTTATTTTCCTGTTGATTTCATTGTAATTGACACTCAACCAATACAGGATTCAAGGAAGCACATCCCCATTATTCTAGGCCGACCTTTCTTGGCAACTGCGGATGCTCACATTCAATGTAGAACTGGAAATATGCAGTTGTCCTTCGGCAACATGACTATGGAGCTGAACATCTTCAACATTGCCAAACAACCTCACAGTGCAGATGATGGAATTGTTGATGTGGATTTAATTGAAACATTAGTTGATGACACTTTTCTTTCAAACCTTAGTGGTGATCCTTTACAAACATGTTTAACTCACTTTGGTTTTGATTTTGATATTGACAGATCGGTTGATGAGGTCAACGCCCTGCTTGACTCAGCACCATCTATGGACACTAATAAATGGAAGTCAAGAGTTGAGCAACTAGCACCATCAGAGAAGCAACTCATTCCATCATCAGAATCACCACCGAAACTCGAGCTCAAACCATTGCCCAACACTATGGAATATGCGTTTTTGGGAGAAGAAAGTACTCTGCCGGTAATCATCTCATCATCCCTAAATGATGAACAAAAAGGTAAGTTGTTGGATGTTTTAAAAGAGCACAAAGGAGCATTAAGATGGACCATAGCAGACATCAAAGGTATAAATCCAGTAGACTGCATGCATTACATTCACCTTGATGAAAATGCTAAATCTACTAGGGAAATGCAACGTCGGTTAAATCCTAATATGAAAGAAGTGGTTAGAACTGAAGTCCTTAAGCTATTAGATGCAGGTATCATTTACCCCATTTCTGATAGTTCATGGGTCAGTCCTGTACAAGTTGTCCCCAAAAAGTCAGGAGTCACAGTAGTTACGAATGCCGATAATGAATTGATACCAACTAGAGTAACTACAGGATGGCGTGTATGCATTGATTATAGAAAATTGAATTCTGTCACACGTAAAGATCATTTTCCTTTACCATTTATCGATCAAATGCTTGATAGATTAGCAGGCCACGAATTTTATTGCTTTCTAGATGGTTACTCAGGATATAATCAGATTCCCATAGCACCAAAAGATCAAGAGAAAACTACTTTCACTTGCCCTTTTGGCACATTTGCATATAGGAGAATGCCATTTGGATTATGTAATGCACCTGCTACATTTCAACGATGCATGTTGAGCATTTTTTCTGATATGGTGGAACGATTCCTTGAAGTCTTTATGGATGATTTTTCTGTCTTTGGTGACTCGTTTGATCAATGTTTACATCATCTAACACTAGTTCTGCAGAGATGTATCGAGAAGAACTTGGTCTTAAATTGGGAGAAATGCCATTTTATGGTAAAACAAGGTATTGTTCTCGGTCACATCATTTCGAGCAAAGGTATTGAGGTTGACAAAGCCAAGGTGGATCTCATTTCTAATCTTCCTCCACCCAAAACAGTCAGAGAAGTAAGATCTTTCCTTGGGCATGCTGGTTTCTATAGACGTTTCATTAAAGATTTTAGCAAAGTTTCTAGACCCTTATGCAATTTACTTGCTAAGGATGTACCTTTTATCTTTAATGATTCATGTCTTATGGCGTTTGAAAAATTAAAACAGTTGTTGACATCATCACCCATCATTCAGGCCCCAAACTGGAACTTACCATTTGAGCTAATGTGTGATGCATCTGATTATGCAGTAGGAGCAGTATTAGGACAAAGAGTTGATCGAATTCCCCATGTTATTTACTATGCTAGTATGACATTGAATGATGCACAGTTGAACTATTCAACTACTGAAAAAGAAATGCTAGCAGTAGTGTTTGCATTGGAAAAATTTCGATCATATCTCATTGGTTGTAAAATAATTATATTCACAGATCATGCTGCTCTTAAATATCTTCTCACAAAGAAAGATGCAAAAGCCAGACTAATTCGTTGGGTGTTACTTTTGCAGGAATTTGACTTGGAATTCAAAGATAAGAAAGGGACAGAAAATGTTGTGGCGGACCATCTCTCTCGTCTCCATTTTGACACAATTATAGAACAATTACCATTAAATGAGTCATTTCCAGATGAACAATTAATGAGTGTGGAAGTATTACCTTGGTATGCTGATATAGTTAATTATCTTGTTACAGGTAAACTTCCAGAGCATTGGACCAAGCAAGACAAGGCTAAATTCTTTGCAGAGATAAAGAATTTCTTTTGGGATGACCCGTATTTGTTCAAGTATTGTGCGGATCAAATTGTTAGACGATGTGTCCCAGAAAGTGAAATTCAGAATATCCTTTCATTCTGCCATGAACAAGCTTGTGGAGGCCATTTCAGTGCTAAGAAGACAGCGACTAAAGTTTTACAATGTGGTTTCTATTGGCCATCTATATTTCGAGACGCTTACACTTTCTGTTCTTCATGTGATAGGTGTCAACGAATGGGAAGCATTACACGAAGGAACATGATGCCACTAAATCCAATTTTAGTGGTTGAGATTTTTGACGTATGGGGTATCGACTTCATGGGACCCTTTCCCCCTTCTTTTGGCCATCAATACATATTGGTTGCTGTTGACTACGTATCAAAATGGGTAGAAGCAATTCCATGTAGGACCAATGATCACAAGGTGGTGATAGCATTTTTGAAAAGCAACATTGTTTCACGCTTTGGATTCCCTCGAGCAATAATCAGTGATGGTGGTGCCCACTTTTGTAACAAAGCATTCAAAGCACTTTTGACAAAGTATTCAATCACACACAAAGTGGCGACCCCGTATCATCCGCAAACCAGTGGCCAAGTTGAGATCTCCAATCGAGAAATAAAGCACATATTAGAAAAGACGGTGAGGCCAGACAGGAAAGATTGGTCATTAAGACTTGATGATGCATTATGGGCATATAGAACGGCTTTCAAGACCCCGATTGGGATGTCACCCTACAGGCTAGTGTATGGAAAAGCTTGCCACCTACCTGTGGAACTCGAGCATCGTGCGTATTGGGCCATCAAGAAATTCAATTTTGACATGCAGCAAGCCAACTCAGAAAGAAGATTACAGCTGGCAGAACTTGAAGAAATTCGCAATGACGCGTACGAAAATGCCAAGATTTACAAGCAACGAATGAAAGTCTTCCATGATAAGCAAATTATGAGAAAATCGTTCACTCCAGGTCAGAAAGTGCTTTTATTCAATTCTCGCTTGCACCTATTCCCAGGTAAGTTACGCTCTCGTTGGTCTGGCCCATTTATTGTTCATACTGTTTTTCCACATGGGGCAATTGAAATTAAAGACCCAAAGAATGGTGTCACGTTTAAAGTTAATGGTCAAAGATTAAAGCCATATCTAGAGTACCAACCACATGAAGAAGACATCGAAATAAATTTGAGTGACCCACCAAATTTGAATTGATTTTTTTTTTCTTTTCGTTGATTTGATTTTTCTTTCTTTCTTTTTATTATTATTCTTTTGCTAATTGAAATTGTTTTTGCATAAGTGTGTTTATTTTACCATTAAGTTTTCTCTTATCATTTTTAATCATGAGTCTCATACTTAGACCGTTCCTCCTGAACATTCTTAAACCACTTCAACGTGTCAAAACTCATCTCAAAAGGTAGATTCAATTTTGTAAAACACAACGCATTTGGGCTCTACAACCACCAGAGTTAGTAGCCTATGTTGAGGGTTTAGAAAGCCAACTCAGAGACATTGAGAGAAGTGTTTACGACATCCAGTTGGAGCTTGAGGTAAATTCAATAAGAGGACGATTTTAATTTTCTTTGTGTGTTTTAATTTGTTTTTCTGTTTGTGTGCTTTAGTTTGTTACCCCGGTGAAGTGGCGGATAACGGTACTCCGTGACAATCAAGTCGGTTACTTCAGTTTCCCATAATAACTGATATTCTGAGGCGAAGGTATGGACAGAAACGAGATTCTAACGAAGCTTCACAAGCGATTCCCTTCACTTCCTCAAAATGCCCTCCTTACGATCTATAAAGCTCGGTCCGAACGCATGCGATTACTCATGAGAAATAACATACCTGCTGACATCCGTTGGTTAATCGAGGCTAAAGTACGATCGGCAGGTGAGTTACCTCCAAAATTTATTGCATACATGCCTGGTTGTGGTAAAGGAAATTATGCAAGAAAACGACGAGCTCGAAGAATTTCTGTTGCTTGTCATAAGTGTGCCAGAATGAGTTGCAATAAAAACCCATGTTCTTTAGGAATGGTGTCTGATAACAGGGAAGATAAGATTCAATTCATTAGGGATGGCTTGAATAAGGAGTCATTGGATGATATCCTTTTGTCTCTTGAAACGCATCCCAGTGGATATGTGCAAGGAGCGATTCTCCAGTTATGGCCATTATTCCAGAAAGAGCATGCACGATATAGTCTCGGGAATCTGACTATAAACGACCCTGTTTGCCAGTTTATAAGAAAACTGGATAGGAAGCCTATCCTCGACCCATAGAGGGCGTTCAAGCCGTTTCTGGACGTAAAACCAGAGGAAGATGTGAGCCACAGTCGCAACTACGTGTAAATATCCTTTTACTTTACTGTTATTTTATTTCATTTCACTGTTGTTTTATTGTTTGCATTATTGTCTTTAATAATTTTATTACTGTTTGCTTTTTCCTTTTTACTGTTTTCTTTTTGACTCGCGAGCCATGTGCTTCATGCGTTATTTGACACTAACATGTTACCTCATTCACAGCTGTGACCCACTATCACCAAGACTCTTAAATGTGATTTCTTTTGTCAAACACTCACAAATTGTTTTTGAGAAATATTCCAATGGCAGCTACTCCCAATAGACAATTCAAGAACATTTGTGTGCTTTCTGGATTTACCTATGGCAAACATAAAGAGTTCGTTGAGGCAGCCATAGATCTTGGTCGAAGCATAGCAGCGAGAAATTTACATTTGGTGTATGGAGGAGGTAACCGAGGGTTATCAAAAATGGTCTCCGAAGCAGCTTTTATCAGAGGAAGTCAAGTGTTAGGCATCATCCCAAGAGTCCTAAAACCATTGGGCAGTTCGTCTGACTCATCAACTGGAGAAGAGTTAGTCGTCTCAGGTATGCAAGAAAGAATAACTGAAATGCTTAATTATGCTGATGCTTTTATTTTCCTTCCAGGAGATCTTGCAACACTAGAGGCACTTATGACACTAGCATCTTGGGCCCATCTACACATTCACCAGAAACCCATCGGTTTGTTAAATGTCAATAACTTTTATGATGGCTTTATCGCATTTCTTAACCATGCAATAAAAAACTATTTCATTCCCTCTAATGCGAAAAAACTCTTTATTTGTGCTCACACTGCTAATGAGCTACTTGATATGTTACAAGCTTATCGACCGGAGCCAGACCCCTGGACCTTTGTGTTGGAGCGTCCAAATAATGATGGTAACAGTAGCCGCAGTAAGAAGTACAAATTAGATTTAACTCTCCGCCTGTAAATATTTTCTTCTGTGTTGCACCACCCAGGTGATGTCTTCTAAACTCTACTTCTTTCATTTCAAACATTGAGGACAATGTTTCGTTCTGGTTGGGGGGAGGGAATAGTCGACAATTGTGGAATTTTGGTTAAGTTTTTACTAATTTTTTGTTGTAGAAACTAACTGTTGCTAACTTTTTGTGTTGAAGATGGCTGAATATGGAGTGTAGTTACTCTAGAAACGCATCTTCATTGTTTAAAAACAAATTCAAAAAAAAATTCAAAAAAAAAAATTAATTTCAGACATTTTCTTTTTCTTTATTATGTGTTTATGTTTATTTTTCTTCTTTAATTTCTCCTCTATAAATATACATTTTCCAACTTTTGAGTCAAAGATGGCTGAATATGGAGTGTAGTGCCTCTAGAAACGCATCTTCTTAGTTAAAAAAAAAAAATTTTTTTCTAATAAATTTTTCTACATCATTTTCACATTCCTGCATGCATATTTTTCTTTCATGTTTAGAATAGGTTGGGGGGTAGAATGTTGTTAAAAAAAACAAATTTGTGTTATTTGTTTTAACATTGGATGACATGATTAATTTCAAATTTTATTATTTGTATTATCTTTGGTCTTAAGTGATGTTACGCTATGTTTGCTACTTTACATGTTGATGTCGGAGACAAATATGAGTTGCTTGAAGGAATGAACATGTCATAAATAAGTGCCAAGTGAGTTGTTGAGCCTATCATTTTCTTGGAGAGTAACCCTTTTGCCCATTCTCTATACAGCTTAGCAGTTTATTATTTTATACACGATCTCTACATTTCTTTTGAGTTAACCCTTTAAAAAAATGGTAAAAAAAAAGAAAAAAAAAAGAAAAAAAAGAGTGTGTTGCTACATTTGGAGGCCCATCTAACTAGTAGATATGGAAAATTATTTAGAGCCCTAAAAGACGATGGAGAGGCCATCTTTGATCCGTTTGAGCCTTTCAAGCCATCCCTTTTATTTAATATCCATAGTTAACCCTTTTGAGCCTTTAAAAAAAAAAAACATTTTCTTTGTCAACTTATCATCTTGACCCACTCCGATTTGGAGTATTACCTGATATCTTATAAGTTCCATCACCTATGTATGTTTGAGAAAATGTAAATAATTATTTTGTTCAGTGAAGTTATGCCAAATAAAAGCAAAAAAAAAAAAACAAAAAAAACAAAAACAAAAACAAAAGTTGTTGTTTCAAAAGAATAAAAATAGGTGAAATCCACCTTGCAACTTCCAGAAAAAAAAAAAAAAAAATTCTCTGCATTTTTCTCAAACATACACTTTGTTTTCCTTATTTTCCTTCTTTGTTAGCCATGTCCCTAGCCTACGTTTCGTCCTAATAAAAGTCCTTCTTGATTTTAGGGAACTATAGTTTGAAGTAGAAGCTAGTTATATGGGCTAAAAAGATGTAGTGATGCATAATTAAAAAAAAAAAAAAAAAGATAAATAAAGTGGGTTGACTAACATTTTATTTGACTTGAGATCGTATTATTTCTAAGCTGAGGGCATATTTATTTCATCTTGGTGAGAGCATGTGATATCACTTCTTTATTATTTTCTCTCTCAATTACCATTCATTGGAGTGACTATTTTTATTGGGATTAATTTATTTGTGAGAGTGTCACTACTTCCAGTGAGATTTTGGGGTTTGACATGTCATTCTTGAGAGTAGCTAAAACAAAGTCTACTGGGCTAATTCATGTGGATGGTTGATGTGGGTGTGATGTTGCTTTAGACTGGAGATAATGCTTATACTTTTATTTGATTGCTATCATTAATCTGATGGAATAAATACGAGTGTTTCTATTAAAACAAAAAAAAAATTATTTTGAATTTGAATTTTGTTTTCGCTTTATTTGCTAGGGACTAGCAATAAGCTGGTTGGGGGGTGTGTTGAGTGTTAGAAAATGCATATTTATAAAGGAGAAAACCGTCATTTTACATTTTAAGTCTTACTAACAACCCTTACTTTTATATATTTAACCTTCTTGTGATTTAATTACATGTGTTTTATTTTAATTAAGTATTTTATGTATTTTAGGGGCATTATAGTCATTTCACAATAAAGGAGAGATCAGACGGCAAAACGGACATCACTTTTGAACTCAGGACGGTCGAAAACCTTAGGAGGAGCATAAAAGGAAAAATGGCACTATTCACATGTACGGTACTATTCACGTGTACGGTACTGTATACGTTACTGTTCACGACACTGTTCACATAGACGGATGATGACGTGGCATTGACCGATGATGTGGCATTGACTGATGAGGTGTCACGATCCTGTTTGACTAAAATTCTTATGTACTGTTGATGGTGACGTGGCAGCATATCAGTGGACGAAAAATCTCGCGTACGGTGCATGCATCACACAGGATTATTTTCAACCAAACCGCGTTACTGTTCATCCGGGTCAAACCGCGTTACTGTTCAAAGTCGGGTCAAACCGTGTTACTGTTCATCCGCGTGGTCAAACCGTGGACTGTTGACTGATGACGTGGCGCAATCCTGAGCGTCCAAACTGTTTTTAATCCGATGGCCATGATTTACTCCATGTATCTATAAAAAGGGGGCCTCCCCCCCCTAATCTGATATCTCTGAATCTATTTTTGGGATCCATTTTCTATAATTCCTTCTCCATCTTGTATTTTCTTCGTATTTTAATAAATTCCCATTTTGCCCCTAGTTCAATTATGAGTGGCTAATTTTCTTTCAAGCTTGGGTTGAAGGTGAAGTCTCAACATGTGTCATGGGCTTTATTTGGTAAATTTATTTTCTCTTCCCCTCTAGTTTTTGTGGATGTTTTGACTTCTCGTCGACAAATAATACTAATCTTGTCTAGTACCGCCTTGGTTTCACCGGCCCTCTGGTACAAGGTTATTATTATTTGGCACGATAAGCCCTTAGCACCATATTGATTAGAGCGTGGTTCATGAGGTGTGGATTCCCCCCTCATGATTTAATTGGCATTAATACGAATTATTTAGCCCATGATGCATGTTGATACGGATCCAGATACCCAAGTACGTCAATTTAATAGATTTTCTCTTCAATTTATTCTCTCAATTGCAATTCCAATTTTAGAATTTATTCTCGCCATTTTAATTTAAGTCTTAGCATATTCCAAATCATTTCCACCATAAATCCAACAACCCATTTACAAAATTAATTCTATACACAATTAAAATCCACCTCCTCGTGGGATCGACACTCGTCACCATAGATCTATACTACAATAGATTCGTGCGCTTGCGAGTACATTAAAATTTGCACAACAATGCCCTTAAATCCCATACTTGAGATTAAAATATTTGACTGTTGGGGAATTGATTTCATGGGTCCATTTCCACCATCTTTTGGATTTGTGTACATATTAGTTGCAATTGATTATGTCTCAAAATGGATTGAAGCAATGTCTTGTCGAAATAATGATAGTAAAACTGTCGTTAAATTTTTAAGAGAAAACATTTTAAGTCGATTTGGAATCCCTCGAGCCATTATTAGTGATGGAGGTAGGCATTTTTGTAATAAGTCATTTGAGTCTTTAATGAAAAAATATGGAATTACACATAAAATTGCTACCCCTTATCATCCTCAAACAAATGGTCAAGTTGAATTAGCAAATAGGGAGATAAAAAAAATTTTAGAAAAAATAATTAACCCAAACCGCAAAGATTGGTCTCTTCGATTGACTGATGCACTTTGGGCATACCGTATTGTTAAAACATCTTTAGGAATGTCACCTTATCGGCTAGTATATGGTAAACCTTGTCACTTACCTGTTGAACTTGAGCATAAATCATTTTGAGCTGTTAAAGCTTTTAATTCAAATTTGGATGATGCTGGTAATGTGCGAAAATTGCAATTGAATGAACTTGAGGAATTAAGAAATGATGCATATGAAAATTCAAGAATTATTAAGGTAAGAACAAAACTTTTTCATGATAAAAGAATTTTTCAAAAAACATTTGAAATTGGTCAAAAAGTGTTGCTTTATAATTCTCGTCTTCATTTGTTTCCAGGAAAGCTAAAGTCAAAGTGGAGTGGCCCATTTATTGTAAAAAAATGTATATCCACATGGGGCTGTACAAATTGAGAATCCAAAAAATAGTGTTACATTTAAAGTTAACGAACAAAGAATAAAGCCATATCTGGAATACCAATCACGTGAGCCATGCACTGAAATAAATTTGAGTGACCCACAAAATCTTGATTAAGTTTTTAATGAGTATTTTAACTTTTCACTGTTGTTTTACCGTTTGAATTGTTTGACTGTCTTAAATGATACGTGTTGTGATATTTCTTACTTAAGTGTGTTTAATAATTGTGTTTTATTCATCATTATACATCATGAGTACCTCAATAAGGAAGATTCTGTTCACACATCTTAAAAGACTTTTGCGAATAAGATTTCACTTGAGAAGATTGATACAAAGCTGTAAATCACATCCAATTTGGGAACGACAACCACCAGAATTAGTGGTCTACGTTAAGGATCAAGAAAGACAACTCAAAGCAATAGAGCGTGGTATATATGAATTTCCATTGGAGCTTGAGGTTAACTCAATGAGAGGAAGAATGTAAGCTCATTTTCCTTTGTACATATTGTGTTTCTTTTTTGTTATTCGCTTTCACGTTTGATTTGATTTTGTAGATTTGATTTTAGTGTGTTTTGATTTATTTTCCCGTATAAATGGTGGATAACGGTACTCTATGACTTTTTAAGTCGGTATCCTTAGTTTCCCACAAAAACTGAAATCTCAAAATCATGCATGGAAGAAATACAACATAAATTGCAAAAGCGTTTTCCTTCTCTCCCTCAAAATGCACTCAAAAAAATTTACAAAGCTCGTTGTGAAAGGTTGGGTTTGTTAATGATCAATAGAATTCCTTCTGATATTTGTTGGTTAATTGAAGTAAAGGTCCGATTAGCTGGTGAGTTTCCTGTGAAATTCTAGTTATGCAACCCAAGAGGGGAGGGGGTGAATTGAGATTTTAAAAATTAAGCTAAGCAAATTACACAACAATTTAATCTAATGCCTTAATGGAATGAAAAACAATAAATTCAATACAGCATAATAATAAAGGAGTAAGGGAAGAGAGAGCTAACACAATGATTTTTACGTGGTTTGGCAATCCCCGCCTACGTCCACGTTTCCAAGCTCACCGGGCTTGAGGATTTCACTAAGCAAGCCTCCAAGGCTTCAAATGTTTACAATTGACTTCCAAGGTGTCAATAGACCTTCACAATAAGAGATTATCCCCAATCTCTTAACCTAAGTGTATCACAACACTTACAATCTTTTAACTTGATTTTACAAAAAGGATTACAAATGAATTTCTCTCACACAATGTGTTTGATCACAAATGAAAGCTCAATGTGTGAATGAATGAGATGAATACAAGGATTTAAAGCTCAATAAAAGTTGTATTCTCTATATTTTGCTCAATGATGATCGTTGGAATTATTCATATTTGGATTTGAATGAGCTTATTTATAGTTGGAGCTAAAAACTAGTTGTTATTGACTTTCTGCTCACTGTCGGATCGCCGTTAACTAGATGTCGGATCACCGTTTGACTGGTCAATATGACCGTTGGGCTGAATTTTCAAATTGTCGGATCATCGTTTTAATAGATGTCGGATCGTCGTTAGTGTCCAGAGGCTAATATTTCAATTCTGTACAATGTCGGTTAGCCGTTATCTAGATGTCAGATTGCCGTTAGTGTCCAGAGGCTAATCTTCAGTTCTGTTCGATGTCGGCGAGCCGTTATCAAGATGTCGGATCGCCGTTTCTACAGTAACTGCTACAGTGAACTATTTTATAAAATAACAGTTTGACCCCAAAACTTTATAGGGAAATTATCATTCATATACCCTATATTTGCTCTATTATAAAAAATACTACAATACTTTGAGGGTGTATCAATCGTCCACTCTTAGTTGACAAAATGTATCAGCCGACCACCAAACCGTTAGTTGTTGTTTGAAAGTTAACGGAGTTACAGTGAATTGACAATTTTACCCTTGAAAATTATCACTTGTATACCCTTAAATTCTCTTTTTATCACTTGTATACCCTTAAATTATCACTTGTATCATATGAAAAGACCAAATTACCCTTCTGACGTCATCATACTTAAACGGCAACTAACGGTTTGGTAGTCAGCTGATACATTTTGTCAACTTAGGGTGGACGATTGATACACCCTCAAAGTGTTGTAGTATTTTTGATAATGGAGTAAACTAAGGGTATACAAATGATAATTTCTCAACTTTATATAGTTATATTATGGCCCAAAACGTTATAAATTTTGCAAATAGACCAATTTTAGAATTTCTAAATAATGCTTACCATTCCCAAAACTTTCTGCAATTATGATATGGCCCAAAATGCTATGAATACTTTTCAAATAAATCCTTCTCCAAAATTTCAAACAATACTTGTTGATTTCAAAGTTTTCAAAACTCTTTCAATTAAACCATAAACTTGAAAAACAACTAATTTCATAAAATCATTTTTCCATTAAATATAAAACCTTTAAAATGTGAAAATAATGATTTATTTAAAATGTACAAAAATAATTTGAGCTTTTAAAAACTTAATCATTCTTAATTTTGTTTGTTATCATCAAAATCAACATTATGAATACATAAATGTTAACATCCTGATCCATTTATTTCTTACATGCCTGGTTTTGGTAAAAGCACATTTGCTAAAAAACGGAGAGCTAGAAGACTTGGCTCAGAATGTCATAATTGTGTACGACTTAGTTGCAAACTAGAAGTTTGTAAATCTTTAGGAATGGTTTCTGATAATCGAGGAGATAAAATTAAATTCGTTAAAGATGACATGAGTAAAAAATTGTTGGATGATATCTTACGATCTCTAGAGACGCATCGAAGCGGACATGTGCAATATGAGATACACAGGTTATAGAGACTATTCTAAAAATAATGTGCACAGTTTAGTCTTAGGAATCTAACTAAAAAATACCATATTTGCCAGTTTATAAGAAAACTAAATTGGAAGCCTATCCTCAACCCATAGAGGGCGTTCAAGCCGTTACTGGACGTAAAACCAGAGAAGATGTGAGCCACAATCACAACTACCAGTAAATATCCTTTTACTTCATTGTTCTTTTATCATTTGCATTATTGCATTTAATGGAGTGATTTTGTATTTAATCATTATTTGTTTTCTTTTACTTTTTTTTTCACTGTTTGCTTTTCTTTTTACTGTTTGCTTTTGAATAATTGAGACATGAGCTTTACGCACCATCTAACAAATACACCAACCCATTTACAGTTGTTTCTCATTTTGTCTGTCACTTAGATCTTTAAATAAGAGCTCTTTTTCCAAACCACTCACAACTTGTTTTTGAAGATTATTCTAATGGCAACATCTTTGAGTAGACAATTCAAAAACATTTGTGTGCTCTCTGGATTTCATTATGGAAAATAGAAAGAGTTCGTTCAAGCAGCTGTAGATCTTGGTCGTGCCATAGCTGAGAGGAAACTGCACCTTGTATATAGAGGAGGTGACCGCGGGTTATCAAAACTTGTCTCATAAGCTGTTTTTATTAGAGAAAACCAGGTACTAGGTATCATTCCATAAACCTTAAAACCTCTGGGATGCAGGTCTGATGTACCAATTGGAGAAGAGTTAGTTGTCTCAAGTATGCAAGAGCGAATAACTGAGATGTTAACTCATGCTGACGCTTTCATTTTCTTGCAAGGAGATCTTGCAACTTTAGAGGCATTGATTACATTTGCATCTTGAGCCCATTTAAACATCCATAAAAAACCCATTGATTTACTAAATGTTAATAATTTTTTTGATGGGTTGCTCACATTCATTAACCATGCAATTAAGAATCATTTTATTCCAATCTCTACGACAAATCTCTTTCTTTGTGCTTCTATTGCTAATGAGTTACTTGATCTTTTACAAGCTTACAAACCAGAGCGAGATCCTAAGATATTGGCATTGGAATAGTCGACTAATGATGGTAACCCTAACCCTAGTAAGAAGTACAAGTTGGAAGTAACTCTTCGGTTGTAACTATCTTCTCAGAGCTATGAGGTTATGTCTTCTAAACTCTACTTCTTTCCTTTAAGTCATTGAGGATAATGTCTTGTTCAGGTTGGGGGGAGGGAATAGTTGACAACTGTGGAATATAGCAAATCCTAGCAATGCTTTTGTCGAAGATGACAAAATATAGGGTGTAGCAACTCTAGAAACGCATCTTCAGCGGCTTGTTCAGGTGTGATCTTTCCTGTTTCTTCTTTTATTATTTAATTTTTCTTTTTGCATGCATATTTTTAAATTATGAATTATGTTTAGATTAGGTTGGGGGGAGGGTAGTTGATGTAAATTGTAAATAAGTGTGTTTATTTAAAAAAAAAACCAAAAACAACAATTTGTTTGTGTCTAGGATGGCTGTGTAAAGAGTCACAATTTTTTAGACGCATCCTAATAGTCTTGTTGTATTATATTTTGATTTTAAAATTCATAATAAGTTGTTTTTGTTCCCTTTTCTTTGAATTACTCAAATTTGTGAACTCTCCTCCATTTAGTTATAAAGTTATTTTGTTGTTTACTCATTTAACAAGTATTATTAAATCATTCTTCACACACACACTATGACACATACTAGTGGGTTGTAAGTTCAAATTTTTGCAGCATTTAGTTCTTTTAATTTATTAGGGATAATATCTAAGGTAGTAGAAAGTGTATATTCCAAAAAAAAAGGTGAAAAAAAAGAAAAAATTAAATGAGTTTAATTTTGTTATATCTAGAACCCGAGTAATTAAGTCCGTACAGGTGTTTCAACACCTAGTACCCTAAGGTCAACTGATCTGAGAGTCACTGACCTAAAGCTCGTTACATGTGTTATAGATATATTGTTTGCTTATTTATTAAAAACCCGAGTAATTAAGTCTGTAGGGGTGTTTCAACACCTAGTGCCCTAAGATCAACTGGTCTGGGAGTCACTGGCCTAAAGCTCACTACATTGGTTAAAATCGCAATATTTTTGTAAAAAAAAAAAAAGAGCTTGAATAATCTACTGCCTGAAGATAGAATTTCTAATGAGTTTTAGAACGAAAATGTTGTTTTTTTTTAATGAAACTCCATAAGTATTGTGTTACTTACTTGAGCACAAAAGAAGATTTATGATATTCTGGATAATGAGTGGATGACCAAGAGTTAAAAAAAAAATAAAATTGGGAGAGTTTATTTATTTGGTAGTTTAGAGGATAGATGAACAACTATTAACTTGCATGTGAATTTTGTAAATCTTAATTTAATATAACGCTTTAATTGCTAGGTGCTAGCAATAAGCTAGTTGGGGGGTGTGTTAGTGTTAAAAATTGTATGTTTACTAAGGGATAAAAATGTTATTTTGTGCTATTAATGTAATTTATATTTGTAATTGTGTAACTCATTGTGAATTTCTAATTATTTTTCTAAATATTTGATTTTGTGTATTTTTGTGTGTTTATTAGGTAAAAATAATAATTTCATGCAATTTGAGGTTCCGAACAAATGTATGGATGTCAAATTTGGATTCCGAAAGTCCGAGAAATTAAGTCATTGTCGAGGAGGATCCAAGACTTTTGTTGTAAATTTTTACGTTTTTACCACGCTAAATGTAATAATTGTAAAATTATAAGTTTTTACCATATTAGGTATGGTAATTGTTAGTGGAATGTGTTGGATATGCTTGAGTGGATAAGTTAGGTTTATGTTTTATTAGTGGGATTATTAGTGGGACAAATGTAAGGTTAAGATGTAATTATATTTTTTTATTTGTGTGGTGTGGATTTACCATGTATTAGTATAAATAGAGGGGAGGGGGGTGAACACACCC
This sequence comes from Citrus sinensis, assembly GCF_022201045.2. Lineage (NCBI taxonomy): Eukaryota > Viridiplantae > Streptophyta > Magnoliopsida > Sapindales > Rutaceae > Citrus > Citrus sinensis. The sequence continues at coordinate 23,189,785 of NC_068562.1, read as the reverse complement.
CTCCACACCTTCTCTTCTCTTCTTTCCCCCCAAATTCTTCTTCTCATCTCTTTTTGTAATTTATTTTCAATCAATAAATTAGTTTTATTTCAATTTTCAAATTCCATTTTTAATTATGTGTTTTTCAATTTTAGTAATTTCCTTTATTAAAAAAATGTTTGGCTAAATATTAATAGTTAGGGGAAGGTGAAACTCTTAGGAAATAAATATGATTTAATAAAATTCAATTTTTAATTTTATAAATTAATGTTATTTTCTATTTAATTTTATACATATTTTATATTATGAAATTTTGATTTATTGTAGACAAATAAGGGAGTTTGGCACAATAAATTCTTTTTATCCTAATATAAGGTATGGTAAAATGGTATTTTGACTTATTGTAGATAAATTAAATTTTGGCACAATGAATACTTAATCCATCTTAAAATGAAAGGGAAAATAATAATAATTTATATAATTAATCTTTTGGGCAATAAATCTAAAAAAATGGCAAAAAGAATTTATTAAGTTTTATTTACAACTGAGAGTGAATCCACAACTCTAACTAATTTAATTTCATAGTTTTATTTAAATTAAGTTGTTTATATTTAAATTTTATTTTCAAATTTTAGATAAAATAAAATAAACAAATTAAATTTTTTCTTTGTGGATCGACCTCGGACTCACCGAGATATATTATAACTAGGCACTCTTATACTTGAGAGAAAATCAAACACATTTTAAGTCGTGTCACTATGTTACAAGTTTTATCCTTCAGATTGCACGTAAACTCAAGGATGAGTTTCTTTCAAGAGGAGCGGAATGATTTTGGACAATTAATTACTTTAGCCAGTGTTCTAATTTTTGTTAATAAGATTTTATTAGAGTTGTATTATAGTATGTTATTAGAGTCCTCCTACTATTATCTAGATAGGATTCAATTTTCAAACTTGAGTATTCTTAGGCTAGCTAGGGGATTTGCTCTATTGTAAATAGAGTCGTTAAATAATATATTTGATAACCTTTAATTAATAATAAAATCCTCTTGTATAATTCCTTTGTAATTATTTATCTAAATCTCTCTATTTGAGTTGTTTGGATTAGAGCATTTTCTAAGCTTGTTGTGAGGCATTATTATAATCTTGTTGTAAAGCATTATTATCTGTATGACAGAGCAACATAGTAACATAGTAGAAGCAGAATTGATTGGTAGGGAACATTAGATATTGTTTTAATACTGAACCAAGTCAACACGATTAGGTTATATCCCTATCAAAGCATGATTAGATCTCATTCTGATTCAAATGACTCAATGAGATTTTTAATAACGTATAAAGTGAGATTAGGTGACGCTCCATTCTAAACGACTCTAGAAGAGAGATTTTAATAGATAATCACAGATAAAACTATAAAAAAATAATTTTTATTAAATAATTGAAGCTGAAGTTATAAAAATAATAATAAGACCTTTCTATTTATAATAGAGGAAACCTACTTTACTAAGTTAATGTAAAAAAAAATCATAATTATAATAGAAATAAAATATTAAGATACATGCTATAATTGACTCTATTAAAATAGAAAATTTTAAAATAATAAAAATTTTAAAATTTTAAAATAACGTCCTACATTCAATTTTAATATGATTGTTATTTAATTTATTTAAAAAATAAAACAAAGAGAAAAGAAAATGAAGGTCACAAATTAAAAAGATGAAGCAAAGACATCCGTGACTACTGTAACGCAAAGGGCAAGAACAAATGGTTAATTAATGTCAAAAGTAGGTTTGGGCCCAGAGTTAATGTTATAAATGCCAAATTGGAATTTCTCTTAAGTTTAGAATAAGCGCAAATAAAAATGTTTTTAAACATTTAATTCATTATTCTTTCCAAATAAAAACAAAATTATCTGCATATAATACGGACCGGATTGTGAACCCTTTTGACTTTTGAGATGTCTTCGTTACATAATTTCAATCAGATTGCAAGTGCCCAAGGCTTTTTAATGATTAACTTGACATTATAGGAGTTTCCAGACAATATAAAGATATGGGATACTAAAACAGATTTTTGGATTTTTTCTTTTGTACAGGTATATTATGATACGTCACACGAGAGGTCCGCTAAAAATTTAGATACAACGTTTATAGATACCAAGTATAATAGAAAAGGAGAAAGAACTCCTAGATAGACTCAAACTATTGCATCCGCTGTTGGTTGTCCCCACCGTTGGACTACAAGGCCAATTATTATTATTATTATTGTTATTTGTTCATGAAAGCTTCTAAAAGGCCATTGGTATAATTCTTGGATATTTCCTTAAAGTAACTTAAGTTGTCCTCATCATGTCAACAGTGTGACAAAGAATAGACATCAGAAGAGCAAGTAATTAACAAGGGAAAAATATCACACAAATAATAATAATAATAATAAATAAATAAATAAAACCAAAATGAGAGGTCACGTTGTGTTGCTCATGACTCATGAGAAATAGATAATGAAATTAGTTGCACTCCCAAGGTTGATCATATAAATACCATCACAGTAGCATACATCAAAAGATCATAAAGTTACAATAAAGCTTCGTACATATCACGAAAACAGTTTAAGTACTGAATTTAATTTATAAAATGGCTAGACTTATTTGTATAATATAATATACACTGAACTATGATAATTAAGAACATATTCGCATTTTTATAGACTCTAGATTTCAAAAGCATCAACAGCTAGTTAATAAAATTCATCCTGAAGAAGAACTGCCAAAACAGGAACAAAGGGGATGAAAACCGAGTTCGTGAAGAATAACCTTCAGCTCGTGATAAAAAGATGAGAAAATTCGACGCTTAATGCATCCTCTCTTATGAGGGAGATAAAGAACTTGCTCCATTTTCTGCTGGCAATAAGTTCTGAACCTCGCCTCGGACTTAAGGGATCCAGCTTCAGCTTTAGGCATTGTGAAAAAATTATAAGGCAAAAATTAATGGGTATTTTACAACAAAATTATATGGTGTCAAATGTCCAATGCGTTGAGCTCATATATATATTTGTGTCAACTCAGCAAGAGACAAAGTTGACAAATGCACGGAAAATGAGAGTACAACTTCATATTTAAACGGAGTTGACAAAATGAAGGAAAATTATATACTTATCCCACACGATATTCATTGACTCCAAAGTCCAAACCTACTTATCTTATGAAAAGCAAGTAGTAGACCCACATCATAGAGACATGATAATGCCTTAATTAGAGTTTGATTGAGTGTCGACAGCTGGTTTAGGTGATGGGACTCACCACGGTGAAGGGCGTTTGCAAGGTGGTAGTTGTGGGATGCTGCCCCATGGGTAAGCAAAGGGATTTGATGAGCTGATGACCGAGGTGGTAGCACCGAAGACCATATCATAGGAGGCCAATGTAGCACCAATGGAAAGTGGCCAAAGCGTGGTAGTCCATGGCCAGACTCACTACTATTACTTTTGTTATTTTTTGAATTATTATTTCTACAAATACATTATCATCTGAAATTTATTGAGAGCCTAAATACATAAATTTGTAGTGCACCCTAGAATTATTTAGGGCATGAGTTCTTACTATGGCTGCTCATGACTAGTATTTTCTAACACTTGAGTTATGAAACAACAAACGAACAATAAAAAAGAATACCGGTATATATGTTTGCTTTGCATACCGCACTACATTGGAGGTAAATTTTAAATAGAAAAAAGGACACCCTTTTTGAGGAAATAATCACAAAGGCCCCTAAGATTTCAATAAGGAATATAAGACCTCATTTTGACAATAATATATTTTGATGTTATAAACCCAAAAATGTTGACCCCAAAATTTTATAATAAATAGAAATATGGCATTAAAATAAATGTAATAATGTATACATTTTAAAATAATTTCAATATTTAAAAGTATTTTATATTTTACAATCTATTAGACCTAATTTATTACATTAAAGCAATTTAATAAAAAATAGAAACATAATATTAAAATAAATAAATTAAAATCAAAATTATTTTGGGTATTATTAAAAATAATTTTAATAGTATTAATAAGAAGGCATTTTGTTAATTGTAAATCTATTTAATCCAAATATTTGTTAAAAATCTCTATAATAAATACAGATATATAATTAAAATAAATATAATAATTTAATATTTAATATTATTTTAAATGTTAAAAATAATTTAATATTATTAGATAGATTATATTATTTATATTAAATTTTTATTAATTAAAAAACTTCAAAGTCAGTTTTCTAAATTACTAAATTTAAAGAGTATTATGGTCAAAAAGGGGGTCTTGGTATCCCTTTTGAAAACTTGAGTGTCTTTGTGACCGTTTTCCCAAACCTTAGGGGTGTAGGTGTCCTTTTTCCTTTTAAATATTTATTTCTTTAATTAAAGACAAAATTTAAGATAGCCAAAGAATAAATTATCACAAATTCATCAGTTTAATTTAAATTTAAATTTTAAATGTTACCTACATCAATTATAGGAATTTATATTTATTTTTTAAAGTTTGCGGTTGAGATAATTAGAAAAATATAATACTGATTCAGCTACGACGATGCCGAAGAAAAAATGAATTCGAAAGTATTAAGTACATCATCTGCCGTCCAAAAACATTTTTTTTTAAGCAGAATAAAATATAATTAGTAATATGATCCACAATTTGAGAAATTATTCTCTGTAATTCCAAGAAAATCTCGAATGATTCAACGGAAATCAAGTGCCTGAAGTTTTAACGATTGAATTGACACGCATTAGAATTATGAAGAAGAGACAAAGATTTGGAAATTTCTTGAAAAGTAACCTAGCTAGCTTGGAGGTAATTTGGCTACTGGCCACAAAATGCCAACCCAAAAAATTAAATGAAACAGAAAACGCGCAACATTAATAAGAATTAGGGCCCTACAATATTTGTATCCAATAAAACCTTTTGAACCTTAATTGTGATCATATATGGTGAGAAGAGATGGTAGATGAAGAGAGACTTTAGTCAAGTAGCTACTAACTTGTCTGAAAATATCATAACTGTAGCGTAATTCTCATTGCATAACGAATAATAATGCATAACTTTTGATGTAGGATGACTCAGCTCAATACTGAATAAAAATTTATTAAATAGAGTCAAATTAAATATATTTTAAAGATTTTTATTTCTAATTAATTTGTGATTCACAGTGAGTTTACCCTTGCATAATTATTGAATTAACAAAATTTCACTTTCTGTGCCTTAGTGGATTATTATTATTATTATTATTTTTAATCTTCAACCTAGTTTTATAAGACGGAGTGGAGTCACAAATTAAAAGGTAAAGGCAAGAATGGGGAGTGGGAATTTACAACAAATTATGGGTGTGTATGTGTCAAAAGTCCATTGCTTTGTACTCGCATATATTTCTGTCAATTTAGCAAGAGACAAAGTTGTCAAATGAAGAGAAGTTGAGAGTTGAACTTCTTACTAAAGAAAGAGTGTACATACACCAGACGCCTGAGTTGACGATATTTTGGTAAGATAATACCATGAAATTGCATCATTCATATGCATGGTGTTAGGAATTTTCATCTATAAATTTATTGATTTATACAAACAGAAATTTATGGGGCTAACCTTTAAGTTATAGTCCAAATTTTATCTCATTAATATTCAGGGAATAAATCCACCGTCTACTCACATTTATGAAGAAGGATTTTTATCCCTAACTAATATGTGGTAGAGATATGAGTCTTTCTATTACAAGAACTTGAACCCACCATCTCCACTTTTTTTTTTTTTTTTTGATGAGTTAGGTTACTACTAGGCTATAGCACTAGGATTAATTTTTTGGAAAATTTGGTACTCGTACATTTGATACAAACACAATTAGAAAAAGAGAACAATAAAATTAACAGCAACTTTTATTACTATTGCTCCATTACACCTCAGCTATTGGATAAAAAGAAAAAGAAAAAATAAAAATAAAAACAATTTGGGCTAGACATCTTGTTGACCTTGAGGAGTACGTAACCTATTATTAGTGAGGATAAATATATTTAGGCTATTCTATAATATAATTTATCTAGGATAGTCTATATAGCTAGTTTTCTAATAACAAAATATTAGTGGACTTTTTAATTTCTCTCTATATTGAACAAATCACTATAACATTTCAAATTCTATAATTTTCTCTCTCTATTTTTATTCTTCTCTTTTAAGTTAATGTATTAATTTGTCATTTCTCTTTTGATGTAAGAATGGTGGTTTTTTTTTTTTGTGGTGGAAAAGTAATTTGACATTTTTAATCACACGTAAATGATTAAGTTTTATATGTTATTGAGGTACTATATTATAAAAGTAGTTTGTGATAAATATGACTTTTATATAATATATTTTGCAAAATTAAAAGGATATTATAATTTTTTTGTCATATAAGTTTGAGATCAAAGAAAAAACTTAGCTCCCAAACCACACTAGTAATTATTTACCAAATATTTCAATGTTATAGTCTAAAAATTATAGATGTCCAATGACAGTACCAAACAAGACCTTACTATCTGCTCCCCAAATGCAATAAAAATAATTCTTGAAACGGCAATATTGGAAAGAGTATTTTTTTTAAATTAATAGCAACTGAAAAAAAAAATATATGTATTACATACAACAACTCAATTGCCAGCAGTTGAAGCTCTCCTTGTTGAAAACACTAAACTTGTTTTACATGAATAATTCATTTAAGTGGAATGAGGTGTTGAGTTGAATATGGCCCTTCATTATTATGCTCCATCATCATGATCCTACAATGTTATATCCATGAAGTATCTAATTGAGTGGAGATTAGTTTTATAGTTTGGATGCCATTAAAGGACTCCTTTAGAGCATGTTAGCTGAGTGGAATATGTTTGGTGCTATGATGAAAGCTTAGTGGAATATGTTAGGTGATGTGTATTGTTATGATTATGTTTGTGTTTCATTCACTATAAATACCTATGCCATTTGTGTTATATGCATCAAGTGTAAGAAAAAGAAAGCATAACAAGGAAAACAAAGCTTCTAAGAATATTTTGTGAGAGTGTGTGAATTGTTCTAGTGATGTTCTTGAGCTTTCTCCAATAAAACTTATCTTTTATTCTTTGAAATTCTCCAACAAAGTGGTATCAGAGCTAGTTATCGATGCTCCACATAGCATTGTAGCATATCAAATCAAAGGGCTCGACGAGACAAAAATAATTCCACAAAAATCAGCTTGATTGGAGTCTGAACACCCCCGCAATTGCTGCCCAAAGTTTTTTGCCCTACAACTGAGTCAACTCACCAAGTTGAGCCACACTATTTCAAGCCAAACCAAATCAAGTCGAAACCGAGTCAAGTCAACCGATCCGAACCAAATTTTTGACCGTTGACCAACTTTGACTGTTGACCGTCATTCCCCATTGATTAGTAGTTGACATATGTTTCTCTTAAGATTTTTCGACGTTCCGAATCCATCTTTGCATTCATAATCTCCAAATTCTTGCTCAATTTGTGAATTATGGAAAATGATGGCATGATATCATTTCAAGTTCCACAATTGAAGAGGAGTAAGTTTGACAATTGGAGTATCAAAATGAACGCTCCTTAGGTGTACATGATATATGGAAGCTGTGGAAAAAAAGGCTTTTCTGTGCCAAAAAATAAAGCTACTTTAACCGCGGCACAAAAAGAGAATTTGAAAGACTTAAGAAAATAAGAGAATAAAGCAAAGTATCTCTTCTTTCAATCATTAGATAAAGATACTTTTGAAAAGATTGCTAGCACAACCTCCTCAAAGGAAGTGTGATAGAAGCTAGAAACCTCTTACAAATAAGCGAAGCAAGTTAAGAAGGTTCATTTTCAAACATTGAAAAGAGAATTTGAATCCTTACATATGAAGTTATTTGAATATATTTCAAATTATTTTACTCGAGTTATGACTGTTGCTAATGAATTAAAAAAAAATGGTGAAGAACTAAACAAAGTAAGGACTATTGAAAAGATAATTCATTCAGTAAATTTGAAGCTTGATCATATTGTTGTAACATTTGAGGAAACGAAAGATTTAGAGACTATGACGATTGAAAAACATCAAGAAAGATTGCAAGCCTATGAAGAAAAAATGAAGAAAAAGCATGGGATTAAAGAACAACTCCTTAAGATGGAAATTAATCCAAAGAAGAAAGAGGAAAACTCTAACAATGAAAGGAAGCAGTATGTCTGAGGTAGAGGTCGTTTACCTTCAACAACAATAACTCCAATTATGGAAAAAGAGAAAGCTCGACCAAAGGACGAGGCAGAGGCAATCCAAGATCGAGGTATGACAAATCCCAAGTACAATGCTATAATTGTCAAAAGTTTGGGCACTATGCTTCAGAATATACAGCTTCAAGTACCAAAATTGATGAGAGAGTGAATTATATTGAAGAGAAGAATGGTGAAGATGTTATGTTTTACTAGTATGAAATAAAATAAGTGGAGGTCAAGAAAATACATGGTATATTGACACAAGTGTTAGTAATCACATGACAGCAGAAACATAAGCATGTTCAAAGAAGTAAATGAATCTATGAATGGCAATGTTGCTTTTGGAGATGATTCAAAAGTACCAGTGAAGGACAAATGAGACATTTTTTTCATGCAAAAGATGGTAGCCACCAATTAATTTCAAATATTTATTATGTGCCCAGTATGAAAAGTAACATCCTCAATTTAGGTCAACTCTTGAAAAAAGGTTATGATATTCACTTAAAAGATTTCAGTCTTTTTCTAAAGAGATGATAAAGGAAACCTAATTACAAGGGTAAGAATGGTGAAGAATAGAATGTTTCCTTTAAATACTCAAAATGATGTTGTAAAATTTCTCAAGGGGTGTCGCAAAGATCTAACCTAGATTTAGTAACTTCGATATGAACATCTCAACTTTGGTGGACTAGAGCTACTATCAAAGATGTCCATGGTGAAAGACCTGCCTTCAATCAATCATCCCAATCAACTTTGTAAAGGATATTTACTTGGCAAGCAATTTAGAAAGAACTTATCAAGAGCTTAGAAGTTACTCGTGCTTATTCATACTGATGTGTTCAGTCCATTCAAGCCAAACTCTCTTGGTAAAATTAACTATTTCCTTCTCTTTATAGATAATTTTTCAAAAAAAACTTGAGTGCATTTTTTGACGCAAAAGTCAAAAGTTTTTGAAGCTTTTAAGAATTTTAAAGCTACAGTGCAAAAAGAAATTGGATACCAAATTAAAGCAATGAGATCTTATCAAGGTAGAGAGTTCATTTCCAAAGAATTCGTAGAGTTTTATGAAGCAAATAAAATTTGGCACCCTTTAACAGTTCCAAGATCCCCTTAACAAAATGGTGTTGTAAAAAGGAAGAACAAAGCCATTCTTGAAATGGCAAAAAGCATGCTCAAGAGTAAGAGACTACCTAAAGAATTTTGGCCTGAAACTATTGCATGAGAAGTCTACCTATCTAACTGATCTCCAACAAGAAGTGTATGGGACATGACGCCATAAAAAGCATGGAGTAGAAGAAACCCCAACATTGCCTATCTGAGAGTTTTAGAAGCATTGCCCATGTGGAGAAAAGAGCTAAGCTGGATGATAAAAGTGAGAAGTTCATCTTCATTGACTATGACAACAATTCTAAATGATACAAGTTGTACAATCCAAATAACGAGAAGATCATGATAACCAGAGATGTAATTTTCAATGAAGAAGGAAATTTTTGGCTCTACTGTGAATGACTTCAACTTCTTTCCCATTGAAGAAGATGATCATACACAGATAAAAGAAATAGAAGAACAATAAAATCCAGCTACTCCACATATCTCACCAGCATCAATCATATGTGAAGATTCATTACCATCTGTTTTAAATGAAAGAACCAAAGAACGTATAAGGAGTCTTCAAGATCTCTACAAGGTAATTGATAGACTTGACAATCTCACACTCTTTTGCCTCTTTTTTTATTGTGAGCCAATCAACTTTCAAGAAGCTGCACAAGATGAGAAGTGAAGAATCGCAATGGATGAAGAAATCAAGGCCATTGTGAAGAATGACACTTAGAAAATTACTACTTTTTCTAAAGGTCACAAGGCGATCGATGTTAAATAGGTGTACAAGACAAAGAGAAATGTCAAAGGAGAAATTAAAAGGCATAAAGCAAGGCTCGTTGCAAAAGCCTATAGTCAAAAGGCTGGCATAGAATATGATAAGGTATTTACTTCTGTGGCCCGATTTGAAACTATTAGACTTATTATTTCTTTGGCTGCTTAAAAAAAATAGAAGACTTTTTAAATGGATGTGAAGTCTGCTTTCTTGAATGGATTCCTCAAAGAAGAAGTTTATATCGAATTTTTTATTAGGCTATGTGGTGAAAAGACATGAAGACAAAGTTCTGAGATAGAAGAAAACTCTTTATGGGTTAAAGTAAGCACCAAGGGCATGGAATAGCAAAATTGACAAGTATTTTCAAGAGAACAGCTTCACCAAATGCCCATATGAACATACTCTCTACGTCAAAGAAAAAGATGGAGACATTTTAATTGAGTGTTTATATGTGGATGATCTCATCTTCACTGGAAATAATCTAAGCTTATTTGAAGAGTTTTTGAGAGAGTGATAATCAAAGAATTCGAGATGATTGATATCAAATTAACGACATATTACCTCAGCATTAAAGTCAAACAAAAAGAAGAAGGCGTATTTATCTCCCTTGAAAGCTATGCAAACGAGATTCTCAAGAAATTCAAGATGAATGATTGCAAATCTGTAATCACGCTAGTGGAATGCGAAGTCAAGTTATCCATACATGATGAAGGCGAAGATGTAGATCTAACATTCTTTCAAAGATTGATCGGAAGCTTATGTTATTTGACATGCACGAGACCAAATATCCTTTATGTTGTTGGACTTGTGAGTTGATATATAGAGAATAAAAAAACCAGCCATTTTAAAGCTGCAAAAAGAATTTTTCGCTACATCAAAGGTACAATTAATTTCGGCCTATTATACTCATTTTCTAATGACTACAAGCTTGTTGGATATAGCAACAACGATTGAGGTAGAGATATAGATGATCGAAAGAGCACCACAGGATTTGTGTTCTTTATGAGAGACACTGCTTTCACATTGATGTCAAAGAAGCACCCAATTGTCACACTTTCCACCTATGAAGCTGAGTACCTATCTGTTACATCAAATGTTTGTCATGCAATTTGGCTCAAAAATTTGTTGAAAGAGTTAAGTTTGCCATAAGAAAAGCCAACCTAGATTTGTGATGATAACAAATCAGCAATTGCCCTATCTAATAATCCAATCTTTCATGATTGAAGCAAACACACAGATACTCGTTACCATTTCATAAGGGAGTGTATTACAAGAAAAGAAGTGCAAGTCAAGTATGTGAAATCACAAGATCAAGTAGTTGATATCTTCACCAAGCCACTCAAGCAAGAAGATTTTATCAAATTCAAAAATGTATTTGGTGTCATAAAACAAGTTTAAGGGGGAGTAATGAAAGCAATAAACTTTCCAAGAAATTGATCTCTAATGATGAATCAATCATTTAAAATCAAGTGCCTAAAGTTTTAATGATTGAAATGACATGCAATGCAGTTCATCAAAATTACTGAAGAAGAGATAAAATTTGGAATGCGGAATCTACTTTGAAATTTCTTAAAATATAACTTAACGGATCCTCAATATGTCAACCTTGATGCAAGAAGAAAGAGACATTGGGAGAAGCTTGGACGTTTGGCTAGTGTCCTCTCCTCGAATGCTAATCCAATAAATTAAAAGAAACAGAAAATGTGTATCATTAATAGTAAATGTCTACAATCACTTAGTCCAATACAATTTTTTTTTTAAACCATAATTGTGATGGTAGAGGGTGACAAGAGAGAGAAGGTGAGAATTTAGTCAAATAACTTAGTCAGTAAATATTAAAATTAGGAATGCCAAAAACCTCCATATAGGGACAGGTCTTTGAAGATGATTTTATATCTAATTTTTTATTAGGAGAAGGGATGGAGGTAACTTTTTACTTAATTTTTTATTTAGAGAAGGGACGAAGATGAGGTGGAATCTCTATCCCTCTCTATTTTCCCATTTTAATTTTTAATTATATTTTATTATTATAGAATTATTAGTGAATAAATAATAAATTGTAAATTGTAAATTGTAAATTGTAAATTGTAAAATATTAAATATTGATGTAAATAACAAATATCAAAATATTTCTACTAGTAATATAAATAGTAGTTAATATAAATATTTAATGTAATTTAGACTTAACTACAACCAACACCCCACAATCCCACATATCACACAATTAAAAAAATCAAACTCTAAGTCATTCTCTCACAATCTTACTCATCCTTTGCAATTTATTCCTACTGTAACCAGCACCAAACTCATTCTCATCTCATCATAGCTCAACAACACATCGTGTTGTCGGTGGCCGAGCGACATTAGCTAGCAGCCCCACATGCGTCGTTCCATAGTCGGTGGCCAAGAGATATCATTGCTCGTGGACAGCACTCACGTTAATATTGTATAAAAATCACATTATTTGAATTTTGTTTTGAAATTCATTATTTAAATATTATTTATACCAAAAGTTTGATGGGATAGAATGAATTAAGATCTATTCATGATCATTTGCATTTTATTTTATATATTTTTAGGTTAATATGATTAAATTTAGTTCTAAAATTAAAAATATATCAGTAATTTGAGAACCAGGGACTCGGGTATCCTTTGTTATTTTTTGGGGAGGGAACGAGAATCCTCTTACATAATTTTGATTGGGACAAGAGGGGACAGAGATATAAGTAGAACATCGGGGATGGCTACAGGGATGCTTGTCCCCTCCCCTCCCCTCCTTTGCCTAGAGATGGTAAAAACGTTCGGGCCGGTCCAGCTCATTCTCACGGGATTTGTCTCGAACTTCGCACGTGAGGGTCTAGACAAAGGCTTAAGAAACAAAAGCCCGAGCAAGGCCGAAGCCCTCTTTTTTTAAAATATAAATTTGTAAATTAGAATGATAAATTCAAATTTGAAAACTAATGGAAAAAAAGTACACTTAAATTCTTAATTTATATATCAATAATGAATGAAAAAACTTAAAATTATAATATTAAACTCTCTAAGTGTTAATTAGTTAAGAGGATGCTTGAATTAGAGAATCCAAAACTAAAAAATTAAATGTCTAAACTTTTATTTACTTTTTTTCTTTAATTATTTTTTTTAATTTTTAAATATTTATTTTCTTTACTTCTTTATTAATTATAATAACTTGATATTATTAACCCAATTCAAGTTTACAACAATTTTAAAAAAATTTAAAAAAGTTAAAAGTCCAAGCCCGCAGTGGCCCTGGCCTAAGCCCAATCTTAGTTATTTCACTTCTTATCTAATGGGCTTAGGCCTAGACTTGAAAAAGTCTGGCCCACGCCCTTAATTTTCCCACCTTATCGTCGCCATCCCTAATCAAAATATGTAGCTATGTCTTTTAGGATTTTTACTTCAAAATTGTGATTGATCACTTTCTTAAAAGAAATAGTTTATCCTATTATAAATGAACAAGAGATCTTGTTATTATTTTATGTAGTTGTTGAATTACAAAAATTTTATTTCTGTACCCTCATGTGTTTTTTGTTTTTAATCTCACGGTGTCAAGTGTTATTTTAAAATCTCACTATAATGAATCATTTGGATTAAAGTGGGAGTCTTCATCCTATTTACAACTAGTCTCACAATGTTGAAAAGGACTATTAAGACTTGTCTTAACTTTTATTGTTTAACCTTACCTATCAATTTAAGTTTTTGGACGAAACAATATCTATAAGGACTACTTTGTAATTGTTGTGGCTAATAAAAAACAAGTCACTTCTTATTAGGCTTGGCAAAATCCGGGTCCAGTCTGAGTTTTGGTGTTGCCCGGGACTGGACCGGATGAGTGAAATGCAAGACAGGACCCGGGTTAAAACCCGATTTTTTCGAGTGCGGTTTGGGCTCGAGCCCGGCACCTTCCGGGTCCGGGTTTTGATTCGGGCTTCTAAACCCGCATGTGATAACTTCAATTTTTTCTTTCATTTCTCTAACAATGTAAATTTTAAAAAAGAAAATAGTCAAATAAACTCATTCAATCTCAAGCTTTAAAAAGGAAAATAGCCAAATACAAATATATAACACACTAAAAATGTAAATTTTGCACAAATGATAAATAAAAATTATTTCAATCTACTTTCTAATACCTAAATTCATCCAATTTCTAACTTAAACTCATTCAATCTATATATAAAAAAATAAATTAATTAAATTCAACAACACAATAATCACACAATAAATTTAAATAACATTCAGCATATCATAAATTCATAATTATATATTTATATATATTTTTAATTTATTAAAAAACCGGGTCCTATCCAGTCCGGGTTTCGGGTTTTTGGTGTTGAACCCGGACCTGGGCTCAGAAATGTCCGAGTTTGAGAATTTCAAACCCAGGTCTGGTTTTTATGTGCATGTGGTCCGGGTTTTGCCTGAACCAGATTGGCCGAGTCCAGTCCGGGTCCGGTCTAGGCGGGCTTTTTTGACACCCCTACTTCTTATAAGCTGTTAAACAAAAAAGCAGCTAGGTGTCTGATAATCTATATATACTGTTACGATTATGTGTGTGTGCGTGTGTGCGCACGCTCGTGTGTTTATGTTTGATAAATTTTATTAATAAGTTGTTGTTTTATAATGTATTGATCAAAATGTACATAAATTTAAACTACCTTTTATTTTTCTAGATTAATAAATTTTCTTGAAAAGTTTACTTCAAATGAAAAAAAAAATCTATTATCTGAAATGTAATGAACTTCATAATGTATAATTAAATTCTAATGTACTTTAAGTTGGATGAACGGACTATTAAGTCATTGGAATCGATTGTCAAGGCGTCCACCAATTAACACCAGTTAACTATTAATGGCATGGTTGACTAAACCTAGCGTGCACGCATGGTTGCTCCTGCATATAAATCTGGAATATTCTGTTAAAGATTATCCTATTTTACAGAAAAAGTACCAAAAAAATACAAATTTGTAGAACACTAGTTGAAACCACTTTGACCGATGATCTTGGCGTTTATAATTTATTTTAGGGGAAAAAACCACTCAGACACACTTGTTTTCATAAATAATTACACATATTTCTTTTTAATTAAACTATTACACCCTTTGATCATAACAATTAAAATAAATATAAATATAATAAGATAAAACTAAGAAATAAATATCATAAGATACAGATTAAATATTACAATAAGTATAATTAATAAAATAACATATAAAATGAAATTTTTATAATATTGAGCTATTATTTGTCTATCCCAACAAATGTTATTAATACTAAAACTATTAATTCAAAAATTGACTTTAAGATTTATACTAATATAAACATAATTAAAAAATATACAATAATGTAAATTCTATCAGAACTATAAATGTCAGGTATAATTATTTTAATATTATTAATTTGTCAAATAGTTTTTGTTTGGGGCATAAAAAGATAATTACTTCAGTTCGAGGAGAAAGTTATCTGGTCACATGTGTAGGCGCGACCAACATATTGTGAGGAGACCAGAATCAGGCCGCATGGTTTTGTTTAATATCTCAAATTGTTGAGCTTCATTTGGAAGCTCATCCGTAACGTATATACACGTTCTGCTATAATGTTTAAAGCACAATCAGGCATTATAACAACAGCTCAATAACTATACAAACAGATATATTAACTCTTAGATTCAAGTGGAATACTCAATTTGGTAACGCCTGTGCATTAAAGAATGAGCAATAACGCGTGACATGCATAGTTGTATATAAGAAATAGGGGAGATCTAGAAAAAGGGACTTTTTTTTCTTTCTTTAGCTAAAAAAGATGAATTCTGGTAAAAAAATACAAAATACTTAAAATCACAAGATTAACATTATTATTTTCCTTACAAAGAAAACTCGATGGTTGACTTGAGCATCAGAGGATTTTTGCCGGAAAAAATCCAGTGCCCTTGATAGTATTTTGTTGTTGCAGATCAAAAAAAGTATCAGTACAATTCAAGTTTCACTATAGCAGTAAGTGACAGTGTCCCATCAAAACAAATTAAAATGTTGACAAGACAATCTAGTCACCATCATCAACTCAACCAGGTTTCGACATCAACAGTTTTTATTACTATTAAAAGAATATGACAAATTAATAAGTTGAAATAATTTTTCCAATATTCAAAATAATTTATAAATTTTATCTTATTATATATTAAAATTATTTATTATAGAAAATTATTTAAAGTCAATTATTAGATTTTTGCAATAGAAAAATATAATAGTTAAAAAGGAGTTTGCGTAACCATTTAAGCTAACCTTGGGGTGTAGGTGGCTCTTCCCCTTTACTTTATTAAGACATACAGCAAGTTAAGAATTTTCCACATTAACAAACAAAGAAAAGCTCATATATAGGAATAATAAACACCATCAGCATGCTTCTGATGTGTTGGATTTATCTCCATTTTCTAGATATGTTTTGCCTAGTCATTTTTCTTCTCCTGGGATGTGTAGGACAATGTGTGTTTAGTCTTTTCATCAGATGAACTCCAATTGTTCTTTTTTTTTTTTTTTTTTTTTGCATACGTGGGAGATTTAGGGGTAGAGGAACAGAATTTTGTATGTTGGGGTTGCTGCTTATTCTTTGTCAGTCATGTCTTAAGCTCAAGGGCTATATTATCCTCTTCTTCGACGCTAGTTATGGGGCTCTGATTTGCAGTCACAAAGGTTTAGTTATGTTAGCAGGGACTGACTTTGGTGTTTGTTCTGATGGCATGAATGTAGTGGAGGCGAAGGCCTTACGTTTTGGTTTATGACTCGCAAAATAGGTTGGTTTGTCTCCGTTGATTAGAGTCGGACTTGATGCATTTTCTTAGCTCATCTAAGGGCAGCAAAGTACGAGAATTGGTCTTTGTTGGATTATAGCTGAAATACAACAATTCTTCCACCAAAGCATGACTTCCAAATTCAACATCTTTCAAGGACCTGCAATCAAGCTGCGGGTGGTTTAGCTAAGTTTGCACTTCATTTTTGTAGTTCTTTTGTTTTGATTGAACATTTTCGACAAGAATTAACTTATTATTTTTAAGGTTCTTTATCCTGATTTAACGAGAATTTTTCTTTTAAAAAAAGGTAAAAAAAAAAGAAAGAAAAAACCCCATCGGCATTTTGGGTTTTTTTTATTTAGTTGGGCATGAGTGCAATGATTAGGATTATATTTGGAGTAAAGTTGGGATGACAAAAGAAATTATGTGATATTTTAAGGAGGTTTAATTAGAAAAGGGGTTTTAAAAGGATAGGGGCATGCTGATAGTCCTGTTAAAATGCCATGGACCCGTTGCTAATTTGAAAACGACTTGTTTGGATCCATGCTCTCAACTTTTAGCTCATGATTTAATAGCTCAACGTTTAGATCCAACCAACTGTTAGTATTTCATTTGTTGGGGGACCATGCACCATTTGATTTTCAAATGAAAATTTTCACAAACGGACTAAATAATTGGAGCGATACGATTGTTTACCATGACAATTTAGACCAATTCAAAGAGGAAAAACCCTTGTGTTATCCGCTTGCAAACCCATTTTTATTTTTTGTTTTAAAAAAGGCCTTCACTTGAAACGAACATCCACAAATTACATTTATCTTATCCCCGGCCTCCAAATGCAAAACATGATGTTGTTTGTTTACCGAGAAAATAAGAAGAAAAGAGAACTTTTGTAAGCTGAGAATTCTGTTATTATTGATCTATTGAATCTGGAAATTATAAGCCTTTTTATATGTGAGTAGAAATTTCTACACACATCACACGCATGCACAGTTCACTGCTAACAACCTCTATAACAAATTATAAGAAACTTTAGCTGACTCAGCTGCCATGTCAGCATACTCATTAACTAACTAATTATATTCTTAACATCTCCCCTCAAGTTTAAGGTCTCGGAAGAACATTAAGCTTGTTTCGCAAATAAGCAAATTGATCATAAGCTAAAGGCTTGGTAAGAATATCTGCTAATTGATCAAAGCTGAGAACATGATCAATAAAAAGTTCATGTTTAGCTATATGATCTCTAACAAAATGAAGATCAAGTTCTATGTGTTTGGTGCGTGAATGGTACTTTGGATTACTAGCCAATGCTTCAGCACTTTTATTATCACAATATAAGACAGGAAGCTTGAGCAAGGAAACCTTAAGTTCTTTTAATAGGTAAGTGATCTAGAGCATCTCAGAAGTAGCAAGTGCAAGTGCTCTGTACTCAGACTCTGCTGTTGATTTAGAGACAATAGGTTGTTTCTTTGAGGACCATGAGACTAGATTATTGCCAAGAAATACACAATAGCCACCAATGGATTTTCTATCATCAGGGTTTGATCCCCCAATCAGCATCAGAAAGCATTTAGAATGAGAGAACCTGAGCTCAGAAATTGAAGTCCATAATCTACTATACTCTGTAGATATCTCATAACCCTTTTACAAGCATGCTAATGAAAGATAGTAGGTGCAGCAAGGAATTGGCCCAACTTGTTGACTAAAAAGGCAATATCAGGTCTTGTTAAAGTCACATACTGAAGAGAGCCAATAATGCTTCTGTAGAGAGAATGATTCTCAAATAAGACACCATTTTCTTTCTTTAATTTTTCAGTTGTGCTCATGGGTGTGTTATAGCCCTTGCTGTCTAACATGTGTACCTTCTGAAGAATATCACCGATATATTTAGTTTGAGAGAGATGTAACCCATCCAGGCTAGGAGTTACTTTTATACCCAAAAAATAGTTGAATTCCCCCAAGTATTTTAGAGCATAAGTAGAGTCAAGCTTACTAATTACCCCTTCTACATGCTGTGTATTTGATCCAGTGATAAGTATGTCATCCACATAAATCAGAATAACCAAAATATCAGTACTAGCATGTTTAATAAAGAGAGAAGTATAAGACTTTGAAGTTTGAAAACCTCATTGCATTAGTGAACCTTTCAGTTGATCATACCAAGCCCTTGGAGCTTGTTTGAGTCCATACAAAGCCTTGTTCAACTTGCATATATGAGAAAGGAATCTGGAATCAACGAAACCCTCTGGTTGGTGCATAAATACATCTTCAGTAAGCACTCCATTCAAGAAAGCATTGTTGATATCCAATTGCCTAATAGTCTAGTGTTGCATTACTGCTAAGCTAAGAATAATTGTTATTGTACAGGGCTTTACAACATGGCTAAAGGTTTCAAAGAAATATACTCTGTGTGTCTGGCGAAAATCTTTAGCAACTAGGCATGCCATATACTTAGAGATGCTTCCATCTGGATTGTTTTTAACTATGAAAATCCATTTGCTACCTACAATCTTTGTGGCTCAATCAGAAGGAACTAAAGTCTATGTCTGATTTCTATGTAAAGCATCTATCTCTTCTTTCATAGTCATGTACCATTTCTGACTAGATAGAGTTGCTTTGACACTTGTTGGTTCTATATCTTGAGTTGCTACTAGATAAGTTTTGGGTTTGAATATTCCAGATTTTGCTCTAGTAACCATGGGGTGTATAGATGTGGAAGGTATGGAAGAGATAGATGGGATATTTGTTGATGCTAGTGGATGACTTAAGGCTAGATTTAGCTCAGAGGTAGCAACAGAAAGTTAAGTTTCACTTCTCGATTCTGAAATTGCTATAGATGGTGCAACTATATTACTGTTATCAAGATGAGGATTTAGAAGAGAAAAATGAGTGAAAGATTAATTTGCAGAATAGTTGCTGGGAACATAAAACAACTCTGGATATGAAAATTCAGACTCATTGAACACAACATGTCTAGCAACGTAAATTTGACCTGATTTATCTAGACACTTATAACCTTTATGCATAGGGTTGTAGCAAATAAAAACACATTTTTGTGTATGAAAGTCTAACTTGTGTTCATTCTAAGGTCTTAATAATGGAAAACATGAGCAACCAAAGACTTTAAGAAACTGATAATCAGGTAATTGATTGTGTAGCTTCTGATAGGGTGTTTTATTGTTTAAGACTGGTGTAGGAATCCTATTTATAAAATAGGATGCTGTGTGAAAAGCTTCCCACCAAAAAGTAAGTGAAAGGTTTGCTTGAGCAAGAAGGGTAAGACCAGTTTCAACAATGTGTATGTGTTTCCTCTCCACAACTCCATTTTGATGATGTGTATGAGGACAGCTGAATCTAAAGTGTATCCCTTGTTGTTGAAGGAAGGAACCAAAGGCTCTAAATTCACTCCCCATGTCTGATTGTATAATTTTAATGGACAAAGAGAATTGTTTTCCAACAAGGAGTTTATAATGTTTAAATATGTCTAATGTTAACTTGTATATGTTCATAATATTGATTTTGATGATAACAAACTTTAAATGACTTTGATTGAAATGTTGTGCTATTCATTAATAAACAAAAGCCTTATAATCATTCCAATTATGTTCATGAAAAATGGATAATTGCTAAACTCTTTGAAAAATGATTTCCTGCAATATTTGGCTAGCTAAGCGATTCTGGAAATAAACGGTGAACTGTTTTCTTTAAAATAGTTAACCGATAAAATCCAGAGAGGAAAAATTACTTAAGCTCTAACTGGTTAGCCAAAATGAAAAACACAAATATGTTGGGAAGGTCAGTGGAATTAAACGGCGAACCATTTAGTAATAAATGGTTAACTAATAAATTCTATATTGGAACCATATGCTAATCTTGCACCGTTTAACAGAAACGAATAAGGCTATTTCATTTTTGCAAGTCATTGGAAATAACCAGCGAACTGTTAACACCAAACAACTAACCAATAAATTTCAGAATGTCATTCCTTGATAATCTTTAACCATTTAGTAAGAACGGATAGCTGGAGTTTTTTTTGTAAGTCTCTAGAATTTAACGATGAAAGGGTAATAACAAGCGATCAATCGTTTATTTGAAATTTGGCTCAACGGTAACTTTGACCAGAACAAATGGTTAACCATTAACGGATAACAGCAATCTGTTTATGGCCAGATAGTCAGTAATGACTATTTTTCAGCTCCCAGCTATAAATAAGCTCATTCAAATTCAACAAGGGTTGATCATAACACTATTATTGAGCTTATAAACGGTTGATCGCTTGTTATTACCCTTTTCCAATAAACTTTTACAAAACCTTCACGGGAATGGAATGAATTGGAAAAGAGAAAAACCTCTCTAAATTACAAAGCTATGAATGCCTTATTTTGTGCACTAGATAAGAAAGAGTTTCATAAAGTGTATAGTTGTGAAAGTGCAAATGAAATTTGGCACAAACTTGAAGTTGTTTATGAAGGGACGAATCAAGTGAAAGAGTCTAAAATTAGTAGGTACACTCGACAATATGAATTGTTCCAAATTGAACAAAATGAGAATGTGTATTATTTTATACTAGATTTACGGACATAGTGAACACCCTAGGAGCCCTACGAAAAACTTTCTCAAATAGTAAGAAGGTAAAGAAAATCATTAGGTCACTTCCAAAGGAATGAAGACCTAAGAGAACTGTTATTGAAGAGGCCAAAAATTTAAATACTTTACCTCTTGAAGATTTCATTGTCTCTCTTATTTCATATAAAGAAGATTTAGCAGCAGAAAAAGAGCATGAAGAGAAAAAGAAAAGTATTATTCTCAATGCTTCAAAATATAAGAGTGATGAGGAGAGTGAATTGGATGATGAGGAGTTGGTCATGCTAGCACGGAGGTTCAGAAAATTTTTCAAGAAAACCGGTGAGCAAAGAAAATTTAAAAACTTCAAGAATCAAAAGGAGAAGAAAGAGGTTATCATATGCTATGAATGCAAAAGGCCTGGCCATATAAGATCGGAATGCCCACTTCTCAACAAACTCAAGAAAAAGGCCATGGTTGCTACTTGGGATGATAGTGATGAAGAATCAAGTGAGGAAGAAAATTCGCAAGAAGTGTCAAACCTTCCACTCATGATGATGATGATCTCAATGAGGTAAATGATCCTACTTATGATGAATTATATGATGCTTTTAAAGAGTTGTATGATGAGTGGATGACAATTGGCAAAAAGAATGTATGTCTTAAAAAGAAAATTGTAGAGCTCAAAAATGAAAATGAATCTCTAAGTGCAAAAGTTACATGCTTAGAATTAGAGAATAAAAAATTGCATGATAGAGTTGCATTATTAAATGAGAAACCTAGCACTTCACATGAACATTTAGAATCACACATATATGACTTGAAAAATGAAAATGAAATGTTTAAGAAGAAGAGCAAAGAGTTAAATGAGATTGTTTTAAAATTTACAAATGGGCAAAAGATATTGGATAACATGCTTAACTCTAAAAAATGTGTGTTTGATAAAGGAAGACTTGGTTGTAAGCCACATTTGAAACAAAAGTATTATAAAAACTACTTTGTAAGGAGTGCATCTATTAACAATTAAGTTGTATGTCATTATTGTAATCAAGATGGTTATATAAAAAGTAGATGTCATGTGAAAAGAAATACATATTATGGTATGAAATGTATTTGGGTCCCAAAAGGAACTATAGCTAACACTTAAGGACCCAAAACGTTTTGGCTACCTAAGACTTGAGATTTTCTCTGTAGGGTTTGAAGAAAAAGAAAAATAAATGGTACTTGGATAGTGGTTGTTTAAGGCATATGACCGGAAACTACGCATGGTTTTCAAGTTTCACCAAAATCGAAATGGTGGAGATGTTTCCTTTGGAGACAATTCAAAAGAAAAAATTCTCGGAATTAGTGATGTCGGTAAAATTTCCTCAACTTTTATTGAAAATATTTGTTTGGTTGAAAACTTGAAACACAACTTGATTAGTATTAGTCAATTATGTGACAAATGTTATAAAATTGTTTTTGATAAATCTAAATGTGCTATTGAGGATGCATGGGATGGCAAGATTTTATTTGTAGGAAATAGATGCGGTAATGTTTACAATATAGAGTGTACATCTACTCATAATAAATGTTTTTCGGCATTGCATGATGATGGTTGGCTATAGCATAGAAGACTAGGACATGCAAATATGGATTTGATTTCAAAATTTTCGAAAAATAATTTAGTTAAAGGTCTTCTAAAAATAGATTTTTATAAAGATAGAATTTGTGAAGCTTGTCAATTTGGAAAACAAATCAAAACTTCTTTAAAAAACAAAATCATATTTCTACTTCAAAACCACTTCAACTTCTTCAAATAGATTTATTTGGACCTTCTAGATATGCTAGTTTAAATGGAAAATATTATGCATTTGTGATTGTGGATGATTATTCTAGATATACATGGGTATTGTTCTTAGCTAATAAGGATAAAGCCTTTGAAGTATTTAAAGTTTTCTGTAAAAATGTTCAAAATGAAAAAATGTTATTATATTACATGTATTAAAAGTGATCATGGCGGAGAATTTGAAAATCATGCATTTGAGAAATTTTATAATGATTTTGGCATTGAGCATTAATATTCATCACCTAGGACTTACAACAAAATGGAGTTGTTGAAAGAAAGAATATGTCTATTCAAGAAATGGCTAGGACCATTACCAAAATATTTTTGGGCCGAAACCGTCAACACCACTTGTTATGGTTTAAATCGAGTGTTAATTAGACCTCATCTCAATAAAATTCCCTATGAACTTTGGAAAGATATAAAACTAAACATTAGTTATTTCAAAGTTTTTTAATGCAAATGTTTTATTTTAAACACAAAAGAAAATCTTAGTAAATTTGATCCAAAATCCTATGTTGGCATCTTTCTTGGTTATTCAAATACGAGCAAAGCATATAGAGTGTATAATAAAAGAACTATGGTTATGGAAAAGTCTATGCATATTACATTTGATGAGTCTAACCCTTCCTCTTCGGAGAAAGTTGTTGTTGATGATGATGCAAATGAAAATCAACAAGAAGATTCATCAAGGGATAGATAAAAGGAGCAAACAAATATGGAGGAACAAGAATGTATTTCTCAAATACTCCCCAAGGAGTTGAGGTATGTTACTTCTCATCCTAAGGATTTAATTTTAGGAGATCCTTCAAAAGGTATTACCACTAGATCATCATTTAGAAATACTTGTGAACATGCTATTTATTTCTCAAATTGAACCGAAATCCTTTGCGGATGCGGAAAAGGATGAATCTTGGATTATGGCAATGCAAGAGGAGTTGAATTAATTTAAGAGAAACAATGTATGGGAATTAGTTCCTAAACCGGAACATCAATCCATCATAGGTACTAAGTGGGTATTTAGAAATAAGATGGATGAATCCGGTGTGATTGTAAGGAATAAAACTAGATTAGTGGCTCAAGGATACAACTAAGAAGAGAGATTTGATTTTGATGAAACATTTGCACCCGTACCCGTAGCTAGACTAGAATCCATTAGGATTCTATTAGCATTTGCATGTTATAAAGACTTCATTTTATTTCAAATAGATTTCAAAAGTGCTTTCTTAAATGGGTATATTATGGAAGAAGTGTGAAACAACCCCCTGGTTTTGAAAATGAAAAATTTCTAAATCATGTTTATAGGTTATCAAAAGCATTGTATGGATTAAAGCAAGCACCTAGAGCATGGAATGATAGGCTAAAGAATTTCTTGCTAGATAATGGTTTCTCCATGGGTAAAGTGGATATCACTCTTTTTGTTAAGCATAAGAACCAAGATATACTTGTTGTTCAAATTTATGTTGATGATATTATCTTTGGTTCTACTAATGAATTGTTGTGCAAAGAATTTTCATATTGTATGAGTAAAGAATTTGAAATGAGTATGATGGGAGAGTTGAAGTATTTCCTTGGGCTGCAAATAAAACAAAATGAGGATGAAATTTTCATAAATCAAGCCAAGTATGTGAAAGACCTACTCAAGAGATTTGGCATTGATGACTCAAAGACCAAAAGCACTCAAATGAGCACAACAACTAAGCTTGACAAAGATGAAAAAGGTAAAGAAGTGGATATCAAAACGTATCGAGGTATGATCGGATCTTTACTTTACTTAATTGCAAGTAGACCCGATATCATGTTTAGTGTATGTTTATGTGCAATATTTCAATCATGTTCCAAGGAATCTCATTTGCTTGCTGTAAAAAGAATTTTCCGTTATTTAAGTGGAACCATAGATCTTGGCCTTTGGTATCATAGGGCTAGAGGAACTCATATAGATTTAACATGTTATTCGGATGCGGATTTTGCTGGATACAAAGTTGATAAGAAAAGCACTAGTGGAACCTGTCATTTACTAAGCCATTCACTTGTTTCATGGTTTAGTAAGAAACAAAATTCTGTTGCACTCTCAACCACCGAGGCTGAAAATATTGCCGTAGGAAATTGTTGTGCACAAGCACTATGGATGAAACAAACATTTAGAGATTACAGCATTAATCTTGAACAAATCCCTATTAAGTGTGATAACACTAGTGCTATAAATCTTTCAAGGAATCCCATTAGCACTCTAGAACCAAGCATATAGAAATTTGCCATCATTTCTTGAGAGATCATGTTCAAAAAGGAGATATTGCATTATAGTTTATTTCCACGGAAAAATAACTTGCTGATATTTTTACAAAACCTCTTTGCGAAGATCAATTTTCAAAAATTCGGCATGAACTTGGGATGATGAAATTTTCACATTAACATTTCTATTTATGTTATTGAGTCTATTACAATTGATTGATTAATGATTTGATATCTGTGAAATGTTTGTATATGAAATATAAGTGATATGTTTGTGTTATTTTTTTTTTGGATTATAGATATATTAATTGATTGTTTGAATAATATGTAAGTTAATAAATCATGCATTGAACTGGCCTTTAACATGTTTCGGATTCATGAGATGATCTTGGAACATATTAATTGTTGGCCAAACATTGAAAACAAATGTGCAAAATCAAAATATAATAAACGAATAACCGTTTCTCAATAAATGATGTATCATTTAATTCTAGAAACTAGGATATGATGTCTGCCAATTACCCCTTTACCGTTTGATGAAAATGGTAAACCGTTTAAAAACATAGAGCTCACTGAAATTTAGTCCTTAACCGTTAAGGACTAACCTTTCGCCATTTCCTATTAATTGTTCTCTGGAAGTTACTCCCTCGCCGTTTAAATAAACGGTTCGCCATTTTCGTGAGGTAAAAAACTGTTCCAAGGGCTTCTTCTTCCCCTTCGCTTACCCGTTTGTCATTTCTGTTAGTCTAAAGGGCTACACATAATGTAATTTTGATTATAACAAACATGTGTCTTAAGTAAAAATAATAAATATTTTATTTCACATTTTCACTAGTTTTTTAAGGATAATATTTATGCAAGTGAAATCAAGCTCAAGACACTCAACGGACAACGGCGAAATCAAGAATAAAGTTTAGAGCTCAACGGATAAATTAGTACGATAAATTCTTGTAAAGCCGGTATGATTTAATTGATGCATGATTTAGCATTTGAGAAGCTCAAGAGATTAATTTAATTAATTACTTTTTATAAACTAAAAGGTTTTATTTTTATAAGATAAAGTACCTTGTGGTTTTGAGTAATTTGGACTTAAATGTAAAGTTTTGAAATCTTTGATTTTAATAAGTATTATTATTAAATTTCGGAGTTGCACGTTTTTACAAACATTTGAAATGTTTTGAACCATACTATAATTTATGCATATCTTGGACTAAAGTGAAAGGTTTTGAGAACTTTGAAAAATATGGGTATTATGTTGAAAAGGACCTTTGTGCAAAATAATAATATTTTTGGGGCCATATCATAATTTTAAAAAATTTTGGAAAGACAATTATTCTTAAGAAATTTTGAAATTGGACTTATTTGTAAAGTTTTATGACATTTTGGGCTGTAGTATAATTATAAAAAGTTTTGGGCCAAATTATAATTTTAGTGAACAGTATTACTGTAGAAAATTTCAAAAATAATAGTAATATCACTGTTCTTAAGCGGCTAGCCAGATAAATTAAGCAGCTAATCGCTTGGGCGCGGGAATTTGCCTATAACGGCTAGTTTTCGGGCTTTAACTATAAAAACTCAACTCAAACTTCATTCTAAGAACTAATGCAAGCAAATATAAGATCATACAACATATGTTGAGCTTCCAAAACGCAAATCATCATAGATTGAATCATTGTTGAGCTATTATTTGCATATCCACTCTTAAAGAGAGTTTTTATTGTAATTTTTATTTCTTATCAAATTGTGAGTGTGTAAGTGTGAGAAACACTTGGGGTGAAGAGATTGGGAAGATAATCTCTTGATTGTAAAGGTTCATTGACACCTTTGAAGTCAATTGTAAGAACTTGAAGCTTTGGGAGGCTTAGATAATGAAATCCTCGAGCTTGGTTGGCTTGGAGGCATGGACGTAGGCAGAGATTGCCGAACCACGTAAAAGTCCGTGTGTTTGTTTTTCTCTTCCCTTACTCTTTTATTTTTATACTTGTTTGAATTTATTGTTTTCTATTCTATTAAGGCGTTAGATTAATTTGTTGTGCGAATTGTATTGCATAATTTTTAAAAACTCAATTCACCCCCTCTTGGGTTGCGTAACTTGCATTTCAGTTTCCGCCATTGTCATGTAGCCGAAGCTCTCTCTATCTTTAATCCTTCATTTTTCTCCATTTCCTTACCAAATCAAGCCCATACAATCATTTCTAATCATCATTAGAACCTTTTTATCTATTCAAAAACACAAATCGAACCAAAAAATCAAAAATCCCAAATTAAAACCCTAAGGGCAGCCGAACAATTCTCACTATTTTTAACCGGATTTTTGTCTTTCCTTGACCACATTGAGCCTCAATTTCACTTCCTCTACTCATTCATAACCTAATAACCAGTTCATTTTCTTCAAAACTCTTCTTCCTCAAATTTCCTCATTTTCTCTATTTTTTACCACAGCTGAGTCATCTCAGAAACCTCGGAGGAGGAAAGTAGTTCCTCCTAAGACTGCTATACCACCACGGGTAACCTTCGAATTCGAAAGAATTCATTTTTCCATACCCTCATTGGCTATGCGTTTTGAGGACCGCTTTATGGGTCGAAAGATACTTGATTCTTACTATGTTGATATAGAAGATTTTAAAACCTTAATTGTGTGTGGTAGAAGTATTAGGGATATGCTTCAACCTTGGGAGTTCGCTATTGATTTTGATGACCAAGTTTATCCTAACTTAGTGCGAGTTTTCTATTCAAACATAGAAATTTCCGCAACCCGCCTAGATAGGTTAGTTACTCATGTTGGTGGTGTGCATATTGAATTTGATTATGATGACCTTAATAGCTTTCTAGGTATCTCTAATGATGGTCATAAAATTTATACCTCTAGAAAAGCTCTTTCCTTTGTCGACTTCATTCATGATGATGGAGTTCGTAATATTTGTCGGCATCGAGACCTTAGTGATGACATTTGTGGTCTACCATTTTGGTCTCAACTGTTACCTCTTCAAGTTCGCATCCTCCACACTATTTTACAGCATATCATTACGCCTAGGAAGGGTCATTCGGATGAGGTCATGAGATTGGATGTTGGTTTATTAGATAGTCTTATTTGGGACCGACATATTAACCTTGGGTATGTTATTGTGCGGCACATACTGAGTACTCCCGCGGTTAACCACCACTTGCTTCCGTATGACAATATCATTTCTAAGATACTGCGGCACTTTGGGGTGCCTCTTCGAGATACAGATTATACGGAGACCAAACAGATTAGTCCAGAGGCCATGACTAGTATTGGATTCTCTAGAAGAAATGGCAAATGAATTAAGACTTCCACCTCCAAAAACCGAGATACCATGATTGCTTCGGATGCTTAATGAAATTTATACCCCTAATCAACTTCCTGATTTTCGACTAGGCACTCACGCTCCTCCTCCGTGTTGACGCATTGTTTCCCAACCTCCAGCTGATTCCGATACAGAGGAGCGTGAGATGGCCACTGACATTCCTTCCACTTCCAAGCCGCCTCTAGCTCCCGAGCAGCCTACCGTTCTCGAGCCATCTGCCGTAGCCCCAGCATCGGACATTTTGCAGTAGCTGGTTAATGACGTTTGAAGACTTTCTGAGTAGCAGCATCTGATTCTCGATAGATTGGACTTTCTTTCTCGAGATTAGTAGTAGCTACGCTCTCAGTTTCAGACTTTTCAGTAGCAGAGCATTGATCAGCGGCTTGAGCTTATTGCTGGACAACAGACACTCCTTCGTTATTTTGGCTATGACCCTGGCAGTTCATCTTCACCACCTCCATCTTAGTTTCATTCTTCATCTTTTCACACATACGCTTCATATTATGTTTATTTGTGTGTTGTTATTAATTTGTTTGGCATACATTCTACTTTTATTTGATTTTGATGATGAATTCTTTATATGTGATGCTTTTGATATTGGATGATTCTATGTGTGTGGACTGATGCTTGATGGAGTTGTTGATATATAGAAATTTGTTTTTTCTTATATTTGGAATTGTTTTAATCTTGTTTTGTATTTGAGGATTTGTTCCATTTTAAGGGGAACTTTGCCAAAAAAATTTGCTCGCCTAATCAGGGTAATTTCTTCCTTAAATCTATGTTTTAGGTTTTTTTTTTCTTTTTTATGATGAAGGGGGAGAGAATAATGATAATGTATACTGAATATAAAATAAAGAAGGGGGAGGTAGAGAATAATAAGTATAAAACTTAAATTTGAAATAAATCTCCTTAAACACTTTATTAAGTAAAAATCTGTTTATTCAACAATTTTTAAATTGGCCATACATTTAGGGGGAGCATATATTAAGGGGGAGCAAAATATTGAAAGAAGTTTGTCATCATTAAAAAGGGGGAGAATGTTAACTTGTATATGTTCATAATATTGATTTTGATGATAAGAAACTTTAAATGACTTTGATTAAAATGTTGTGCTATTCATTAATAAACATAAGCCTTATAATCATTCCAATTATATTCATGAAAAATGGATAATTATTAAACTCAAATTGAAAAATGATTCCCTGCAATATTTGGCTAGCTAAGCGATTCTGGAAATAAACGGTCTATCGTTTTCTTTGAAACAGTTAATCGATAAAATCCAGAGAGGAAAAATTGCTTACGCTCTAACTGGTTAGCCAAAACAGAAAATACAAATATGTTGGGAAGGTCAGTGGAATTAAACGGCGAACCATTTAGTAATAAATGGTTAACTGACAAATTCCAGATTGGAAGCATATGCTAATCTTGCACCGTTTAACATAAACGGACAAGGCTATTTCATTTTTGCAAGTCACTGGAAATAACTGGCGAACCGTTAATACCAAACGACTAACCGATAAATTCCAGAATGTTATTATTTGCTAATCTTTAACCGTTTAGTAAGAACGGATAGCTGGAGTTTGTTTTACAGGTCTCTGGAATTTAACGGCAAAAGGGTAATAACAAACGGTCAACTGTTTATTTGAAATTTGGCTCAATGGTAACTTTGACAAAAACAAACGGTTAATCGTTAGCGGTTAACGACAATCTGTTTACGGCCAGACAGTCAGTAACGACTATTTTTCAGCTCCAACTATAAATAAACTTATTCAAATTCAAACAAGGGTTGATCATAACATTATCATTGAGCTTATAATCGAGAATACAACCTTCATAGAACTTTAAACTCATTCTTGCTTCATTTATTCACATATTGAGCATTGATTTGTAATCTTAAGTATTGTGTGAGTGAAGAACAAATTTTATAATTTTTGTTTTGAGTGATTGTAAGTGTTGGAATACACTTGGGTTAAGAGATTGAGGATAATCTATTGTTGTAAAGGTTTATTGACACCTTTGAAGTCAAGTGTAAGCATTTGAAGCCTTGGAGGCTTGCTTAGTGAAATCCTCAAACCCGAAAAGCTTGGAGGCGTGGACATAGGCGAGGTTGGTCGAACCATTTAAAAATCTCTATGTTTGAATCTCTCTTCCCTTATCTTTTGGAATTGTGATTGATTTATTTGTTATTATTTTAAATTAGTTTTAGATTTGCATTGAGTTTTGTTCTAGAATTGAATAATTTTTAAAATTCCAATTTACCCCCCTCTTGGGTTGCATAACTAGAATTTCATCTAATGCTTTTGATTTTAAGGTGAGAGGAAATATCCAACTATATCTAGTGAAGTCATTTACAAGGGATATGTAATATTTGTATCCATTTTTGGATGCCATTAATGCCAGTCCCCAGAGATCAACATGTATCAATTTAATTGGTGCTCTAGCTTTAGCAAATCCCTGTGCTAGTAATGTCCCCTTCACCTTGTCCCTTACAAAACAAAATTCAGAAGAAAATTCTATTATAACATTGTTATTAGCAAGGAGTTTGGACACACTGATGAGATTTTTTGTTATATGGAGAACACATAGCATGTCAATAAGATGCAATATAGGTCCAAGTGATGTGTAAAAATAGGTGTAACCAATATGAGTAATAGAAAGGCTTTTACCATCACCAACTAGCAGCATCTCAGAATCAGAATAAGACTTACCAACAGTCAAATTTTGCACAGCATTTCTAAGGTGATGAGCTGCTTTACTGTCTAAGTACCACCCTTGATCAGCAACTCCTTCTGATGTCACCATGTATGCAGCTTTTGGACCTTGATTTTGATTTGGAAAGCCACCCTAAACTGGAGAATTTGGCATAAAATTTTGATTGAATCTATTCTTGCACTCAGCAGCTGAATGATTTGGCTTAAAACAGATCTGGCATATAATACCTTTGCCACTTCCTCTTCCAGAATTATTAAAACCAACAGCAAATCCATTTCCATTAAATCTAGCAAAGTCATTTCCATTAAATCCAGCAAAGCTACCTCTGCTTTGATTACCTCCCTGATTTCAATTCCATTGTCCCCTTTGAGTACCATATCCTACATTACCTCCTCTCCTAGCTTTAGAATTTCCTCTACCATAATTTCCATTCCAATTTCCACTTTCAGTTCTGTTTCCATAATTTCCAGTATAGTTTCCTTGATTGTTATTATATTCCAACCAACATTATAATTGCATGTCCTTGAATTATTTCCAGTTTGAACCAAATTAGCAACATAGTTCATTTTAGCTTCGTTACTTGCATTAGAGTTAGCACTTCCAATCGAGCTTCAGGAGTTAAAAGCATAGAATAAGCTTCATTAAAACTCATCTTAAGAACATTAGCTTCAATGTAAACCACAACTGGATAATAAGGTTGTCCTAGACTAGAGATTAAGTGAGTAATAGTCTAGATTGCTAACTAGACTACCAGTAATGGCTAACTCATCAGTAAGATCTCAATTTGCTAAAATATTCAGTCATAGTCAGGGATCCTTTATTGAGATTATTTAGTAACATTCAGTAACATTTTCAAGTGAACCTTTTTAGCAGCAGTTTCAGATATGAATTGTTGTTCTAAATTAGTCCAAATCTCAAAAAAAGTCTTAGATGTTACCACTAAGCTGAGAACTTCAACATTGATTGAGGAAAGAACCCAGCTTTAAAGCATTTGATCTTATTTCTTCCAAGTGACGTAAGCTGGATTCTCACGCAAATCTACACTAGAACTTCTAGGTTCATCATTAAGAAATTGACTAGGACAGATCTTGGAGCCATCAAGAAATCCTTCTAGATCATTTGCTTGAACTGAAGATAGGATCTTAGATTTCCAGATCATGTAATTGGAGCGATCAAGTTTGATTGGTGTTGTGAAGGTGGATGATGAAATGGATGAAGAAACATTTGTGTTTGAGTTGATAGAAGCCATTAGAGATTGAATTAGAAAGGCTCTAATACCATATTAAGATTTATATGAAACTATGATGTTATTTGGTTACCGAAAAAATAATAAGAAAAGAGAACTTTTGTAAGATGAGAATTCTATTATTATTGATCTATTGAATCTGGAAATTACAAGCCTTTTAAAAGGTGAGTAGAAGATTCTACACACATCATACATACGCACAGTTCATTGCTAACAACCCCTATAACAAATTATAACAAACTTTAGCTGACTCAGCTGCCATGTCAACATACTCATTAACTAACTAATTCTATTATTAACACATGCCAAATTGCATTTCCAATATTTGTCTCGCCACTTTAGTAATATGTTGCTTTAGCTTGTTGCTTACTCAAAGCCTTTTTGCTCAAGCAAACGAGGCCGATCGTCTCTCATTGCTTGCAATGAAGTCATAACTTCAGGATCCACTTGGAGCTACAAGTTCATGGAACAATTCTATAAACTTATGCCAATGGACAGGCGTGACTTGTGGTCATCGGCATCAACGGGTAATCGGGTTGGATCTTAGACACCAAAGCATAAGAGGATTTTTATCTCCTTTTGTTGGGTATCTCAGCTTCCTCAGGTCCATCAATCTCGTAAACAACAGCTTACGTGCCGAAATTCCTCACGAAGTTGGTAATTTGTTCAAGCTTCAAAATCTAACATTGACCAATAATTATTTTTCGGGCAAAATACCAACCAATTTGTCCCGTTGCTCTAACCTCGTAAAGTTTGAAGCCTCTAACAACAAGCTTGAGGGAGAAATCCCAGCAGAGATCAGTAACTTGTTGAAGTTTCAGATACTAAATATTGCTAAAAATCATCTAAAAGGACAACTTCCAGCTTCTATCGGGAATCTTTCAACTCTCCAGGAAATTAATGTTAACGGGAATAGATTGAGTGGGAGAATTCCAAGCACCAGAAGCCATGTAAGAAACTTGATCAGTTTCAATGTAGGTCTTAATCAATTCTCTGGTATGTTTCCTCCTATTAATAACATCTCTTCCCTTGAATATATTTTTATACATAAAAACAGATACCATGGAAGCTTACCCCTTGATATTGGAGTTAATCTTCCAAACCTGAGATTTTTTATCATCAGTGGAAACAATCTTACTGGTTCACTCCAAGATTCATTGTCCAATACCACAAATCTTCATAAACTTGACATTAATAGAAATGTGAAGAATCAGTTTCTGTTTTAAAGGGTTAAATGCAAAGAGTTAAGACTTATATGTCGTTTGTGCAAATTGACTTAAGTTTGAGGGTCGATATGCAACTTCGATGCTAACGTGTTCATTAGTTCGTTAAGTTTGTTGAGTAGCCTCTGGGAATCCTCGTTGTATGCTTTATAAACAGAACTGGTGCATGACATCTGTTAGCGTTAACATTTCTCTTTCATTTTTCATCCAATTTGAGTGATTCTGAGTTCTTTGAAAAGCTTGTAATTTCTTCTACAAGACTTGACAGATTTTTAATCATTTTGAGTAATAAAAGAGTGCTAGTTTTCCCTTTGAATTGTGGTGTCTGGTGTTGGTGTTTATGATCAGGTTTATGATCTTGCAAGTGAGTTCTTGGTTCTTTGCTTCATTCTTGGAGTTTCTTTTTGGTTTCTGTTGTGTTCAAACTCAACGGTTGGTATCAAAGCCCTAGGGGGATCGCAACAATGTCACTTCCAAAACCCGAGATTGAGAAATTTACCATTGGTGGTGATTTCTCACTTTGAAAGATGAAAATGAGAGCACTCCTTATTCATCAAGGACTGGAGTCAGCTTTAGAAGAAGAAGATCCAGAAACTGCTAGAAGTTCGAGATCTGATGAAAAGATGAAGCAGATCCACAATAGAGCCCATTGTACCCTGATCTTGAGTCTAAGTGATTCAATCTTAAGAGAAATCTCAGAGGAGAAAATAGCTCTGGGTATCTGGAATAAAATGGAGCCTCTATGCATGAAGAAATCACTTGCTCACAGACTATTCTTAAAGAAAATATTGTATACATTCTTTATGAAGAAAGATGTGTCAATATATGAGCATATTGATGTGTTTAACAATATCATTCTTGATCTCGAATGAGTGAAAAACATCAAGATAGGTAATGAAGATAAGGCCTTCTTCTTGCTGAGTTCACTGCCAAAATCCTATGAGGGTTTTGTAGATACCATGCTAAATGGGAGGACAACTCTCACATTAGAAGATGTGAAGGCCTCCTTGTGTTCAAAAGAAATATAAAGGCACTCTGGAGATCTGGATCAAAACCCTGGTGAATAGTTGATGGCAAAAGCTGAGAAGAAGAAAGATAAGAAGAAAAAGAAGAGTAAGAATCAGTTTAAGAAAGAAGATGAGTCTGAGAAAGAAAAGATGAAAAGAAGAAAATGTTTTACTGTAAGAAAATAGGCCATTACATCAGAGACTGTGCTGAGAAGAAGAGAGACAACAAAGAAAAATCAAGAGATGCTGCTGTAGCATCTGATGAATCATCTGATGGAGGTTATCAAAGTGCAGACTTACTGGTGGCATCCAATGGAAAGATTGAAGGTCAGTGGGTTCTAGACTTTGGTTGTTCTTTCCATATGAGTCCTGATAAAATCATTTTTCATGAGTATGAAACTATAGATGGAGGTAGAGTCTTAATGGGAAACCACAATGCCTGTAAAATTGTGGGTATAAGTTCTGTCAAAATCAGAATGTATGATGAAATGACAAGAACCTTAGAGCATGTTAGGCATGTACCAGGATTAAAGAAGAATTTGATATCCTTAGGCATGTTAGATAGCTCAAGCTATATCTTTAAGTCTGACCATGGGGGCTTAAAGGTAATGAAAAACTGCAGTATAGTAATGAAGGGAGTCAAGAATAATGGACTATATGTGTGGGAAGAGTCATCAGTACCTGTGTTGTCTGCATTGCATGTTAGTTCTAATGTAGATAAAGCCAAGATGTGGCATCTAAGGCTTGGGCACATGAGTGCCAAAAGCTTACAAGAACTGAGTAAAAGGGGGTTGTTATGTGGAGATAAGGTTGAAGAGCTAAAGTTCTGTGAGAATTGTATCTTTGGGAAGGCCCACAGAATGACGTTTGAAAGGGGATTGCATAAATCCAAAGTTGTATTTGATTATGCACACTCTGATCTATGGGGGCCTGCTCAAGTACCATCCTTAAGTGGTGGCAGATACTTTGTACCATTCATAGATGATTTCTCAAGGAAAGTCTAGTTATACATTCTCAAGACTAAAGATCAAGCTTTTGAGAAATTCAAGATATGGAGAGCTCTGGTTGAAAATCAGTCTGAGATGAAGTTGAAAGCACTAAGGATTGGTAATGGGCTTGAATTTTGTAATAAAGAGTTTGATGAGTATTGTCAGAAGCATCACTAGACACAAGACTGTCAGGTTCACCCCTCAGCAAAATGGATTAGCTAAGAGGATGAACAGAACTCTCATTGATAAAACTAAATGCCTGCTCATAAACTCCAAGCTACCAAGAAGCTTCTGGGCTGAAGCTGTAACTACAGCTTGTTACTTGGTTAATAGGAGTCCCTCTGCAGCTCTCAAGTTCAAAACTCCTAAAGAAGTTTGGACTGGTGTATCTGCAGACTACAAACATCTGAGAATTTTTGGATGTACAGCCTATGTGCATGTCAAACAAGGAAAGCTGGATTCAAGAGCTCTGAAGGGAGTGTTTGTGGGATATCCTGAGGGGGTGAAAGGGTATAAGGTATGGTGTGGTGCCACTCATAAATGTATCATCAGTAGAGATGTTACATTTCATGAGGAATCTATGCTGGAGGACAAGGACTCTGCTGTCTTTGACTTCAGCCCTGATACTAATGAATCAATGAAAGAAGCTGCAATAAGGAAGGATTCCAGAATTGAGGTGGAGTCATCCAATAGCAGTGACAGAGGGGATCAAGATATGGGTGCTACAGAAAATCCTCAAGAAAGGTCTGAAGTAGATGATTTAAGAACTCCAGTGGCTGAGCTACAAGATTATCAGCTAGCAAGGGACAGAGCAAGAAGGGAGACAAAACCACCTTCCAGATATGCATATGCTAGGATGATAGCTTATGCTCTTAACAGTGCAGAGGAAATAGCTATTGAAGAACCAGCAAGCTACAGAGAAGCTGTGAAAGGTAGTGACAATAGTAACTGGATTAAAGCTATGGAAGAAGAAATGGATTCCTTAATAAAAAATAAGACTTGGACTCTTGTTCAAAATCCAGGTAATAGAAGGTTGGTAAGCTGTAAATGGATTTTCAAAAGAAAAGAAGGAATTCTAGGAGCTGAAGCTTTAAGATTCAAGGCTAGATTAGTTGCTAGAGGTTTCACACAAAAGGAATGTGTGGATTTCACGGAGGTTTTTTCACATGTGGTTAAACATAGCTCCATAAGGATGCTACTGTCAATGGTAGCTCTGACTGATATGGAGCTTGATCAGATGGATGTGAAGACAGCCTTTCTACATGGGAAGCTTGAGGAAGAAATTCTGATGACACAACCAGAGGGCTTTGAAATCAAAGGAAATGAAGATCATGTTTATCATTTAAACAAGTCTCTCTATGGACTAAAGCAGTCTCCAAGACAATGGTACAAGAGATTTGATGAGTTCATGATCTCCAATGGCTATCTCAGAAGCAAATATAATAGTTGTGTGTACTCTGGATGCTCAAGTTCAGGTGGAGTTGTTTACCTTATAATGTATGTTGATGATATGCTACTTGCTAACAAAGATAGAAGTGAGATCAAAAAGTCTCAAAGACCTGTTGAATGCAGAATTTGAAATGAAAGATCTGGGATGTGCTAAGAGGATCCTTGGGATGGATATTATAAGGGATAGAGCTGCTGGAACTCTATTTGTCAGTCAAGAGAGGTACATTCTAAATGTTCTTGACATATTTGATATGCTAGATGCAAAGTCTGTTCAGACACCACTAGGATTTCAGTTCAAGCTTTCAAAAGTGCAAGCTCCTGTCACAAATCAAGACAAGTCTATGATGAGTGAAGTTCCATATGCTCAGGCAGTTGGGAGCCTCATGTATGCAATGGTATGTACTAGGGCTGATATTGCTTATGTTGTTAGTCTTGTTAGCAGATTCATGAGTGATCCTGGAAAGGAGCACTGAGATGTTGTTAAATGGATTATGAGATACCTTAGAGGTACTCCTGATCATGGTTTGATGTATGGAAGGTCAAAGTAGGATGAGAATAGTATAATGGGATATGTAGACTCAGATTTTACAGGAGATCTGAATGGGAGGAAATCAATCTCAGGCTACTTGTTCATGGCGAATGGCTATCTGATCGGTTGAAAAGCAACTCTCCAATATGTGGTCACTTTGTCTTCTACAGAGGCTAAGTTTGTTGCTACAACAGAGGTAGTAAAAGAGGGAAAGTGGCTTAGTGGGATTTTGAATGAGCTTTGGTTAAGACAGAAAACTTTCACCATTTTCTGTGACAATCAGAGTGCCATCCACCTCATTAAAAATCAAATCTATCACGAGAGGACTAAGCACATTGATGTGAGACTTCATTTCATTAGAGATGAAGTAACTAAAGGTGCTGTGTCAGTGACCAAAATACACACTGATATAAATCCTGCTGATGCTCTTACAAAAGTGGTTCCCACAACTAAGTTCAAGTTTTGTGTAAACTTGATGGGAATAATGGCAAACTTGTAGTGATTACTTTGTGTAATCGAGTGATAAGCTGTGTGCTTAAAGGCTGTGTGCTTAAAAGGGTTTTTTGAAGCAGCTTTTATGGTTAAGAATCAAACTAAATCAAGTCTTCAAGGTGGAGATTGTGAAGAATCAGTTTCTGTTTTAAGGGGTTAAATGCAAAAGCTAAGACTTATGTGTCGTTTGTGCAGATTGACTTAAGTTTGAGGGTCGATATGCAACTTCGATGCTGACGTGTTCATTAGTTCGTTAAGTTTGTTGAGCAACCTCTGGGAATCTTCGTTGTATGCTTTATAAACAGAGCTGATGCATGACATCTAGTAGCGTTAACATTTCTCTTTCGTTTTTCATACAATTTGAGTGATTCTGAGTTCTTTGAAAAGCTTGTAATTTCTTCTACAAGACTTGACAGATTTGTAATCATTTTGAGTAATAAAAGAGTGCTAGTTTTCCCTTTGAATTGTGGTGCCTGGTGTTGGTGTTTATGAACACAATAAGAAATATTTTCAGTGGGAAAGTGTCAATTAATTTTGGCGGACTTCAGAATCTATCATGGCTAAATCTGGGGAAAAATAACTTGGGAACTTGGACAACAAATGATCTTCATTTTATAACCTTTCTAACAAACTGTACCAAATTGGGAGTGCTTGTTTTAGACGCAAATCGATTTGGAGGAGCGCTACCTTTTTCTTTAGCCAACCTCTCAACAACAATGACTGGAATTGCCATTGGAAACAACCAGATATCATGCTTCATTCCTGATGGGATAGCAAATCTTGTGAATCTAAATGCACTTGGTGTGGAGTTCAACCAATTAGCTGTTACCATACTAAAAAGCTTACAAATGCTATTCCTGCATGAAAACATTTTACAGGGGACCATTCCCTGCTCTCTAGGCAATCTAACAATGTTGACTCAACGTTTACTGGAAGTCAATGACTTGCTAGGCAATATACCCCCTTCCATTGGCAATTGTAAGAATTTAATCCTGTTGACTACCCGCAAAAATAAGCCTAGTGGTACTATGCCTCGACAACTCCCCCGCATCATAACCCTTTCAGTTTTACTGAACCTGTCTGATAATCTTCTCAGCGGCCATTTTCCTGCAGAAGTTGGCAAATTAAAGAATCTTATTTCATTAGATATTTCCAGTAACATGTTTTCTAGTGAGATTTCGACTACTCTAGGTTGTACAAGCTTAGAATATCTTTGTATGCAGGACAATTCTTTTATTGGAAGTATTCCATCCACCTTGAGTTCCTTGAAAAGCATTACAGAACTTGATCTCTCTTGCAATAATTTATCAGGTCATATTCCATA
This sequence comes from Citrus sinensis, assembly GCF_022201045.2. Taxonomy (NCBI): domain Eukaryota; kingdom Viridiplantae; phylum Streptophyta; class Magnoliopsida; order Sapindales; family Rutaceae; genus Citrus; species Citrus sinensis. Next base: position 23,149,958 of record NC_068562.1, on the reverse strand, counting down.
GTATCTTGAGAATCTTTCCTTTTTGTCATTATTAAACGTTTCATACAATCACTTTGAGGGCAAGGTACCAATAGGGCAAGGTATCACTTTAAAAAATTACATTGTACAAAAAAACTATCAAAATGTGCGATAGGTGCCTTCTTGTTGCACATTTTATAGGTTCATCTCCTTACTCAATTTTACTTAAAATACCCTCATAAATTTTAAACAACTGAAATAAAAAAACACACATTGTGTAAAAACAAATAGTAGCCTTAAATTCTTTCTTTTCAATTGATATTTTTATCTATATAAGTATATTTGTTTCATAAATTTGGTGAGGAGAGGGTGGTGAGTTCTATTGATATTTTTTTTAGAGTCTATTTATTTGGCCTTTTGTTGATGAGATTAAGTGTATTTAGGTGTAAAATTTAGATGTTTGGATAGATATGATAGAAAAAGTTAGGATGACTAATTTTAGAAAGTACCAAAGTTTTTGGGTCATTTTTGTAAATTCCCCCCTCTCCAAAATCATTGTAGCCATATATAGGGCATTGAAGCTAACTTTTAAATTTATTTCTTTAACCAAAGGTGAAATTTAATAAAAACTATGTATAAATTATCAGAAGTTCATAAGTTTAGCTTAAATCTTTGAAGAGAGATGAGATAATGTTGGAATTGAAGGATTTTTTTTTACAAAACTAAATTTTTTTTTTAATTTTAAGGTTAATAACTTGACCCAAATTTGCTTGAAAATACTCGACCTAGATAGGGGCGCACTTTCTAAGAAATTATTGCTAAAAAAAAATTAAATCAGCTTTAAACAAGTTAATGTTTTTTTTGCGGGCTTAAAACACATGCTAATTGACTATCGCATGTTACATAAGGGTGACAATAGAGAGGTGAAGGAGGAGACCGACATCCCTCATATTTTGCATATGTCTACGTCTTATATAGAGATGTGAATGATTCTATGTACATGACATCCATCAACAGATGAAGAGCATGAGCTCATCAGGGATCTTTGTGTTAAACTTTATTCATCATCTCAATCGTATTTGTGCATACTTGAGATCAATGTTCTTAAAATAAAAGTTCTCCCCTACGTGATTAGCATTTCAAAGCTTTTCGGAAGTTCAGTTCTTTTTGGGTTCGTAGCTGATCGTTGACGGAAATGTGGAAAACTGGAATCTCACCATCCAATCCGAGTAAACTACTTCTTGGCAAAGGGGACACCTTTTTGAGGTAGCAGGGAAGGCCACTTGTAACTGTAAAAGCAGAAAAGGAATCAAAAAGGAAAAATGTTAGTGGCATCTTGGGGTCTTTCTTTCTTTATTTTTTAAATTATATTTATCCATTAATTGTTGTCGACAAAAAATTAAAAGTTAAAGAAATCTGGCTTAACTGTGTGTTGTCATATGCTTTATTATATGCCACGGTTTACGTGTCATGATTTTATTGATTAATGCTGCTAATTTAATTAATAAAATTTGTCGTGTACAATAACATAAGTGATAATGTGAACTTAATTACCACTTAAAAGGATATAATTTTAATATATGTTGTTTATCACTATTTTCTCAATTAACTGTAAAATCATATGCAGATGTGCTAGCGAAAGAAAAAAGCCAAGCCATAGGGAATAAAATGACGTGTCAATGCCTCTGCCTTTATAAATAGTAATACAATACGATCGCCCCCTCAGTCTATGCATCTTGCGGTTCCCAACCTAACCGACGGTAATGTAGCTGTTGCTCCGTCTCTTCTGTGTTGAATAGAAAATGGACAGTCTCGTGGGGTTCAGATTCAAGCCTACTAATGAAGAAATCATTAGTCTACTGAAGAAGAAGAGGCTTGACCCTGGTTTTTCTGTCTATACCATCAAAGAAATTGATTTCTATAGCTTCGATCCTTAGGACCTGCCTCGTGTGACAAGTGACCATACGATGTCGTTTAAGTTAGTTTAGTAAAATTGATTCAGAACTAATGGTTGACTACTTGACTGAATTGTTTTGATGCAGGGCATTCTGAGATTCAGGGTGAGGAAGAAGTATGGTACTATTATTGTGAGCATTATTACAAGTACGCCAAGAGTAAACGGGCGCATAGAAGAACAAAGTCAGGGTACTGGAAAGTCACTGGCACAGGTTCTGACATTAAGCGCAAAAACAGTACTGAGGTAATTGGTACAAAAAAGATTTGGCCTTTTGGCCCCGTCGTTCTGCTCCCAAGAAAGCTAAGACTGAGTGGGTTATGCACGAGATATCTATTGAAGATGACCCTCTTTATTAGGTATGAGTTTCGTTTTGAGGTTCATTTCTGGCTTATGTCCTGCTTTGTGTTGAATTGCATATGTATATTGATAATATAGCGGGCCACATGGGAAGCAACTTATGCTATTAATTTGAGCAGAGGGACTTTGTTGTGTGTCGCCTAGAAAGAAAACAGGATATCAAGCTTGCTGCTTCAACTAGTGTTGAAGATCAATCAAGCGAAGATTTGACCTCTTATTCTACCATCACTCGTGATGTTGGAGGACATATTTTTTCGGAATTTGTTCATCCGCCTGATCAACTTTTGGTTTCTAATAGAAATCATGTTGCAGAAAATACTCTTTTGGTCTCTCAAGTACCAGCAAGTGACAATTCAATATCTAGAATCAGAAATCGTGCTGCAGAGCATACTGGTTTGGATACTGAAGTACTGGCAACTAACCATTTGATTTCTCATTCTGGAAATCGTGTTGCAGGAGATACTTCCCTAGGATCCTTACAACCACTAAATCAAAATTTGGTTTCTAATGAAAATCATGTTGCAGAAAATGCTCTTTTGGTCTATCCAGTTCCACCAAGTGACCATTTGATTTCTTGTTCTAGAAATCATGTTGCAAAAAATACTTCCCCAGAATGGCAGCTAGTATGGAATGACATTTTGGAGTCACCAATACTACCAAATCAGCTTTGGTGTTCTTATTCTACTAACAATGTAGAAAGTTCTTTCGAGGCAGAACCTCGACTGCCTGCAAAATTCAATCCACATGGTGGCTATAATTGGCTGAATTATGGCTCTCTCTCGCCATGCAGTCACCAATTTATCCAGCACTAGGATCGTCATATTCATTAGGCCCTAGTTATGGTTGTGATTTATTGAATTCTCAATTCGGCATGGAGCAGGTAGATTTTTCACCTAATCAATTCTCGGAGGGCTTAATACTCTCCTGAAGAAACTGGACAAACCACTTGGAACTTCAACTCATCGAAGTCAGATGGAGGAGTTTTTGTGGAGGATAAGAAGTGATAAGGACACTGAAACCTTTAATGCTTGGGTAAATGAACTCCTTATATATGTGAGAATTAACACTACTTCAGTTGTCTATGTTAACAACAATCAAATCCTCTTGAGGATATTATAGTATTATTAGTGTTGTAATATTGCTTCACTCATGGTCTCATGGTTTTATTGTATTCCAAACTTCATACTATTTGAGAATGGTTATTTAGACCACTTGGATGCTCAAGTTGCTCTATCATGTTATGTAATATCTATGTGAAACCACACCCATCCATAAGACTGCAGAGACACTTGATCAGCTTCTGTTAAATGGGAATGCTTATACAAAACAAGACTGCAGAGACACTTGATTGATCTAATGGAGGACCATCAATAAGATGACTCTTAAGGCCAGCAAGAGGAGATGCTGAGCGTGCTATTAATCTATGTGACCTATTTGACACCCTCCAAAGAGGTCAAAAACAAAGCCCAGCATCAACAAATTTTTGGGCCTCGTTAGAGAGAATGGGGTGAAATCCAATGATCCCCTTAATTAAAAATGTTCACTTGTTTAAAAAAAAAATCTCAATTTGTAAATAATTAATGCCACAAAAATAGATATTAGAAGTAGCAAGTAATTATCAAGGGAATATTATCGCACACTTTTTTTTTAAAAAAAAAAAGTGGTCCCATTGCATTGTTACTTGCTGCTCATGACTCGGGTGATCTAACTCATGACAAGTGGAGGCTCAAGCACTAACTGGAGAAAATATTTTTAAAAATTAAAGAGAAAATGACTTGAGTTTCCTATTAGCTATAGGTGAGTCGATAAAAATAGTCACCATTATATCTATAAAAGCTAGTCTCCATAGATTTTAGATACCTTTAAGAATGATCAAAATCCATGTTTTAATTAAAAAATAAAAGCTCATAGCAACTGATATGAGTAGTTTTACTATTATTTAATTTAGTCCATATTAAATCTAATAATATAACCTCCATAAATCTATAAACCCATAAAAATTTTAAATTTTACGTTAAACTGAGCTCTTTATAATAAATGTAGATGTCTGTATTTTATAAACTGTGAATTTATTAATCTAGACATTTGTATTTTATAAGCTGCGAATTTGTTCTTAATAATTAATCTAAATCTTTTTAATAAAATTTGGTACTTGAATGTTTTCATGAGCTTATGTATAATAAATGTTATTGTAACCTGATGATCTTTTGCTGTTATTGTTATGGTATACATATGATCCATCTTGGGAGTGCAACTAGTTTCATTCTCTATTTCTCATGGCAGATTTAGGAAAATGATTTAACAAGCTAAATTGCGTAATTTACTAGATAAATGATTTAACTGGAGTTGAGTTTCGGATTACGAAAGAGTGTGGACGTGGAAAATTCCAAAGGATATTGAGAATATACGTACAAATGGGTTGACAGTATTTTGGTGAGATGATATGTATCATATATGTATATTATTGTTATTATTGTTGTTGTTGTTGTTGTTGTTATTAGATTTAATGATGGAAAATTTTTTACACATCAATTTGATAGAAAAATATTAAAAAATGAGAACAATAAAACTAAAATATGAAACTAACATAGGATTAGAAAAGAGAGAGTGACTAACCCGACAATGAATCACCTGGCCCATGTGTGTATGCTAGTTGTTTTATGGATGTGTGGAATGATTTATGGGATGCTCTTGAGACCTTTCTAGTCATGATCTGCCTTGGATTGTGGGGGGAGATTTTAACGTGGTTTAGGCGGTTTCAGAGATTTCAAGTGGGCATCCACAGTTTTAGGGGGTTATCGATACTTTTAATTTAGCGTTGCTAGATTGTGGTTTGGAGGATGCTGGTTTCATTAGCAGTCTATTTACTTGAACTAATGGGCATACATGGAGGTGGTTTGATAGGGTGGTCTGCAACGCTCATTGGTCTGCTTTCTTCTCGGTATTTCGGGTCTCGTACCTGAATCGTATTGCTTCAGATCACTCTCCGTTGCTTCTGTCTTATGATAGGGATGTTGTTTGAGGTCCTTCTCAGTTTAAGTTTCTCCATGTGTAGCTCAAGCATTCTGATTTTCTTAATATTGTGCTGCAGTCTTGGGGTGCTCCGGTGATTGGTGCTGGGATGAAAGCTTTTCAACAGAAGCTTTGGTTAAAGCTTTTCTTGAAAACTTGGAATAAGGATGTCTTTGCCAACATTTTTTCTCAAGTCCAGCAGGCGGAGGAGGACGTGACACAAAAGGAGAGACTGTATGATATGTCTGGTTTCGTCGATGACAGAGCTAATTTTTTTTAAGCCAGGGCCAGGTTGCAGCATGCTTTACTTCGTGAGGAAATTTTTTTTTACGGCAGCAGTCCAATATTCGATGGGTTTGAGACGGCGGTGCTAACACCCATTTTTTTCCATGCAATGATTCGGAAAAAGCGTCAATTGTTTCATATCCACAGGATTCAGAACGATTCATTTTTTGATTGGATTTCTAAGCCTTCTGCCGCAGATTCTGCTGTGGATTATTTTCAAGAATTATTGGTGGGAGGTGCCAGTCAGTTCCAGCAAATGGATTTTGACTTTATTCCATCTCTTGTGTCTGCAGAGGATGATGTGGGGTTATGCAGTGAGCTGGATATGGATGAGGTTAGACGGGTGATATTTTCTATTGATCCTGATAGTGCTCTTGGTCCAGATGGGTTCTATAGCAAATTTTACCAGTCATTTTGGGACATCATCTATTGTGACTTGTTAGATGTTGTTCTCGATTATTTCAGAAGTTTGGCCATGCCCAGGGGTTTTCAGAGCACTTTATTTGTCCTTTTGCCTAAAAAGGTTTCTCCGGCTTCTTGGGCTGATTTTTAGCTGATTAGTCTTTGTAATGTGAGCAATAAGGTTCTTACCAAGTTGCTTGTTCAAAGACTATCTCCTCTCTTGCCTCGTATTATTTCTCCTACTCAGAGTGGCTTTGTTTCTGGTTGGGTGATTCATGATAACGTGCTCCTGGTTCAAGAGCTTGTTCATGATCTCAATCGCCATACTCGAGGGAACAATGTGGTGCTAAAGTTAGATATGGCTAAGACTTATGATCATATGTCTTGGCCTTTCATTCTTCAGATGCTTCATTGTTTTGAATTCTCAGAGTGTTGGATTTCCTTGATTCAACAAGCGGTATACAGCCCTTGGTTTTTGGTACTTGTAAATGGGGTCAGTCACGGATATTTTCAGTCCCGGGTATTTTCAGTCCCAAAGAGGTCTTCGGCAGGGTGATCCCTTTTCCCCTTGCTTGTTTATTATTGCTACAGAATTTTTATGGCAAGGCTTGGATCACTTGTATTCTCAGTATCCCTCGGTTCGGTATCTTTATACAACACCTACTTCAATCTCTCAATTGAGTTTCGTGGATAATCTAGCCTACAGCGGCTTATGGATTTCTTGCATCATTATGAGGCGATCTCGAGGCAGTTGATTAGCCAGGACAAGAGCAACTTCTACATTGAGAGGTCAGCTTCGGCCTCCCGTCAAGCCATTGTCCACTCTGTTACTGGCTTTCAGTGGCATAAGCTTCCGGTCTTCACATGGTGCCTCAAGATTTCCCACTTTAATGACAAGATCCAGAAGGTCAGGGATAGAATTTCTGACCGGGCTAACCATCTTTTTTCCTTTGGTGGGAAGCTAGTTCTCATTCGCAATGTGCTATCCTCTATGCCTCTACATCTGTTTCATGTCCTTCATCCTCCTGCGACGGTAGTTTAGCGCTTAGAGAGATTGTTCACCTAATTCTTATGGGGTGATTCTGAGGGGAGACGTCGGATCCATTGGTGTAGATGGCCGGAGGTTTGCTTTGTAGTTGACGAGGGTGGCCTCGGTATACGATCCTTTGATGATATGGCAGAGGCTTTTGAGATTTAACTTTGGTGTCAGTTTCGTCAGTAGAGTTCGTTATGAGCTTCGTTTATAAATTCCAAATATTGCAGATCTACATATCCGAACCTTATTCAGTTTCGCTATCATGTCTCTCCTCTCTGGAGACGCCTCTATACAATTCGCTGCACTGTTGGGCCTCATGTGCGTTGGCTAGTTGGGAGTGGAGACTGTAGTTTTTAGTACGATTGCTGGCCGAACTTCTGCCCTTTAGTTCTTTACAATCCTACAACGGCTTTTTCGGCGCCAATTTCGTTCTTTTGGCAGGGTACAGTCTGGGACAGGGGTAAACTGAATGACGTCTTGCCTTTATCTATTGCTGAGCAGATATTATTGGTGCATATTTCTAACGGGAAGCCAGACTTGATTCGTTGGGATCTTGCACCCGACGGTAATTTTCACTTGCGGACTGCTTTGGAGCTTGTGCGGTGCTCTAGTCGGAGGGATGAGCTTTTCTCTATTATTTGCCAAAGGCACATCCCATCGCGGGTTTCTTTTTTTCTCTGGTGACTATTTCATGGATTTCTAGCTACTGACGATGCATTGCACTCAAGGGGTTTCTACATGGTTTCTCAACGTGTTTGCGGGCAGGCTGCTGAGGCCACTCGGCACCTATTTGTGGATTGCCCTCGAACTTGCCATATTTAGGTTCACTATCAGCGGATCTTGGGGATGTGAAAGATTGGTTTTCTATCTCCCCGTGCTCTACTCCTACTTTGGAGACATTGTGCCCCCTCCCGGAATCATCTTTGGGTCCTTATGCCTTGCTTCATTTTGTGGCAAGTTTGGAAGGCCCGAAATGCTTTCCAATTTCATTCGCAATCTTTCTCTACTGACGCGGTTATCTTTCAGATCGAGTCTGACCTCAAGCTCACTAGTTTTGCTTTTGGATTCAAGCCTCCCCAACTGAGGAAAGTCTTGGATTCTCGGATTGTGGAGGGCTTGTGAGTTATGGCTTCCCCTAGGATGTCGATTCAATTAGTAGTTTGGAAGAGGCCACCTCTAAGGGTAGTGAAACTGACTGTGGATGGCTGCTATAGGGGCAACCCTGAGATGGTTGCTTCCCAATGTATTCTCTATGATCACTGAGGCAAGGTTTTAGCTACTTTTGGATCCTTTTTGGGCTACAAGCTGATTGTATATTCTGAACTCATGGCGGTGTGCAAGGGTTTGGAGCTTGCCGTTCAGGTTGGTCATTCAGTGCTAGCGGTTGAGTCAGACTCGGCCACGGTGGTGTCATGGATTCATACCCAAGGTTCTGTTCGATGAGGTTATGCTTATTCACTGCGTCGGGTGTGCCTTCTGATATCCTCTTCCCACATCCAGGTGAGACATGTTCTTTGCGAGGCTACTTCTACTGCTGACTTTCTAGCTGACTGGGCATGCTCACATCGGATCAGTTGGCGTTTCCTATCCCCTCAGGAACTCCCACTAGGCTTATCTAGGATCCTTCACTTGGATGCTCAGGGAATTCCTCATTTCAAACGTTAGGATTTCATTTTCTTGCCATTACTTTGTATTTTTCTTTGCTTGATGAGGTATTGCCCCTCGTCACCCTCTTTATGTATTCTCTCATTATGGATTTATCCCACAGGTAGGGGTCTCGCCTAACCCCCCACCTTTTGGTGGTTTTGAAAAAAAATGTAAAAATAATTCTTTGGGAAACCGTAAAGAAATTTATTGGGTGATTCAAGATATCCATAATTTACTAGAGGCTCATAATGACCTCCATGTTTGCCATTGCCATGTCCTATCCGTAGTAAATGGTTCGACATATGGATTAATTAAGTTTACTTTGTACAACTAGGAATTCGTTATTTGGTTGGAGGATTTTCCTTTCAGTCTATTTTGGATACATTGTTGTGTGTTTTCTAATTGAATTCTATCCCTTTAAATAACAACAACAACAACAACAACAACTCTTATTCGATATGTTTGGATTCATGATATACTTTGCTTCATTACATCTCAGCTAATGGATCCAAAAAAGAAAAGAACCTTATTCCACTCAAATCTATACTTAATTGACGTGCTATTTGTTTCAAAGCCAGGAGGACGTTTTTCTGTTTTTATAATTAAACAGTAATTGAAAGATATTTTTAAATATTTAAATTATTTCATATTATACAAAATAGAATATAGGAAAATTATCTCCACGCCCCTTTCATTTGATCATATGTACATCTAACTACCATAAAATTTTGACATGTTCTTCATACTACCTTTGCTTATAAATTTATATCAATCAACCACTTTGCCACTAAAAATAAATATTTTATCTTCAATTGAATTAAAAGAGTATTCTATTCTACAAAATTTTTAAAAATAAAAAATATAATTACAAGAATCCCCCTAAATTCAATAAAAATTAAAATTTGAAATCTAAGATGACAATTTTTAAATGAAATTATAATCATAAAAAATTATAATTTTGTAATTATAATTTTTTGTAATTGTAATTCCACTTAATTTTTTTTAATTAAACTAAGCATAGGGAAGTTTACAAAAATTAACATGAATAGAAAAACTTCCTATAATTATTGTAAATTTTCCTATAATTAATATTAAGAAACTTCCCTATACAAATTAAATAAAATTATAATCACAAAAAATTAACATGATAATTTTTAAATGAAATTATAATTATAAAAAGTTAACATATTGGATTTGACATTTATTTATTTTATTAAATTTAAGAATATTTTTATAATTGTAATATTTTAAAATTTTTATAATAAAATGATCTTTTAATTTATTTAACGACAAATGGTAATTCTTAGATATTTCTTTAAAGTAACTTAATGAGTCCTCAATGTGTCCATAAAGCGACAAAGAATAAAACATTAGAAGAAGCAAGTAATTAACGAGGGACCATCATCACACAAAAATAAATAAATAAATAACTAAAACCAAAATCAGAAACAGATAATGAAACTAGCTGCACTCCCAAGGTGGATCACATTAATACCATTACAATAACATCTATAAAAAAGATCATAAAGTTACAATAGCACTATATATATATCATCAGAACAGTTAAGTACCTTTTATTCTGTAATAAAAATTAGAGTTCTTCATTGTTTTATTGTGTAATGGTTAAAATGAAAATAAGTTTAAATTGCTTTTTATTTTTCTGTAGTCAAATCAATAAATTTTCTTTACACATTTTTTTATTAAGGAAAATTTACTTGAAGTGAAAAAAAATTAATTAGCTTTTGTGAAATGCAATTAAAATATAATTTACTTTATAATATGTTGTATAAAGGGACTAAGTAGTTGGAATTGATTGTCAAAGCAAGTGTAATTCTTATTTTTCATCAATTAACACCAGTTAACTATTAATGGAAAACTGCTTAACCCTGCGTGCACGCCGGATTGATATCTATAGAGTATATCAAGCACCTGTTAAAATGCCATGGACTCCATGCGAATCTGAAAACAACTTGTTTTGACCCCACACTCTCAACTTTTAGCTCATGAACTGTATTCCACATCTGACTAATAGCCCTCTTTAGACGCCAAATGTTTGTGGACTTGGTTGATGAGTTATCCACGAACACAGAACTTAACAAACAGCAGCAATAACTCCAGATCTACTCTTCACACCAACCGCCGATTGAGGATTAATTCCAGCCAACTGTTTGTATTTCATTTGTTAGTGGACTATGCACCATTTGATTTTCAAGTGAAACGTTTCACAAAACGGACTAAATAATTGGAATTGACTGTCAAGGCACCAATTAACACCGGTCGACTCTCAGCGGCAAGCTAGACATAACCCAGCGTGCACGACTATTATGAACCGTGGCAGTTAATGAAAATTTTTCATTATCAGGTAAAGATGTTGGGGTAGTTGAATAAAATTGTGACACAACTAACAAACGGATGAATACAACGAATCGTGACTAATATATAAGTTGAAACGACGGGATAATTATTAACTGTGGCAATTTAGACCAACTCTTATAAAAAAGAAAAAACAAAATTCTATCTAATCCATTTTGTGACTCATATTACCATCTCTAAACATAAGTCATGGAGATAATTAAGGTGTACAAACTTAGGTTCCAATGCTTTAATTAATTTCCAAAAAAAAAGAAGAGAAAAATCTATGCCCGTATGCATACCTTTTTTTTTTTGGCTATAAAACGGCATTCACATGAACTTGAAACGATCATCTACACATTGGATAACTCTAATCTTTTCCCGGGTATCGAAACTCAAAACTTGCTAAATTCAATACAAACACGATTTTTTTTCCGGGGGGAGGGGGAAACAATAAACTAAATGTAATAGAAATTCTTTTCTTTTACTGCTCCATTACATCTCAACTAATAGATAAAAAGAAAGAACTTACTTTATTCCACTTATATTTAAAACCAACCAGAAATTAATTTATTTGATATCTTTTCAGCTTAAAGCTTCACTTCTCACCTCTCAAAAAGGAAATAGCAGCTAGGACAATAATTTATACATAGGACAATTATTTTAATCACTTTAGCAAGTGTTTATGTTATGGCCAACGCTACAATAACCGCATGTATCACATACAAGTGGGTAATAAAAAAATTAAAAACATATGGCCATTGTGGCAACCAAACAAAAAAAAAAAACTTGAGCAACCGGTAAAGAGCAACCGGTTGCTCCTTAAATTAATATTAAATTATGAAATAATATAATAAATAAAATAATAATAATAAAATACTAATTATTTTAATAATAAAGGCAACATAATAATAATAAATTATTTATATAATAATTAAAAATTAGTTTCAAGTTTAATGGTAGTTGTTTCATATTTATTGGTCCATTAATCAGGGTTGCAAGTTAATGATCCTAAGTTTTATGTTCATTGCCTTCAGTTTCAAGTTCATTGCCCTCAGTTTCAAGTTAATTTGATTTCAAATTTAATGGTCACAGTTTCAAGTTAATGGCAAGTGTTTCATATTTATTGGTCCATTAACTGCATGATTTTTGGGATCGCAAGTTAATGATCTTAAGTTCCATGTTCATTACTCTAAGTTTCAAGTTTCTTTGGTTCAAGTTTAATGGTCTTAATTTCAAGTTAATGGTAGGTGTTTCATGTTTATTGGTCCATTAATTGCATGATTTTCGGGATTGCAAGTTAATAATATGAAGTTTCATGTTCATTGCTCTAAGTTTCAAGTTCCTTTGATTTATAGTTTAATGGTCCCAGTTTTAAGTTAATGGTAAGTGTTTCATGTTTATTGGTCCATTAATATGGGGTTACAAGTTAATGATCTTAAGTTTTATGTTCATTGCCCTCAGTTTCAAGTTTATTTGGTTTCTAGTTTATTGGTCCTAATTTTAAGTTAATGGTAGGTGTTTCATGTTTATTAGTCCATTAAACGGGGTTGCAAGTTAATAATCCAAAGTTTCATATTCATTACCCTCAGTTTCAAGTTCATTGCCCTCAGTTTCAAGTTCATTTGGTTTCAAGTTTAATGGTCCCAATTTCAAGTTAACGGTAGGTGTTTCATGTTTATTGGTCCATTAATTGGGGTTGCAAGTTAATGATCTTAAGTTTCATGTTCATTGCCTTCAGTTTCAAGTTCATTGCCCTCAGTTTCAAGTTAATTTGGTTTCAAATTTAATGGTCTCAGTTTCAAGTTAATGGTAGGTGTTTCATGCTTATTGGTCCATTAATCAGGGTTGCAAGTTAATGATCCTACGTTTCATGTTCATTGCCCTCAGTTTCAAATTCATTTGGTTTCAAGTTTAATGATCTCAGTTTCAAGTTAATGGTAAGTGTTTCATGTTTATTGGTCCATTAATTGCATGATTTTTGGGGTTGCAAGTTAATGTTCCCAAGTTCCATGTTCATTACCCTCAGTTTCAAGTTCTTTTGGTTTCAAGTTTAATGATCTCAGTTTCAAGTTAATGGTAGGTGTTTCATGTTTATTGTTCCATTAATTGCATGATTTTCGGGGTTGCAAGTTAATGATCCCAAGTTCCATGTTCATTGCTCTAAGTTTCAAGTTCCTTTGGTTTCATGTTTAATGATCTCAGTTTTAAGTTAATGGTAGGTGTTTCATGTTTAGTGGTCCATTAATCAGGGTTGCAAGTTAATGATCCTCAGTTTCAAGTTCTTTGCCCTCGGTTTCAAGTTCATTACCCTCGGTGAAGTTCATTTGGTTTCAAGTTTAATGATTCAGTTTCAAGTTAATGATATGTGTTTCATGTTTATTGGTCCCATGTTTCATGTTAACCAGTTTTTTAGGTTTCCATTTCTTTCATATTTAATAATAATAAAAAATCTCAGCCATTCGATCTACTCCAATTGAATCCAATGGCTATTTTTTATGCATGTATAAGATACATGCATGTACTGTAGTCGCGCCCTTATGTTATTAGAGTACTTATATTATTATCTGGGCTGGACTCAATTTCTAAATTAGAGTTTTTTTAAACTAGTGGGTTCACTCTATTATAAATAGAGTAGCTATGTAATTTGTTTGATGACCTTTGATCAATAATAAAAACCCTCTTTCTTAATTCTTTTGAAATTAATTATTTATCTAAGTCTCTCTGGTAGAGTCATTTGGATTAAATCGTTTCTTTTAATGTCGGATGAGATTTATAAATTCTTTTAAGTTGTAACTTGCAAGATTTCCAAAAAAGGATCGAGTATCATTTGTAGTTAATTTCAAGTTGAAAAGGAGTATTTCAAATTAATTGGCCAGAGTACAAAAGTGTAAATGTCTCGAAGGAAGAGACAAAATTCGATCATGGAGTTGTTTGAAGAGAATGTTGGGATCAAGATTCATTACTCTTTATTATTGTTTGACACTTCAAGGTATGAGATTTATTTATGATTATGCTGATCAGTTTGAAAGGTGGGCATGCTTATTTTAATGAGATTGAAGAGTTATTAGTTGTGAGATTTTAGAGGGTTTTCATGCTAACATAAGAGAATGCCTTCATACCCTATCTACACCTTAGATTTGCCATCTCCTTAATTAGCTACACAAATTGAATGTCATCTTTGGAAAGAGTTCAAAGCAAACTTGGGCATATTAGCTTGATAAGAGCCTTAGAGATTTTTCTAAGAAGGAGATTGAAGATGTGTATGAGATTTCAAATGCCCAAGAGGAAGTAATTGAAGACGTGTTCGCAATTGTAAAAGAAGAGGTAACTTCTACTCTTAACTTATGCTTTGAGCCTGGTAGTATAATTGAGTTTGTGCAGCTAATTCAAGTTGAAGACATGTCAAAACCAATTATTGATATTGGTTATGCCTATTTACATTCAAGATAAGAAGGTTGTGCTTGTTCTAGTTGTAAAAATAAAGTTAATTGGCGAGCATATTTAGAGAGATTTGGTGAAGTCTTGAGAGGCTTTGAGGCTCTTCATTTGTACAAATTTCATCTTCTAGAAAATGCAGAAAGAAGATGAAATATTGCTTGTTCAAAGTATCAAGGAAGATCAATGATAGGGATACAAGTTCAATCATCGAGATAATTTGATGCTATGTTACAAGTTCTATCCTCGAGATTGCACTTAAACTCGAGGACTAGTTTCTTTCAAGAGGAGCAGAATGATTAAGGACAATTAATTACTTTAGCAAGTGTTCTAATTTTTATTAATTAGATATTATTAGAGTTGCATCATAGTATGTTATTCGAGTCCTATTATTATCTAGATAGGATTCAATTTCGAATTTGAGTTTTCTTAGGCTAGTTAGGGGATTTGCTTTATTATAAATAGAGTCCTTATATAATTTGTTTGATAACCTTTAATTAATAATAAAATCCTCTTTTATAATTCATTTGGAATTATTTATTTAAATCTCTCTATTTGAGTTGTTTGGATTAGAGCGTCGTCTAATCTTGTTGTAAGGCATTATTATAACCTTGCTATAAAGCACTATTATCTGTGTATGACGGAGCAACATTGAGGAAGCAAAATTGATTGGTAGGGAACATTAGATACCGCTTAGTACTGAACCAAGCCAATGCGATTAGGTTATGCTCTAATTGAAGTGTTATTAGATCTCCTTCTAATTCAAACGACTCAATGAGATTTTAAATAATGCATAAAGTGAAATTAGATGACGCTCCAATATAAACGACTCTAGAAGAGAGATTTAAATAGATAATTCCAGAGGGAACTATAAAAAAATGAATTTCTATTAATAATTAAAGATAAAGTTATGAAAATAATAACAAGACCTCTCTATTTATAGTAGAAGAAACTTACTTTCCTAAGTTAAGGTAAAAAAAAAAGAAAATTAAATCATAATTATGATAAAAATAAAAAATTAAGATTCATATTATAATTTACTTTAATTAAAATAAAAAGTTTAAAATAGTAAAAATTATAGAATTCTAAAATAACGTCCCCCATTCAATATAGTTGATATTTAATTTATTTAAAAAATAAAACAAAGAGAAAAGAAAATGAAAGTCACAAATTAAAAAGATGAAGCAAAAAAGACATACTTGACTACTATAAGGCAAAGGGCAGGAACAAATGGTTAATTAATTCCAAAAGTAGGTTTTGGACCCAGAGTTAATGTTATAAATGCCAAATTATTGGAATTGCTTTGAAGTTTAGAATGGTTAATTAATGCCAAAAGTAGGTTTGGGACTCAGAGTTAATGTTATAAATGCCAAATTGGAATTGCTTTGAAGTTTAGAATGGTTAATTAATGCCAAAAGTAGGTTTTGGACCTAGAGTTAATGTTATAAATGCCAAATTGGAATTGCTTTGAAGTTTAGAATAAGTGCAAAGTCAAATCACGCACTCTCAATTATTGACTATACCGGAAAAATTGATGGCTAGCTGCCCAGCTGAAGCTTCATTAATGATGATAGAATCCAATGTTAAAGTTATGAAAATAATAACAAGACTTCTCTATTTATAATAAAGGAAATTTATTTTTTTAAATTAAGAAAAAAAATAAATCATAATTATGATAAAAGTAAAAAATTAAAATTTATATTATAATTTACTCTAATTAAAATAAAAAATTTTAAAATAGTAAAAATTATAGAATTCTAAAATAACGTCCCCCATTCAATATGGTTGATATTTAATTTATTTAAAAAATAAAACAAAGAGAAAAGAAAATGAAAGTCACAAATTAAAAAGATGAAGCAAAAAAGACATACTTGACTACTATAAGACAAAGGGCAAGAACAAATGGTTAATTAATTCCAAAAGTAGGTTTTGGACCCAGAGTTAAAGTTATAAATGCAGAATTGTTTTGAAGTTTAGAATGGTTAATTAATGCCAAAAGTAGGTTTGGGACAGAGTTAATGTTATAAATGCCAAATTGGAATTGCTTTGAAGTTTAGAATAAGTGCAAAGTCAAATCACGCGCGCTCAGTTATTGACTTTACCGGAAAAATTGATGGCTAGCTGCCCAGCTAAATTCCTTCGAAGCTTCATTAGTGACGATAGAACCCAGCGTTAAAGACCAAAGTAAAAATGTTTTTAAAGAATTTATCAATAATTCTTCCCAAATAAAAACAAAATTATCTGTATATAATACGTACAGCGTTGTGAACCCTTTTGACTTTTGAGATGTCTCTGTTACATAATTTCCATGAGATTGCAAGTGCCCATGGCTTTTTAATGATTAATTTTTCATCATAGGAGTTTCCAGACAATATAAAGATATGGGATACTAAAACAGATTTTTGGATTTTTTCTTTTTTAGAGGTATATTATAATACGAGAGGTCCGCTAAAAATTTAGATACAACGTTTGTAAATACTTACTAAGTATAATAGAAAAATCTGTTTTCACTAACATTTTATAAAAAGGAGAAAGAACTCGTAGATAGACTCAAACTATTGCCTTCACTGTTGGTTGCCCCCACCATTGGACTACAAGGTCAATTATTATTATTATTGTTATTTATTCATGCAAGCTTCGAAAAAGCCAATGGTGTAATTATTGGATGTTTCCTTCAAGTAACTTAAGTTGTCCTCAATATGTCAACAGTGTGACAAACAATAGACATCAGAAGAGCAAGTAATTAACAAGGGAACAATATCACACAAAAATAAATAAATAAATAAATAAAACCAAAATGAGAAGTCACGTTGGGTTGCTCATGACTCATGAGAAACAGATAATGAAACTATTTGCACTCCCAAGGTTGATCATATAAATACCATCACAATAGCATACATCAAAAGATCATAAAGTTAGAATAAAGCTCCGTATATATCACCAAAACAGTTTAAGTACTGAATTTAATTTATAAAATGCCTAGACTTATTTGTATAATATAATATACATTGAACTATGAAAATTAAGAACATATTCGCATTTTTATTGACTCTAGATTTCAAAAGCATCAAGAGCTAGTTAATAAAATTCATCCTGAAGAAGAATTGCCAAAACAGGAACAAAGGAGATGAAAACCGAGTTCGTGAAGAATGACCTTCAGCTCGTGATAAACAGATGAGAAAACTCGACGCTTAATGCATCCTCTCTTAGGAGGGAGATAAAGAACTTGCTCCATTTTCAGCTGGCAATACGTTCTACGCCTGGCCTCGAGCTTAAGGGATCCAGCTGCAGCTTTAGGCATTGTGAAAAAATGCGAAAGGCAAAAATTAATGGGTGTGGGCTAGAATTTTACAAAAAAATTATATGATGTCAAATGTCCACTGCCTTGAGCTCATATATATATTTGTGTCAATTCAGCAAGAGACAAAGTTGACGGATGAACGGAAAATGAAAGTACAACTTCATATTTAAACGGAGTTGACAAAATGAAGGAAAATTCTGTACTTATCCCACAAGATATTCATTGACTCCAGAGTCCAAACCTACATATCTTATGGAAAGCAAGTAGTAGACACATTATAGAGACATGATAATGCTTTAATTAGAGTTTGTTTGACAGTCAACAGCTGGTTTAGGTGATGGGACCCACCACGGTGAAGGCCATTTGCAAGGTGTGGTAGTTGTGGGATGCTGCCCCATGGGCAAGCAAAGGGATTTGATGAGCTGGTGACTGAGGTGGAATGAGAGTGAGTAGTGGGGTCTTTATGACTCACTGAATAGCACCAATGGGAAGTGACCAAAGCGTGGTAGTCCATGGCCATGCTCACTACTATTACTTTTGTTATTTTTGAATTATTATTTCTACAAATACATTATCATCTGAAATTTATTGAGAGCCTAAATACATAAATTTGTAGTGCACCCTAGAATTATTTAGGGCATGAGTTCTTACCATGGCTGCTCATGACTAGTATTTTCTAACACTTGAGTCATGAAACAACAAACGAACAATAAAAAACAATATGCCAATTGCCCTTTGCTCCTTTAATTGCCAGCCGCTTTAATCGATGATGATGGTTTCAGCATACTGGTATATATGTTTGCTTTGCATACGGCACTACATTGGAGGTAAATTTTAAATAGGAAAAAGGGAGATATCAATGGAGTCTCTCTCCTTTAGTTTTCTCTGAAAACAAAAGGAATGAGAGTGAGTAGTGGGATCTTTATGACTCACTGAGTCGCCCCCTGGTGGGTGGTTTATTTTTTATGTTACCAGTGTCTGTTTCAATTCTTTAACTCCAATTCTTTTCTAGTCAAAAGCTTTAAATCATCTGCAACTTTCTCAACCACCTTTGACTACATTTAAATATCATAACAATAAAATGGATACAGAGGAACTAATCAGGAAATGTAGAGCTATCAGATTGACTGAGGAAGCGGAAGGGAGAGTATTATTCAAAAGCAAGATGAAAACGAAACAAGAAAAGATTGTAGCGGGATGTTTGATTGGCAAGGTATTCCTCAACAGAGGGGTAAAACTTGAAGGACTAAAGACAACCATGCAACAAGTGTGGAGAACGATGCGAGAGGTGAAGATAGAAAGTCTTGAGGACAACATTTTCATGTTTAAATTCAACTCTTAAGAAGACAAAAGAAGAATAATGGCGGGAGGTCCATGGCATTTTAACAGAGCACTCATAGTACTCAAGGAACCTGATTAGTATTAAAAATTATTTAATTATCAAGCGATAATATGTTATTTTATGCTTATGTTATAATTTATATTTGTATTTATGTAATATATTAGGAATTATTAGTTATGTTTTAAATATATTTAATTTTGTGTATTTTTATGTGTTTATTAGGAAAAATATTAATTTCACGTAATTCGAGACTCCAAACAGATAAACAGAGGTCAAATTTGGATTCCGAAGGTCCGAAAACCTTAAGATCAGTCAAGATCGGCTTAAAATTGGGCTTGTGTAAACAAAGTTAACTTTTCCTGTTGACCGAGCACTCATTGGATGATGAAATGAGCTTACAATAGATATGAGTGCATGGGATAGCTAGCAATTTTGACTAAATCTCAACCATTCATGATTCAATGGCCATGATTGTGCCATGTGGCAATGGTTGGTGAAGCAAGTTGTAGGATCCGAATCTTTGTATTCGAGTCGACCCGATCCACCCATTAACCCGCCAAATCTCAACCGTTCTTTGGCCAAATCGGACGAGTCAAATGATGCTACGTGTGATGTTGACTTTTGAAGTTTGACCAGCCATTGGATCTTGATCTAATGGTTGTGAGGAGCACATGCATGAAGCTTATAATGGACCGCAAAGCACTGGATTATGAATTTATTTTTCTATCAATAGAGCCTCATTTTTATGTTTTTAATCATCTCTCTACAACTCTCTTCTTCTCAAATTCTCTCCATCTCCCTGTAATCTTGATTTTCAGGTGTGTTTTTAATATTTTGTATAATTATTTTTATAAATAAAATTAGTTTTATTTTCAATTTTAGTTGTTTTTATTACTTTTAATTACAAATAATTCAATTTTAATATTTCTTTTTATTTCAATTATGCTTAACTAAATATTATTAGTTAGGGGAAGGTGAAACTCTTAGGAAATAAATATGATTTAATCAAATTCTATTTTTAATTTTATAAATTAAATTATTTTCTATTTAATTTTATACATATTTTATATTTTGAAATTTTGATTTATTGTAGACAAACAAATGAATTTGGCACAATAAATTCTTAAGATCTTAATATAAGGTATGGTGAAATGGTATTTTGACTTATTGCAGACAAATTAAATTTTGGCACAATAAATACTTAATCCATCATAAAATTAAAGGAAAAATAATAATAATTTATATAATTAATCTTTTGGGTAATAAATCTAAAAAAAATGGCAAAAAGAATTTATTAAGTTTTATTTACTTTTAAGAGTGGATCCATAACCCTAACTAGTTCAATTTCATAATTTCATTTAAATTAAGTTGTTTATATTCAAGTTTTAATTTCAATTTTTAGATAAAATAAAATAAACAAATTAAATCTTTTCTATGTGGATCGACCTCGGACTCACCGAGGTATAATACAACAAGACACTCTTATATTTGGGAGTTTAAAATTACTTTTTAAGTTGTGTCAGAACTAGGGGTGGGCATAAACCCACAACCCATGGGTTTATCCAAACTCAAACCAAATTAAATGGTTTGGGTTGGGTAAATCATGAAAATTGGTTAGATGTGGGTTTTATGTAGAAAACCATTTCATTATGGTTTGGGTATGGTTTACCCATGGGTTATGGACAAAATCCCAACACTCAAATTTTTCAAATGAAATAAATGAAAACAAAATAAATGAACACAAATAAGTGAAAGACCACTATTAAATTTTTTACAGCGTGATCAATTGTCAACAGTTATAAAATAAAAATAATAGTAAAAATAAATTTAAATTAAATAAATATTGTTGTAAATAACATAAATTTTTTTTCTTATTTATAAAAATAATTCCTCCAACATTGAAGGATCATCATAGAAAGAGCAGGATACTCTACTAAGAAGAAATTTATTATTTATCTTATAGTAAATTTTTATTTGTCATTCAAGTTTTCTTATAATAATTTTTTTATCATTTGACTAATAATTTTCTTATATATTTATTATAAGAAAAATTTCACAAAATAAATAAGTATAAAAAAATTTTATTATTAATTTTTTTGTTCATATCAAAACATATATTTCTTATTTTTAATGCTTTATTTTTTATTTAGTTTCTATTCATGTGATTTATTTAATTTAGAATAAATATAAATAAAAGAGTAGTTGAAAATAACGGTAATATTGTAAATTTATACTATTATGGGGGTTTTTGGCCATTATAAAAGCAGAAGGGGGAAAAATAATATATGTTGATTACTGTAGGGGGAAACTGGCAATCTCCCTAAAATTAAACATATAAGTAGACAATATAACGCAAAACTACCAAAACGATAAATAAAAACAAATATTACATAACTAAATAAATAACAAGTGGCAAAATTTATTATTAGATTGTTAATGTCATGTTTGTGAAAGTTTATTATTAAAGTGTACGTTCTTATTTATTGAGAAATAATAATTTTTGTGATTAAACTTTATTTTGATTTTGTAGTATTCTTTAATTTAAGGATTAAGTTATTGTAAAATTTATAATTTTTATCCACTCTATTTTTTATATTTTAATATCAATTTAATAATTAATAACAATTAATAATTATTATAATTTTGATATAATTAAATTTTATTAAAATAAAAATTATTTTGATAATAAAATTCAAACCAAACCCAAATGGTTTGGTTTGTTTGGGTTAAAAATATTTGGGTTGGTTTGGGTTGGATCCAAATTTTTATGGTTTGGTTTGAGTTGACTTAAAATCCAACCCAAACCAACCCATGCCCACCCCTAGTCAGAACCATTTGGAATAGGGGACATCACACAACAAGCTTTTACACATGCATCATTTTAGGTACAAATTCTCAACGTACCTATAATGTGTATGGATAAGGAGACCCTTGTGGAGCTAGGGGAAGCAATAGGCACAATGGAGGAAGTAACAACGGATGAGGCAGGGGAATGTGTGGGGAACATTGCTCGGTTAAGGATAAATGTGGATATCACAAAGCCTCTGAAGAAAATAATAGTATTGAAAGAAGAGAATGATGAGGAAGAGGGTAATAGAGATGAAAAGGAGATGGAAAGGGTTGATGAAAGTGCAGCGACTAAAGATAGATAAGTAGTTGAGGTCCATATGCCGGTGGTGTATGAAAGGTTACCGAACTTTTGTTTATGCTGCGGAATTATTGGTCATCAATACAGAGAGTGCATCAAGTACAAAAATAAGCCTGAAGATAAACTGGAGTATGGCCCCCATCTCAAAGCCATCACAACAGTTGAGAAGATGAAACAAGATAGAGAAAGGAATCAATAAAAATCAGAGAACAACTGGAGTAATGGAAATGCTGCAGAACAAACAGCACAGGGAAATCAGGTGAGGAGGTGAATTGGGTTAGTAGATCCGATAATGAAGAGATTGCAGTTGATACTCATTTAATGCAAATGGCTCTTAATCCAAAACGATCAGAGAATAGCTGTACAATATAGCCGAAACTAGCTAATGATGTCACATCTCCTAGGAAGGCGAGCAAAAATGAAGGAAAAGAAAATGAGGAAAGTAAAAAGCAGGAAACTGAAGTTTTGAGTGAAAATTGGGAAATGTCAAAGATAACATAAGTGGGAGAAATCGAAAAAAAAAAAAGGAGCGCAAAAGAAAAGAAGTTGGACTTAAATGATGTCAAAGATCTGGCCCAAAAACAAACAAACCAGGAAGTATCTGAAATAAAGGATGCGAAAAGCGGGCTGGAAGTAAGCTTGAAGCCCAAGATTCGTAGATGGAAATTACAAGCTCGAAGAGTGGACGGTAAAAAAGAGATGCAAGAGAAGATCATCAGGGCTAAAAGACTAGCTAGTGAGCTAAACCTTGAAAGACCAAAATTAAAAAAGAACAAGGGATGGACACAAAAAGGAACTTACTCAACGGAGCCATTATTCACCAAAGGCTGCTGGTAAAGGGAAATATCAGACAAAGGAAACTATTACAGTAGAGGGAGATAGAGCTTTGCAAGGGGACCAATCGGCGATGGCTGGAATCCAGCACCGCCGACAATTATGAAAATCATAAGTTGGAATGTTTGGGGTTTGGGGAAGACCTGAACGTTTCGGGGAGCTCAGAAACTTCTCCAAGAGCTTAGACCTCATATTTTATTTATTTGTGAAACAAAAATGATGGCTAGGCAAATGGAAATTAAAAGGAAATTTTTGAAGTTTGACAATTGCTTTGTAGTAGATAGAAGTGGAATGGGAGGCTGATTGGCATTGTTATAGACTTCGAATGTCAGCTTAAAAGTGAAATCGTAGAGTAAGCACCATATAGATGTTGTTATTCACAATGAGAATGGAAGTTTTTGGAGATGCACAGACGTTTATGGTCACCCTGAATCAAAGAAAAAAAAAAAAAAAAAACATACTTGGACGTTTTTACGAAGGCTAGCAAGTATGTCATTTTTGCCATGGCTCTGTTTCGATTTTAACGAAATCCTTAACTTAAATGAAACAATGGGGGGAAATGAGAAAAATTCAAGTAGAGTGCATGAATTTAGGCAAGTTGTCAGGGATTGTGGGTTGACTGACTTGGGTTTGAATGGCTACCCATTTACTTAGTCAAATAGAAGATTTGGCCCCCATTTGATTGAGGAGCGACTGGATAGATTCCTTTGTAATCAAAATTGGTGTAGCTTGTACCAAAAGACAACAGCTCAGAATATAATCTCATGGAGCTCATATCACAGTCTCATTTTGATGGAGATAATCAGGAAAGATGAGGGCCAAAGATACAAAAGGAGAACTTTTCAAAGAGTGCACTATGAAGAGATGTGGAGCGCTTATGAAAAATGCAAAGAGATAGCCCAGCAAGAGTGGCAAGAAAAGAGTAAATGGAATAAAGAGAATCCAGTCGAATTGTTCAAAAAAAGGGCAAAAGTATTGTTGGGAGAGCTGCAGCTTTAGAGCAAAAAGGAGTTTGGAGGAAGGCAGAAACAATTGAAATAGCTAGAGAACAAGTTGAAAACCATCAGGCACGACTTCAGTCATTATGATTGTGGAGATGAATTAAAGAAAACAGAATGGTAGATTTACAACATTCTTTTAGACGAGAAAATTTTCTGGAAGCAAAGGTCAATAGTAGATTGGCTGAAAGAATGGGATAAAAACACAAAATTTTTCACTCTAAAGCTTCAGCAAAAAGAGAAAAGAATAGAATTAAGGAGATACTAGATGAACATGGGGAGTGGACAGAGGAAAGCAGCAAAGTGGAGAAGATTTTTTGTGAACACTTTACGAATCTCTTCACAACAACATACCCTAATGCAGAGCAAATTGAAGCAGCACTTAAAGATATGAGCGTTAAGGTGAATGGAGAGATGAACAACTAGCTAGATGCACCATTTACGGAAGAAGAAGTCACTGAAGCTTTACCTACTGCTTTCTTCTAAAAACACTGAAGTTCAGTGAAAGAATGAGTGATTACCACTTGTTTATACATCCTCAACGAGAAAGGTAACCTAGCACCCCTCAATCACACTTATATAGCGTTAATCCCAAAAGCCACAAAGCCTAGATCAGTGAGTGAATTTCGACCCATAAGCCTTTGTAATGTTATTTATAGAATTATTGCAAAATCAATGGCTAATAGGTTGAAGCATATCCTAGATAAAATTATATCCCCAAATCAAAGTGTGTTCATTCTGAATAGACTTATTATAGACAACATAATCATTGGTTATGAATGTCTTAATAAGATAAGACAGGGCAAAGGAAAAAAGAAAGGATTGATAACTTTAAAATTAGATATAAATAAAGCATATGAGCGGGTGGAATGGAACTTTTTGAGGTGTACAATGCAGAAGCTAGGTTTCTCTACTAATTGGATTGATTTGACAATTAAATGTATCACTTCTTAGTTATGATAAATGGGTGCCAAAGGGTCAAATCCAACCTTAAAGAGGGTTGAGACAGGGTTGTCCCTTATCACCATATTTATTCATTTTATGTGCAGAAGTCTTGTCCAACATGCTTGTGCAGGTGGAGTGAAACCAGATCATACATGGCTTGAGGTTTAACAACAATCTATCAATTACACACTTACTATTTTGCGGATGATAGTTTAGTGTTCACAAGAGAAACAAACAAAGATTGCAGCAACCTGAAAAGCATTTTTTATTGTTATGCTTCAGCATTAGGGCAGATTTTTAACTATGAGAAGTCCTTCATGTTCTTCAATAGCAATGTTTATGCTGGCCAGGTAGACATAATCAAGGGTATTTTTCAACTCAATGTAGTTTCAAAGCATGAAAAATACCTCGGTTTACCATCTATAGTGGGGAGGAGAAAAGTTAGCTTTTTCAATGAGATAAAATTGAAGGTTTTGAACAAGCTATCTAGCTGGCAAAGTAAATTTTTTTCAAGTGGGGGGGGGGGGGGGGGCTTATAAATGCAGTGGCTCAAGCGATTCTGGCATATGCAATGATGTGTTCAAGCTCCCTTCAAGCATTTGTGAAGATATTCAAAAAGCAATAGCCAGATTTTGGTGGAGATCAAAAATAGATCGTAGAGGCATTCATTGGGCCAAATGGGAGAAACTTTGTCAAGCAAAGATGCGAAGAGGGTTGGGTTTCCGTGATTTCTCAAGTTTCAACCAAGCATTGATTGCGAAACAAGGATGAAAAATTATCCAGCATCCTTAATCTTTAATGTTAAGAGTGTTGAAGGCAAAGTATTTCAAACAATCCAATTTCATGGGGGCAAAATTAGGATGAAATTCATCTTTTGTCTGGAAAAGCATTATATGGGGTAGACAGATTTTACAGAAAGGCTTAAAGTGGAAAATAGACTCTGGAAACCAGGTGTGCATCTCCAAAAGTAATTGGTTGCCAAGACCGGAAGCTTTTAAACCTTTCTCACCACCAACAATGGACCCTCAAGCAGTAGTAGCTGAACTGATTGATGAGAATCAGCACTGGAAAAAGGAAAAGATTTATCAGCACTTTATTAAGGAAGATACAACCATGATTGTTCGAATTCAGCTCCCAAAGATTCCAAAGCCAGATCAGTACTTATGCACTATGATAAATATAGGCGATATTCAGTTAAAAGTGGATATCATATTACATTGAAGCCAAAGTTCCCAGACAACCCATGCAGCTCAGACACCTCGCAAAGTCAATGGAATGTTATTTGGGCTACTGAGTTACCAAAAAAAAATTAAGATTTTCATGTGGAGAGCAGTTAAGAATCTCTTGCCAACAACTTCTAATCTTTGGAGAAGGAAGATTGTCGAGAGCCCTATTTGTCAAAGATGCAAATTGAAAAGTGAGGATGTTATTCATGCACTATTAGAATACAAATCAGCTAAAAAAGTGTAGAAGAATACTGATTTTGCAGAGGAGATTAATAAGCTGGAACACCAAGATTTGATGGTTGTGTTGCTAGAAACTTAGGGAAAAAAAAGGCAAAAAAGAGTTGTAATTATAGTTGTTCTATGCTGGGCCATTTGGTACTCACAGAATCTTTTCATCTTTAAGAATAAGAGAGAAGATTTACAATTATCAATTGTTAGGCTGAGGCAAGCTTGGAATCTTACAGAAGAATAAAAAAGCCATCTACAAAAGCTTCGAAAAAGTAGTAAATAAATAGACAGCAGGTCTGGAACCCCCCTTCTAGTGGCTAGTTTAAAATTATTGTGGATGCAGCAGTGAAGATTAAGAACCAAATAGCTAGGTTGAGAGTGGTTGTAAGAGACTCAAATGGAGAGGTAGCGGCAGCTACTATTCAAAGATCTATGTTCCAACGCAGCAGTACTCACATGGAAGCTGAAGCTGTAAACTTAGGTATCAAGATTGCTCAGAATGCAGGGTACTCTCTAATGATCATAGAATCAGACTCGCAAGAAGTGATGGATTTAATCTTGAGCAAGAAAGACAACATAATAGAAACCTCTTGGATAATTGCAGACATTCAAGAAAGCATTCAGAGATTGAATCAGTTTTCAATTCATCATATACCAAGAGAATGTAATGTCATAGCTCACTCTTTAGCCAAGAAAGCTTTAGATTTTGAAAATCCTGTAATCTAGCAGGGATCTTTCCCACCTCAAATTATGTCGTTATTTCCTATTTCCAATAAATGAAAGTTATATATTCACTTCAAAAAAAAAAAAAAGGAAAAAGGACACCTACACCCTTTTTGAGGAAATAATCACAAAGACCCCTAAGTTTTCAATAAGGGACACTAAAACCTCCTTTTGACAATAATACATTTTGATGTTATAAACTCAAAAATGTTGACCCCAACATTTTATAATAAATAGAAATATAGCATTAAAATAAATGTAAAAATGTATACATTTTAAAATAATTTCAATATTTAAAAATATTTTTATATTTTACAATCTATTAGACCTAATTTATTACATTAAAGAAATTTTAATAATAGATAGAAACATAATATTAAAATTAATTAATTAAAATCAAAATTATTTTGGGTATTATTAAAAATAATTTTAATATTATTAATAAGGAGGTATTTTGTTAATTGTAAATCTATTTAACCCAAATATTTGTTAAAAATCTCTATAATAAATACAAATATATAATTAAAATAAATATAATAATTTAATATTATTTTAAATATTAAAAATAATTTTATATTATTAGATCAATTATATTATTTATATTAAATTAGTATTAATTAAAAAACTTCAAAGTCATTTTTCTAAATTACTAAATTTAAAGAGTATTATGGTCAAAAAGGGGGTCTTGGTATCCCTTTTGAAAACTTGAGAATCTTTGTGATCGTTTTCTCAAATTTTAAGAGTGTAAGTGTCTTTTTTCCTTTTAAATATTTATTTCTTTAATTAAAGACAAAATTTAAGATAGCCAAAGAATAAATTATCACAAATTCATCAGTTTAAATTTAAATTTTAAATGTTCCCGACGATGCTGAAGAAAAGATGAATTCGAAAGTATTAAGTAAATCATCTGCATTTCAAAAACATTTTTTAAAGCAGAATAAAATATAATTAGTAATATGATCCACAATTTGAGAAATTATTCTCTGTAATTCCAAGAAAATCTCGAATGATTCAACTAAAATCAAGTGCCTGAAGTTTTAACGATTGAATTGACACGCATTAAAATTATGAAGAGACAAAGATTTGGAAATTTCTTGAAAAGTAACCTAGCTTGGAGGTAATTTGGCTACTGGCCAAAAAATGCCAACCCAATAAATTAAATGAAACAGATAACGCGCAACATTAATAAGAATTAGGGCCCTACAATATTTGTATCCAATAAAACCTTTTGAACCTTAATTGTGATCATATATGGTGACAAGAGATAGTAGATGAAGAGAGACATTAGTCGAGTAGCTACATGCCTTGTCTGGTAATATCATAACTGTAGTGTAATTTCATTGCGTAATGAGTAATAATGCATATAGCTTTTGACGTAGGATGACTCAGCTCAGTACTGAATAAAAATTTATTAAAATGAGTAAAATTAAGTATGTTTTTAAGATTTTTATTTCTAATTAATTTGTGATTCACAGTGAGTTTACCCTTACATAATTATTGAATTAAAAAAATTTCACTTTCTGAGTTTCTGTGCCTTAATGGATTATTATTAGGGTTCCTCTATGATGCTGTAAATTTTTTTACAGCATCAATAATGTATTAATTGTGCACCATTAGAATTTTTTTACAGCATCAATAATGTATTAATTGTGAACCATTAGTATATTTTATTTAAAATTACTTTTCATCCCTCCTTTAAATTTGTAATATGATAATCTCTTTTAAATAAATCTTCTAAAATCAGTTACCATTAAGTATAAAATATAATATCATCTCTTTTAAATAAATCTTCCAAAATCAGTTACCATTAAGTATAAAATATAATATCAAGTAGGTTATTTAACACAAAGTCTTGTAATAATTTGTATTGTATGAATTTAATTACAAACCATTAATACCTAAACAATAATGATAATAGAAAGCATTGCAATAAACTATTTTATATGTGTTTTATTAATAATACTATATGGGTGAGAAATATTTTTATTTAAATTTTTATCAAAAAAATTAAACTATTTATTTCATGCAATTCAATGGTGGAGGATATAACATTATGAAATGTTGCTTTGACTTTCAATATCAACCATTAGACTATGAGATATTAGTGGCTCAAATATTGTATCAAAATTTTAAGTTAAAGTATCCCAAACCATATCTTTATAATGGAAATATAAAAACCTACAATGATTTTTTTCCTCATTTTGTCCATTAAATATTATTTGATGTAATATTTTATTTATTGTCACTATTAATTATCATAATAAAAGTAATGACTCTTCGTAGCATAAAATTTTTATAATTACTATCAAAGAATAACAATAAAATAATCTTTCATGATTCATAAACTAAAGTTAATTAGGAATATGTGTTAGATTTAACTTTTATGAAATTAACAAAGTGACATTTGAAATAAAATGAAAACAAGATTGTGAAAGTTAAATTTTATAAGGCTAAGATAATTTCCTACCATGTCAATAAAAATCTAAAAATATAAATGATTTTCTTTCACTTTTTTTCCCACGTAAATATTATTGAAGGCAATATTTTATTTATTGTCACTATTAATTATCATAACAAAAGTAATGACTCTTAATAACATAAAATTTTATAATTACAATCAAAGGATATCTATAAAATAATTTTTCACGATTCATAAACTAAAACTCATTAGGAATAT
The DNA here is from genome assembly GCF_022201045.2 of Citrus sinensis. Lineage (NCBI taxonomy): Eukaryota > Viridiplantae > Streptophyta > Magnoliopsida > Sapindales > Rutaceae > Citrus > Citrus sinensis. The sequence continues at coordinate 23,120,092 of NC_068562.1, read as the reverse complement.
ATATTAGATTTAACTTTTATGAAATTAATAAAGTGATATTTGAAAAAAAATGAAAATATATAGGCTTATAAAACTTAAAATTCCTATCATGTAAAGATATTAATTGTAAGATAAATATAAAGTTCAGAGAATAAGTACGTTAAATGAGTGTTAAAAATAATACATACTTCATGATCAATTATACAATGGCCCTTAATATTATATAAAATAATGAGTATTTTAATATACGATATTAAACTTTATTAAAACATGTGTGATTAAGTAATTTTTATGTTACAAGCAATCTCAACAATGAGTTTATTGATATAACTATGACATTTACTTAATTATATGTACTTAGTTGTGTTATTTATTACTATTATATCATATATAAATTTTGCAATTGCAACTTATTTATTTGATTTGTGTTAAATAACCTACCATTATATTTTATACTTAATGGTAATAGATTTTGGAAGATTTATTTAAAAAAATTATCACATTTCAAATTTAAAGGAGGATTAAAAAATAATTTTAAATAAATTATGTTATTTAAGTGAAATTGTTTCAAACTCTAAGGATAGTCATAGTTATTTTATAAACTTCTCCACTCCTTACACGTTTGTTAGCCGTTTACCATTATTTTTTTTTACTACAAATATTATTTACCATTGATTAAATCTAATGGTACACAATTAAAAACATTATTGATACTGTAAAAAAATTACAACATCATAGAGGAACCCTTATTATTATTATTATTTTTAATCTTCAACCTAGTAGTTTTATAAGAGGGAGTGGAGTCACAAATTAAAAGGTGAAGGCAAGAATGGGGAGTGGGAATTTACAACAAATTATGGGTGTGTATGTGTCAAAAGACCATTGCTTTGAACTCGCACATATTTCTGTCAATTTAGCAAGAGACAAAGTTGACAAATGAAAAGAGGTTGAGAGTTGAACTTCGTACTAAAGAAAGAGTGTGGACACGTGACGAGAATATACACCTGACGTCTGAGTTGACGATATTATGAAATTGCATCATTCATATGCATGGTGTTAGGAATTTTCATCTACAAATTTATTGATCTATACAAACATAAATTTATGGGGTTAATGTTGAGTGTTAGAAAATGCATATTTATAAAGGAGAAAACCGTCATTTTACATTTTAAGTCTTACTAACAACCCTTACTTTTATATATTTAACCTTCTTGTGATTTAATTACATGTGTTTTATTTTAATTAAGTATTTTATGTATTTTAGGGGCATTATAGTCATTTCACAATAAAGGAGAGATCAGACGGTAAAACGGACATCACTTTTGAACTCAGGACGGTCGAAAACCTTAGGAGGAGCATAAAAGGAAAAATGGCACTATTCACATGTACGGTACTATTCACGTGTACGGTACTGTATACGTTACTGTTCACGACACTGTTCACATAGACGGATGATGACGTGGCATTGACCGATGATGTGGCATTGACTGATGAGGTGTCACGATCCTGTTGGACTAAAATTCTTATGTACTGTTGATGGTGACGTGGCAGCATATCAGTGGACGAAAAATCTCGCGTACGGTGCATGCATCACACAGGATTATTTTCAACCAAACCGCGTTACTGCTCATCCGGGTCAAACCGCGTTACTGTTCAAAGTCGGGTCAAACCGTGTTACTGTTCATCCGCGTGGTCAAACCGTGGACTGTTGACTGATGACGTGGCGCAATCCTGAGCGTCCAAACTGTTTTTAATCCGATGGCCATGATTTACTCCATGTATCTATAAAAAGGGGGCCTCCCCCCCTAATTTGATATCTCTGAATCCATTTTTGGGATCCATTTTCTGTATTTCCCTCTCCATCTTGTATTTTCTTCGTATTTTAATAAATTCCCATTTTGCCCCTAGTTCAACTATGAGTGACTAATTTTCTTTCAAGCTTTGGTTGAAGGTGAAGTCTCAACATGTGTCATGGGCTTAATTTGGTAAATTTATTTTCTCTTCCCCTCTAGTTTTTGTGGATGTTTTGACTTCTCGTCGACAAATAATACTAATCTTGTCTAGTACCGCCTTGGTTTCACCGGCCCTCTAGTATAAGGTTATTATTATTTGGCACGATAAGCCCTTAGCACCATATTGATTAGAGCGTGGTTCATGAGGTGTGGATTCCCCCCTCATGATTTAATTGGCATTAATAAGGAATATTTAGCCCATGATGCATGTTGATACGGATCCAGATACCCAAGTACGTCATTTCAATAGAATTCTCTTCAATTTATTCTCACCATTTCAATACCAATTTTAGAATTTATTCTCTCCATTTTAATTTAAGTTTTAGCATATTTCAATCATTTCCACCACAAATCCAATCACCCATTCACAAAATTAATTCTACACAATTAAAATCCACCTCCTCGTGGGATCGACACTCGTCACCATTAATCTATACTACAACAGATTCGTGCGCTTGCGAGTACATTAAAATTTGCACAACAAGTTTTTGGCGCCGTTGCCGGGGAGGTAAGTAATTTTAATTCATAGAATTAATTTTTGTGAATAATTTCTTTTATTTGTTTTCTTGTATTTTTTTTAATTAAAAAAAGAAAAAGAAAAAAAATGAATTTACATATAAAGGTTAGTATTTCTTTTCTTTTTCTCTTCTTTAAAATTCTGTAATTTAATTTTCCATTTATTTTTCTTTGTAATTTTTTTTTTGTTTATCTTATTAATTTAATTTTTAGTTAATTTCTTTCACGTATTTATTTTTGTGTATTTTTATAGAAAGGTTGTAATAGCGCAATAAGGTTAGTATCGTAATTTCTCCCTCTTCTTTATTTTTATTTGTTTTGTTCCCATCTTTATTTTTTGTTTTGTTTGCATCTTTATTTTTATTTTATTTATTTTGCATGCATGGTCGTAGGTCATTATTACCTAATCTTGAACCTATAGACCTTGAATTAGAAAAAACACTTCGCACACACAAACACGTTAAAAATAAAATGGATTTACAAGCACCACAGGAGAGGCCATTTAAGGACTATTTTAGTCCCTTAGCTAATTTGAGCACGTCATGCATAAGATACCCAAATGTAGCTGCTAGGAGTTTTGAATTAAAACCTAGTGTGTTAAATTGTCTCCCTACATTTTATGGCCTAGAAAATGAGGATCCATATAATCATTTGAATGATTTTCATGCCATTTGTCAAACATTCAAATATGAGAATTTTTCAGATGATAATGTTAAACTTAGACTATTCCCATTTTCTTTAAAAGATAGAGCTCGTTCATGGCTTAATACATTGCCTGCTAATAGCATTGCATCATGGGAACAAATGGTTACAAAATTTTTAAATAAATATTTCCCAGTGCATAAAACCAATGCTATTCGCAGGGAAATCTCGGAGTTTACCCAGAAAGATGACGAGCAATTTTTCGACACATGGGAGCGATTCAATGGGCTACTCTTGAAGTGTCCACATCATGGGTACGAGAAATGGCACCAATGCCAATACTTTTTGGAAGGATTATTGCCAAATGTGCAAGAATGGCTAATGGCAACGAGTGGAGGAGAGCTAATGTCAAAAAGTGCATCAGAGATTTGGGAATTCTTCCAGCGACAAGCAGATAATTCCCAACAACGGAGTCGATCACTCAGGACTACTAGAAGAATTAAAGGAGTGAATGAGGTTCAAATTGGTGAATCAAGTTCAGAAATTAAAGAAGTCAAAGCGATAATTGAAGGTCTCTCTCGACAAATAGCATCATTATCGACTGCTAAATCAACAGAGCCACATGACCATGACTCATACTCAGATCAAGCCAATGCCATAGGTGTAATGAGAAAGCCATCAAATTACAACCCATACTCCAACACATATGACCCTGGATGGAGAGACCACCCCAATTTTTCATGGTCTCAAGGATTCCAACAGAATGGACCAACAGCTCCAGCTCCACCAATTCCACAAAATCCTCAAGCCTCTCAGCCACCATTTAGACCATACAATCAGAACCAGAACCACTCTCAACCTAGACCATGGGAGGATGCATTCCAGAATTTTAGGAATGTTACTCACTCCACGATTGAGCAACAGAACCGCACCATTGATGGACTACGAAATGAGTTGAGAGCAGGCTTCAACTCACAAGCTCAATCTGTTTCAAGCCTCGAGAAGATGGTGGTACAACTTGCTTCTTCAGTTCAAACCTTGGCAATGACCGTTGAGAAAGGTAAGTTTCCAAGTCAACCAGTGCCTAATCCTAACGGAGTACATGAAGCAAGTACCAGTTCACCACAACAGCATGGAGAGGTCAAAGCAGTAATGACCTTGCGAAAAGGAAAAGAAGTCGACAACAAAGTGGAGATGCCAGTGACAAAAGAAAATCAAATTGTACCTGTGAATGTTGATGACTCATCACCGGAGGAGAAAGAAGAAACCAACCCACAAGAATATGTTCCCAAAGCTCCATTTCCTCAGAGGTTAGCGAAAGGAAAAAAGGGAAAATCCACAGGTGAGATTCTTGAAATCTTCAAACAGGTAAGTGTTAATATCCCTTTGCTTGATGCTATTAAACAAGTTCCATCTTATGCCAAGTTTCTTAAAGACCTTTGTACTAAAAAGAGAAACATGCATGTTCAAAAGAAGGCATTTTTAACAGAAAACGTTAGTTCTATACTCCAACATAAAATTCCTTTAAAATGCAAAGACCCAGGCTCCCCCACTATCTCATGTAGTATAGGGAACCACACAATTGAGAATGCTTTGTTGGATTTAGGAGCTAGTGTAAATCTGTTACCTTATTCAGTGTTTGTGAAACTTGGACTGGGAGAATTACACCCAACTCCAGTGGTGTTACAACTTGCAGATCGGTCCACAAAAATACCTCGTGGTATTGTGGAGGACGTGCTTATCCAGGTAGACAAATTTTATTTTCCTGTTGACTTCATTGTAATTGACACTCAACCAATACAGGATTCAAGGAAGCACATCCCCATTATTCTAGGCCGACCTTTCTTGGCAACTGCGGATGCTCACATTCAATGTAGAACTGGAAATATGCAGTTGTCCTTCGGCAACATGACTATGGAGCTGAACATCTTCAACATTGCCAAACAACCTCACAGTGCAGATGATGGAATTGTTGATGTGGATTTAATCGAAGCATTAGTTGATGACACTTTTCTTTCAAACCTTAGTGATGATCCTTTACAAACATGTTTAACTCACTTTGGTTTTGATTTTGATATTGACAGATCGGTTGATGAGGTCAACGCCCTGCTTGACTCAGCACCATCTATGGACACTAATAAATGGAAGTCAAGAGTTGAGCAACTAGCACCATCAGAGAAGCAACTCATTCCATCATCAGAATCACCACCGAAACTCGAGCTCAAACCATTGCCCAACACTTTGGAATATGCGTTTTTGGCAGAAGAAAGTACTCTGCCGGTAATCATCTCATCATCCCTAAATGACGAACAAAAAGGTAAGTTGTTGGATGTTTTAAAAGAGCACAAAGAAGCATTAGGATGGACCATAGCAGATATTAAAGGTATAAACCCAGTAGATTGCATGCATTACATTCACCTTGATGAAAATGCTAAAACTACTAGGGAGATGCAACGTCGGTTAAATCCTAACATGAAAGAAGTTGTTAGAACTGAGGTCCTTAAGCTATTAGATGCAGGTATCATTTACCCAATTTCTGATAGTTCATGGGTCAGTCCTGTACAAGTTGTCCCTAAAAAGTCAGGAGTCACAGTAGTTACCAATGCTGATAATGAATTGATACCCACTAGAGTGACTACAGGATGGCGTGTATGCATTGATTATAGAAAATTGAATTCTGTCACACGTAAAGACCATTTTCCTTTACCATTTATTGATCAAATGCTTGATAGATTAGCAGGCCATGAATTTTATTGCTTTCTAGATGGTTACTCAGGATATAATCAGATTCCCATAGCACCAAAAGATCAAGAGAAAACTACTTTCACTTGCCCTTTTGGCACATTTGCATATAGGAGAATGTCATTTGGATTATGTAATGCACCTGCTATATTTCAACGATGCATGTTGAGCATTTTTTCTGATATGGTGGAACGATTCCTTGAAGTCTTTATGGATGATTTTTCTGTCTTTGGTGACTCGTTTGATCAATGTTTACATCATCTAACACTAGTTCTGCAGAGATGTATCGAGAAGAACTTGGTCTTAAATTGGGAGAAATGCCATTTTATGGTAAAACAAGGTATTGTTCTCGGTCACATCATTTCGAGCAAAGGTATTGAGGTTGACAAAGCCAAGGTGGATCTCATTTCTAATCTTCCTCCACCCAAAACAGTCAGAGAAGTAAGATCTTTCCTTGGGCATGCTGGTTTCTATAGACGTTTCATTAAAGATTTTAGCAAAGTTTCTAGACCCTTATGCAATTTACTTGCTAAGGATGTACCTTTTATCTTTAATGATTCATGTCTTATGGCGTTTGAAAAATTAAAACAGTTGTTGACATCATCACCCATCATTCAGGCCCCAAACTGGAACTTACCATTTGAGCTAATGTGTGATGCATCTGATTATGCAGTAGGAGCAGTATTAGGACAAAGAGTTGATCGAATTCCCCATGTTATTTACTATGCTAGTATGACATTGAATGATGCACAGTTGAACTATTCAACTACTGAAAAAGAAATGCTAGCAGTAGTGTTTGCATTGGAAAAATTTCGATCATATCTCATTGGTTGTAAAATAATTATATTCACAGATCATGCTGCTCTTAAATATCTTCTCACAAAGAAAGATGCAAAAGCCAGACTAATTCGTTGGGTGTTACTTTTGCAGGAATTTGACTTGGAATTCAAAGATAAAAAAGGGACAGAAAATGGTGTGGCGGACCACCTCTCTCGTCTCCATTTTGACACAATTACAGAATCATTACCATTGAATGAGTCATTTCCAGATGAACAATTAATTTTACGTGTAACTTTTCTAATTAGTTTTTATACATCATTTTCACATTTCTGCATGCATATTTTCCTTTCATGTTTAGAATAGGTTGGGGGGTAGAATGATGTTTAAAAAAAAAATGTGTGATTTGTTTTAACATTGGATGACATGATTAATTTCAAATTTTAGTATTTGTATTATCTTTGGTCTTAAGTGATGTTACGCTATGTTTGCTACTTTACATGTTGATGTCGGAGACAAATGTGAGTTGCTTGAAGGAATGAACATGTCATAATAAGTACCAAGTGAGTTTTTGAGCCTATTATTTTTCTTGGAGAATAACCCTTTTGCCCACTCTTTATACAGCTTAGCAGTTTATTATTTTATACACGATCTCTAAATTACTTTTGAGTTAACCCTTAAAAAAAAAATTGTAAAATAAAAAAAAGAGAAAAAAGAAAAAGAAAAAAGAGTGTGTTGCTACATTTGGAGGCCCATCTAACTAATAGATATGGAAGATTATTTAGAGTCCTAAAAGACGATGGAGAGGCCATCTTTGATCCGTTTGAGCCTTTCAAGCCATCCCTTTTATTTAATATCCATAGTTAACCCTTTTGAGCCTTTAAAAAAAAAAAAAACCTTTTCTTTGTCAACTTATCATCTTGACCCACTCCGATTTGGAGTATTACCCGATATCTTATAAGTTCCATCACCTATTTATGTTTGAGAAAATGTAAATAATTATTTTGTTCAGTGAAGTTATGCCAAATAAAAGCAAAAAAAAAAAAAACAAAAACAAAAACAAAAACAAAAGTTGTTGTTTCAAAAGAATAAAAATAGGTGAAATCCACCTTGCAACTTCCAAAAAAAAAAAAAATTCTCTGCATTTTTCTCAAACATACACTTTGTTTTCCTTATTTTCCTTCTTTGTTAGCCATGTCCCTAGCCTACGTTTCGTCCTAATAAAAGTCCTTCTTGATTTTAGGGAACTATAGTTTGAAGTAGAAGCTAGTTATATGGGCTAAAAAGATGTAGTGATGCATAATTAAAAAAAAAAAAAGATAAATAAAGTGGGTTGACTAACATTTTATTTGACTTGAGATCGTATTATTTCTAAGCTGAGGGCATATTTATTTCATCTTGGTGAGAGCATGTGATATCACTTCTTTATTATTTTCTCTCTCAATTACCATTCATTGGAGTGACTATTTTTATTGGGATTAATTTATTTGTGAGAGTGTCACTACTTCCAGTGAGATTTTGGGGTTTGACATGTCATTCTTGAGAGTAGCTAAAACAAAGTCTACTGGGCTAATTCATGTGGATGGTTGATGTGGGTGTGATGTTGCTTTAGACTGGAGATAATGCTTATACTTTTATTTGATTGCTATCATTAATCTGATGGAATAAATACGAGTGTTTCTATTAAAACAAAAAAAAAATTATTTTGAATTTGAATTTTGTTTTCGCTTTATTTGCTAGGGACTAGCAATAAGCTGGTTGGGGGGTGTGTTGAGTGTTAGAAAGTGCATATTTATAAAGGAGAAAACCGTCATTTTACATTTTAAGTCTTACTAACAACCCTTACTTTTATATATTTAACCTTCTTGTGATTTAATTACATGTGTTTTATTTTAATTAAGTATTTTATGTATTTTAGGGGCATTATAGTCATTTCACAATAAAGGAGAGATCAGACGGCAAAACGGACATCACTTTTGAACTCAGGACGGTCGAAAACCTTAGGAGGAGCATAAAAGGAAAAATGGCACTATTCACATGTACGGTACTATTCACGTGTACGGTACTGTATACGTTACTGTTCACGACACTGTTCACATAGACGGATGATGACGTGGCATTGACCGATGATGTGGCATTGACTGATGAGGTGTCACGATCCTGTTGGACTAAAATTCTTATGTACTGTTGATGGTGACGTGGCAGCATATCAGTGGACGAAAAATCTCGCGTACGGTGCATGCATCACACAGGATTATTTTCAACCAAACCGCGTTACTGTTCATCCGGGTCAAACCGCGTTACTGTTCAAAGTCGGGTCAAACCGTGTTACTGTTCATCCGCGTGGTCAAACCGTGGACTGTTGACTGATGACGTGGCGCAATCCTGAGCGTCCAAACTGTTTTTAATCCGATGGCCATGATTTACTCCATGTATCTATAAAAAGGGGGCCTCCCCCCCTAATTTGATATCTCTGAATCCATTTTTGGGATCCATTTTCTGTATTTCCCTCTCCATCTTGTATTTTCTTCGTATTTTAATAAATTCCCATTTTGCCCCTAGTTCAACTATGAGTGGCTAATTTTCTTTCAAGCTTTGGTTGAAGGTGAAGTCTCAACATGTGTCATGGGCTTAATTTGGTAAAATTATTTTCTCTTCCCCTCTAGTTTTTGTGGATGTTTTGACTTCTCGTCGACAAATAATACTAATCTTGTCTAGTACCGCCTTGGTTTCACCGGCCCTCTAGTATAAGGTTATTATTATTTGGCACGATAAGCCCTTAGCACCATATTGATTAGAGCGTGGTTCATGAGGTGTGGATTCCCCCTTCATGATTTAATTGGCATTAATAAGGAATATTTAGCCCATGATGCATGTTGATACGGATCCAGATACCCAAGTACGTCATTTCAATAGAATTCTCTTCAATTTATTCTCACCATTTCAATACCAATTTTAGAATTTATTCTCTCCATTTTAATTTAAGTTTTAGCATATTTCAATCATTTCCACCACAAATCCAATCACCCATTCACAAAATTAATTCTACACAATTAAAATCCACCTCCTCGTGGGATCGACACTCGTCACCATTAATCTATACTACAACAGATTCGTGCGCTTGCGAGTACATTAAAATTTGCACAACAGTTAACCTTTAAGTTATCGTCCAAATTTTATCTGATTAATATTCAGGGAATAAATCCACCGTCTACTCACGTTTATAAAGAAGGATTTTTTTTCTCTAACCAATTACGTGGAAGAGATATGAGTCTTTTGATTACAAGAGCTTGAACCCACTATCTCCATTTGTTTTTTTTTTTTTTTTTGATGAGTTAGGTTACTACTACTACTAGGCTAGAGCACTAGGATTAATTTTTTTGGAAAATTTGGTACTCGTTAATTTGACACAAACACAATTAGAAAAAGAGAACCATAAAATTAACAGCAACTTTTATTACTATTGCTCCATTACACCTCAGCTATTGGATAAAAACAAAATTAAAAAATAAAAATAAAAACAATTTGGGCTAGACATCTTGTTGACCTTGAGGAATACGTAACCTATTATTAGTGACGATAAATATATTTAGGCTATTCTATAATATAATTTATCTAGGATTGTCTATATAGCTAGTTTTCTAATTACAAAATATTAGTGGACTTCTTTTTAATTTCTCTCTATATTGAACAAACCACTATAACATTTCAAATTCTATAATTTTCTCTCTCTATTTTTATTCTTCTCTTTTAAGTTAATGTATTAATTTGTCATTTCTCTTTTGATGTAAGAATGGTGTTTTTTTTTTTGTGGTGGAAAAGTAATTTGACATTTTTAATCACAAGTAAATGATTAAGCTTTATATGGTATTGAGGTACTATATTATAAAAGTTGATAGTTTCTGATAAATATGACTTTATATAAGATATTTTGTAAAAATTAAAAGGTTATTATAAGTTTTTCATCATACAAGTTTGAGATAAAAGAAAAAACTTAGCTTCCAAACCACACTAGTAATTATTTATCAAATATTTCAATGTTATAGTCTAAAAATTATAGATGTCCAATAACAGTACCAAACAAGACCTTACTATCTACTCCGTAACTGCAATAAAAATAATTCTTGAAAAGCCAATAATGGAAAGAGTATTTTTTTAAATTAATAGCAACTGAAAAAAAAAATATAAGTATTACATACAACAACTCAAAGATGATAGAACTGTTTTAAGCACTCAATTGTCAACAGTTTGAGCTCTCCTTGTTGAAAACACTAAACTTGTTTTACAGGAATAATTCATTTAAGTGGAATGAGGTGTTGAATTGAACATGGCCCTTCATCATTATGCGCCATCATCATGATCCTACAATGTTATATCCATGAAGCATCTAATTGAGTGAATATTAGCTTTACACTTTGGATGCCATTAAAGGACTCCTTTAGAGCATGTTAGATGAGTGGAATATGTTTGGTACTATGATGAAAGCTTGGTGGAACATGTTAGGTGATGTGTATGTTATGATTATGTTTGTTTTTCATTCACTATAAATACCCATGCCATTTGTGTTATATGCATCAAGTGTAAAAAAAAGAAAGCATAAGAAGGAAAACAAAACTTCTAAGAATATTTTGTGAGAGTGTGTGAATTTTTCTTGTGATGTTCTTGAGCTTTCTCCAATAAAATTTATCTTTTATTCTTCGAATTCTCCAACAAAGTGGTATTAGAGCTAGTTATCGATGCTCCACATAGCATTGGAGCATATCAAATCGAAGAGTTCAACGAGACAAAAATAATGCCGCAAAAATCAGCATAATCGGAGTCCGAACACCCCCATAATTGCCGCCAAAAGTTTTCTATCCTACAACTAAGTCAACTCACCGAGTTGAACCGCATTGTTTCAAGCCGAACCAAATCAAGACAAAACCGAGTTAAGTCAACCGATCCGAACCGAATTGTTGACCGTGGACCAATGTTGATTGTTGACCGTCGTTCCCCATTGATTAGTAGTTGACCCATGTTTTTGTTGGGAAAATATGCTCTTTAAAAGCATATATGTTTATTTAATTGTAATAAACAATTTTTCTGATTAATAAAATAAATGAGGTATTTTATTTAAATATCTTAATTGCATTAATATTTTGATTAAAGTCCATTTAATCATATTATATGTATTTATGTGATCACCATGTGGATTCACAGAAGACATAAATACAAGTTATCTTATAATTAAATAAATTTAGTTCGCAGTTGATAAATAAAGTTGGGGGCTTTATTTAGGTATAGACTGTAATAAATTCATTGAATGATTTGTCTTAATCATGTATGAATTTATTGATGTAGTACGACTACATTGAACAGGATCACATATGATATTTAATTAACTTTGTAATAACTGTCAGACTTATTAAATCTCATAGGCATTGATTTTACTGTAATCTTAATCTTGAGTTAATTATGATTTCATGATTGTAATTATCTTATGATTAAACTGCCCCGGGAACACCACAACAAAATGGGGTAGCTGAAAGGAGAAATGGAACTCTTTTGGATATGGTGAGATCTACACTTAGTTATTCGCCATTACCAATCTCTTTTTAGGGACTAGCACTGGAAACTGCAGTATACCTCTTGAACTTAGTTCCGTCTAAGTCAGTGCCTAAAACCCCAATAGAATTATGGTCATATCGCAAACCAAGTTTACGACATGTCCATATTTGGGGATCACCAGCACATGTGCTGAAACCAAAGGCAGACAAAATGGATTCACGTTCTGAGGTTTGTATGTTTGTAGGGTATCCCAAAGGAACAAGGGGAGGTTTATTTTATAGTCCTTAAGATAAAAAAGTGATCGTGAGCACACATTTCACTTCCCTCGAGGAAGACTATATGAATAACTTTAAACCTAAGAGTAAGGTAATACTTGAAAAACTGTCAGGTGATCAGGTTGATGCTCAGCTTTCAACGCCTGTTACAGAATAAGAAGAACAACAACAACTAGATGATCAATACATGATTATCCCTTAACAACCATCACTTTTAGAACCTCGTCGTAGTGGGAGGGTAACTACGTTACCTGTGAGATACATGTTATTGGGAGAAAGCTATACGGCTATCTCAAATGAACATGTACAAGATCTCACTAGCTACAACGAAGCTCTAATAGATAAAGATGTTAAATTTTAGAAAAATGTCATGAATCAAGAAATGGAATCTATGTATTCTAATAAAGTCTGGGAACTTGTAGAGGCACTAAATGGGGTAAAACCTATAGGGTGCAAGTGGATCTATAAGAGAAAAAGAGGAGTAGACGAAAGGGTGGAAATATTTAAAGCAAGATTAGTAGCAAAAGGTTTACTCAGAAAGAGGGAATCGATTATGAGAAAATCTTTTCTCCGGTTGCTATGCTTAAATCCATCAGGATTCTGCTCTCCATTACTACAATGTTAGATTATGAAATTTGGCAAATGGATGTCAAGACTGCCTTTCTTAACGAGCATCTTGAAGAAGACATTTACATGCAGCAACCAGATGGATTTATACAAAAAGGCCAAAAAAAAATGGTATGTAAGTTGCAGAGATCCATTTATGGATTGAAGCAAGCATCCCAGTCATGGAACATCAGATTTGATCAAGCGATTAAATCGTTTGGATTCATTCAGAACATTGATGAACCATGTGTGTACAAGAAAATTTAAAAAAAATCAGTAGCCTTCCTAATTCTTTATGTAGATGATATTCTCCTAATTGGAAATGATATAGGAGTATTGACTACAATAAAGAGTTGGTTAACAAAACAATTTGATATGAAAGACTTGGGAGAGGCAAGTTATATTCTTGGTATCAAGTCACTTCGAGACCGGAAGAATAAAACTTTAGTCTTGTCTCAAGCGGTCTATATCGATAAGATATTGGCTAGATTTAGCATGGAAATTTCCAAAACTGGTTTATTATCATTCAAACATGGAATTAAATTCTCTAAGGATCAATCATCTAAAACATCTGTAGAGATAGAGAGAATGAGACGAGTTCTCTATGCATAAGTTGTGGGAAGTCTCATGTATGCCATGCTTTGCACTAGGCCAGACATCTGTTTTGTGGTAGGGATGGTTAGTAGATATCAATCTAATCCTTAACCTGAACACTGGACTACGGTCAAGCATATAATGAAGTACCTGAAAAGAACTAAAAATTATATGCTTGTGTATTCTGGTGATAAACTCATTCCAATGGGTTATACTGACTCTGACTTTATGTCAAATAAGAATTCCAGAAAATCAACTTCCGACTATGTGTTTACATTGGGAAATAGAGCTATTAGTTGGAGGAGTGTGAAACAATCTTATATCGCAGACTCCACAACTGAAGGTGAATATGTGGTTGCATCCGAAGCTGCAAAAGAAGTTGTATGGCTCCGCAAGTTCATACAAGATCTTGAGGTGATACCTGCTGTAACTGCACCCCTTAAACTATTTTGTGATAATAGTGGTGCGGTAGCTCAATCTAAGGAACCAAGGAACCACAAGAAACAAAAACATATTGAGAGAAAGTATCATCTTGTAAGGGATATAGTGCAGAGAGATGATGTGGGGGTTACTCAGATTGCGTTACAGCAAAACTTGGCAAATCCTTTTACTAAGGCCATACCTGGGAAACCTTTTAACTTGCACTTAGAATCCATGGGCATGCATGAGATGTCAAATATGCTTTGAGAGCTAGTGGGAGATTGTTGGGAAAATATGCTCTTTAAAAGCATATATGTTTATTTAATTGTAATAAATAATTTTTCTGATTAATAAAATAAATGAGGTATTTTATTTAAATATCTTAACTGCATTAATATTTTGTTAAAGTCCATTTAATCATATTATATATATTTATGTGATCACCATGTGGATTCACAGAAGGCATAAATACAAGTTATCTTATGATTAAATAAATTTAGTTCGCAGTTGATAAATAAAGTTGGACACTTTATTTAGGTATAGACTGTAATAAATTCATTGAATGATTTGTCTTAATCACGTATGAATTTATTGATGTAGTACGACTACATTGAACAGGATCACATATGAGATTTAATTAACTTTGTAATAAGTGTCAGACTTATTAAATCTCATCGGCATTGATTTTACTGTAATCTTAATCTTGAGTTAATTATGATTTCATGATTGTAATTGTTATTCTATTTGAGTTACCAATAGGCACGATACATACTTGTAGTCAAGATTACCCGGTATTTTGGTGGGAGCAATTATGGGTATTGGAGTTATAAATTAATAATATAGAAATTGTACAACACATCTCTTGATGGGTTTTCGGCACTTGATAATAGAATTCTCTGGTTAGAGTGTGTCAACATATTTAGTATGTTGAAAATGATCATTAGAGAAAACCAGTAAGTATCAAGGATTAAGATGTAATTAAATTAATTGAACAGTTGAGATATCGAATTAAATTAATGATGTGGTACAAAGGATTGTGCAGTAAAGAAATCAATGTGGCTTGGGACAAATTTTATTCAAACATACAATTATGGAGGTCAATTCCAATCTTTTAGTGGAGTAGATTTGAAATTAAATAATTAGGCTAGTTTAATTACAGGCCTAATTGTTATAACCACTATTGTATGTTCCCAAATGATCCCCGGATTAGCTCATTTAATTGACTGCACCACTACTGGATTAATAAGTAAGATAACTAGCTATTTGGGTCAAAAGCCTAAATATATCATTTAGTGGGAGGCTTCATTTAATATGCTTGTATGTAAGAGGCTTTATGTTATTTTACAAGATGGGCCCCCTATAGAAAAAGCAATTAACGTGGCTTTTGATTTTCATTATTTGGAGCCTAGGGTTTTCACTAAAGGGAGATATAAAAATACTTATTTTCTCTAAAGAAAAATAGAGCAACAACTTTATACATATCAGAGAAAAAGATTTTTCTCTCTAATTTTGAGAGGACAATTTCTCGTGCTAGTTGCTTTAGTGGTGATAAAGGCGCCCACACG
Organism: Citrus sinensis; assembly: GCF_022201045.2. Classification (NCBI taxonomy): domain Eukaryota; kingdom Viridiplantae; phylum Streptophyta; class Magnoliopsida; order Sapindales; family Rutaceae; genus Citrus; species Citrus sinensis. The sequence continues at coordinate 23,104,417 of NC_068562.1, read as the reverse complement.
TCAAGTGCAGATCAAACCTGAGTCATAACCTGAAAGATCATTGGTGACAGTTCGTGATCTAATAAGCGTGATGGTGATGGATCGTGATCTAACAGGAGTGGTGGTGACAGATCGTGATCTGGGAGCCTAAATCACTTCAGCGGAAAAAGCCAAATCGAAGTTTCAAGGTACGATTTCTAGGTTACAAATTCTTATATATTATATGAGAGCGATCTTAAAAAGTTTTATAAAAAAATTAAAATACTGATTTTTCTCCAATAGTTCCTCCCAAGGTTTTTATACGTTCCAAATCCATCTATGCATTCAGAATCTCCAAATTCTTGCTCAATTTGCGAATTATGGAAAACGGTGGCATGATATCATTTCAAGTTCCACAATTAAAAAAGAGCAAGTTTGACCATTAGAGTATCAAAATGAACGCTCCCTTAGGTGCACATGATGTATGGGAAGTTGTGGAAAAAGACTTTTCCACGATTGAAAATTCGTTAATAGTGTGCTTTTCCTATCTATCATGTCCCATTTTGGGATATCCCGATATATATTATCGATCAGAATTGGGCCATAACAAAATTTTGGTCTATGCAGGCACCATAATATCTTATTGGGTGAGGGGGGGAGATTAGAATTAGAGATTGATAGAAAAGCAAGGATATGGGCTCATATAAGTAGGAAACAGAAAATATATATTCTAGTTCTAGCAGCAGGTATAAGTCCCCCTGGGTAGTGAATCAGAGCAGAGCAGAGCCCCCCCCCCCCAGGTGAGGACGATAAACTTTCCTCCCAACTTGCGGTGCAAAAGGAGAATTTGAAAGACTTGAAAAAGAAAGAGAATAAAGCAAAGTATCGCATCTTTCAATCATTAGATGAAGATGCTTTTGAAAAGATTGCTAGTGCAACCTCTTCAAATGAAGCATGTGAGAAGTTAGAAACCACTTACAAAGGAGGGAACAAGTTAAGAATGTTCATCTTCAAACATTAAAAAGAGAATTTGAATCCTTACATATAAAGGTATCTGAATCTATTTCAGATTATTTTACTCGGGTTATGATTGTTGCTAATGAATTAAAAAGAAATGGTGAAGAGCTAAACGAAGTAAGGATCTTTGAAAAGATACTTCGTTCGGTGAAATTGAAGTTTGACTATATTGTTATGACAGTTGAGGAAATAAAAGATTTAGAGACTATGACAATCGAAAAACTTCAAGGAAGGTTGCAAGGCTATGAAGAAAAAATGAAGAAAAAGTATGAGATTGAAGAACAACTCCTCAAGATGGAAATCAATCCAAAGAAGAAAGAAGAAAGCTCCGACAATGAAAGAAGGGATTATGTCTGAAGTAGAGATCGAAGACGAGGTAGGGGTCGTTGACTTTCAAAAACAACAACTCCAATTATGGAAAAGGAGAAAGCTCAACCAAAGGACAAGGTAGAGGCAATCTAAGATCGAGGTATGACAAATCCCAAGTATAGTGCTATAATTGTCAAAAGTTTGGGCATTATACTTCAAAATATAGAGCTCTAAGTACCAGAATTGATGAGAGAGTGAATTATGTTGAAGAGAAGAATAGTGAAGATGTTACGTTTTACTAGCATGCAATGACACAAGTAGAGGTCAAGAAAATACATGATATCTTGACACAAGTGTTAGTAATCACATGAACATAAACAGAAGCATGTTTATAGAAGTAAATGAATCTGTGAATGGCAATGTTGCTTTTGGAGATGATTCAAAAGTACCAGTAAAGGGCAGAGGAGACATTCTTTTTCATGCAAAAGATGGTAGCTACCAATTAATTTCAAATATTTATTATGTGCCCAGTATGAAAAGTAATATCCTCTAGGTCAACTCTTGGAAAAAGGTTATGATATTCACTTAAAAGATTACAGCCTCTTTCTAAAGAGATGACAAAGGAAACCTAATTATAATGGTGAGAATGTCGAAGAATATAATGTTTCCTTTAAATATTCAAAATGGTGTTGTAAAGTGTCTCAAGGCTTGTCGTAAATATCTAACCTGAATTTGGCATCTTCGATATGAACATCTCAACTTTGGTGGACTAGAGCTACTATCAAAGAAAAACATTGTGAAAGACCTACCTTCAATCAATCATCCCAATCAACTGTGTGAAGAATGTTTACTTGGCAAGCAGTTTAGAAACAACTTTCCAAAGGAGTCCAAATCAAGAGCTTAGAAGTTACTCGAGCTTATTCATATTTATGTGTTCAGTCCATTCAAGCCAAGCTCCCTTGGTAAAAGTAACTATTTTTTTTCTCTTTATCAATGATTTTAAAAAAAACTTGGGTGTATTTTTTTAGCAAAAGTCAGAAGTTTTTTAATCTTTCAAGAAGTTTAAAGCTGTAGTGGAAAAAAAATTGGATACCATATTAAAGCCCTGAGATCTGATTGATTTAAAGAGTTCACTTACAAAGATTTTGTAAAGTTTTATGAATCAAATGAAATTCGGCGTCCTTTGACAGTTCTAAGATCCCTACAACAAAATAGCGTTGTAGAAAGGAAGAACAAAACCATTCTTGACATGGCAAAAAGCATGCTCAAGAGTAAGAGACTACCTAAAGAATTTTGGGCTAAAACTATTGCATGTGAAGTCTACTTATCCAACCAATCTCCAACAAAAAGTGTATAGGGCAAGATGCCATAAGAAGCATAGAATGGAAGAAATCCTGGCATTTCCTATCTGAGAGTTTTAGAAGCATTACCCATGTGGAGAAAATAGCTAAGCTAGATGATAAAAGTGAGAAGTTTATCTTCATTGGCTATGACAACAATTCCAAAAGATACAAGTTATACAATCCAAACAACGGGAAGATCATGATCAATAGAGATGTAATTTTCAATAAAGAAGGACAATTTTGGCCTACTATGAATGACTTCAACTTCTTTCCCATTGAAGAAGATGATCATACACAAATAAAACAAATAGAAGAACAATAAGAGTCAGTTGCTCCACCTATCTCACCATTATCAACTAAATGTGAAGATTCACTACCATCTGTCTTAAATGAAAGAACCGAAGAACGTATAAGGAGTTTTCAAGATCTCTACGAGGTAACTAATAGACTTGACAATCTCACTCTCTTTTGCCTCTTTTCTAATTGTAAGCCAATCAACTTTCAAGAAGCTGCACAAGATGAAAAGTGAAAAATCGCAGTGGATGAAGAAATTAAGGCCATTGTGAAGAATGACACTTGGCAACTTACTACTTTTCCTAAAGGTCACAAGGCGATTGGTGTCAAATAGGTGTACAAGACGAAGAGAAATATCAAAGGAGAAATTGAAAAGCACAAAGCAATGCCGGTTACAAAAGCTTATAGTTAAAAGGCTGGCATAAAATATGATGAGGTATTTGCTTCTGTAGCCCGATTTGAAGCTATTAGACTTATTATTTCTTTGGGTACTTAGAAAAAATAGAAGACTTTTCAAATGGATGTGAAGTTTGCTTTCTTGAATGGATTCCTCAAAGAAAAAGTTTATATCGAGCAACCATTAGGTTATGTGGTGAAAAGACATTAAGACAAAGTTCTGAGATAGAAGAAAGCTCTTTATGGGTTAAAGCAAGCACAAAGAGCATGTAATAGAAAAATTGACAAGTATTTTCAAGAGAACAGCTTCACCAAATGCCCATATAACATACTCTCTACGTAAAAAAAAAAAAAAAGATAGAGATATTTTGATTGTGTGTTCGTAGATGGATGATCTCATCTTCATTGGAAATAATCCAAGCTTATTTAAAGAGTTCAAGAGAGTGATGATCAAAGAGTTTGAGATGATTGACATCAGAATGACGGTATATTACCTCGGTATTAAAGTTAAGCAAAAAGAAGAAGACATATTTATCTCCCTTCAAAGCTATGCAAACAAGACTCTCAAGAAGTTCAAGATGAATGATTGCAAATCTATAAGCACGCTAGTGGAATGCGAAGTCACATTATCCATACATGATGAAGGCGAAGACGTAGATCTAACATTCTTTCAGAGTTTGGTCGGAAGCTTATGTTATTTGACATGCACGAGACCAGATATCCTTTATGTTGTTAGACTTGTGAGTCAATACATGGATAATCCAAAAACCACCCATTTTAAAGCTGCAAAAAGAATTTTTTGCTACATCAAAGGTACAATTAATTTCGGCCTATTATACTCGTTTTATAATGACTACAAGCTTGTTGGATATAGCGACAACGATTGGGGTAGAGATATAGATGATCGAAAGAGCACCACATGATTTGTGTTCTTTATGGGAGACACTGCTTTCACGTTGATATCAAAGAAGCAACCAATTGTCACACTTTCCACCTGTGAAGCTAAGTACGTAGTTGATACATCAAGTGTTTGTCATGCAATTTGGCTCAAAAATTTGTTGAAAGAGTTAGGTTTGCCACAAGAAAAGCCAACCTAGATTTGCGTTGCTAACAAATCAACAATTTTCTTATCCAAGAATCCAGTCTTTCATGATTGAAGTAAACACATAGATGCTCGCTACCATTTTATAAGAGAGTGTATTACAAGAAAAGAAGTGCAAGTCAAGTGTGTGAAATCACAAGATCAAGTAGGTGATATCTTCATCAAGCCGCTTAAGCAAGAAGATTTTATCAGATTCAAAAATATACTTGGTATCATAGAATAAGTTTAAAGGGGAGTAATGAAAGCAATAAACTTGTTTTACACAAATAGTTCATTTAAGTGGAACGAAGTGTTGAGTTGTACATGGCCTTTCATCATTATGCTCCATCATCATGGTCCTACAATGATATGTCCATGAAGCATCTAATTGAGTGGAGATTAGTTTTACACTTTGGATGCCATTAAAGGACTCCTTTAGACCATGTTAGCTGAGTGAAATATGTTTGGTGCTATGATGAAAGCTTGGTGGAACATGTTAGGTGATGTGTATTGTTTTGATTATATTTGTTTTCATTCATTATAAATACCTATGCCATTTGTGTTGTATGTATCAAGTGTCAAAAGAAAAAAGTATAAGAAGCAAAATAAAACTTTTAAGAGTGATTTGTGTAGAGTATGAATTGTTCTTGTGATGTTGTTGAACTTTCTCCAATAAAATTTGTCTTTTATTCTTCAAATTCTCCAACACTCCTGATAACTACTACGATAATGAAACTAGAACAAGCTGCTCAATTGATTCTGCAAATAACAAGAAACTCTAGTTGTGTATAGGACAATTGTTTCATTACTGTTCAGTATATTTTTAGACCTTTCATTACATTTTCAATCATTCAATTAAATGTAACAATTGTCAATTTTCTAACAGTTGTTACCTTATCATGTAAGGTAACAAAATCCTTGTGTATAATATTCATAACAATCGAAGACATGTCAATTTGAACATAAAGAATAGTGTATTTGGTAAATCATAAACATTGCCTAACTATATTTGTGTGGCAAGTAATTCATTAAAAGCGTCTGGAATGCCTGGTAGGCACCAATGCAAGCAATCGTTTAATCTATGCTGATGATTGAGGTGTTGGCTCCAAAGCCTAAGCATAAATTGTAACAAATTCATGAGTTTTATTTAAATTTTTTAAGCGAGCTAGATTAGATTATTTTGCACTACGTTGTAGGAATTTATCTATTGAAAATTGAAATTTTATTTTTTTAAATTTTGAGGCTATGGTATTAAGAGATGAAATCAAAAGTATTAAGAGATGAAATCAAAAGTATTAAGTACATCATATGCATTTTCAAAAACATTTTTTTAAAAGAAGAATAAAATTAGTAAAATTTTCTACGTTGGGAGAAATTAATCTATGCAACTTTCTAAGAAATTGATCTCTAATGATGAATTAATCATCTAAAATCAAGTGCCTAAAGTTTTAATGATTGAAATGACACGCATGCAATTCATCAAAATTACTGAAGAAGAGATAAAGATTTGGAATGCGGATCTACTTTGAAATTTCATAAAATATAACTTAACGGATCCTCAATATGTCAACCTTGATGCAAAAGGAAAGAGACATTGGGAGAGGCTTGGACGCTTGGCTAGTGCCCTCTCCTCGAATGTTAACCCAATAAATTAAAAGAAACAGAAAACATGTATCATTAATAGTAAAGGTCTACAATCACTTAGTCCAATGTAAATTTTTTTTTTAAACCCTAATTTTGATGTTAGATGGTGACAAGAGAGAGAATGTGAGAATTTAGTCAAATAACTTAATCTGTAAATATTAAAATTATGAATGATAAAAACCTCCATAGGGACAGGTCTTTGAGGATGATTTTATATCTAATTTTTTATTTGGACAAGGATGGAGATAACTTTTTACTTAATTTCTTATTTAGAGAAGAGACGGAGATGAGGTAGAATCTCTATCCCTCTCCATTTTCCCATTTTCCCATTTCCCCATTTTAATTTTTAATTTTATTTTATTTTTATAGAATTATTAGTGAATAAATAATAAATTATAAATTGTAAAATATTAAATATTGATGTAAATAACAATATCAAAATATTTATACTAATAATATAAATAGTAGTTAATATAAATGTTTAATGTAATTTAGACTTAACTACAACCCAAACCCCACAATCCCACATACCCCACAATTCAAAAATCAAACTCTAAGTCATTCTCTCACAGTCTTACTCATCCTTTCCAAATTATTCGCACTGTAACCAGCACCGAACTCATCCTCATCTCATCATAGCTCAACAGCACATCGTGTTGTCGGTGGCCGAGCGACGTTAGCTAGCAGCCCCACATGCGTCGCTCCATAATCGATGGCCAAGATGTATCATTGCTCGTGGACAGCACTCACGTTAATATTATATAAAAATCACATTATTTGAATTTGTTTTGAAATTCATCATTTGAATATTATTTATACCAAAAGTTTGATGGAGTAGAATGAAATAAGATCTATTCATGATCATTCTCATTTTATTTTATATAGTTTTAGGTTAATATGATTAAATTTAGTTCTAAAACTAAAAAGATATCATTAATTTGAGGATCAGGGACTCGAGTATCCCTTGTCATTTTTTGGGGAGGGAACGAGAATCCTCTCACATAATTTTGATTGGGATAGGAGGGGACAAAGACATAAGCAGAACATCGGGTCGATGATGGCTACAAAGATGTTTGTCCCCTCCCCTCCCCTCCCATTGCCTAGGGATGGCAAAAAAGTCCGGGCCGGTCCGACCCATTCCCACGGGCTTTGTCTCGAACTTCGCACGTGAGGGCCTGGACAAAAGCTTAAGAAAAAAAGCTCGAGTAAGGCCAAAGCCCTCTTTTTAAAAAAATAAAAATTTGTAAATTAGAATAATAAATTCAAATTTAAAAAATAATGGAAAAAAAGTAAGCTTAAATTACTAATTTATATATCAATAATGAATCAAAAATTTTAAAATTATAATATTAAACTCTCTTTTAAGTGTTAATTAGTTAAGAGGATGCTTGAATTAGAGAATCCAATACTAAAAAATTAAATCTCTAAACTTTTATTTACTTTTTTTCTTTAATTTTATTTTATTTTGAAATATTTATTTTCTGTAATTCATTATTGATTATGATAACTTGATTACTATTAATTCAATTCAAGTTTACAACAATTTAAAAAAAATTAAAAGCATAAGCCTAGCCCAAGCCCGTAGTGGGCCTGGCCCAGACCTAGTCCTAGTCTTTTCACTTCTTATCTAATGGACTTGGGCCTAGACTTGGAAAAGCCCTACCCACGCCCTTAATTTGCCAACCTTACCATCGCCATCCCTAATCAAAATATGTAGCTATGTCTTTTAGGATTTTTATTTCAAAATTGTGATTGATCACTTTCTTAAAAGAAGTGGTTTATCCTATTATAAATGAATGGGAGATCTTGTTATTATTTTATGTAGTTGTTGAATTACCAAAATTTTATTTTTGTACCCTCATGTGTTTCTTGTTTTTAATCTCACGGTGTCAAGTGTTATTTTAAAATCTCACTATAATAAATCATTTGGATTAAAATGAATTGAGTCTTCATCATGTTTACAACTAGTCTCACAATGTTGAAAAGCACTGTTAAGACTTGTCTTAAATTTTATTGTTTAACCTTACCTATCAATTTAAGTTTTTGGACCAAACAATATCTATAAGGGCTAGTCGTAATTGTTGTGGCTAATAAAAAATAAGTCACTTCTTATAAGCTACTAAACAAAAAACCAGCTAGGTGTATGATAATATATATATATATATATATATATATATATATATATATATATATACACACACTATGACGATTGTGTGTGTGTGTGTATGTGTGCGCGCGCACGATCGTGTGTGTATGTTTGATAAATTTTATTAATATTTTGTTGTTTTATAACATATTGATCAAAATGTACATAAATTTAAACTGCCTGTTATTTTTCTAGATTAATAAATTTTCTTGAAAAGTTTACTTCAAATGAAAAAATATATATATTATCTGAAATGTAATGAACTTCATAATGTATAATTAAATTCTAATGTACTTTAAGTTACATGAACGGACTATTAAGTCATTAGAATCGATTGTCAAGGCATCCACCAATTAACACCAGTTAACTATTAATGGCATGGTTGACTTAACCTAGCATGCACGCCGGGTTAAAGAGCTGAGCTATTGGCATCTCTTAATAATTCTCCCAAAATCGAATTTTAGTATTTTCGAATTCTAACTTTAAATAAAATTGCATAAAAGAAATTGCAATTTTACTAAACGCGGCTATTTGGCTTCTTTTACAACTCTTTACACCCTAAATAGAAGTTTCTTTTATTACGAACCGTTGCTCCTGCATATAAATCTGGAATATTCCATTAAAGATTATCCTATTTTACAGAAAAAGTACCAATAAAATACAAATGTTGTTGCTTAGTTTCAAAGAAAGGAATGTTGTTGTTGTTTTCTAATTCAAGAAATTAATCAACTCAGCTAACAAATTTGTAGAACACTAGTTGAAACCACTCTGACCGATTATCCTGGCGTTTATAATTTATTTTAGGGGAAAAAACCACTCAGACACACTTGTTTTCATAAATAGCTACACAAATTTCTTTTTAATTAAACTATTACACCCTTTTATTATAACAATTAAAATAAATATAAATATAATAAGATAAAAATAATAATTAAATATCATATGATACAAATTAAATATTACAATAAGCATAATTAATAAAATAACATATAAAATAATTTTTTTATAATATTGAGCTATTATTTGTCTATCCCAACAAATTTTATTAATACTAAAACTATTAATTCAAAAATTGCTTTAAGATTTATACTAATCTAAACATAATTAAAAAAATATACAATAATGTAAATTCTATCAAAACTATAAATGTCAGGTATAATTATTTTAATATTATTAATTTGTCAAATAGTTTTTGTTTGGGGCATAAAAAGATAGTTACTTGAGTTCGAGGAGAAAGTTATCTGGTCGCATGTGCAAGCACGACCAGCGTTCTGTGAGGAGACTAGAATCAAGTCGCATGGTTTTGATTAATATCTCAGATTGTTAGAGCTTCATTTGGAAGTTCTTATGTACCGTATATGTACGTTATGCTATAATGTTTAAAGCACAATCAGGCGTTATAACAGCAGCTCAATAACTACACAAACAGATATATTAACTCTTAGATTCAAGTGGCATACTCAATTTGGTAACGGCCGCGCATTAAAGAATGAGCAATAACGCGCGACATGCATAGTTGTCTATAAGAACTGGGGGAGATCCAGAAAAAGGGATTTTTTTTCTTTCTCCGGCTGAAAAAGAGGAATTCTAGTAAAAAATAAAAAATGCTTAAAATCACGAGAGTAACATTATTATTTTCTTTACAAAGAAAATTCAATTGTTGACTTGAGCGTCGGAGGGTTTTCGCCGGAAAAAATCTAGCGCCCCTCACAGTTTTCTGTTGTTGCAGATCAAAGGAAGTATCGGTACAATTCAAATTCCACTATAGCAGTAAGTGACAATGTCCCATCAAAACAAATTAAAACGTTGACGAGACAATCTAGTCACCATCATCAGCTCGACCAGATTTCGGCATCAACAGTTTTATTATTATTAAAAGAATATGACAGATTAATAAGTTAAAATAATTTTTTTAATATTCAAAATAATTTATAAATTTTATCTTATTATATATTAAAATTATTTATTATAAAAGTTTATTTAAAGTCAATTATTAGATTGTTGTAATAGAAAAATATAATAGCTAAAAATGAGTTTGTATAACCATTTAAGCGAACCTTGGGATGTAAGTGGTTGTTCCCTTTACTTTATTAAGACATACAGCAAGTTAAGAATTTTCCACATTAACAAACAAAGAAAAATAAATAAATAAAAAGCTCGTATATAGAAACAATAAACACCATCAGCATGCTTCTGATGTGTTGGATTTATCTCCATTTTCTAGATATGTTTTGCCTAGTCATTTTTCTTCTCCAGGGATGTGTAGGACAATGTGTGTTTAGTCTTTTCATCATATGAACTCCATTTTTTTTTTTTTTTTTTGCATACGTGGGGGATTTGGGAAATTTACAAAAATGGCCATAAAATTTTAGCGTTTTTTAACTTTAACCCCCAAAAGTTTTTTCTATCATAACTAGCCAAACACCCTATTTTTGGACTACATTACCCTCATCACTTTCATCAAATTTACAAAGGCATGCCACTTTTCCCTTTTCAATTCCAGCACTACTAAACCTTAGCTCAACAACTTAACAAACTTCATCACTTAACAAAACGAAATCACTCTCAATAAAGTAACAAATTCCATCAAACAAGCATTGGATAATTGAAGATATAATTATTAATTTGGAGAGCTTCTTAAGGTTAGTTTATACTCTTACCATAACCTAAACTTTTAATCTATTGATTTTATCATTTGAGTTCGAAATTGAAGTGGGTTTTTATTGCAAACGTTGTTATTTTTCATTAACAAAACAATGTGACTTGTTAAAGTAGTTAGTTTGAGTTGAGAAATGAAGATCAATCATTGAAACCCCTGAAAAATCGAGCAAAACAGAAGCCCACAAAAAGTGAGACAGGCGTCTGCCTCACCAAAATATGTGCAACAGGCAAGTGGGACAGGCGCCTGTCGCACATATAAACCCACTGGTTTTATGTGAGACAGGCACCTGTCTCACTTGTTGCCACTGGTTTTATACGAGACAGGCTCCTGTCTCACTTGTTTCCACTGGTTTTATTTCTCACTTGTTCCAATTGATTTTATGTGAGACAGACACCTGTCCCACTGCCTGTCTCACTAAATTTCAACTATTTTTTGAAAGTCATAACTTGGGCTATATGTGTCCGTTTTAAGCGTATAAAATATCGTTTCGAAGCTTACAATGAGACGAATCAAATCCAAAATTGTATATTTCATTTCATCCACATAAATGTACTGCATATTCACTTTACTAGGTTTTGTAGCGTGTAATCTTATCTCTTTTGTTTTTTTTATAATTTTTAGGTTTAATGGATTCCATTGTACTTCAATTATGTTACAACGGTTGGTGGGAGACGTTAGCAGATGGTCGTACAGAGTACGTGAATGCGAAGAATGCAACATTTTTAGTTTGGAAAGATTGTACATTTGAGCAATTTTTGGCAAGGGTGTATGAAGTTTTACAGATAAATCCTAATTAATATAGTTTGACGATGAAGACAACTTTGAGGTCTAGTAACACAATGTATCGTGCATGTTCACTACCTATGGACATATTTAATGATGAGACGGTTAATGTTGTGTTGTACATTGCTTCTAATGTGGTCAATTATAGATGCATCCCTATATTTGTCACCACACATTCTCGAGTTCCGGCCGAAAATCTTGAGCCACTTGTGGAAAGTGAAACTTCGTTTAGAGCAAAAGAGTCTGTCCCCGATATTGAGGAAGAGGTGTTACCACAGCAAATGTCGTTCCAGCAACATTACTCTCCACTCAACGAAAACAATGACATTATTGATGATAACGACATTATATTAGCGGATGTTGAAGAAGATGTGTTACCATTAGAGACATCATGAGGGCAACATTACTCTCCATTTCACAATAATGAGTTCCGCAGTTATGATGATCCTGGTTATGACACCAACAACACAGAAGCTGATAATGCTTGTTTGGAACCGTTCAATAGTATGCAAGGCATGAACTCCAATACTGAAGTTGATGATAGAGGCATTGGTCATTCCGATATTCCTATCAATGATGAGGATGAGCATCAGTATGATATTCCTATTAACAATAGAGACAACCGACCTATTCCTTCGATGGCCCGTTCGAGGAGCAGGACAACAGTTAATCCCCTGGTAAGTCTTGCTCCAGTTTTGCCTTCAAACTTGGTTGCTCCAGACTTAGTTAGAAATTGTAATTCTACTGACATTGGTGTGGGAAAGTTGTTCGCTGAGAAAAATGAGTTAATACTGAAATTGCGCAAAGTGGCCTTGCGGGAAAAGTTTGATTTCAAGATTGCATGGTCCATAACGACACGCTTTGAGGTTCACTGTTCTTCAGAATCATATAATTGGCATTTTCGTGCAACAAGAGGTTCGAATGAGCAGAATGTTCCTTGGGTAGTGAGAAGAGTTGACAATGTTCATACGTGCTCTAATGAGGTTTTGCCTAGTGGTCTCCGTCAAGTAAGGAGTCGGGTTATTGGCCATCTTATCGTAGATAAATTTATTCAGGACAAACGGATATACACGCCGAATGACATTAGAGTAGACATGCACCAAGAATACGGTGTCCAGTTAACATATCAACAAGCATATCAGGCTAAAGAAGTCGGTCTTGAAATAGTACGAGGGAACCTTGCAGAGTCATACAACTTACTTCTCAAATACTATCACGTTTTGACCAAAGCGAATGAGGGCACAGTGATACACCTCCAACGAGATGGAGATGATAATTTCTTATACTACTTTATTGCGCTTGGATCTTCCATCAAGGGCTTCACGCAGTACATTAGGCTTGTGATCGTTGTAGATGGCACTCATTTAAAGGGGTTATATCATGAAAGCATGTTTGTAGCAACATGTCTGGATTGTAATAATCAACTGTATCTATTAGCTATTGGGGTCATGGATTCAGAAAATAATGATGCTTGGGAATTATTTATGACGAAGTTACACGGAGTGATAGGCGATAGGCCAGAGTTAGTATTTATCTCTGATCGATGCACTGCCATCAAGAGAGCCGTTTTAAAAGCATTTTACACTGCTGCTCATGGAGTTTGTTTTTACCATGTCAAAGGCAACATTAAGTCTAAATTCAGGATGTCCAAAGCTATTTGGGATCCATTCGAGCCAGCCTTTATTAATGCAGCAAAGGCATATGGACACGAAGAATTTAAAAGGCAACTTGAAGGGTTGTGGATGCATAGTCGGCGAAAGGAGAATTTTGGCCGAAAGAATGACCGTTCGTCCTATGTCTCAGCATCGATTTCATGTTTTGGGTGGTGGTATGAAGGAAGGGATAGTTGATATTCATGAAAGAACTTGCTCCTGTAAAGTATTCTAACTCGATCAGCTTGTTTGTGCCCATGCAATTGCTGCTTGTTTAACCGTCCGTGTGGATTACATAAGTCTTTGCTCTGATTATTACTCTAAAGATTCATTGGTCATGGCATATGCAGAACTAGTGGAGCCGATTGGTGACATGACAGATTGGGACATTCCAGAAGAAATCCAGGAAATCAGAGTTAACCCACCGATCGAAGCACCACCACTTGGACGTCGTCCAGAGTTAAGAATTCCTTCTATCGGTGAGGATGTTAACCGAAGAACTGTGAGATGCGGGCGATATAAACAACCAGGTCATAACAGCAAGAGATGTAAAAATCCCATTGTGTCGAATCTAAACTGACTGTATCATTCTAACTAATTATAGATTCTGAACTCTTATTATAATTTATTTTACAATTATATGTAATGAGGTATATTATTTTATGTTCATCTGCATAATAAGTACTAAAGTAGATCAACAATTACTTATAGCTAAACATATGAATATATCAAAAGTTTATATCTATTAGAAAAATAATCTACATCTAGACATCAAGTCTGAACACAATACAATTACTTACAAGGCAATATCACCCGTGAATATATCTACAGCAATTTTCTTCATAAAGTAATGCCCGTGGCCACCATCAAAATCAAGTTTTATCCCGAACATCAAATACATTATAAACACCAACATAAAAACGCTGCAATCACCACTTCCAGGTTCTTGTTGGGGCACATCCTTAACGATTCTTACTTTCCAAGGGTTGGCACTCTACAGCTCAGGTCGGATGTTGTAGAATCCAACATCTGGAAGCCATGGAGGGAAGACGACCTGAAGAGGTTTGAATTTACGCAAATATGTTTTGTCATCACGAAAGGTAACCAATGAGTCGTAAATTTGCACCCTCTTTGCGCAAAGGTCCGATCGAGCTAATACCCAATGATCGCCGCCCAAATTCACAGGGATGAATATCTACATAAATAAAATGTTAAATTAGCATATTTTATACACAATTACCATAAGATTGAGTGACAATTCTTACCATATCGACGTCTGTAAACGGTTTGGACATGATATCTCCCCGCCCATCTATATAGCTGTTCAAGTTGTTGCCATATTGTAATGAATGGACATCACAACTACCATTGTTCCATAATTACTTTAGGAACACCTATTACACGATGAGTAGGAAATTAATAAGATTTCGAGATATTTAAAACATCGAAACTATACTTAATGATTATAGAGTTCGTAAACATGCCCAAATGTATGTATATGTATGCGTGACGCGCTGCGGTTGTGTATTTGGAAACCGTCGTTGCTTCTCGCTGATCAAGTGGTAAAACGTGTAAATACGGTGTGAAGGGATTAAACCAAGTAAATTTAGAACATAATCCATGCCAGCGGAAAGGTGAACAATATTGTAATGTTTTGACCATTAAACACACTTACCTCGTCACCAAGCCACCCAATCAAAGCATTGCCCATGAGTATTTTAAAGAAATTTCAGGACTGTTGGATTGGTCGATCCACTTATCAAACTCCTCACATAGCCTTGAATCTTCTAGTCTCCTAAACGGATTCATATCCACACTCGGTCTTTCATCAATTTCTTAGTCCGTAATGTTGAGTGCGGGTAGAGGCCTGACATTCCTAACTCTCTTGAAAGGAGGAATGAAGTAAGGACTGCCAAAGATATACGACGGTTTGTACGGACGTCCAAATTTACTAACGCCGGGCGGTGCCTCTGTGAATATCTGTACATTGTCACCACTTATGTCCCCATAGAGACTGTACAATGACATGGGGGTGTGCTCGTCGTCATTACCAGCATCAGTATGCGTACCGTAGCCAGCATCAACATTCGGACCATAGCCATCTGGGGCCTGTTGTTTCGAAGAGACGAACTTATAAAACTAATTTTGGGTTTCAAATCATAAAAAAATAACAAAAGCATATGAAACTTGATCACCGTGTATGAGGGACCAAACGGAGAATCACCGTACGCGCCCTTTAAAGAACCCGCACCAAACGAAGCCATAAACCCCATGACCGCTTCTCTATATTGTTGTGCGTCCCTGCGTTCTGCCTGAAGTTCTGACTTTAGTTCGCTAATAGAACTGTGTCCAACCTGAAGTTCCGACCTCAACTCGTGAATGGAAGACTCTATTTTGTCCAGTCGTTGAGCAAAATAATCATTGTGGAACTTAGTCCTTGCCTATTATTACAAAATAAGAAAGCAATGAAAAAGTGCTGAAATTAGGTATATGTGATGAAACAAAATGATCAAGACGACGGAAGTAACCTTCGGCTCATTTCTGTCATCTGAATCATGTGCGGATTTGTAATGGTCGTCAGCAGCACAGTCATCCTCAACAGGACTCAGCTGCAGTCCTATTTGGCTCATGGTGTCATGATCCGCCTCTTTTGTCCCTGTAATGGATGGCGCTTTGATTGAAGGCTGGTGCTGCACCAAGTAAAACAGAAAAACAGTAAATACAAAAAAAACAAAAATTCAATTTTGTTTATATTTTAAATGATACTGTAAAGGATACCTACATTACGGACCCAACTTGGCAAATATGGCACATAATCCTCGATACTCTTCCAATAATTTGTGGCTCTCTCATTTGCATCCGGTTTGAGGGTTTGGAAAATGGTGTCATTCTGTCATAAAGAACACCAAATTTTCAATTAATATAACTATCTAGTATTTAACAGTTATATACAGACATACATATAAACGACTTACAAGATGCTCGTTGAGGTATGAATAGACTTCGCTGAAGTTTATATTTGAAGAAGCCACGGGCTTCCATCGCACGATCCGAGGACCCTTCCTCTTAATTTTCACCACCCACTGTGATGGTAGTCCTCCAATCGCTTCAAAAATTCATGCCTTTAACAAGGAAAGATATGAAGTCAAAAAACGTGTCATTATATAATTATTATAACAAAACTAAGTTATAAAAAAAAATTCTTTACTCACATGCACTGCAGACGTAAAGCCGTAAAAATTGTATTTCTCAATTCTATGCAAGGAATTTTCTCCGCTTGCCCTCTTAAATTTATTGGCTTCGCCGTTCAATGCATTATCAATGCTTTCATATATTGTTTCCCATGACAAACGACCCCATGGACAACTTCGAAAGTGATTTATGTCATCTACCTCATTAAGCAAATTAAAATTGATTTGACAATGATCTTTTCTTTCGTTTAGTACTCTATCAACAAAGTAAAACATGGCGATTTTTAGCGCATCAGTGTCATCCATAGTCTTGAAGTCTAAGTTCATAAATCTTTGCTCGAACTAGCCAAGATTTATATAGCGATTCCTGCCTCCAAAATACTTCTTAAGTAACCTATGCATTGTTTTATGCTTCGTCAGGACGACAACTTCGCCATAGCAAAGTCTTGTTACTAGGCATCACTCTCCAATCGATAGCCGCATCAAATGGTCGCCAACTTAAAATCATAACTCATCTTTTTCATTTCCAGCACCATGGGACACTTGCCGAAGCAATATATTGTGCACAATTACGCCACTTAATGGATAGCTTCGGCATTGTAGGAAATGCCCAAATATATTTTCTTTGAACAGTTGCAACTATTACTTTATTAATTTTTCCCGGATGGCATTAACAATGACATTTAATTTGCACATACTCGTGATACGCCCAGAAAAGTGATCAGCATAAGGTATCTTCATCATTCCCAGTTCTTTCCTCGGTCCAGGTGGGTTATGCAATGCTATTTTTGATTTGCCAATTAATCTGGTACAAGTTAAAACTATTACATATTAATAAATTATGAACAAAAGCCAAAAAATAAATGGTGTTGTTGTCGCACCAAGAGGTGCTGCCTCATGGCGTGACGGCGTTCCTGTCGCACCAAGAAGCAACACCAAGCACAATGTCTCTTGGTGTGACAAGCACCAAGAGGCAACACCAAGTGCGCATGAGTTGCGCACAGGCTGGCACGCGTAGCAGCGCGCGGTATGCACATATTGCGTGCGCGAGGCTGCGCCTGTCGGATGCGTGCGACACGCTCATCCTGCGCGCGCGGATAGGCATGTCCTGTGCATCTCGCATGCGACAGGCGCGGCCTCGCGTGAGCGAGATGCTCTTGCCGCACGCATCTCACTTGCAACAGGTGCGGCCTCGGCGCGGGATGCAACATGGCCTTCCCTTCCACTTCCATTTCCCTTCCCTTTCTTTCCCTTCTTTTTCCCATATGCATCTCACCCACCACCTTCATTAAACACCAATAACAGCCCAAATACTCAATCCAATAACAACAACAACGGGTTTTGAATAACTCACCTAGGGTTTCCAATTTTTGTCTTTGATTTTAGAGATCTCTGAAGATTTTCAACGTGATTTAGCTTGTTTCAACCACCGATAACTTCCTTCGCTGCCGATCTATGCCGCCGACAATGTATACGGGATTCTGATGATGAGATTTTGGTAAGAGGGGGAGGAATTTGGCTTGAGAGAAACATGAGAATGATGAGGGTAATTTCGTCCACAATTTGGTGATTTGGCTAATGTTAATAGAAAAAATTCAGGGGGGTTAAAGTTTAAAAATGCATAAATTTAATGGCCATTTTTGTAAATTTCCCGGGGGATTTAGGGGTAGAGGAACAGAGTTTTGTATGTTGGGGTCGCTGCTTATTCTTTATCAATCATGCCTTGAGCTCAAGGGCTATCTTATGCTCTTCTTCGACAGTTTCAACGTGTGCAGATGTTTCTTCCTAACACTGCTTCTCCTATGTTTTGGGAATTGCCTCAATTGGGTTAGTTTAAGCTTAATTGTGACCCCGCGGCCAATGCCCAGTGAGTATGGCTAGTTGTGGGGCTCTGATTTGCAGTCACAAAGGTTTAGTTATGTTAGCAGGGACTAACATTGGTGTTTTTTCCAATGCCATGAATGTGGCTGAGGCGAAGGCCTTACGTTTTGGTTTATGACTCGCAAAATAGGTTGGTTTGTCTCCGTTGATTAGAGTCGAACTTGTTGCATTTTTCTTAGCTCATCTAAGGGCAGCAAAGTACGAGAATTGGTCTTTGTTGGATTATAGCTGAAATACAACAATTCTTATACCAAAGCATGACTTCCGAATTCAACATATTTCAAGGACCTGCAATCAAGCTGCAGGTGGCTTAGCTAAGTTTGCACTTCATTTTTGTAGTTCTTTTGTTTTGATTGAATATTTTCAACAAAAATTAACTTGTTATTTTTAAGGTTCTTTATCCTGATTTAATGAGAATTTTTCTTTTTAAAAAAGGAAAAAAGAAAAAAAACCCCATCAGCATTTTGGGGATTTTATTTAGTGGATTATATTTTTTTGGTTTAAACCACCCAGTTTCCGGCTACCGCATTGAGTCCCGATTAATTCGGATTCGGGGTATAGTCACAATTAAGGCTCCTTATCCCTCCTAAATGGTGTGTTTAGCAGGAATCAAACCTGAGAACTCTTCCACTTATCCAACTTGCGTTGCCAACTGAGCCACAATTGTTTTATTTGATTACGATTATATTTGGAGTAAATTTGGGATGACAAAAGAAATTATGTAATATTTTAAGAAGGTTTAATAATAAAATGGGTTTTAAAAGTATAAAAGAGGGATGCTGATAGTTCCACTCCTTGGTAAAATGCCATGGACCCGATGGTAATTTGAAAACGACTTGTTTGGACCCACGCTCTCAACTTTTAGCTTATGATTTAATAGCTCAACGTTTAGATCCAGCCAACTGTTAGTATTTCATTTGTTAGGAGACCATGCACTATTTGATTTTAAAAATGAAAATTTTAACAAACGGACCAATTGGAATCGACCGTCGAGGCATCCACCAATTAACAACGGTCAACTATTAACAGAAAGCTAGACATAACCCAGCCTGCATGTCGCGGCAATTGATTAACATTTATCGTTATTAGGTAAACATGCTGAGGCCGTTTAATAAAAATACGACTTAATATATAGATTGAAGCGACGCGATACAATTGTTTACCGTGACAATTTAGACCAATTCAAATAGGAAAAACCTTGTGGTATCCGTATGCTGACCCTTTTTTTTGTTTTAAAAAAGGCCTTCACTTGAGATGATCATCCACAAATTACATTACTCTTATCTTATCCCCGGCCTCGAAACTCAAAACATGCCAAATTCCATTTCTATTATCTGTCTCGCCACTCTAGTAATATGTTGCTTTAGCTTGTTGCTTAATTCTCATAGCCTTTTTGCTCATGCAAAAGAGGCAGATCGTCTCTCATTGCTTGCGATGAAGTCACAGCTTCAGGATACACTTGGAGTTACAAGTTCATGGAACATTCTATAAACTTATGCCAATGGACAGGCGTGACTTGTGGTCATCGGCGTCAACGGGTAACCGGGTTGGATCTTAGACACCAAAGCGTAGGAGGAGTTTTATCTCCTTTTGTTGGGAATCTCAACTTCCTCAGGTCCATCAATCTCCCAAACAACAGCTTCCGTGGCAAAATTCCTCATGAAGTTGGTAATTTGTTCAGGCTTCAAAATCTAACATTGACCAATAATTATTTTTTGGGCAAAATACTAACCGACTTGTCCCATTGCTCTAACCTCATGAAGTTTGAGGCTTCTAACAACAAGCTTGAGGGAGAAATCCCAGTAAAGATCAGTAACTTGTTGATGCTTCAGATATTAAATATTGCTGAAAATCATCTAAAAGGACAGCTTCCAGCTTCTATTGGGAATCTTTCAGCTCTCCAAGAAATTGATGTTAGAGGGAATAGATTGGGTGGGAGAATTCCAAGCACCATAAGCCATGTAAGAAACTTGATCAGTTTCAATGTAGCTTATAATCAATTCTCTGGTATGATTCCTCCTATTTATAACATCTCTTCCCTTCAATATATTTTTATACATACAAACAGATTCCATGGAAGTGTACCCCTTGATAATGGAGTCAATCTTCCAAACCTGAGATATTTTAGCATCAGTGGAAACAATCTTACTGGTTCACTCCAAGATTCATTGTCCAACGCTACAAATCTTCAGGGACTTGAAATTAATCGAAATCTTTTCAGTGGGAAAGTGTCAATTAATTTTAGCAGACTTCAGAATCTTTCACGGCTAAATCTAGGGGAAAATAACTTGGGAACTGGGACAACAAATGATCTTGATTTTATAACCCTTCTAACAAATTGTACCAAATTGGAAGTGCTTGATTTACACTCAAATCGATTTGGAGGAGTGCTACCTTTTTCTTTAGCCAACCTCTCCACAACAATGACCGAAATTGCCATTGGAAGCAACCAGATATCAGACACTATTCCTGATGTGATAGCAAATCTTGTGAATCTAAATGCACTTGGTGTGGAGTCTAACCAATTAGCTGGTACCATACCTCTTGCAATTGGTGAGCTAAAAAGCATACAAATATTATTCTTAAATGAAAACTTTTTACGCGGGACCATTCCCTCCTCTCTAGGTAATCTAACATTGTTGACTCAACTTATACTGGAAGTCAATAACTTGCAAGGTAAGATACCCCCTTCCAATGGCAATTGTCAGAATTTGATCTTGTTGACCACCCGTAAAAATAAGCTCAGTGGTATTGTGCCTCGACAACTCCTCCGCATCATAACCCTTTCAGTTTTACTGGACCTGTCTGATAATCTTCTCAGCGGCCATTTTCCTACAAAAGTAGGCAACTTAAAGAATCTCGTTTCATTGGATATTTCTAGTAACATGTTTTCTGGTGAGATTCCGACTACTCTAGGTGGTTGTACAAGCTTAGAATATCTTGGTATGCAGGACAATTCTTTTACTATAAGTATTCCATCCACTTTGAGTTCCTTGAAAAGCATTACAGAACTTGATCTCTCTCGCAATAATTTATCAGGTCATATTCCACAGTATCTTGAGAATCTTTCTTTTTTGTTATTCTTAAACATGTCATACAATCACTTTGAGGGCAAGGTACCAATAGAATGCTGAAAAGTCAAAGAATGGCTTGCAAAATTCAAAAGACAAAGTTGGTGGGCTTGTCAATTTCAAATGGCAAGGTTGGTGGCACGATTTTGTTAAAGTTGCATGGAGGAAAAATGTGATGGTTATCTAGAAGCCAGTTGATTTTTAAAAAATTGTTGATTTTGTTGCCCAATAAATTGATTTTCCATTCTAAATTCAATTTGTCAATTTGGCAAGTAGTAGCCAAATTGAAGGTGGTAGGTGAGCTACGGTTCCTATAAATAGAAAGGCCATTGTTCATTTGTAGTGCATCCAAATTTGTGAGATTACCAAGTGAGTTTTGGTAGAGAAATTCCTTAGGTGCTAAGAAATTTGGGTGTATTGGGTATTGAATTTTTTGTTTAGAGTTTTTCCACTTTTATAAAGCCCCATAGTTAGTAAAATTATCTTCTAATCTTTGCCCGTGGACGTAGACATTATGCCGAACCACGTAAATCATTGTGTTCTATTTTCTTTGCATTTATTTATCACCACATTTATATTTCTCCAGAAGTCACAGTATTAGTAATTGCTCAACCCGCGTTTCCGCAATAAGTGGTATCAGAGCCGACGGTTCGTACGTGGGGGGATACGATACTATTCATGTATACGGTATTGTTCACGTATACGGTACTATTTCCATATACGGTACTGTTCATAAATACGGTAGAAATGGCCATTTATACTTGGGAGACAGTCTATTGTAAGTAGTGTGTATTTTTGCATGTCTACGAAAGTTCTGTCAACAAGGCGATAAAAGTTTAAGGATTCTGGTTTTTAATTGGGATCGAGTTCCCTTCCCGTCTCTTGAAAACTTTCTTGATGCATTTATTCACATGATATAAACATCATCGAGGTTTTTTTTTAAGTGTAAATAGTTGTTGAAGAAACTGATCATTTGAGATAAAAAGGATGGCAGAGGCGTCTGCGTCGTCGTCGTCTTCATTAGCAATGACTACTGTGACTAATGCAAAGTTTGAAGTGGAGAAATTCGATGGTGCCAATAATTTTAGTATGTGGCAATGTGAGGTGTTGGATGTCTTATGTCAGCAAGAGTTGGACATTGCTCTTGAAGAAAAGCCTGACATGATGGATGACAAGGAATGGATAAAGATCAACAGACAGGCATGTGGTACTATTCGCCTATGTTTGGCTAATGATCAGAAATACTCTGTCATGAGGGAGACAATGGCAAAGAAATTGTGGGAGACACTGAAAGAAATGTATATGAATAAAAGCCTTGAAAATATGCTTTATATGAAAAAGAAACTCTATCGTTTCACATACACACCTGGCATGTCAATAAAAGACCATGTGAACTCATTCAACAAAATATTAGCATATTTGCTAAATTTGGATGAGCAAATTGAAGATGAAGATAAGGCACTATTGTTGTTGAATTCCCTTCCTGATGAATATGATCATCTCACCACTACTTTGCTTCATGAGAAGGACAGTGTCATATTAGATGTTGTATACAGTGCACTGTACAACTCTGAGATCATAAAGAAAGACAGAAAGGATCACAGAGATACAGTAGCATAAGCATTGACAGCGAGAGGTCGTTCGCAAAGCCGCAAACCTGGAAAAAGAAGCAAGTCTAAAGGGAGGCCTGCCAAAGATGAGTGTGCTTTTGTCGTGAGAAAGGGCATTGGAAAAAGAATTGTCCTAAATTACAAAAGGGCAAGGCTACTTCTGATGCATGTGTAGCAGAACATGATAAGTGTTGAGTGTTAGAAAATGTATATTTATAAAGGAGAAAATCGTCATTTTACATTTCAAGGATTACTAACAACCCTTACTTTTATGTATTTAAGGTTCTTGTAATTTAATTATGTGTGTTTTATTTTAATTAAGTATTTTGTGTATTTTAGGGGCATCATAGTCATTTCACAATAAACGAGAGATCAAACGGCAAAACGGACATCACTTTTGAACCTAGGACGGTTGAAAACTTTAGAAGGAGCATAAAAGGAAAATGACATTGTTCACATGTACGGTACTATTCACATGTACGGTACTATCTACGTTACTGTTCACGACACTGTTCACATAGACGGATCGATGACGTGGCATTGACCAATGATGTGATATTAACTGATGAGGTGTCATGATCCTGTTAGTCTAAAATTCTTATGAACTGTTGATGGTAACGTGGCAGCATATTAGTGGACCAAAACTTGCGCGTACGGTACATGCATTACACAGGATTATTTTCAACCAAACCGCGTTACTGTTCAAAGCTGGGTCAAACCGTGTTACTGTTCAAACAGCGTGGTCAAACCGCGTACTGTTAATTGATGACGTGGCGCAATCTTGAGCATCCAAAATATTTTTAATCTGATGGCCATGATTTACTCAATCTATAAAAAGGGGGCCTCCCCCCCTAATTTGATATCTCTGAATCTATTTTTGGGATCCATTTTCTATAATTCCTTCTCCATCTTGTATTTTCTATGTATTTTAATAAATTCTCATTTTGCCCTTAGTTCAATTATGAGTGGCTAGTTTTCTTTCAAGCTTGGGTTAAAGATAAAGTCTCAACATGTGTCATGGGCTTTATTTGGTAAATTTACTTTCTCTTCCCCTCTAATTTTTGTGGATGTTTTGACTTCTTGTCGATAAATAATATTAATCTTGTCTAGTACCGCATTGGTTTCACCGGCCCCCTAGTACAAGGTTATTATTATTTGGCACGATAAGCCCTTATCACCATATTGATTAGAGCGTGGTTCATGAAGTGTGGATTCCCCCCTCATGATTTAATTGGCATTAATAAAGAATATTTAGCTCATGGTGCATGTTGATACGGATCCGGATACCCAAGTGCTTCATTTCAATAGATCTATCTTCAATTTATTCTCGCCATTTTAATTTAAGTTTTAGAATATTCCAAATCAATTTCACCAGAAATTCAACCACCCATTTACAAAATTAATTCTACACACAATTAAAATCCACCTCCTCGTGGGATCGACACTTGTCACCATTAGTCTATTCTACAATAGATTCGTGCACTTGCGAGTTCAATAAAATTTACACAACAATGAGGAGTCAGAATTTAGTCTGGTTGGCATGACATTGATATGTCACTCAGATGAGTGGATTTTGGATTCAGGTTGTACTTATCGTATGTGTCCTAACAAGGGCTGGTTTTCTAGCTTAAAAAGCTAGACGGTGGAGTTATTTTTATGGGAAATGACAATGCTTGTAAAACCATAGGAATGGGTACAATCCAATTAAAGAATCATGAAGGCTCAATCCAAGTCTTGACGGATGTTCGCTATGTACCAAGCTTGAAGAAAAATCTCATCTCATTAGGAGTCCTAGAATCTAAAGGGCTCACAATCACTTTGAGAGATAGATTGTTGAAGGTAGTAGCTAGGGCACTGACGGTGATGAAAGGCACAAGCAGAAATAACTTGTATTATTTTCAAGGAAATACAATTATTGGATCAGCATCAACAGTTTCTGGAAAAGATGCAAATTCAGAAGCAACCAAATTGTGGCATATGCGTTTGGGACATGCTGGTGAAAAAGCTTTGCAGACTTTGGCGAAGCAAGGCTTATTGAAAGGTACAAATTCTTACAAATTAGAATTTTGTGAACATTATATTCTAGGCAAGCAGACAAGGGTAAAGTTTGGTTCAGCAATTCACGATACAAAATGAATTGTGGACTATGTTCACAGTGATGTGTGGGGACCTACCAAAATAGCTTCTTTGGGAGGTATGCACTATTTTGTTACTTTTGTTGATGATTATTCAAGAAAAGTGTGGGTGTATTTGATGAAGAATAAGAATGAAGTTTTGGGCATATTTTTTAAATAGAAGAAAATGGTCGAGACTTAGACTAGTTGAAAGATCAAAAGACTTCGTTCAGACAATGGTGGTGAGTACAAGAATGATCCATTTCTTCAAATATGCCAAGATGAGGGTATTGTGCGACACTTCACTGTTCCAGATACACCACAACAAAATGGGGTGGCAGAACGCATGAACCGAACTATACTGGAGAAAGTTCTGTGTATGTTGTCCAATGCTGGATTGGGCAAAGCGTTTTGGGCTGAGGCAGTTGTATATGCGTGACATCTTATCAACCGTTTGCCATCAACTGCAATTGAGGGCAGAACACTCATGGAGTTGTGGACTGGTAAACCTGCTATTGATTATGATTATTTACATGTTTTTGGTTCCACTGCTTAGTATCATGTAAAGGAATCTAAATTAGACCCAAGAGCAAAAAAAGTATTGTTCATGGGTATAACTGGTAGAGTAAAAGGATACCGTCTCTGGTGTCCTGTTACGAAGAAGATTATTTTCAGCAGAGATGTAACTTTTGATGAATTAACCATGTTGAAACAAAAATATTCTCAAGAGAATGAGAAAACCAGTAAAACTTTGCAACATGTGGAGTTTGAAAATGTTAAAGTTGATCCAGCTGGTGTCGATGAGATGGATAGTGATTCTCTATCGACAGAAGATGATGAAGAGGTTCTGACTCAGGAACCTTCACAGCAACAAGATTCAATTGCATATAGACGGCCACACAGAGAGATTCGCAGACCTTATCACTTTATTGATATGGTGGCCTATGCACTTCCAATTGTAGATGATGATGTTCCTTCCACTTACAGAGAAACAGTAAGTAACCCAGAAAGTATACAGTAGAAGAAAGCAATGAACGAAGAAATGCAGTCCCTTCACAAAAATGAAACTTGGGAGTTAGTTATACTGGCCAAGGAAAAGAAGGCAATTGGGTGCAAATGGGTATATGCAAAAAAAGAAGGATTTTCTCATAAAAATGAAATTCGATACAAGGCTAGATTGGTAGCGAATGGTTACGCTCAGAAGGAATGAATAGACTACAATGAGGTATTTTCTCCAGTTGTGAAACACTTGTCTATTCGAATTTTGCTAGCCTTGGTTACGCAAATTGATCTTGAACTAGTTCAACTTGATGTAAAAACTGCATTTTTACACAGTGATTTGGAAGAGAAAATCTACATGACTCAACCAAATGGATTCAAGGTTGCTGGAAAAGAAAATTGGGTTTGCAAATTGACAAAGTCGCTTTATGGGTTGAAACAATTGTTGAGTGTTAGAAAATGTATATTTATAAAGGAGAAAATCATCATTTTACATTTCAAGTCTTACTAACAACCCTTACTTTTATGTATTTAAGGTTCTTGTAATTTAATTATGTGTGTTTTATTTTAATTAAGTATTTTGTGTATTTTAGGGGCATCATATTCATTTCACAATAAACGAGAGATCAAACGGCAAAACGGACATCATTTTTGAACTCAGGACGGTCGAAAACCTTAGGGGGAGCATAAAAAAAATGGTATTGTTCACATATACGGTACTATTCACTTGTACGGTACTGTCTACGTTACTGTTCACGACACCGTTCACATAGACGGATCAATGACGTGGCATTGACCAATGATGTGGCATTGACTGATGAGGTGTCATGATCCTGTTGGCCTAAAATTCTTATGTACTGTTGATGGTGACGTGGCAGCATATTAGTGGACCAAAAAATGCGCGTACGGTACATGCAACTCATGGGATTATTTTCAACCAAACCGCGTCACTGTTCAAACTGCGTGGTCAAATCGTGTTATTGTTCACGCGTACTGTTGACTGATGACGTGGCGCAATCCTGAGCGTCTAAACTGTTTTTAATCCGATGGCCATGATTTACTCAATGTATCTATAAAAATGAGACCTCTCCCCCCTAATTTGGCATCTCTGAATCCATTTTTGGACTCCATTTTCTGTAATTCCTTCTCTATCTTGTATTTTCTACGTATTTTAATAAATTTCCATTTTACCCCTAGTTCAATTATAAGTAGCTAATTTTCTTTCAAGCTTGGGTTGAATGTGAAGTCTCAACATGTGTCATGAGCTTTATTTGGTAAATTTATTTTCTCTTCCCCTCTAGTTTTTGTGGATGTTTTGACTTCTCGTCGACAAATAATAATAATCTTGTCTAGATATCGCCTTGGTTTCACCGGCTCTCTAATACAAGGTTATTATTATTTGGCACGATAAGCCCTTAGCACCATATTGATTAGAGTGTTGTTCATGAGGTGTGGATTCCCCCTTCATGATTTAATTGACATTAATAATGAATATTTAGCCCATGGTGCATGTTGATACGGATCCAGATACCCAAGTACGTCATTTTAATAGATTTCACTTTAATTTATTCTCGTCATTTCAATTCCAATTTTAGAATAATCTAAGTTACTTTCACCACAAATCTAACCACCTTCATACAAAATTAATTCTACATATAATTAAAATCCACCTCCTCGTGGGATCGACACTTGTTACCATTAATCTATTCTACAATAGATTCGTGCACTTGCGAATTCAATAAAATTTGCACAACAAGTTTTTGGCACCGTTACCGGGGAGGTAAGTAATTTTAATTCATATAATTAATTTTTGTGAATAATTCCATTTAATTGTTTTCTTGTATTTTTTTCTTTTAAAGAAAAAAAGAAAAAAAAAAGTGAATTTTCATTTAGAGGTTAGTATTTCTTTTCTTTTTCTCTTCTTTAAACTTCTGTAATTTAATTTTCAATTTATTTTTCTTTGTAAATTTTTTTTTGTTTATCTTATTAATTTATTTTTAGTTAATTTATTTCACGTATTTGTTTTTGTGTATTTTTATAGAAAGGTTGTAACAGCGTGATAAGGTTAGTATCGTAATTTCTCCTTTTTCTTTATTTTTATTCGTTTTGTTCCCATTTATTTTTTGTTCTTTGCATTCATGGTCGTAGGTCATTATTACCTAATCTTGAACATATAGACCTTGAACTAGAAAAAACACTTCGCACACACAAGCACATTAAAAATAAATTTGGAATGGATTTACAAGCACCACAGGAGAGGCTATTTGAGGACTATTTTAGTCCCTTAGCTAATTTGAGCACATTATGTATAAGATACCCAAATGTAGCTGCTAAGAGTTTTGAACTAAAACCTAGTGTGCTAAATTGTCTCCCAACATTTTATGGCCTAGAAAATAAGGACCCATATAATCATCTTAATTATTTTCATGCCATTTGTCAAACTTTTAAATATGAAAATTTTTCAGACGATGATGTTAAACTCATATTATTCTCATTTTCGTTAAAGGATAGAGCTCGTTCATGGTTAAATATTTTGCCTGCTAATAGCATTACATCATGGGAACAAATGGTAACGAAATTTTTGAATAAATATTTCCCAGTGCATAAAACCGATACCATTCGCAGGGAAATTTCAGAGTTTACACATAGAGAAGACGAGCAGTTTTTCGAAACATGGGAGCGATTCAATGGGCTACTCTTGAAGTGTCCACATCATGGGTACGAGAAATAGCACCAATACCAATACTTTTTGGAGGGATTATTGTCGAATCTGCAAGAATGGTTAATGGCAACAAGTGGAGGAGAGCTAATGTCAAAAAGTGCATCAGAGATTTGGGAATTCTTCCATCGACAAGCGGATAATTCCCAACAACGGAGTCGATAACTTAGGAACACTAAAAGAATTAAGGGAGTAAATGAGGTTCACATTGGCGAATCAAGTTCAGAAATTAAAGAAGTCAAAGCGATAATTGAAGGTCTTTCTCGACAAATAGCATCATTATCGACTGCTAAATCAACAGAACCACATGACCATGACTCATACTCAGATTAAGCCAATGCCATAGGTGTAATGAGAAAACCATCGAATTACAACCCATACTCTAACACGTATAACCCTGGATGGAGAGACCACCCCAATTTTTCATGGTCTCAAGGATTCCAACAGAATGGACCATCAGCTCCAGCTCCACCAATGCAACCAATTCCTCAAATTCCTCAAGCCTCTCAGCCACCATTTAGACCATACAATCAGAACCAAAATTACTCTCAACCCAAACCATGGGAGGATTCATTCCAGAATCTCAAGAATCTTACTCACTCCACGATTGAGCAATAGAACCGCACCATTGATGGACTACGAAATGAGTTGAGAGCAGGCTTCAACTCACAAGCCCAATCAGTTTCAAGCCTCGAGAAAATGGTGGGACAACTTGCTTCTTCAGTTCAGACCTTGGCAATGACTGTTGAGAAAGGCAAGTTTCCAAGTCAACCAGTGCCTAATCATAAAGGAGTACATGAAGCAAGTACCAGTTCACCAAAGCAGCATGGAGAAGTCAAAGCAATCATGACTTTGCGAAAAGGAAAAGAAGTTGACAACAAAGTGGAGATGCCGGTGACAAAAGAAAATCAAATTGTACCTGTGAATGTTGAAGACTCATCACCGGATGAGAAAGAAGAAACCAACCCACGAGAATATGTTCACAAAGCTCCATTTCCTTAGAGGTTAGCTAAAGGAAATAAGGGAAAGTCCACAGGTGAGATTCTCGAAATCTTCAAACAGGTAAGTGTTAACATCCCTTTGCTTGATGCTATAAAACAAGTTCCAACTTATGCCAAGTTTCTTAAAGACCTTTGTACTAAAAAGAGAAACATTCATGTTCAAAAGAAGGCATTTTTAACAGAAAACGTTAGTTCTATCCTCCAACATAAAATTCCTCTAAAATGCAAAGACTCAAGCTCCCCTACTATCTTATGTAGCATAGGGAACCACACAATTGAGAATGCTTTGTTGGATTTAGAAGCTAGTGTAAATCTATTACCTTACTCAATTTTCGTGAAACTTGGACTAGGAGAATTACACCCAACTCTAGTGGTGTTACAGCTTGCAGATCGGTCCATAAAAATACCTCGTGGTATTGTGGAGGACGTGCTTATCCAGGTCGACAAGTTTTATTTTCCTGTTGATTTCATTGTAATTGACACTCAACCAATACAGGATTCAAGGAAGCACATCCCCATTATTCTAGGCCGACCTTTCTTGGCAACTGCGGATGCTCACATTCAATGCAGGACTAGAAATATGCAGTTGTCCTTCGGCAACATGACTATGGAGCTGAACATCTTCAACATTGCCAAACAACCTCACAATGCAGATGATGGAATTGTTGATGTGGATTTAATAAAAACAATAGTTGATAATACTTTTCTTTCAAACCTTAATGATGATCCTTTACAAACATGTTTAACTCACTTTGGTTTGGATTTTGATATTGACAGATCGGTCGATGAGGTCAACGCCCCACTTGACCCAGCACCATCCATGGACACTAATAAATGGAAGTCAAGAGTTGAACAACTAGCACCATCAGAGAAGAAACTCATCTCATCATCAGAATCACCACCGAAACTCGAGCTCAAACCATTACCCAACACTTTAGAATATGCATTTTTGGGAGAAAAAAATACTCTACCGGTAATCATCTCATCATCCCTAAATGACGAACAAAAAGGTAAGTTGTTGGATGTTTTAAAAGAGCACAAAGGAGCATTAGGATGGACCATAGCAGACATCAAAGGTATAAACACAGTAGACTGCATGCATTACATTCACCTTGATGAAAATGCTAAATCTACTAGGGAAATGCAACGTCGGTTAAATCCTAACATGAAAGAAGTTGTTAGAACTGAAGTCCTTAAGCTATTAGACGCAGGTATCATTTACCCAATTTCTGATAGTTCATGGGTAAGTCCTGTACAAGTTGTCCCTAAAAGGTCAGGAGTCACAGTAGTTACCAATGCTGATAATGAATTGATGCCAACTAAAGTAACTACAGGATGGCGTGTATGTATTGATTATAGAAAGTTGAATTCTGTCACACGTAAAGACCATTTTCCTTTACCATTTATTGATCAAATGCTTGATAGATTAGCAGGCCATAAATTTTATTGCTTTCTAGATGGCTACTCAGGATATAATCAGATCCTCATAGCACCAAAAGATCAGGAGAAAACTACTTTCACTTGCCCTTTTGGCACTTTTGCATATAAAAGGATGCCATTTGGATTATGTAATGCACCTGCTACATTTCAACGATGCATGTTAAGCATTTTTTCTGATATGGTTGAACGATTCCTTGAAGTCTTTATAGATGACTTTTCTGTCTTTGGTGATTCATTTGATTAATGTTTACATCATCTAACACTAGTTCTGCAGAGATGTATCGAGAAGAACTTAGTCTTAAATTGGGAGAAGTGTCATTTTATGGTAAAGCAAGGTATTATTCTCGGTCAAATCATTTCGAGCAAAGGTATTGAGGTTGACAAAGCCAAGGTGTATCTCATTTCTAATCTTCTTCCACCCAAAACAGTCAGAAAAGTAAGATCTTTCCTTGGGCATGCTGGTTTCTATAGACATTTCATTAAAGATTTTAGAAAAGTTTCTAGACCCTTATGCAACTTACTTGCTAAGGATGTACCTTTTATCTTTAATGATTCATGTCTTGTGGCTTTTGAAAAATTAAAGCAATTGTTGACATCATCACCCATCATCCAGCCCCCAAACTGGAGTTTACCATTTGAGCTCATGTGTGATGCATCTGATTATGCAGTAGGAGCAGTATTAGGACAAAGAGTTGATCGAATTCCCCATGTTATTTACTATGCTAGTATGAAATTGAATGATGCACATTTGAACTATTCAACTACTGAAAAAGAAATGCTAGCAGTAGTGTTTACATTAGAGAAATTTCGGTCTTATCTCATTGGTTGTAAAATAATTATGTTCACAGATCATGCTGCTCTTAAATATCTTCTCACAAAGAAAGATGCAAAAGCTAGACTAATTCGTTGGGTATTACTTTTGCAAGAATTTGACTTGGAATTCAAGGATAAGAAAGGCACAGAAAATGTTGTGGCGGACCATCTCTCTCGTCTCCATTTTGACACAATTACAGAGCTATTAATATTGAATGAGTCATTTCCAGATGAACAAATAATGAGTGTGGAAGTATTACCGTGGTATGCTGGCATCGTGAATTATCTTGTTACAGGTCAACTTCCAGAGCATTGGACCAAGCAAGACAAGGCTAATTTTTTTTACGGAAATAAAGAATTTCTTTTGGGATAACCCGTATTTGTTCAAGTATTGTGCAGAAAAAATTGTTAGACGATGTGTCCCAGAAAGTGAAATTCATAATATCATTTCATTCTACCATGAACAAGCTTGTGGAGGCCATTTCAGTGCTAAGAAAACAGAGACTAAAGTTTTACAATGTGGTTTCTATTGGCCAACTATATTTCGAGATGCTTACACTTTCTGTTCTTCATGTGATAGGTGTCAACGAATGGGGAGCATTACGCGAAGGAATATGATACCACTAAATCTAATTTTAGTGGTTGAGATTTTTTATGTATGGGGTATCAACATCATGGGACCCTTTCCCCTTTCTTTTGGCCATCAATACATATTGGTTGCTGTTGACTACGTATCAAAATGGGTAGAAGTAATTCCATGCAGAACCAATGATCATAAGGTGGTGATAGGATTTTTGAAAAGCAACATTGTTTCACGCTTTGGATTCCCTCGAGCGATAATCAGTGATGGTGGTGCCCACTTTTGTAACAAAGCATTCAAAACTCTTTTGACAAAGTATTCAATCACTCACAAAGTGGCGACCCCATATCATCCGCAAACCAGTGGCCAAGTTGAGATCTCCAATCGAGAAATAAAGCACATATTAGAAAAGACGGTGAGGCCGGACAGAAAAGATTGGTCATTAAGACTTGATGATGCATTATGGGCATATAGAACGGCTTTCAAGACCCCGATTGGGATGTCACCCTACAGGCTAGTGTATGGAAAAGCTTGCCACCTACTTGTGGAACTCGAGCATCGTGCGTACTGGGCCATTAAGAAATTCAACTTTGACATGCAGCAAGCCAGCTCAGAAAGAATATTACAACTGACAGAACTTGAAAAAATTCGCAGTGATGCATACGAAAATGCCAAGATTTACAAGCAGCGAATGAAAGTCTTTCATGACAAGTAAATTATGAGAAAACCGTTCACTCCAAGTCAGAAAGTGCTTTTATTCAATTCTCGTTTACACCTATTCCCAGGTAAGTTACACTCTCGATGGTCTGGCCCCTTTATTGTTCATACTGTTTTTCCACATGGGGCAATTGAAATTAAGGACCCAAAGAACGGTGTCACATTTAAATTTAATGGTCAAAGATTAAAGCCATATCTAGAGTACTCCGTGACAATCAAGTCGGTTACTTCAGTTTCCCATAATAACTAATATTCTGAGGCGAAGTTATGGACAGAAACGAGATTCCAGCGAAGCTTCAAAAGTGATTCCCTTCACTTTCTCAGAATGCCCTCCTTACAATCTATAAAGTCTGGTCCGAACGCATGCGATTGCTCATGAGGAATAACATACCTGCTGACATCCGTTGGTTAATCGAGGCTAAAGTACGATTGACAGGTGAGTTACCTCCAAAATTTATTGCATACATGCCTGGTTGTGGTAAAGGAAATTATGCAAGAAAACGACAAGCTCGAAGAATTTTTGTTGCTTGTCATAAGTGTGCCAGAATAAGTTGCGATAAAAAACCATGTTCTTTAGGAATGATGTCTGATAACAGAGAATATAAGATTCAATTCATTAAGGATGGCTTGAATAAGGAGTCATTGGATGATATCCTTTTGTCTCTTAAAACGCATCCTAGTGGATATGTGCAAGGAGCGATTCTCCAGTTATGGCCATTATTCCAGAAAGAGCATGCACGATATAGTCTCGGGAATCTGACTATAAACGACCATGTTTGCCAGTTTATAAGAAAACTGGATGGGAAGCCTATCCTCGACCCATAAAGGGCGTTTAAGTCGTTTTTGGACGTAAAACCAGATGAAGATGTGAGCCACAGTCGCAACTACCTGTAAATATCCTTTTACTTCACTGTTATTTTATTTCACTGTTATTTTATCATTTGCATTATTGTTTTTAATAATTTTATTTTATCATTGTTTCTTTTTCTTTTTACTATTTCCTTTTTGACTCACGAGCCATGTGCTTTACGCGTTATTTGACACTGACATGCCACCTCATACACAGTTGTGATCCCATGTCACCAAGATTCTTAAATATGACTTTTTGTTAAGCACTCACAAATTATTTTTGAGAAATATTCCAATGGCAGCTACTCCCAATAGACAATTCAAGAACATTTGTGTGCTTTCTGGATTTACCTATGGCAAACATAAAGAGTTCGTTGATGCAGCCATAGATCTTGGTCGAAGCATAGCAAAGAGAAAATTACACTTGGTGTATGGAGGAGGTAACCGAGTGTTATCAAAATTGGTCTCAGAAGCTGCTTTTATCAGAGGAAGTCAAGTGTTAAGCATCATCCCAAGAGCTCTAAAACTTTTGGGCAGTTTGTCTGACTCATCGACTGGAGAAGAGTTAGTCATCTCAGGTATGCAAGAAAGAATAATTGAAATGCTTAATCATGCTGATGCTTTTATTTTCCTTCTAGGAGATCTTGCAACACTAGAGGCACTTATCACACTAGCATCTTGGGCTCATCTGCACATTCACCAGAAACCCATCAGTTTGCTAAATGTCAATAACTTTTATGATGGCTTTATCGCATTTCTTAACCATACAATAAAAAACTATTTCATTCCTTCCAATGCGACAAAACTTTTTATTTGTGCTCACACTGCTAATGAGCTACTTGATCTGTTACAAGCTTATAGACCGGAGCCAAACCCATGGACCTTTGTGTTGGAGCGTCCAAATAATGATGATAACAGTAGCCGCAGTAAGAAGTACAAATTAGATTTAACTCTCCGCCTATAAATATTTTCTTCTGTGTTGCACCACCCAGGTGATGTCTTCTAAACTCTATTTCTTTCCTTTAAAACATTGAGGACAGTGTTTTATTCTGGTTAGGGGGAGAGAATAGTCAACAATTGTGGAATCTTGGTTAAGTTTTTACTCTTTTTTTTTGTAGAAACTAACTGTTGCTAACCTTTTGTGTTGAAGATGGCTGAATATAGAGTGTAGTGACTCTAAAAACGCATCTTCATCGTTTGAAAAAAAAACAAAAAAAAATTCAGACATTTTCTTTTTTCTTTATTATGTTTTGATGTTCATTTTTCTTCTTCTTTTTAATTTCTCCTTTATAAATATACATTTTCAAATTTTTAAGTCGAAGATGGCTGAATATGGAGTGTAGTGCCTCTAGAAACGCATCTTCTAAGTTAAAAAAAACTATTTTCTTTTTCTATCATTTTAAGTGTAACTTTTCTAATTAGTTTTTCTGCATTATTTTCACATTTTTGCATGCATATTTTCCTTTCATGTTTAGGATAGGTTGGGGGGTATAACGTTCTTTAAAAAAAGAAATTTTGTGTGATTTGTTTTAACATTGGATGACATGATTAATTTCATATTTTAGTATTTGTATTATCTTTGGTCTTAAGTGATGTTATGCCATGTTTGCTACTTTACATGTTGATGTCGGAGACAAATATGAGTTGCTTGAAGGAATGAACATGTCATAATAAGTACCAAGTGAGTTTTTGAGCCTATCATTTTTCTTGGAGAGTAACTCTTTTGCCCATTCTTCATACAGCTTAGCAGTTTATTATTTTATATACGATCTCTAGATTTCTTTTGAGTTAACCCTAAAAAAAATATAAAAAAATATATAAAAAAATGTGTGTTGCTACATTTGGAGGCCCATCTAACTAGTATATATGGAAGATTATTTAGAGTCCTAAAAAACGATGGAAAGACCATCTTTGATCCGTTTGAGCCTTTTTATCCATCCCTTTTGTGAAATATTCATAGTTAACCCTTTTGAGACTTTATAAAAAGAAAAAAATTCTTTGTCAAACTTATTATCTTGACCCACTCCGATTTGGAGTATTACCCGATATCTTACAAGTTTCATCACCTATTTATGTTTGAGGAAAATGTAAATAATTATTTTGTTCAGTAAAATTATGCCAAACAAAAGCAAAAAAAAAAATTGTTGTTTCAAAAAAAAAGAAAAAAGAAAAAAAATAACAATAAAAGGTGAAATCCACCTTGCAACTTCAAAAAAAAAAAATTCTCTGCATTTTTCTCAAACATACACTTTGTTTTCCTTATTTTCCTTCTTTGTTAGCCATGTCCCTACCTATGTTACGTCCTAATAAAAGTCCTTGATTTTAGGGAACTATAGTCTGAAGTAGAAGCTAGTTATATGGGCTAAAAAGATGTAGTGGTACATAATAAAAAAAAGAAAAAAAAAGATAAATAAATTAGGTTGACTAGCATTTTTGTTTGACTTGAGATCGTATTATTTCTAAGTTGAGGGCATATTTATTTCATCTTGGTGAGAGCATGTGATATCACTTTTTTGTTATTTTCTCTTAATTACCATTCATTGAAGTGACTATTTTTATTGGGTTTAATTTCTTTGTGAGAGTGTCACTACTTCCAGTGAGATTTTGGGGTTTGACATATCATTCTTGAAAGTAGCTATGACAAAGTTTACTGGACTGATTCATGTGAATGGTTGATGTGGGTGTGATGTTTTTTTAGACTGGAGATAATGCCTATACTTTTATTTGATTGTCATCATTAATCTGATTAAATAAACATGAGTGTTTCAAAAAAAAAATCATTTTGGATTTGAATTTTGTTTTCGCTTTATTTGCTAGGGACTAGCAATAAGCTGGTTGGGGGGTGTGTTGAGTGTTAAAAAATGTATATTTATAAAGGAGAAAATCGTCATTTTACATTTCAAGTCTTACTAACAACCCTTACTTTTATGTATTTAAGGTTCTTGTAATTTAATTATGTGTGTTTTATTTTAATTAAGTATTTTGTGTATTTTAGGGGCATCATAGTCATTTCACAATAAACGAGAGATCAAACGGCAAAACGGACATCATTTTTGAACTCAAGACGGTCGAAAACCTTAGGAGGAGTATAAAAGGAAAAAATGGTATTGTTCACATATACGATACTATTCACTTGTACAGTACTGTCTACATTACTATTCACATAGACGGATCAATGACGTGGCATTGACCGATGATGTGGCATTGACTGATGAGGTGTCATGATCATATTGGCCTAAAATTCTTATGTACTGTTGATGGTGACGTGGCAGCATATTAGTGGACCAAAAAACGTGCGTACGGTACATGCAACACATGGGATTATTTTCAACCAAACCGCATCACTGTTCAAACTGCGTGGTCAAACTGTGTTACTGTTCATGCGTACTGTTGACTGATGACGTGACGCAATCCTGAGCGTCCAAACTGTTTTTAATCTGATGGCCATGATTTACTCAATATATCTATAAAAATGGGACCTCTCCCCCCTAATTTGTCATCTCTGAATCCATATTTGGACTCCATGTTCTGTAATTCCTCCTCTATCTTGTATTTTTTATGTATTTTAATAAATTCTGATTTTACCCCTAGTTCAATTATGAGTAGCTAATTTTCTTTCAAGCTTGGGTTGAATGTGAAGTCTCAACATGTGTCATGGGCTTTATTTAGTAAATTTATTTTCTCTTCCCCTCTAGTTTTTGTGGATGTTTTGACTTCTCGTCGACAAATAATAATAATCTTGTCTAGATACCGCCTTGGTTTCACCGGCTCTCTAGTATAAGGTTATTATTATTTGGCACGATAAGCCCTTAGCACCATATTGATTAGAGTGTGGTTCATGAAGTATGGATTCCCCCTTCATGA
Organism: Citrus sinensis; assembly: GCF_022201045.2. Taxonomy (NCBI): domain Eukaryota; kingdom Viridiplantae; phylum Streptophyta; class Magnoliopsida; order Sapindales; family Rutaceae; genus Citrus; species Citrus sinensis. The sequence continues at coordinate 23,066,283 of NC_068562.1, read as the reverse complement.
TTTAATTGACATTAATAATGAATATTTAGCCCATGGTGCATGTTGATACGGATCCAGATACCCAAGTACGTCATTTCAATAGATTTCACTTCAATTTATTCTCGCCATTTCAATTCCAATTTTAGAATAATCTAAGTTACTTTCACCACAAATCCAACCACCTTCATACAAAATTAATTCTACACATAATTAAAATCCACCTCCTCGTGGGATCGACACTCGTCACCATTAATCTATTCTACAATAGATTCGTGCACTTGTGAGTTCAATAAAATTTGCACAGCAACAATCTCCTAGGCAGTGGTACAAGCGATTTGATCGATTTATGAAAGGGCAAAGGTACACAAGAAATAAATTTGATCATTGTGTGTATTTTCGCAAGCTACAAGAAGGATCTTTCATTTATTTGCTATTGTATGTCTATGATATGCTAATCGCATCGAAGAGCAAAGATAAGATTGAGAAGTTGAAGACTCAACTCAATCAAGATCTAAGTGAAGCTAAGAAGATTCTTGGCATGGAGATATGCAGAGATAGAGCTCGTGGCAAAGTAAGCTTGTCTCAGAAGCAATATTTTAAGAAGGTACTACAGCAGTTTGGCATGACTGAGCAAACAAAACCTGTAAGTACCCCGTTGGCTTCTCATTTCAAACTTTCTGCACAACTATCTCCTTCAATAGATGCAAAAGGAGAATACATGTTACAAGTTCCGTATTCAAGTGCAGTGGGTAGCTTGATGTATGCAATAGTGTGTACAAGGCCTGACATTTCATATACAGTTGGTATAGTGAGCAGATATATGCATAATCCTGGTAAAGGACATTGGCAAGCTGTGAAATGGATTCTACAGTACATTCAGAAGATCGTGGATCTTGGTTTACTGTTTGAGAGAGACGATACACTTGGTCAAGGTGTGATCGGGTACGTTGATTCTGATTATACTGGTAATTTGGACAAACGACGGTCAACCACCGAATATGTATTTACTTTTGTTGGAGGGCCAATTAGTTGGAATTCTACACTACAGTCTACAGTTGCACTGTCGACCACACAGGCCGAGTACATGGCAATTACAGAGGTTGTTAAAGAGGCTATTTGGTTACAAGGCTTGCTTGAAAACTTTGGATTGGCACAGGAGCACATTAATGTGTATTGCGACAATCAGAGTGCTATTCATTTAACAAAAAACCAAGTTTATCATGCGCGTACGAAGCACATCGATGTACGATTTCACTTTGTTCGGGAAATTGTTAATGAGGGGAAGATTCTTCTTCAGAAAATTAAGACTGCAGATAATCCCTCAGATATGTTGATCAAGGTAGTGACGACGATCAAGTTTGAGCATTATCTAAACTTGATCAATATCCTACAAGTTTGAAAGCAGAAGGAGAAGTCAAAGATTGAAGGATGATTTGATGTACTGGGAGTTTAGTATTCGGCTCAGAATTGAATAAATTTTCGCCGAGGTGGAGAATTATTGAAAAGTCAAAGAATGGCTTGCAAATTTCAAAAAACAAAGTTGGTGGCTTGCCAATTTCAAAAGGCAAGGTTGGTGGCACGATTTTGTTGAAGTTGCATGGAGGAAAAATGTGATGGTTTTCTAGAAGCCAATTGATTTTTTCAAAATTATTGATTTTGTTGCCCACCAAATTGATTTTCCATTCTAAATTCAATTTGTCAATTTGTCAATTTGGCAAGTTGTAGCCAAATTGAAAGTGGTAGGTGAGCTACGGTTCCTAAAAATAGAAGGGCCATTGTTCATTTGTAATGCATCCAAATTTGTGAGATTACCAAGTGAGTTTTGATAGAGAAATTCCATAGGTGCTAAGAAATTTGGGTGTATTGGGTATTGGGTTTTTTTTTTAGAGTTTTTCCACTTTTGTAAAGTCTCATTATTAGTAAAATTATCTTCCAATCTTTGCCCGTGGACGTAGGTATTACGCTGAACCACGTAAATCATTATGTTCTATTTTCTTTGCATTTGTTTATCATCACATTTATATTTCTCCAGAAGTCGCAGTATTAGTAATTACTCAACCCGGGTTTCTGCAACATAGAAGGCATTTTCAATAGTACAAAAGGAATTGCACTTGTTGGGAATGAGAATCTTTGTGGGGGTTTAGATGAATTGCATTTATCAGCATGTCCTCCCACAGGATCGAGAAAATCAAAATTCAGTACCCTGATCAAAGTGGTGATTCCAGTGACTGTGTTATGTTTGATCTTAGCTGTGTGTTTTATTATTGTTTATGGTCGAAGAAGGAGATCTACACAAAAATCCTCCAATAAATTGTCAATGGAACAACAATATCCAATGGTTTCTTATGCCCAGTTGAGTAAAGCAACAAATAATTTTTCAAGATCAAACTTGATTGGCCAGGGAAGCTTTGGCTCCGTGTATAAGGGAATTTTTTATGAAAATGAAATGATAGTTGCAGTGAAGGTTATTAATCTCAAGCAGAAAGGGGCTTCGAGGAGTTTTGCGGCTGAATGTGACGCATTGAGAAGTATTCGCCATCGGAATCTTATCAAAATCATCACTATTTGCTCAAGTATTGATCATAATGGGGATGATTTCAAGGCTCTTGTCTATGAGTACATGGAAAGCGGAAGTTTAGAAGAGTGGTTGCACCAGAGCAATGATCAACTCGGGAATTGCACTTTGAGCTTGATTCAAAGACTAAATATATCCATTGATGTGGCTTCTGCAATTGAATATCTCCATCACCACTGCCAACCACCAATTGTTCATGGCGATCTAAAGCCGAGCAATGTTTTGCTTGATCAAGATATGGTCGCACATGTGGGTGACTTTGGGTTAGCAAGAATTCTTTCTGATCAACCACTTGGTACTGCTCCAAGGACTGAATCAAGCTCAATTGGGATAAAAGGAACGGTTGGCTATGTCGCTCCGGGTAATTACTTTTACTTTGGTGCTACACATAATAGAAGAATTTCAGGTACTACAACATTATTAGCAATCATATGTAAGGCTACTAACACATTAATGCATCCACCATTGTTCCAGAGTATGGTACAGGCAGCAGAGTGTCGATGCCAGGAGATGTGTACAGCTTTTGAATTCTACTGCTGGGGATGTTCACGAGAAGGCGACCTACAGATAACATGTTCAACGACGGCCTGACTCTTCATGAATTTGCCAAAATGGCTTTGCCAGAGGCAGTGATAGAAACAGTTGAACCTTCACTTCGTTGGAAGTAAGGACAGGAAACTCATGGACTCGAGAGAATGGAAGAGTGAAGATTGAGGAGTGCTTGGTTGCTTTAGTGAGAATTGGAGTTCTCCGTTCAACGGAATCCCCAGCTCAACGAATCGAAATGACAGAGGTTGTATCAAAATTACGTGATGCCAGGGACTGCTTTGTCCGTACTACGGCTTGATGCATTGTTGCTGTCAAATGCTGTACATGCTCTACAGTCAAAAGACCAAATTAAAAATGGCTCTAGTTCATGATTTTCCTAAATTGAAAAAAAAAAAATTATCCGTATATGCTACGTACTTTTTTTTTTTTGAGAGAGTATATGCTACGTACTTGGTTGTGAACCTTTTGACTTCGTAGAGATCACTACTACATAATAATTCCCATGAAACTGAATTAAAAAAAAAATCATAAAAACTCTTAAGTGCCAAAGGCTTTTTAATGATTAAATTTTCATTACATGAGTATCCGGACACAATAAAGATGTGGGATACTAAAACAAATTCTTGGATGTTTTCTTTCTCTGCATATATGTTATAATCTAAAGTCTACTAGGTTTATAGAGATCTACATGACATGGTTTGGAAATCTACTTTCACTAATAAAAAGGCTCAAGTTATTGCCCTCACCATTAGGCTACAATGGCAATTCTTTTTTTTTTTTTAACTTTTTTCTTTAGTTATTCTTGAACATTTCTTTAAGTGTGCGTTTGACATTAAAATATTGTTAATATACTAATCTATATTTGGCTGCAAATCCTGATAGCATTGCACGGCACTACATTAAAAAGGTGGCTAATATAATAAAAGGTGTATAAAATAGCCCACAGAGAGTAGGGTTTAGGTTGTATTGTGTTAAAACACTTTTATATTTTAAATATTAACTTTTATTATTAATGAATTATAATAAATTTAAATTTATTAAATACTAATTTACACTTTAAAATTTTTAATGTAAATAATAATATAAGATAGTAATAGACCTAAATATTCAATAAATAAATGATAATGCACTATTTTACTTTCATTACATAAAATCTTTTTAATTATTGTACTTTAACTACATAAAAAGTATTTTAATTTTATTTAATCATTTATTATTTACTAAAATACTAAATCTTAAAAAATAAAATTAAACAATTATTTGACATTAATAAATAAAAATATATTTAATATTTAATATTTAATATTTAATATTGTATTGTATTGTATAATTATATAGTATTATATTTTTACAATATAATATTAACTTCAACTATATTATAATAATTAATATATAGAAACAAATAATATTACATAATATTGTAATATTTTATCATTTAACAATACTATATTATCAAATCGTTTTTACATTGCAAAAAATTAATATATAGAAATAATTACTTAATGTTTGATTTCAAAAATCAATAATAAGACCCTAAAATATTAATAATTTTAAATAATATTAATTTAATTTTAACATTAACATAAAATAAATATTATTTTATATAATACAGTTCATACTACACCAAACATAGTATTACATTACAACACAATGCAATGCACTCTAATGCAATATGTCATAATGCAATATAACTAATACACTATAACGCAATACAATATACCAACCACACCTCAAAATAGGGGTGGGCAAAAAAACCGTGCATTAGAGAAAATCGAACCGAACCGTTTTGGTCGGACCGGTTTTAATTTAAAAAAAAAAACCGAAATATATGGTTCGTAAAAAAAATCGAAATACAGGTTCGGTATTCGATTCACTCAGCTGAACCGAAAAATCGAGTTATTTTTGAAATTTTATTTAAATAGACACGTGTTAAATTTTAATTGGTTAGGTAAAATAACTTAAATAGGCATGCACACACTCGATTACGGGTATATATATATTTAAAAATTGTTGTTGGTGTTTGTTTCTAAATTTTCTTTTTATTTTGTGTTGTAAGTTTTAATTGTTGTTATTTTTATTTATCTTTACAACATTATATTTATGTAGATGGAGTATTGGAGTTTGATTATGTATTTTGAAATCTTAATATTTTATATTTTGTAAATACCTGATTAGTAGTTAATAAGATATTAGTGATAAAATGTGTTTTGAATGCTTTGTATTTATTATTAATATTTGTAATGAAATTAGGATAAATTAATTATTGAAAAAAATTATTACATTCATGAGGCCTAATGCACTAAAAATTTAGAAATTCAAAATAGACCCAATAGGCCCAAAATTGAAAAAATCAAACCGAACCAAACCGATCCAAAAAGATCCGTTTATATTCGATTTTTATTAAATTCAGTTTTTATTTAATTCTTTTTATAAAATAACCAATTTAAATCGGTTCTACTTAATTGAGGAGTGCTTGGTTGCTTTAGTGAGAATTGGAGTTCTCTGTTCAACGGAATCCCAGCTCAACGAAACGAGATGACAGAGGTTGTATCAAAATTACGTGACGCCAGGGACTGCTTTGTCCGTACCAAGGCTTGATGCATTGTTGCTGTCAAATGCAATACATGCTCTACACTCAAAGATCAAATTAAAAATGGCTCTAGATTATGATTTTCCTAAATTGAAAAATAAAAAATAAAAAATTATCCGTGTATGCAACGTACTTGGTTGTGAATCTTTTGACTTTCTAGAGATCTCTGCTAGCTACATAATAATTCCCATGAAACTGAATTGTAAAAAAAAAAAAAATCATAAGAACTCCAAGTGCCAAAGGATTTTTAATGATTAAATTTACATTACATGAGTATCCAGACACGATAAAGATGTGCGATACTATTATACTAAAACAAATTCTTGGATATTTTCTTTTGCTGCATGTATGTTACAATATGAAGTCTACTAGGTTTATAGAGATCTACATGACATAGTTTGGGAATCTAATTTCACTAATAAAAAGGCTCAAGTTACTGCCTTCACCAGTAGGCTACAATGGCAATTCCTTTTTTAAAAAAAAAAAAAAAAAACCTTTTTTTCTTTAGTTATTCCTCTACTTTTCTTTAAGGGGTGCATTTGATATTAAAACATTGTTCATATACTAATCTATATTTGGCTGTAATTTCTGATTGCATTGCACTGCATTAAAAAGGTGGCTAATATAATAAAAGGTGTATAAAATAACCCACAGAGAGTAGGGTTTAAGCTGTATTGCATTAAAGCACTTTTATATTTTAGATATTAACTTTTATTATTTAATAAATTTAAATTTATTAAATATTAATCTATACTTATATTTAAAAAAATTAATGTAAATAATAATATAAGATAGTAATTGACGTAAATATTTAATAAATAAATGATAATACACTATTTTACTTTCATTACATAAAATCATTTTAATTATTGTAAAAGTATTTTAATTTTATTTAATCATTTATTATTTATTAAACTACTAAATCTTAAAGAAATTAAATTAAACAATTATTTTTTGAATGAATTAAACAATTATTTGACATTAATAAATAAAAATAAATTCATAATTTAATACTATATTGTATAATTATATAGTATTATATTTTTACAATATAATACTAACTTATACTATATTATAATAATTAATATATAGAAATAAATTATAATATAATATAAATAATATTACATAATATTGTAATATTTTATAATATGATATTATCAAATCATTTCTACATTGCAAAAATTAATATATAGTAATAATTACATAATGCTTAATTTCAAAAATTAATAATAAGACCCTAAAATATTAAAAAATTTGAATAATATTAATTTAATCTTAACATTAACATAAAATAATATTATTTTGTATAATATAGTTCATACTACACCAAACATAATATTGCATTATAACTCAATTCAACGTGTCTTAATACAATATGCCATAATGCAATATAACTAATACACTATCAACCACACCCTAAAATGATTTATGTTGTCCATGTCATTAATGCTCCAAAGGACAGAAAATAGAAAGAAGTAATTAACAAGGCTACATTATCACACAAAATAATAATAATAAATAACTAAAACAAAATGAGAGGACACATTGTGTTGCTCATAACTCGTGAGAAATAGAGAATGAAACTAATTGCACTCCCAACGGGGATCATATATGTACCATAATAATAACAGCAAAAGATCATCAGGTTACAGTAACACTTATCACGCATAAGCTCATCAAAACAGTTAAGCACTAAATTTCATAAAAGAATCTATTTAAAATAATTAAGAACAAATTCACATTTTATAAAATATAAATGTCTAGATTTGAAGATCTAGCATCAAGAGCTAATTAAAAATTAAAAATCATGATGAAGAGTTGCCACAACAGGAATAGAGAAGATGAAAAACGAATTCTTGACGAATGGGGGGAGAAAAAAAGAGATAAGAAAATTCAACGCTTGATACATTCTCTCTTAAGAGGAAGACAAAGAACTTGATCTCTCTGCTGCAGGAAATAAGGTCTGGGCCTGGCTTTGAGCTTGAGGGATCCAGCTTCAATTTTAGTCATTGTCATTAAAAGGGAGGTTGGGTCACAAATTAGAAGGCAAACGGCAAGCGTGAGAGCGAGGATTAACAACAAAATAATAATGTTGTGAGCGTGTCAAAAGTCCATTGTTTTGGACTCATATATCTTTGTGTCAATTTAGTCAAAAAAAAATTGACAAAATGAAGGAAATTGAGAGTTGAACTTCGTATTAACAGAGTGTGGACATGGATCATTAACAGGCTGCTCCTACCACTAAATGCAATACAAATAATTCTTGAAATGCCAACATAGAGAAATTTTCTTTTTAAATTAATAGCAACTTAAATATATATATATATATATATATATTACATGCAACAACTCCTAGATGATAGAACTGTTTTAAGCACTCAATTGCCAGCAGTTGGAGATCTCCTGATAACAACTATGATAACTAAAACTAGAACAAGCTGCTCTATTGACTCTACAAACAATAAGAAACTCTAATTTTGTGTAAGATTCGGCAATAATCAAAAACAGGTCAATTTGACCATTAAAAATCCTATATTTGTAGTAAATCACAAATGTTGCCTATTAACCTGTCATGACAACACTATATTTGTGCTGCAAGCAATTCATTCCAAGTGTCTGGAATGCCGGGTAGGCACCAATGCAAGCAATCATTTATTCCTCCAGTTGCCCTAACACTGTAATGGGATATGTGACCCTCGTCTCTCAGATCAGAAATAGCAGTTATATCCAACAGCTTTATCCTCGTACCCTTAACAGCACCCTCAACAACCTCATCACTTGATTGATCTTGCAAAACTTCCCTTCCTCCTGTCAAAGGAGTGGTATTATCACAGCTACCCCCTGTGTTCCAGTCCCCATTACGGAAATGCCTTGGAGAGATGGTTCTAAAGAATGCTTTAAGTCGTGGAAGATAGGGAAGCCGCGAATCAAGCCACTTGGAAATACTGTATGCTGTAAAATTCTTGGCACCCCCCATGCTCGCAAGTTTGCTATCGTCATTAGGCTTTCCATTCACATACATCACCCAACGGTTGGCTGTAAGCTTCCCTCTGTTCCAATGATGTCCTGTATTGAGGACTAAGACATCAAACCGATGGAGGTATTTTCTCATGAAAGCTGGTGGACGGTCCAAATGCATGGCCACATTAGACCTGGGGTCTGTACTGTTAATTGGAACCAAGTCAGCAAGAGTTGATGACCAATAATATAAAATAGTAGTGTTGGTATTTGGAAAACGAAAAGCCCAGCCATCGGGACGTTTAGCTCCACGAGCTTTGATGAGACCATATTCCTTCCCAACATCTTCAACTTCTGGACTCATTTCCCCACCAGTTGCCATACACATCAAAGACTGAAATTGTTGCCTGCCCAAAGAATCTCCAATAAATGCGATTGTTTTGTCCTGCATTCTGGAATGTACGAACAATATTTAGGAAACTAAACATGTCTAAACATCAAAATCTCTTTTTTATAACAATAGGATCACTTCCAAATTCAAAGAATGATGTCTATGTAGGATTTTTGGCCAGAAATCAGCAGTAGTTACGCCATTTCATGTAATGACAATTAGAAGAGAGCAGAGAAGCAGCAGGAGCATAAGAATCCATTGACTACGAAAAATGAAAATGGAGGCCTACCTTCTCAAGAATGCAGATCGCTCAAACTCCGGCATTTCACAATTGTTTGGCAGCCACGTATATCCTTCATAAGAAAAATCTGATCGCTGGGTCAATCTACATGCCCACATTTCTGATAACCACTGTTTACATCCAAACCCAGAATACAAAGGACGCCTGCTGTCTGCAACCCACTGGCCTTTGGCATAATTACAAACTGCAAAGAGAAAAATAACAAATCATTAGATATTGTAGTAGTATTATTTAGAACATTTAGATAACATAAATTTGGTCCACAAAAGCTTCTTAATAATATAATAGATACTAAACAGAAAAGAGAATTCTTTAACTTTTTTCTTTTGCTCCTCTCTTTTGGTATCCTTAACGGGCACAATACATACACAGATGTTCTTAGTTTCACTGAATGCATGATTGTGCAAGTGTTTGCACCACAAAAGAATTGTAAATAGCACAAAATTTTGTTTTTGGGTTGACTAGTTTCCAAACAAGACAAGTGAATTTCTAGGGACCAGGTAATCAACCAAATACAATGCAAGGCATAAGCCACATACTTCCATGGGAAATGATCATTGTAATATTCATTCCTATGGACAAACGCCAAGCAAGCAATAGAGATGCATATTTCATGCCATCCAAAAGGTCCTGAAGGCTTAACTAATAACACTTGAGCTGATGCAAGGAGTAAAAAGATAAAGTAAGACTCTACAAATATTTCTGAATTGAAGGCTGCAATCCTTCTAGGAATTACTTGGTCATGGCACATGCGAAATCAATTAACCAATTACATTAGTTTTACCAAGCAAACAAACAATGGAAAGACAGCAATGATACAGACTCATGTAGGCAAACACTTTTATGTAATTCCTAGAAGGATCAAAAGAGAGGAGTGACCAAGTGAGCTCATAATGAAATTAAGGAAAGCATGATAACAAGAATCTAGCGCAAGCAAATAAAAGAAGAAAATAAACTGCAATCACATACAAAAAGGCTCATAAAATTGGCAGAGTAGCGAGTAGCAACTGTTGCAGTTGTATGAGAATGCAACAGTACCTTTCTTCCTAGTCGAGAATTTCCTATACCCTTTATTTTCTTTCTTTTCAGCAGCATATAAAGTTGTAAAATTTGTTAATTGATTACCTAAATCTTTATGTACTAGTTCTTCTGCTTCTTCTGCAGTGATTTCTTCAAAAAGAAATTCTTCAATATTCCCCTTTGGCCTCATAGACACTGAAGAGTTATTTACAGTATCTGAGTGATACTCTGAACCACAACAAAAATAAATAAATAAATAAATGAAAATAGAAATAAAAGATTGAATCAGAAAGCATCTAATCTTTCAATACATTTTATGATTGGGGAGAAATGCAAGGGCAGTAAATGTACAGATATTTGCATATAAATAATATTTATGGATTCAGAACACGAACCTGAAGATGGCCATGTGAACTGATCCTGGCCCGTCAATAGAGTAGTAATGGAAGGATTCTTTTCACTAACCCAAAGTATGATGGTTGTAAAGATAAGTGTTATCAGAGTGACAGAAAGATGTCTTCCCCTGAATCTGTTATAATTTCCACCTTTCATGTCTACTTTACAATACAAGATACATTGACCCTTAATCAGATCAAATGCCTAATCAACTTTATCTAAACATAAGTTATACAGCAAAAATCCCTCTTCTTTGTCCAGGGAAAAATCTACTCATTCAGGAGGCCTCCAGCTGAATGCAGACAAAATGAGATCAGAAGCATCAAAACAAATAAAAAGAAGGGAAAAAAAAACGTCAATTGACACTAAGGGCAACAATTAATACAGATTGTTCTAGTTAAATACAAGAAAAAGGTACATAAAGTGCAGCATGGACACCACAGAACTAAAGTTTTGCGTCCAATTTGTTCATACAACTGATAAGACATTCCATTATGGATAACAGAACCCAATACACGTACCAGGCACCTACAATGGGATATCTAATCAACATAAATCATCTCTAAGACCACGTAACCTTCGTTAGCAAACCTATACATCAGTGATGTGAGGCAACTAATATTTAATTCGAAGCTGGTCCCTTTCGCAGATACAAAAGAAGTGCAAACATTACACATTTATACCTAAACGAAGAATACATAATACAAACAAGCATGATTACGAGTAAATGGACATAGCATCATATTCATAGCATATTAAAACCAACTTAAACTACTGAAAAAGAAACGTACATTTTCAGTTTCCAGGGCAAGCTAGCACGGTTAAAAAATGATTAAATTTAAGAAATTTTCAAAACCCAGTTGAGAAAAATGCCTTCAAAGAAAGAGAAAATGAATAAAAGAATGGATATTTAAATCATACATTGTGAAGTTGTAAACATGACAATGAAGGTGGAGCTTCAGAGATCTAAAAGGGTCACAAATCGTTCATATTTTTCTAAATAAATGAAAAAGAAAACGAACCTAAATTTGGGTGGCTTCCTTTGGTTCTTAACTTCTTATTGTAGAAATAGTAACGGATCTGCTGAACCACAAAAAGAAAGAGAGAATGTAGTTAATGCAGAACTGCAGAAGATATCAAGAGAGAAAGGGACACTCGTATTAATGGGCAAATTTCATGCAGAGACCTTTTGTTTGATCAAATTTCATTAAGTTATTATTAGTACTTATTTTGTTTGAAGAGTGACGTTGATACTTGATACGTTACGAATTAATAATTTTTTAGAAAAGAAGTTGTTTTGACAGTATAATTCTTTTTCCGTGTTGACATCATCTATTTCAACACGAGTGTCTCTTTCTCTATTTTAAAAAGAAAAAGAAAAAGAAAAAGTTTAGGGGTTGGCATTAACTTAATCAGTTTGAAAATTTTATGATCGAATGCGAACCGAACTTAGGAATTTAACCTAAATCATTTGGTTTGGTTCCTTAAGTTTAGTTGGATTTGGTACGGTTTATATGATTCGGTTCAAGAAATTCAATATTTTTTTTATGTTGGAAAATTTTTTAGACTTTTTACTTGTATCATTTTTTTTTCTAATTCAATTGTAATCACTAATCATTTATGTTTCATGTAAATATTAATATAAAAATAAATTATTTTTTAATTTGATATTGATCTGATTGATTTTTTGGTTCTATTCGTTTTAAACCAAAAAATCAATTGGTTCATATTTTTTTGAACAATTCCGTTCTTATTGCCTGAATTGAACCAACCAACATATTTCGATTTGGTTTTGGGAAAACCAAACTGAATGCCTATACCCTAAGAAAGTCTAATAAAATTAAATGATAACAAAGAATTGAAAATTTTAATATAGTATGATTCAAATCTATTTGATTAAAAAAAATTGAGACAATTTTTTTCTTTTAGTTCTTTTCGATCTAAACTCAAAATAAATGAGAGACAAAAGTTCAATACGAAATAATAAATCCAACATTTTGATCCACTGCCATCATCAACAAAAATTTTAGGTTAGTCCAAATCAATTCTATTCTATTTTAGAATTTAAAAAAAAAAAAAAGAAAAGGAGAAAAAAATTTCAAAAATTTTCGGTTCTTTTCAATCTAAACTGAACTAAATGACAGAAAAATTTCAAATGCAAATGATAAATCCAACATTTCAATAAAATGCCATCATCACAAATTGTGAGTAAAATAAAACAAATGTAATAAAATTTAACATTTAATATTTAAAATCTAAGAATACGTTTTTAATTTTTTTTTTCTAAAAACTTCAAAAGGCACACTATTTCCTTAAACGAATTTAGGAAAAATAAAATTTTTCATATTTCGCTTTTTGTCTTAAACCAAAAATAATTGAAAAATGCAAAAATAGAATTTTCATTTTCCTCTCTTCAAATATTCCATGCGATAATTTTTCTGTTTTTTGTTTAGCAAACACATCTTTTAATTCAAAACTACCAAATTCAAACACCATTTGTATATGTAAAAATAAATTTTAAAAATTTAAATAAAAAAAAAATTATTAGCTTCTTAGGAATTTTAGCGAACACCATGTGTTTATATTAAAAACACCTCTCTATTTAAAAGGGCATAATTGGAAGTTTAATAAGTTGTAGGGTTGTGAACTTGTGCGGCCGTTGCCCGTTAGCTATGAATCCAAGCTGTAGACCTGTTGACTACGAAATATGAATCCGGGATTGAATGTACGACGGCCCACATGCAATTGGACCAAACGATGAACCCGACAGCCATCCGCAAAAGTAAACGGTTTGAACTTTGAAATAACGGTCGGTTTGAAGTCTTTGAAACTTCCGGAGGTTAGGTTTCATTTCAATTTCAGGTTTTTAACTTTTTCCATTGCTTTCGTTTGTGATTTGAGATGTACCAAAGTCCAAAACGACTAATTTTCTTGGAATTTGGTCGTTCAATTAGAAGAATTTAAATTTTTACTCTCACGTAATATTGAAATATATACAACCAAAAATTTATAAAGACTACTGTCTACTTGAGATAAGTTTAGTATAGTACAATCCTAATTTAAGTATAATATAATATAATTCGAATTTTTACCCTCACATTATTTCAATTTTAGGGAGATATATTAAAATATTTTGTAATTAGAAATCTATCGAGACTAATTTAAGTATAATGTAGTACAATTTAAATTTCTACCCTCATATCATCTTAAATTTGGAGGGTTAAATCAGAATATTTATAATTAGAAATATATAAAGACTAGTGTGGCACGGCCTAAATTTTTACTCTTATAATACTGAAAAGATATTTACTTTACTCATATTAATGAGACAAATTTTACTCTCACCTAATTTAATTAATAGGAGAATCGAGTTCCAATCATTGTTGAGACTTGAATCCATCTAGTCAAAGCTCTTATGAGTGCATGGGTTGTGCCAATTGGTTTAATTAAAAAAATTGAGATATAAAAACTTAGGTTTTGTTTGAAATTGAAATTAGGTCATTAAAGTATTTTGTAAATACTAACTGCTGTAAGCCTATAACTATAAAGTTAAGTTGACTTAATTTCACGCTCACATGATGAAAGTTTGATAATATCTCTATTGTTTTTATCAAAATTATTATTTTAAAATTATATGTACTATATATTATTAATTTTTATTTTTTAATTACAGATACAATGTAAAAGATACGGTATTGCGATACTAAATATGACCTTAATTATTATAAAATTAAAAGGGAAAAAAAAGTTATGTTAGATTTAGGGGATTACACCTGTTAGAAGGGCCAGTGTCGTAGTTTCCTAAGTTTGAGGATAAATAAATTGAAAATCCGACAACCATTTGGCGGATCCTGCTACACTGTAACATACCACACTGTTTTGTCCTTTTTGGATTAATTACACTGGAATCCCTGCTTTATCTTAAAATTAGTAAACAATCAGATAATTATAAAATTTGACTCCTTAATCCTGCTTATTTTGATTTTTTAAACTTAAATCAAAAGGTGAGGGTATTTTTTTTTATTAAATCACACACCCATCATCAAAGTTTTAAAAAGAAAATTTACTCCATGCACTTACCTAAACATCAAATATATCCTTAATAAAACTAATTTTTTATTTTTACTAAATTAATTAATTAAAATTATATAAAAAACTAATTGAATTTTTTACATGCCCACTAGTTTTAGTTCCATATCTCTAGAAATTAGCAACTAAATTCTATCACTAACTCAAAATTATCGAAAATGGATTTACCTCCAAATTCTTAGTAAAAGTATCTAAACTTATTCGTCAGGCTCGTAGATGTAAGAATAAACGACGAGCAAGTTGCCAGCCCCCGCTCACTTTTTGATACCTTCTTATTAAATAATAAAAAATAATAATTGGTAAATTAATATATTTTTATTACATGTTGAAATTATTTACTGTATATTGAATAAATATTATGAAAAATTTATTAACTACAAATTAAGAACAAGAGATCAAATTCATACTCATATTTATCATAAAATATGGTTTGTAATTAATACATGGTTTTACTATATATTAAATTAATTAATTAATAAGAAATACTATTAATTTAAATATATTAATTAAAATATAAGAATAAATCAATTTATCGATGAAATTAACTAGGTCATTTGACACAACATATTGTATTGCATTAGTTGCATTGTATTACGGTGTGTGTCATTAAGGTGTATTGAACTGTAATACAATATCATTTTTGGTGCAACATAAACGGTAGTATATGTAATAATATTTTATATCATTGTTTAGATTACTATTAATTTTAAATTAATATTATTCAAATTTTTACTATTTAAGTATTTATTATTTGCCATATTAAATTGTTAAATAATAATCAATTTTTACTTATTAAATGTTATAATATTATTAAGTAATACATTATTTAATTATATTTTTAATATAATTAAAATGTTCTAATATTATTGCATAATAAATTGTAAATTTATGGACTAATGTGTCAATATTTTAAACTTTGTTACTTTTGTGATTTTGTAGCAAACATTAGGGAGTATAATGTTAATAAACCAAGAGAAACATCTCAGCCGTTACAGTTAAATCTAACGGTGGATTAAGAACAGACAAAAGAATGTGGAATGTTACTACAGTAGTAACATAGCTGGACCCCATTCGGCGCGTTTAATCATTGTTGCATTCTAAAATGGGAACCACTATTTTAACAACCTTACGCATCGACGAGTTGGTACTTGGTAGGAGTCAGAGCAACATCCATCACCGATCAAACTACAATCAGAGTAGTAGAATAGTCTTCACCGTACGCCATCATTGCTCACGTATAGTATTATTAACACTTCCTTTCCATTTATTGGCACCTTTCATGGGGATCTCCGAAAGCAGTGGCCGGCACGTCTTCGATCGGCAACTGCGTACGGTCAAGTGAACCAAACCAGAACTGTACGCGTCATCACGTGAGCGGTTGTCACGGTCCAACGGTCCCCACTTCCTCGCACTAACAAAGCCCACAACATCATACGCTGTGGGAACCACGATACGTGCTGCCGGCCATGCAGCGTCTAGAGCTGGCAAAATTTGACACGATCCGATTACCCGATACGAACACGACATAAATAAATGGGTATGGATAGTTAAATTTAACACGATTATTAAATGGGTCGGATCCGGATCAACACGATTTTTTTTCGTGTCGGATTTGGGTTAAAATTCTTGACCCATTTACCCGATCAATGACCCGATTATATTTTCTATTTTAAAATAATTTATATATTCTTATAATTAAAAATCAAATATTAGAGATGATTTTCTTTTTTTTTCTTTAAAAGAGTGAATATAAACACAGTATTTTATTATAAAATTTTACATACATTTAGAGCTTCAATAGTGTAAATGTGTAAAAATTGATAGACATGTATATTTTATAATATTGATAAATAATATTATATATATATATATATATAATTAAAACTTTAATAGTGTAAATGTGTAATATATTGGTAGATATGTATATTTTATAATATCGATAAATTATGTATGTATGTATGTATGTATGTAGTTATGTACATACGTATGTATGATAGTGTGTAAATATTTGATGTAACTTTTGTTCAATATATATATATTAAACGGGTTTTTGAGTAACCCGATTATTTTTTCGTGTCGGGTTTGGGTCTTAATATTTTGACACGATTATTAAATGGGTCAGGTTTGAGTCGATCTAAATTTAACACGACACGAAACTGACACGACACGAATATAATCCGATGACCCGTTTTGCCAGCTCTAGTCGCACCCATCTTTTTTAAGTAAAAAAAGTCAGCATCATCATTTAATATCTTTTTGTTCGTTTAATATTAATTTATTTAAAAAATATATTTTATGAAGTCGGTGTTTGTTTTCATTGAGGCACATGGTGGTGCCTCGTGCTGGCCCTTTCCTGTAAAATTCTCCCCTCCCGTTTGCAGCTTCGCACCGACGCTACTTTATACCTCCACTACTCGCGCTCTTGATTGCCATTTGCCAAAACACAAATCACGAGTCAATTCTTCGTGAAAGTAACATATTTAAAATCATGGGTAATTATTATTTTGCTATTTGTTAAAAATATAGGACAAAACTATCATATTCTACGAAACACCCAATGTTGGTAATTTCTTTATCAGTTCCAACTGTTTTTATAAATAATAAAAACTATAAGTTTCATAAATTATCTAAAATTTTTAGTTGAATCTAATGATTGGATCACAAAAAAAATAAAAAAGAGGTACGAAATAACGGTCGCAAGCTAGCGGAACCCTCAAAATATGTTATAATACTTGATAATAGATGACAACATAATACCAACAAAGTGTTGGCTCCACTGGTAATGGAGTCTCCTTAAGTGGCTTGATTGGGTTTGCTCCCCAGTTCGAGTCGCAGGAAAGTCGCCTTTGTTGGGAGAACCTGTGCCTCTCGGTTCGAGCGGGGATTTCTAGTCTGGGTTGTGGTACGGGCTTAAAGGTGCCTCCCACAGTTGAGGCCCTCCCCAAGATACCTCGTGGTCAAAACCAAAAAAAAAAAAAAATAGATGACAACATAATTATTATTCTTCGTAAAAATTTTTCTTTACAAAAAGTAAAAAAAAAAAAGTGTATTTGCAGGTAGGGCTAGAAATCAAAATTTTAATGAGACCAACAGTTTATAAAAGTAAACTTTTAGAAGTTAAAGTTGAAAATATTTATCATTGCATTAAATGTTGAAGTATTAAACCTGCATAGGCAAATTCATTTTTAAAAAAAAGTTAAGCAAAGACTAAATTTATAATAGTAATGTTAGAGATCTTAATAGTTGAATTTTATTTAAGTCTCAATTGATGCAACCTTCATCTATTAGGGATAGAATATTAATTTTATTAGTTATGAAATTCATTATTCATTAAATAAAATGACGTATAACAACTATTGATATCTCAAACTTAATTCAATTGTTAAGATCTCATACTTAATTGAATATATATATATATATAGATATATATATATATATATATATATAATCATTTTTTAAAGGTTATAATTTTCAATATACTATAAAATCATAATTTAATAACATAAAAAACCGATTTTGTTAAACTGCACGGCTTAACACCATGTCTGCATAAAAAAATTAAAAAGGAGGCCCACACTAAAAAAAGATATACATACATACATACATACATACACACACATACATACATATATGTGTGTGTGTGAGGCCTACTAGCATATGTTAGTCTAAGGATAGCTCTGTCCTTGATTGCAACTAGCCACTAATTAGTCTATTTTTTTAATTATTTGAAGGTAAATTTAATTTAATTTAATCCATATTCAAGTGGCGGTATCATAAAGATCTCTACATGTTTGAGAAACCTTATAGCTTTTAAGTAATTTTTCGTTAAATTTATTAGATACATATGTAATAGCTTTTTTGGAGTAAATATTTCTAAAGAATCGATTAATGTAAGAATCTAATTTTAGTGACACCAAACAAAATGAACCTTGCATTAGTTGCGCGTGTTATATGATCATAAAAATTGATGAATTTTTCGGCTGATTGACTCAATTTAGAAATTATCACATTATAATTTTTTGTACCATTCAAAATTCTCATTTTGAAAAGTACAAATATCAATGTTACAGTATACATTCAAAGCGACATGTTGCCATCAATGATTAGTATCTATAGAATATAATTATGATGGCTCTTAAATATTTAAGGCTAGGTTTAATGAAACCTTCAGCTACACTCCATAATCTAGTCATTTTCAATTTCAAGTGTATATTCATTAGCTTAGCATTGAAGCTTAAAACAACTGGATCAGTGGCAACTTCGATATTATATTCAATTTTCCAAATATAAAAGAACCTCAAGATTGCGATGATATCGTGGGTTCCCCGCGTAAAATTTTACTGCACTCCCACGAATTCAAGGAATAATGGTAATAATTCTTTTTGTTCTTAAAATAATAATAATGGTAATAATAATAAAAATTAATAAATAGATTGATGCCACCAAAGTCTCTAACTTTTTTGTTATCTCAAATAAGATCATAATTTTTCCTTTGGCACCAAATAGATTCCCGAGCAATTTAAGAATGACAATAGTGCAGACTGCAGAGGAGTGATAATCGAGAAAATGGTGGGGATCAAGAATAATAATACAATATGATTCATGAGAAGATATAGAATTTTCCTAGGTGTAAAAGTGAATCTTTGATCCCTCAATGTCCAAAGTAGTTTTTAAAATCAGACTAAGGTAGTGTTTTTTTTATTTGAAATTTGAATGAGTTTGAGTTTTTTTTTTTTTTAAAATTTGAATCAATTCATACAAATATCTAAATGACATGTTTGTTTTTATAATATCTCACATCGCTAGCGAGTGAGTTCTTAAACTACTTTATATGTTATAGGCTTTATAATTTATAAATAGACGCATTTTAGATTATAAAGCCTAATAACAAAATCATGACGGGCTACGTGTCTAAAACAAATAATATTTACTATGTTGTTGGATTCCAACTGTTACAATTAGTATCAAAGTTCACTTAGGACCCAATCCGATGAGTTGGATGAATGTGTTAATTATATAATTTCATTCTATTCAGTTTCCAATAACATCACAAGAACGCGAGATCCTCAAGGGAAGAAGTAACGACTCTTATGAGGATACAAAGTCCTCAAAGGGGGAAGTATGGAAGTATGTAATATCTCACTCGCATGGATGGGTGTGTTAATTACATGATTTCATTCCATTCAATTTCCAATGACCATCACGAGGATGCAAGTCCTCAAGGGAGGAAGTAATGACTCTCATGAAGGCACAAAGCCCTCAAAGGTGGAAGTATATAATATCTCACATAGCTAGCAACTGAATTATTGAACTGGTTTATAAGTCGGGAGCTCTCCTAACTAAATAGAAGCTTTGGGTTGCAAGAGCGATGTGAGGTTTTGGACAGGTTTATAAGTTGTGTGCTTTCCTAAGTAAAATAAAAGCACTTTAGGTGTATTTGAATATAAATAAAATTTTATTTGTTTTTATTAATACAAAATATTTTAAAAAGAGGTCTGATATTTATATCCTTATAAATAAAAATAAAAAGTGATTAGGTTTTGTATTTTATGAAAAAGTATATTTAGTAGAGATATTTTTAAAATATAAATATTTTTAGAATATAATAATTAATATATACTTCTTGTTTAGACATTTTACTATTAAGATAAATCGTGCAAAATTTATTTATTTTTATTCAGATGTAAATATCTGAAAATTAAATATAAATTGTAAAAAAAATAGGTAATTTTTAAAAAAATATAAAATTAATAAATTTTGAGACTTTAGAGGTTCAACAAACAACGCCTAGCATTATGTTTATTACTCATATGAGCCGTACAAAGAATGAGGTCCTCTCTGATACAAACCCAAAAGCTATGCCAAATTTTAGAACATATAAAACGGTAAGGGGTACAAATGCTATTTCAGCATAAATAAAATTTAAACCAGTGGATGCAGCTAAGCAATACCCTTGGCGATATATATATAAATATATAAATAAATGTATGTCTGAATAAATCAGTCGACTCGCTTGAATTGGATAGAAAGGAAAGAGAGAATAATGAGTAAAGAAAGCTCAACTCTTTAGCTCCTAGATCTGCTTCTTCTTCTCTCTCTCTTTCCATAATAAGGTACGTGATTCTGCCGTTTGTACATCTCCATTTCGATTCCCATCTTAAACACCGCATTTTCGTCACTTCGTTTTGTTTGCGCCATTTTTGTTTGTTTGTTTGTTTGTTTATAGCTCAAGAAAATTAGTCAGCTAAACGCTGACGTTTTGGTTTAGCTTTAGATCTGGATTTGTTCTTCGTTTGTAATGTTGATCTAAACAGTTAGTTCGTTGTTGCTGTCAATTAAGTGACTTGAAATGGAGATAATTAAGTGATTGACTGTGATTCCTAAGTTGTTAAGAGTAATAGTATTTCGTTATTATACAATTTGGCGTATGGTTAGTACTTTTTGTCTTCTTTTTTTTTAATTTTTTAAAAAATTTTTAACTTATGTTTTTTGATTTGATCTGCAGGTGTAAGTCCTTAATTTCAAGGACATATTGAGATTAGGGGGGAAAAAAGTAAAAAGAAATTATGGCGAATGGGAAGTATACCAGGGTAGATGGTAGGAGGTCGGCGTCAAGTTACTGCTCGACGGTGACGATTACGGTGTTTGTGGCTCTCTGTTTGGTTGGTGTTTGGATGATGACATCATCGTCATCGTCATCTGTGGTGCCTGTTCAAAATGTGGATGAGCCAGCCCAGGAGAAGAAGAGTGAGGCGAAGGAGCAGCTGCCTGAGAGTAATGAGAGTAGTAGTAATCAGCAATTTGAGGATAATAATGCTGATTTGCCTGAGGATGCCACAAAAGGAGGCAAGAATGAGAAAATCCAAGAAAATATAGAGAAGTCGGATGAAAAGTCCAATGAAGAGAGTAAGTTCGATGATGGATCAAATAGGCAGACGCAAAATGATGATAATAAAACGGGTGATAGGGATTCTAAGACAGATTCAGAAGGTGGAGAAACAAATACTGATGAGAGCGAGAAGAAATCTTACTCAGATGAAAATGGCAATAAATCTGATTCAGATGATGGTGAGAAGAAATCTGATAGAAAGTCAGAGGAGAGCTCTGGAGAAAAAGTTGATGGTCAGGTAGAGGAGAAGGAAGATCAAAATGAAAACAAGGAGTCGGAGAAAAGCTCTGATGATAAAAGGGAGGACGACTCCAAAAACCAGAGTTCAAATGAGCTATTTCCTTCTGGGGCTCAGTTGGAGCTTACTAATGAAACTACCACCCAAAAGGGTTCATTTTCAACTCAGGCAACAGAGTCAAAGAATGAAAAGGAAGCTCAACAATCTTCTAATCAACAAAATGGATACAATTGGAAACTTTGCAATGTCACTGCTGGTGCTGATTTTATTCCTTGCCTTGACAACTTGCAAGCAATTAAGAAACTTCGATCCACTAAGCACTATGAGCACCGAGAGAGGCACTGTCCCGAAGAACCCCCCACCTGTCTTGTTCCTCTTCCTGAAGGGTATAAACGTTCAATTGAGTGGCCCACAAGCAGGGAAAAGGTATGCTCACAATTTATCTGGTGGTTCATTTACACTTATTTTATTTGTTGTTTAGAGAGAATTAATAAACTGTTTCCCTTGCAGATATGGTACTACAACGTTCCCCATACCAAGCTTGCAAAAATAAAGGGGCACCAAAATTGGGTGAAAGTTACTGGAGAATACCTCACTTTCCCAGGTGGTGGAACCCAATTTAAGAATGGCGCCCTCCATTATATTGACTTCATTCAGGAGGTGAGCACTTCAAGTGATCTTCTTCCAACTCCATTATGTATTCAGGTTAATTTGCATATTGTTTTGGCTCATCAATAAATAATCTATATGGTGGTGTCAATTGGATTCTAAACACTTTTTATTGCTGTTATCAATTTTTTTTTTTTTTTTTCATGGATGCTTGATAAATTCATGTTTTTTTACTAAGATCCTGTCTGTTAGAACTTTATTATTCTTTCTAAACCCTTGGCAATTGTTTTGTCTTTGTTCATAACTATCATCTGCAAGCATATTTTAGTAACTCAGATGATGGATTTTTGTATTTGTTTATCGCCTCTTTACTTGAATAATTCGTCTTGCAAGTTCTGCTTGATATTATACATCTGAACTATGCAGTCTGTGCCTGATGTTGCTTGGGGAAAACGGACTCGTGTTGTATTGGATGTTGGATGTGGTGTGGCTAGCTTCGGAGGCTTTCTCTTTGACCGAGGTGTGCTCACTATGTCATTTGCTCCTAAAGATGAACATGAAGCCCAAGTCCAATTTGCACTTGAAAGGGGAATCCCTGCTATATCTGCTGTGATGGGAACAGAGAGACTTCCTTTCCCTGGAATAGTTTTTGATGCCGTCCACTGTGCACGGTGTCGAGTCCCATGGCATATAGAAGGTATATAAGATTTTATCTTATGAAATAGAGTTCATTTATGTCTGTGGCTTCTTCTTAAGTGTGTTTATTTTATGGTACTTAAATATGAGAATTTTTCTAACAAGGTATCCCTTACTTTATAAATGTAAGGGATAAGCTAAAAGAGAAGAAAACACACACTTTAATTTAGTGTATTAGAATTTGTGTTTTTCTATCTTTCAATTTGTCCCTTACCATATTAAAGTAAGGGCTAGATAATGACTCTTTTAAGTATTGATGTTTTATTCTTTGGTATTTTATCGATATTTTGTATTTGGGCTTAGTATTTAGTGTTTCTGATTGTTACAATATGCAGGTGGTAAACTTCTATTGGAGTTGAATCGTGTGTTGAGACCTGGTGGTTTCTTTATTTGGTCTGCAACTCCTGTTTATCAGAAGCTTCCTGAAGATGTAGAAATTTGGAATGGTAATTTTTTTTTTATTACCCTTAAATGTTTGGATGTCTTGGAAAGGTTGATGGATTCTAACAACTAGTACATTTTGTTGGAACTGTTTGCAGCCATGTCTCAATTAATTAAAGCAATGTGCTGGGAACTTGTGTCCATCAGCAAGGATACCATCAATAAAGTGGGAATAGCTGTATATAGGAAGCCCACCTCTAATGAGTGCTATGAGAAAAGATCTCAACAGCAGCCTCCAGTCTGCTTAGGGTCTGATGATCCTAATGCTGCATGGTAATTATACTCTCAAGCTGATAGAAAGAAACTATATTTAATAAATAATAAATGGATATAAACAGGGAGTGTGTCTTGTCATCTAATAAGGGGAAAAACACGATGCAAAATTTTCCATAAGTAACTTTATCCTGATATCTTGACAAACCTTTAATTATATTCTTGTACACAGGCATGTCCCACTACAAGCATGCATGCATAATGTTCCAGAAGAATCATTGAAACGTGGGTCACAGTGGCCTGAGCAGTGGCCAGCAAGGTTAGAGAAAACACCATACTGGTTGTTAAGTTCCCAAGTCGGAGTCTATGGTAAATCAGCCCCGGAGGATTTCACTGCAGATTATGAGCACTGGAAGCGGGTAGTTTCCAAGTCATATCTAAATGGCATGGGAATAAACTGGTCAACTGTGAGGAATGTCATGGACATGCGATCTGTCTATGGAGGGTAAGCAAGATGAACCTTTCTTTCTAGTGGAGAAAATATGGTTTGACTGCTATTTTTCTTTGGCTAAAATGATTAATTCAGTGTCTAATTTTATCTATAATGATAATGTGAATTATCATTGATGTTATGGGATTATGGCCGGGCCAGTAATGGGTTAGATTATAACTGCTGATAATGATCTGTCTCTCTGACTGAAAACTGGTTCTGTTTAACAGAAAATAAGAACAGCAGCTTCTTGTTTCATTCTTCGCTTCAGTTCTCATATTGCTGTTATGCTTGCAGATTTGCTGCAGCTATGAAAGATATCAGTGTTTGGGTCATGAATGTAATCTCAATAGATTCCCCAGATACACTGCCTATAATTTATGAACGAGGTCTTTTCGGTATATATCATGATTGGTGTGAATCATTTAGCACCTACCCTCGAACTTATGATCTCCTCCATGCAGACCATCTTTTCTCCAAGATTAAAAAGAGGTTTGTATTGATATTTCATTATTGATACTTCTAAAATACACTAGAGCATGAGTTATGTTATCTACCTTTGCCTTCTGCTGAAGTGGCAATGTTATCTGGCCCTTGCAGGTGTAATCTAGTAGCTGTGGTTGCTGAGGTTGATCGGATCCTCAGGCCAGAAGGAAAGCTAATTGTACGTGATGATGTTGAGACAATTAATGAGTTAGAGAGCATGGTGAAAGGTATGCAGTGGGAGGTTCGGATGACTTACTCCAAGGACAAGGAGGGCTTGCTTTGCGTCGAAAAGTCCATGTGGCGGCCGAAAGAGTTGGAGACCATCAAATATGCTATTGCGTAAACATGCTTTCCTTTCATAGTGCTCTAAAATTCTTGAGGCCGCAACACTCATGAGATATTAGGTATTCTTTGGTCTCAGAAGTTGGCAATTGCCCAATTCAAAGCAACTGGTCTACTAAGTCCTGTGTATCACTATGTTAAGTAGGTTCCCTTGTTTTTAAAATTTTTTAAATTTTCTTATCCTGTGTAACAATGGAACATGTTAAGTTGACTTGTCAGTGTCCAACCTTTACAAATTTTCTTTCAATTTTTTTTAATTTTTATTTCTTTATATGGGGGTTGGCGTCTGAATTTCCACTGTGATATCACACTCAATTAAATTTTCTAAAAATGAATGCATTCTTGTAATTGTTGATGCCATTTTTGAAATTCTGATAAACTTTCTGTATTAATTTATTTAGTGAAATGTGCTCTTTGCTATGTCTTTAAGCTATTCTTGTCGCATAAACTTCTGGTAAGTAGTTTATTTCTGGGTTTAGGTTAATGTGGTATTATTATATTAGATTTTCAGTACTTGGTTATTGCTATTAAGGGTTTGGTTTGATGAGTGGTTTTTACGATTTTTTTTTCTTTTTTATTTTATGATCATTAATTAGAACTCGGGAAGTAACAGCTGAAAGTGAAAACCTGATTTAAGTTTTGTCCATACTTTACTAAAATATGAAAAGAAATGAAACAAGAAGTTTTCAAGTGCAAGAAGTTTAGGGAGGGTTTGGGTACGGTAGTTGATAAAATATGTTGTTTTTATTGTATTTGTTTGTAAGTTTGAAAAGTAGTGTATATATATTTTGTAAATTTTATTACGAAGGTATTGTTTATTATATAATGATTAAAATAGGCATAAGTTTAAATTATTATTTTATTATATAATGATTAAAATAAATGTAAGTTTAATTTTTTTTAATTTTTGGAGTATGTTTAATTATGTTTAGACATTTCTTTTTCTTTTAAGAATGCAAAATAAAAAGAAATTTAATCAAATAAAATTTAATGGATCTCATAAGTTGTTACATAAAATATTATCAACATTCATACTAATATCTAATTCAAATAAAATAAAAAGTAAAATGCATTACATTCACACTAAATTTATTGTAATAAGCACCATGATTCAAATTGAACATTGAAAGTGATGGTTACAAAATTGATTTTGAAAGTCATTGTTAACTTTCATGTGAAATTATTTATAGTTCAAAGAAAATTTATGTAATCATATACGAGTTTTATTGACTCTTATAATAGAAAATAAAAATAAACTATGAAAAATATGAATTTATTAGATCAAAAATTTTATATTAGAGAGGACGTACAGTAGTTGTGGCAGTATATTATTGTGGTAATATAATAATTAATAGCTTATATATTAGGATGTATGGAGAAATAAGAGACAATTGTCTTTTTGTTAAATTATTAAGGCTATAATATGAAATTTAAAAAAATGTGGTAATTTATTTAATAAGTTGCATATGCAAAAATCCTCTTACGTGCTTTAAAAGTTGTTATCAAAATAGAGAAAATTATGAAATAATCAGCTTTTACAAAATATATCAGACACTATTTTTGTAAAAAATTATGACATAAGCAGTTAATTCAATTTCAACCTCATTCCGAAACGGACCATTAATTTTACAGGTAGTAACTCCCCCATCAAAACAAAAATATATCACAATTCACAAATCGGAAACTATTATAATCAGAGAAATTATCGTTGCATCACTTTTATTTTGCCTTATGTTTATCCAATCACCATAAAATTCTAACATGTTCTTTGCATACCTTTCTTTTTAAATTTGTATCAATTAGTTACTTTTACACTAACATCGTTAAATAATTTAAACGCAATGATAATTTTACCCCTAAATAAATTAAAAGACCATTGTATCTTATAAAAAGCTTTGAAAAATAAAAAATTATAATTATTAAAATACCCATAGTTTTAATAAAAAAAATAAATCCCAAATAAAAGGGCTCAGCTGATTTTTATTAAATTTAGATTTTGTAAAATTTTAATAATTATTTTTATTAAAAAATTATAATTTTATAAAATTTTAATAAAAATAACTGAATTTATTTATTAAACAATATAATTTCACAAAATTTTATTAAAATCACTGAATTTATTCATTAAAAAAATAAATCCCAAAATTTTAATAATTTAGGAGATTTTTATTATATCTAAAAATTTTGTAATTATTTTTTTATTATATTTTTTATTAAAATAATTTTTATTAAAAATTTTAATTTTAATTTTAAAATTTATTTATTTTATTAAATTTAGGAGTATTTTTATAATTATAATTTTTTATTTTTCAAAATTTTTATAAAATAAAATGGTCTTTAATTTATTTATGGGTAAAATTGTTATTTTATTTAAACTATTTAACGATATTAGTATAAAAGTGACTAATTGATACAAATTTAAAAAGAAAAGTGATGTTAATTATATGTTAGAATTTTGTGATGGTTAAATGAATATAAAAGAAAATAGAAGTGGTGCAATGAATGATAATCCCTTATAATAAACTAAGCCTAAAACCAAAGTAAAAATTTCCACAAGAAACAAATGTCAAAACATTGCGTTCTCAAAATTCAATGTATTGGGTTGAATGCGTAGTTATTATTTCGATATTTTGGTTTCTAATAATGTTTTCATGTAAATTATTATTATTATTACGGTAAAAGGGAAGGAAGTTAGATTTAGTCATTGACAGTTAAACAAGCAACTGCTTCACACAGGGAACGAGTCCCAGGGACTCGTTTGATGTAAAATCAACCAAGTTTTTTTTTTTGGTTCCCTCTTCACCAGCCTACTTTCATGGCTTCCTTTCCATTTATTTCAACCCATAAAAATTCCCAAAACTAATCATTCCATTCATTTCTAAGGTCAAAACAAATCAACATAATGGAAGATGATAGCCACGGAAATGGGCCAAATGGGCCCGATGGTGGGAGCCCGGAAAGCCCATGCGTAAAAAGCAGTGGCAGCAACAGCAACAACAATAACCATAATAATAAGGAACAAGATCGTTTTCTTCCCATAGCAAATGTTGGCCGGATAATGAAAAAAGTGATTCCGGGCAACGGAAAAATCTCAAAGGACGCTAAGGAAACCGTTCAAGAATGCGTCTCCGAGTTCATTAGCTTTGTCACCGGAGAAGCATCCGATAAATGCCAACGAGAGAAAAGAAAGACTATCAATGGTGATGACATTATATGGGCGATCACAACCCTAGGCTTTGAGGATTATGTTGCACCATTGAAGCTATATTTAAGCAAATATAGGGAGATTGAAGGCGAGAAGCTTAATATTCCGAAGCAACAAAGATCGGAACAACGAGTGCAACAACAACAACAACAACAACAATCTCATGAACACGAACAACAATTACCGTATAGTAGTGTATATTCTTCCACAAACCTAATGTCTCAGTCACCTTTTATGGCCACTGATCATCACCATCAGTCCTTTCCATTACCTTTCTCACCAAATTCGATTCAAAAACAACTACAACCACAGGACCAAATCGATTCAGTGGGAAACTGGTGAGGAAAAAAAAAAAAAAAAGAAACTAAAGATATGCATATATATTTCTTTTTTCAATTTTTGATATTATAATGTAGCTAAATGAGACACAAGTTTGAATTAAATACGTTCTAACATATTGATAGACGTATTTCAAAAACTTGGTTTAATTTTGTTGATACATATAGTTGATAGTTTTGTTATGAAAAAGGGCCGAATTAACATACTTTAAATAAAATGTGATGTAATCAATTTTTTTAAAAAGAAGGTGTAATGTAATTTTTTAAATTATTTTTGTCCTTTTTTGTCCAAAATTTTCTAAAACAGTATTTTCAGAAATTTGAAACAATTTAGTAAAAAAGTGTGAGGTAATTAAATAGTGTTTGGTTTGGTTCATCTAACTTGTGTGGTCGTGGTCCAAACCCAAATCTTCCATTAGTTTAGGTGTTTTAGTGATTAAAAGAAGCTTGTGGGGCTAAGTGAAATTTACCATTAAAATTAGGTTTCGAAAACACAATATATAAATATAAAGAATAAAAGCAAGCGGCGGTAGTTACTTTGCCAGAAGCAGAAAAAGACAGAAAGAAAAGACAGACAATGGTGTAATACTAAAATTGAGGGCAGGGGTTTCAATCTTTGATTGAAATGATCGGAAGACGAATTTAATTCATTTTTTCATATCACCCTTTATGTTCTTACTAGTCTTGATCTTTATTTCATTATTTTTTGCCGTTGTTATCTGAAATACCTACTTGTTAGAAAACTATGTATTAAGTTGTTACTTTAAATCTAGATTGTTGATATTTTTAATATTGTTAGTCTATAATGTTATCTAGAGAAAAATTTGTACTGTAATCTCATTACTAATATAGTGAAATGTTATGTCAGACTACGCTCTAATGAATTTTCATGATTTAAAATTTTGACGTAAAAATCGGTCTTTCTTGTGGTTGATTTATTGTTTCGGATTATATTAATTTATTTTCTTCTTCTTTATTTATTATAAGCAATTAGTTTTCACTTAATTTATAGCTATTTGTGTGGATTTCTTTCCCAACAAATTATGTGCGTGTATTTTCGGGTTGAGAGCTCCCGAAGTAAAAGGAGAAAGCAGGCAGTAGTTATTTAATTTGGTGCTTAATAATTGTACAAACTAAAGCAAATAGCTTTCTTGAAATCAATTTTCTTTATGAGTTAATAAATTTCTCTTTTCCTCTGTTCGGGTTTCTTAAAAACAAAAGGCGTACCATAAAGCAATTAATATTTCTTGAATATATGGGGATTTATACTGAATTGAGTGGGTTGAAGAAACATATTGACAATGGAAACAATATAGTGGTTAATTAGAGCATGCTTACGTATATGGATATAAAGCAATCTCATTTCTCTATCCTATACAAAGGAGCATTATTATGGATGTTGCTTTGGAAGATACCTTGTGGCTCGATTCATTAACTTGACATGAAAAAAAAGATAAGAGCTTGTACGTTCAGGTTGATCTAAATTAAATGACAATTATCCACTATATATTGATTCTTTGTCACCTATTTACTACTCGTCTATGTTTGGGCAGGAAGGAAGCTAATTTATTTAAAGTGGCAAAAACTTTGAACAATAATAGATAAAAAATTTTTAGGAAAAAACTTTTATCCCAAGGATATAGAGTTTTAATAAAAGGAAATTATTGGAGTCCATACTCCATAGCATTCTTGCCAAATAGGGAAAAAAAGCGAAAAGTAAAAGAAAATTAACCAAAAACAATTTGACAGACATGACAAATTCATGACTAAGGCTCCATTTGATACAGGTTTTCAAGTAGACCTTATTTAAGTAGAGTTTTTATTAGTAGAGCTTTTATAAAAAAAAATTTAGTTGTTTGGTTGTCAATAAGAGTTTTTATTAAAAATTTATAAAATTATTTTAATAGGCAAGTTTTTTAAAGTTATATTATAAAAAAATAAAATAAGATTGTCAAATAAGTGGGGGATATTTTAGATATTTTAACATTAAAAAAAAAATTTTCAACATCTACTCCCAAAAGCCCAAAATTTGAGTTTTTGCTAGTAGATGTAAAATAACTTATTTAAGCTTTAAAATCTCTATTAGAAAAATAACCAAACAACAATAAAAATTATGATAAGAGCTTATGTGATTAAATAAACACTTATGATAATTAAATAAGCCATACCAAATAGGCACTAAGTAGTCTATCATAAGGCATGATGGGTTTTAGTCCATCGCGAGGAGAGATTCCACTAAAAGGATAGATTGAAAATCTATCGTCCACCCCTCTGGATGAAGGTTTTTGCATGCCAAGGTAGTAGACATCAATATAAGTTATTTTATAATTAAATAAATTGAGTTCGCAGATGATAAATAAAGTTGAGTTTATTTTTTAATGTTTAGATTGTAGTAAATTTATTGGATGATTTGTCTTAATCACGTATGTTGACTACATTGAACTAAATTACGTATAAAATTTAATTAACTTTAAATTGACTATTAGACTTATTAAACCTCATAGGCATTTGATTTTGTTGTAAATATAGTTTCATGTTTGAGACTATGATTTTATTTGAGTTACATATGGGTGCGATATACATTTATAGTCAAGATTATTTGGTGGAAGCAATTATGAGCAGTGAAATTAAGATTAATAATATAAAATTTATAAAACATATCTCTTGATGGGTCTTCAATATTTGATCATAGAATTTTCTCTAGCCATAGTGTGTCAACATAATTAGTATACTGAAATTGATCATTAAATAAAACTAATGAATGTTAAGGGACAAGTTGTAATTAAATTCATTGGACTATTGAGCTATCAATTTAATTAATGCTATAGTATAAAGGATTGTTCAGTAAATAAATTAATGTGGTATGACTCAAATTATTATTCGAGGACATTATCTTAGATAACATATAATTATGGAGGCCAATTTCAATTTTATAGTCACGAAGATTTGAAATAAAATAATTGCATTGATTTAATTAATAGCCTAATTATTGCAGTCACTATTGTACGTATGCAAACGATATATAAGTTAGCTCATTTAATTTACTACACCACTACTAGACTAATGAGAAAATAACTAAGTATTTGCAAAACATTGTGCTTGCCAAGGTTGTATGTCCTTCTTCAACCTACTAAGTCTACACTGTTGGGACCCCTTCGAGGTTCTAACCATGGAGCATGCAGATCCCAAAAAAGCAAAGTATCTAATATGCTTGTATATAAGAAAACTTGTATTACTATCACAAGGGGGGCTCCTAGGACAAGCACATGTGATACGCCACCTTGGCTTTAATTTAAATCAAATATTTTTTATTAAATAAAATTAGAACGGATAATATATCTTTTAATTCAAATTAAATATGTTTGATTTAGTAGAATTAAAAGAGATAATTAATAAGCCTTGGGTTTTCATCAAAAAGTATAAAATACTTACTTTTTACAAAAAGAGCAGATAAGTCACAATTTATAAAATAGAAAAAATAAAGTTCTTCTCTCTAATTTTGAAAGAAAAGTTTTTAATTTTTTTTAATATTGATAAGAGTGCCCACATGTCAAGTGCATACCAGACTTGAGTTGTAGTCTTGAAAATCGGTAGTGACAAATCATGACCTAAATTGGTGTGACAGATTATGATCTAGAACATTGTCGGTGATTAGTTTGTGTTTTGAGAGCCTTAATTACTACTATGAGAAAGCAAGAGTACTATTTCTAATTTACAATAATTTTATATATTTTATAAGAGTTGCGATTTAATGATTTTCGGTGCAAAATGTTCCTTTAACCAATACCTCACACCCTAATGAATATTCGATCCTATTACGGGCAACTTATGTTAAAACTTGTCTCAAGAGTATTGTTACAAGGGATGATATTCAATTATAACATAGAGATGATTGGTCAATACAATGAAGTCTCTAGATGTTATTATAATTTTCCAAGACAAATAATAATAACAGTATATGATAAATGAGTAACACATGCGATTAATAATTAAGTTGGGTTTAAAGGGAACAAATTTTTACTTTCATAAAAAAATTGTTGGCTGAGAACTTTCTTGTGCTTGTATTTCTTAAACTAAGGATTAGTTTGGGAATGTTATAACTTTTAAAATATTTGCTATTAATTGTGTTGTAGAAATAATCAGTTGTGAAAAGAATCAATTAAGTATTTGGTAAATTTTATTTTTAGAAGTACTGTGAGTTTTGAAAGCAGTTATGGGTGTTTGGCAAATTTTATTTTTAAACTGCTGAGAGAAAAAAATTACTAAAATGTAGGATAAAATTTACTTATACATATAAAAACATGTACATATAATATTTTTAATTATGTATTATAATAATTTTTACAAAAAATAAAATTTATAATATATTTTTGATTTTTATCTTAAAAAATTGATAGTTAAATTTATAATATAGTGAAACAAATTTAATAACAATTCAACCAACAAATTGATATTAATAAATTTGTATTGATGAATTATAATAAAAATGTATTAAAAATATTGATTTTGTTTCAAAATTGAATAAGGATAATTTTATATTTAGGTAATAATTTTAAGAATATTTATGAAATTATATTAAAGGATAAAATTAATTCTCAAAATCAGAATCTAAAAGTTACCTCTTCTCTACTTTTCAAAATCAAGTATATAAGAGACTGATTTTAACAAAAATGATTTTAATTTTTTTTTACTAAATACTAAAATTAACTTTTAAATTTTTAAAATTACTTTTAAACTTCCAAAAAAGAATCCCAAACGGCCTAAGTAAGCGTATGAGCACGGCAAGACACTCAAAACACTTAAAATTAGATTTTGTTACAAGGAAAAGAGAAAAGAATGAGATGGGTTCTTGTTATGCCTCGTGTCTTGTCTGCTTATGGACATCCATTCGAGGATCTGGAAATGGAATTAGGTTTGGCCTAATCCCGAATTTCAATGGCCCACCACGTCTCCATGTTGAGCCTAGTTGTACATGTCATGTGCTTTTACTTTGGCGAGCACGTGATTCTATGTATCTCACTCACCGCGATTCACGTGCTCTCTCTCTGTTGTGTTCGTGTGATGTCGGTTCCAAATATTTCTGATCCAGAACCAATTTATATTTTGGGGGTGTGGTTCAAGGGACTTGACATTTCCAAAACCCTACATATCCTTTGTTTCCCAAAATTTGGGACGCGTGTCGTAATGAGAATCCTCCAAAAAAATCATACAAGGTTAGTAGTTATGTTAGCCCGCCAAAATTGAATGGTTACTACTTCACTCAAAGACATTTTTTTTAATCATTAATCATATTTTGTGTTACAACTCATTTGTTCTTACTGTTTTCCCTCCTAATTTGGTTTTGAATTTTTCTCATTAATTAACCAATTACGACCGTCATTATAATGATGAACGAAAAATAAAAAATAAATAACATGATTTTATTAAATCGTCTGATCTATTTTTTTTTCTTGTAATAACCTACCACTTAGTATAAATGTATGTTTGGGGTTTTATGAAGTTGTCGAATAATTATGTTTTGACAATCTGCACTCAGAATATGTTTAGTATAATTTTCTGATTTGTATTAAATATTAGGCTTGTGGAAGAACCTTTTGAAAATCAAATTTTTCAAAATTTCTTATTTTGAAATTTACAGTACCAAATTTATCCGAATTTTAACAACAAAGCTCCAAAGATACGCCTACACTGAAATTAGATAATTCATTAATATGTGTAATTTTAGATTTAAAAAAAAAAAAAAAACCAGCACCAATGCTATCAGACTCCATATTCCCTAGCCTCCGGGAATTACATGGCATTTAGATCCCTTTTTGAAATAGAGGATGCAAATGATTATTTCTAGCGATGGGCAGAGAACCGTTGCCGGCCACAAAATTGAATCGTTTGTAAAAATTAGTAAAAAACTGACCGTTTATATGGAAAAAAAAAACTAAAAACCAAAAAAAAAAAATACAAAGAAATTTATGGTTTAAAAAGTGATCCGAAAATTGGACAGAGAATCGTACATTTGGTTGGGTTTGGTTGGGATTATAGTTATTAAAAAATTCGATCAGTTCAGTTTGATTCGGAACCAAACCGAATTGATCAGTTTTTTGCCCACCCCAAATTATTTCCATCACCAGCAATGACTCTGATGCGAGCAAAAAAGTTGACAAATATATTTTTTGTTATTAATATCAATATTTATTTCATTAAAATATTTTTATTTATTATTTATTATTTGATTAAAAAATAGTTTGTATCGAGAGATGGTTTCATTTTTAATAATTAATTAATATAAATAAATAAATTTTTTAATAAAATTGCTCATAATTTTAACTAACATATTATGAAATTATTTACAAAATTAATTATTTCTGAATCTAATCAAGAACTGATTATTTGAAAATTCAATACCATCCCAAATATAAACCAAACAGGCTCTTAGTTGTTTTACCAAACTATTAATGGGTCGCTATTGATAATGAAATATCTCACAAAAATATGTGACTTAACAAAAGGGGATAGGACTGTGAATCCCCTAACATTTGAGAAAAGAAACATAAAGCCCCTTAATATTTAAAAAAAAAACATATAACCCTTATTTTTATTAGTAAATTCAATTTGTTTTAATAATAAATTTATTTTTAATTTGTAATTACTTTTATGTCCCTATAATAAATAAATTAATATATTAACCGAAGACATGTCGTTGATGATGTGTATAATGAAATGAATAACTTTTTATTTAAAATTTAAAATTGAGATAGAATTACCTTTTGCCCAAGTTATCTACTTTAAATTATCAACATACACTTCCCAATAAAAAATAATGAATAATGGATAAAATTAAAATTCACTCTAAAAATAATGAATAATTTGGGCAAAAAGTAACTATATCTTAATTTTAAGTTTTAAATATATACACATGACATGTCTTAAGTCAATATATTAATTGATTTATTATAGGGACATAATAGTAATTATAAATTAAAAATAAATTTACTATTAAAACAAACAGAATTTATTAATAAAAATGAGATTATATGTTTTTTTAAAAACATTAAGGAGTTTTATATTCTTTTTTCCAAACATTAGAGGGTTCACTGTCCTTTTTCCCTTAGCAGAATGATTGAAAATCGTAAATGGTAATAAATAAATTTAAAATAAATATTAATAACTTGAAGAAAAACACACAATCCATGCTTGCTCCCCGATTTTTTTTTTTTTTCACAATAATGAGATTGTTTTTACTCGTTAATCTTGCAAATATATCGTAACACACTTTATGATTTGTTTTTATTTACTGGTACTATACAAAATTGTCATGCTTGAAAAAAGAAATTTTCAAGACAAGTAAATACACTCCCTCATCAAATATTTCCTTGTCAATGGATACTTACAAAAATTAGTTTTTATTTGTCTCCTAGCTTTATTTATGTGCCTTCAGCAAAGAATAAGGTAGGGACAACCCTGTGCCGCATTCTAAATTCATTATTTAATTATTTTTGTGTCAGGAATGTGATGACGAGAAATTGCAAATTTATTGCTTTATCAAGAGTCCGAGCTTTTTGCTTTGTAGCAACGTATTAAGTTACACTGAGATATTAGATCGGACAAAAGGCAATAAATTAATTTGGTTTTCCTGGAAGAGGGTGATTCCTCCAATTATTTACAATAAAAAAGTTATCGGCACCTATTAAATCGGCCTTGTCATGTTCTTGTCTAGAAATCATTTATGTTAAAAAGAAAATTAACCTCTATTTTCCACATGAGAAAAAAATGAACTCTTGATTTCGAGAATAAGACAAGGAGGTGCCTAAAGCTCGAATCATTCAGTGACTTGAATTTTTTTTCTTTTTGTTACGACTTGTGACAATATTTATAAAATAACTTTCTTAGTAACAATGTCCACACAGTTTAGTCCGCATGGATTTGAATGAATAGTGTTCATATAATTTTCTTTCCCTGGCTAATTAAGTTCGAATTTTGGAATACATGGGATAAAAAACCAATTTGAACTTCGCGTTCATACCTTATACCTTGATAAAAGAGTCCACAGTGTGCCTCTCATATCAAATAAGTCATTGTCCTTTATGATGGTTAATCCCTAGCGTGATATTTGTATTTGAAAACTTATCTGTTGTTACTTCATAAAAAATAGGAAATGTTTATTTTGTCTTCATATTTGACAGAGTGATATAGCCAGCCAGCTCCCACAATATAGATACATACATATATATGTGTGTGTGTATTTTTGGTTCATTGGAGCTTCAGCATTGCCTCCCTCTTATGTAAGTGGGCAATAGTATTAGCCAGTCGGCTTTTTCTTTTCAGAACTACACTCCTCAAGCATATGTTTTTCCTTCTTTGAAATGACAAGGACATGGACATGATTGCGGTTTGCCTGTATTTATTTTCTTTACAGTGTACACATAGTCAGGACCTACATGGCAGTCTTTGTGCGAACATATATGACAATCAGGAATTATAATTTTTAAGCTGGGGGAGGATATACATTACTGTTTTAAAAATTTTATTTGAATCACACATGCAAGTATAAGAACCTCTAAATAGTTTAATGGTAAATTACATTCTGTTCCACTAGTACTTAAGGGTTCCAGTTGTTAGGAAATTGGTGGGTGAATCAGGGCCGCGGCTAAAATGAAATTGGAGGAAGAAAATAAAGAACAAATACAAAAGAGGACACCAAAAAATTACGTGGTTAAGCTTTTAGCCTACATCCACGGACAGAAGGAAAATATTTTACTAGTGATATGAGGATTACAAGCATTGTAATATTTTGACTTACTACCCAAAATCCCAATACACCCAATCTCTCAAATCACTATAAAAAGAGCTTATAATTTCAAGCTCTCTAAACTCTCTTTAAATACAAGGAAACTCTTCTCAAAATTGGATGAGCAAATGAGAGAATGAACCCCTCTATTTTTTTAATTATTTATTATTTTTCAAAATTCAAAGTTTGATATTCAAACTTTGAATATCTAGAATTTTGAATTTGATATTTAAAGTTTGAATATCTAGAAGAGACACCAATCTTGACATTCTCTCACTTGGAGATTTGATTGAGAACCAATCAATCTTCACATCATCTTTTCTGTTTCGCCATATTCATATTGCCTACGTTTTTGTTAGGTCACAAGAGGATCTACTCCATACAAATCTATCAGTATTTATCGGCTTGGTCAAAACATCTGCTAGGTTCTCTTTCGTATGGATTTTTTGCAAATTCACATTTTCGTCTTCCACTACTTCTCGAACGAAATGGTACTGTGCTTTGTCCTGGAATGAAAGGCTGGATTCCTTGCAATATGCAAGGCACTCTGACTGTCACAAAACACAAAAAATTTCTCTTGTTTGTGCCCAAGCTCCTCCAATAATCTTTGTATCCAAATAGCTTCCTTGCAATCTTGTATAGCTGCCATGTATTCTACTTTTGTTGTAGATAAAGCTACAACGGTCTGCAGTTTTGAAACCCAGCTTACAGCTCCTCCTGCAAGTGTAAACACATAGCCAGTAGTGGATTTCCTTTTATCAAGGTCTTCTGCAAAATCTAAATTTACATAGCGCCTGACAGTAAATTCTGATCCTCCATAACATAATGCAACATCTGAGTTTCCTCTGATATATCTCATAATCCTTTTCACAGCTATCCAATGCTCTCCATCAGGATTTGCCATGTATCGACTGACTGCTCCCACTACTTGTGCAATGTCTGGTATTGTACAAATCATAGTGAACATCAAACTTCTCACTGCTGATGCATACGGTACTCGAGACATCTCCTTTCTCTCTGCTTCATAGTTAGGACACATACTTGAGGATAACTTAAAATTAACAGGAAGTGTGGTAGAAATTGGCTTACAATCTTGCATGTTAAAGCGCCGCAAGATTTTCTTCAAGTAATTCTTCTGTGAAAGCCAAATCTTTATGTTATTTCTATCTCAGTGAATTTACATCCCTATAATCTTATTTGCTAGTCCAAGTTATTCATTTCAAACTCCCTAGCCAATTGTGCCTTTAATTCTTGGACTCGATCTTTGTTGAGGCTTGCAACTAACATGTCATCCACGTACAACAGCAAAATGATGAAATCATTATTTTCAAACCTCTTGTAATATACACAATGGTCTGAACTGAGTCTATTGTATCCAAGACTCATGATGAAGGAATCAAATCTCTTATACCAATACCTTGGCGTCTGTTTGAGACCATATAGAGATTTGTTCAACCTGCAAACCAAGTTCTCCTTTTCCTTTTCAGCAAAACCTTCTAGTTGGAGCATATAAATTTCTTCTTGCATTGCTGTCATCCACAAAGTAACATCTGAGTTGTTTAAAGCTTCATGGAAAGTTGATGGTTTCCATTCTCTGTTAGAAGACAGTATGCAACATTAATCTCTGTGACATACTCCGAGTTCCATGCTGGTGGTCGTCTCTCATAAGTTGACCGACGAACTTCTGGAGTCTCGGACTTGACTAGTTCTTGTTCCTTGTGCTCTGGTGCTGCTTCAGAAGAATCTGAATCTTCTGGAATATTTTCCACATATACTGACATAATCTCTGACTTTTCTTTTACAGTGCTATCATCCTCATTTCTCCTTTGTAGTTGATCTTTTACAAAGAAAACATCTATGTTGATAATAATCTTGTGGGTAGTGGGGTCCCACAGACGATATCGTTTTACTCCATCAGCATATCCCAAGAAGATACACCTCTTAGATTTTGGATCTAACTTTATTCTTTCTTGGGCATTGTACATCACGTACACATGAAATCCAAATGCATGTAAGTAAAAGTAATTAGCTGGCTTTCCAATCAACATCTCCATCGTTGTCTTCAACTCAATTGCTGTGGATGGCGACCGATTTACTATATAACATGCAGTTTTGACTGCTTCTGCCCAGAATGAATTGTGTAAACCAGCAGTCCTAAATATAGCTCTTATTCATTCTGTAAGAGTCTTGTTCATCTGCTCTACCACTCCATTTTGTTGAGGAGTGTATACTATTTGTTGAGGAGTGTATGCTACTGTGAATTGCCTCTGAATACCTTTTTGCTTACAGAAAGTAAGAAACTCGTCGTCTGTATACTCTCCACTATTATCTGTCCTCAAACACTTGATCATTTGCTGAATTCAAGTTCCGCCTGCGCTTTGTATTCTTTAAATACTGGAAATACATATGATTTTTTCTTAATTGGATACACCCAACGTCTCCTGGAATAATCATGAATGAAAGTCACCATGTACTTCGCACCTCCCATAAATATGTCTGGTGATTCCCAAACATTTGAGTGGAACAAGTCTAGAATGCATTTACTTTTAGCAATAGATCTACTAAACTTTGATATATGCTGCTTACTTATAACACAATGCTCACAAAATGGTAAGCTTACCAATTTGAGCCCCAGAAGTAATTTTTGCTCAGAGAGAATCTTCAAATTTTGTTTTGACATGTGACCAAGTTTGAGATGCCACATCATCGTTGACTCTTCTCCATTTGATGCGATACACGCATCAGCCTCTTATAGTGTTTCTCCTTTAAGCATGAATATATTAGCACCGATCTTTTCTGCATTCATCAATACAAGCGCGCCTTTAACAATATTCATAATTCGTACCCATGACTATCCATTTATTCCAAA
Organism: Citrus sinensis; assembly: GCF_022201045.2. NCBI lineage: Eukaryota > Viridiplantae > Streptophyta > Magnoliopsida > Sapindales > Rutaceae > Citrus > Citrus sinensis. The sequence continues at coordinate 23,025,837 of NC_068562.1, read as the reverse complement.
AACAATAGATTTTTCTTCAGGCCTTTGACATGTCGTACCTCCCCAATTGTGCCAATTGTACCATCAAACATTTTGATTTTGATAGTATCAATACTAGCGATCTCTAAGGCATGATCATCTCCTAAATATACATATCCTCTTGAGATAGGTTCATATGTGTGGAACCATTCTTTCCGAGAGGTCATGTGCCAGGTAGCTCCTGAGTCTATGAGCCAGACGTCAGATAGTCCTTTTCTGCCTTCTGAAACAGTTGTTGCCTCATTGTAGAGAATTTCGCCATCATCCAAGGTACTTGCTATACACCCCTGAGTATTTGATAACTCGTGTTCTTTTCCATTTTTTCTCTTCTGGTTACTCCAACACTCTTTTCTTGATGTGCCCTTTCTTGTCATAGTTGAAGCAGTTGACATTTTTCTTACTTCTTGATTTTGACCTACCATGATTGTGACTCCCATTGGCGGCATGTTCCGTTGATCTCCCTCTCGTCACCGATAGCGCTTCTGCCTGCTGCGAACTTGCCAGTTTGTCTTCCTTGTTTTTCTGTTTGCTCTCCTCATTTAATACGGAGGCAACAACATCGTCAAAACTCAGACTGTCCATTGGATTGTTGTTTGTTAGGTTGATGATGAGTTGATCATACGAATATGGTAGACTTTGAAGTAGAAGCTCTACACGTTCATTTTCCTATATGTTATGACTCAACATTGTGAGTTGTGAAAATAGAGTCTTCAAGGTGTTGATGTGGTCGATCACCGTTGTAGATTTTGTCATTCGAAGAGTATAGAGTTTCCTCTCCAAGAAGATTTTATTGTGCAGTGACTTGGCCTCGTACAATTTTGTGAGAGTATCCCATATTTCCTTTGCTATCTTTTTCTCTGCCACACTGGATAATACTCCATCCACAAGTGCCAAGTGTAGATCAGAAATGACGTTGCCTTCTATCGCGTTCCACTTATCAACAGTTATCTCCATGGGCCTTTCTCCAATTGCTGCTAAGCAATTATTTTTCTTCAATACAACTTTTATCTTCATTTTCCACAACGAAAAATTATTTCTGTTGAACTGCTTAATTTCGTATTTTTCCGCCGTCGCTTTTCACCATGAACTAACTTTGCTAGGATTAGCTCCCACCGTTTCACATGAACAGTAACCGTATATGTGAACAGTTCCGTATACATGAACAATTCTGTATACGTGAACAGTACCACACCGACTCCAAAAAATACAACTAGTAGCTCTGATACCATTGTTAGGAAATTAATGGGTGAAGCAGGGCCGCAGTTAAAATGAAATTAGAAGAAAATAAAGAACAAGCACAAAAGAGGATACCAAAAAATTACGTGGTTCGGCTTTTAACCTACATCCACAAGCGAAAACAAAAGGAAAATATTTCACTAGTGATATGAGGATTACAAGTATTGTAATATTTTTGCTCACTACCCAAAATTTCAATACACCCAATCTCTCAAATCACCATAAAAAGAACTTATAATTTCAAGCTCTCTAAACTCTCTCTAAATATGAGAAAACTCTTCTCAAAATTAGATGAGCAAATGAGGGAATGAACTCCTCTATTTATAGCAAAAATCTTGGCTACTATTCACGCATTTTTTACTTATTTATTATTTTTCAAAATTCAAAGTTCAAAGTTTGATATTCAAACTTTGAACATCTAGAATTTTGAATTTGATATTCAAAGTTTGAATATCTAGAAGAGACACCAATCTTGACACCAGTCCTCCTGTTTATGTCGTGGATGTTGAATTTTTCATATTTTCCGAAATATATTCGGTCCTAGATATCTGATTTATGCCAATTACAAAGCTGATAAGAGATTCTATTACACTTTTTTTTATTGTAAATATTGGTAGATTGCATGCTCACAAATCACAAGCAAACTAGGACACATGAGAAACGATTATTATTTGGTGTAATATATGCACATACCCACCAGCAAGAGGAATAATTTAATGGATAGATTTATTTAAACCCACCAATTTTTTTCTATACATCACCTTTTTAATTAAGAATTTTATTATCAAAATAATTTCTGATGAAATTATTTTATTAGCCCTTTTTTTCTCTTCTCATTCTCAATTCTTAATTCTCATCAATTACTTCATATATTTCTTTTAACTGCAAATAATTGTTTCCGTTTTCGATTGTTGTATGTTTTCGTTTTCGGCTGTTGTAAACTAAGAGAAGCAAAATTTATCTTTCAGATACGAACATAATAAATTTTTTCCAGCCATTAAAGTACATGAAAGAAATTAATCTTTACCAATCATAAAAGTTAGTAAATATCTTGAAAATAAAAATTTATATAGAAAGCATGAGGCAGAGATTTTGTTTTATAAGAAAGATAAAAAAATAAATTTAAAAAAGAATGAAATTGAGATTTTAGTTTACAAAATGTGAGAGTATGCAGTCGTGAGTAGAGAGAGATCAGAAAAGGATAACTTTGAGATTTTAAAATTTTAAAATTTTTAATAATAAATTTATTGAATTGGAGATGAATTTGGTAGCTTCAAAGACTAGAAAATACATAGACTTATTCTCAAGAGTAATCCCACTTATTATAAAGGACTTAGAGGTCTTTGGAAGACGAGAGCCAGCTGATAAAGCTTGGGAGTGTAGCCGCATCAGCTCTGTAGAGTTTTTGAGTGAAGCCCAACAATTGTGACCATGTGAAATCTGGATATAGTCTTGTCCCTTCTCTGCAAATAAGATCTTGTGGGGGTCTCACCACGTTGTCTGCTTTTGGGTTCACAAAGAAAGCCAATGACCTTCTCTCTCTTTCCCCATTCACCACTGCTCTATGCAGGCAGCTCTTGTATAACCCATTAGATAAGGCCTATATCAAACAAATGAAACAATTAAACAAACAAACAAATGAACGACCAAATATATCTGCTGTCATTATGTTTCCAAATTGTTACAAAAAAAGCTGTCACATCCTACATCATATTTGCAACATATAAAGGTCTCAGTGTTTCACTATTATATATGTATAAGAACAACATTTTAAGAAATTTTTTTCATAGATTGTTAATGCTGTATTATAAAACTAGGTAGAAACTACTTTTATCAAGAAAAATAAATTAATTATATGCTAGCAATCATTTAACTGTACTGAGTATATATGGCAGCATATGGTCATTTACTCATATAACATCGTACATTTTTAGAGTACATACAAATTTAAATAGTCTAAATTCAGTCGTGTGTGCCGAACAACCGTCTTTTATTACAATTGTCAAAATTTTTGGTCAATATTCACAAGTTTTTTTTTTTTTTTTGGGTATACTTTTCAACTATTTGGTTAAACTAAAAATCAATTCCTTAACAGAAGATGTAACAAAAAATTTGTAGGCTATAAATGAACAAAAAAAAGTTTTTATCGTAATAACATACAATGATTTTGAGATAATCTAATTCAGGCACACAAAGTTACGTGATTTATAAAATTATACAATAACATGGTGATCATAACTCTAACAATATTCAACTTTTTCGTTAAAAAAATAAGGAAGAAATGAAGAAAAGTTAAGACACATAAATCACTAAAATATTCAAAAATTACCACGAAAGTATCACCAATATTAATGACTAGGGCATCTGATCGAGGTCGGATAGTTTGCCACTTATTATTTGAAAAAACTTCAAGGCCTTCAACTTGTTCTTGATGAAGAATAGTTAAAGAATTTGGGTCATAATGAGGGCCAGTGCCAAGAGTGAGTGCTGAGTTCTTGCAAGGAGGATAAAAGTTGAATCTCACAATTGAGTATCCGTCTTCAAAAAATTTCTTATAATGCTTTCGATCAACCCCCAAGCTCATTGCCAATAGCTCAAAAAGAACTCCCGATAGCTTCCACATTGCTTGGCAGTATTTTTGATAAATCCACCTGCAATATATTTTTGAAGAAATGAAAATTGTGAGTACTAGTTGGTTGAACTGATAATTAAGATCTCTTGAAATGATACATGAAGCCTCCATTCTTATTTGAATCCTACTCATATTAATGCGATAGTTAATACTATTAAATATGTTTTTATTTTGATAAGAATAATAAATTTCGATCCAGTGTTGATCTCAGTTGTGGTGTCTTATAAAAAAAATTACTAATCAGAACATGTAGAAAGATCACCATTGTGTCCAAATCATTAACAGTAATAATAAAAGTGGATAAGGATTAACGTAGTTGAGAATTCGCATTTCACTCATTTACACCTTAAAAAGAGAAAAACCGAATAAATGAACAAAACTTACCTTTTCCTCTCAAAATCTTGACCAAAAACAGATTTGAAGTAGTCAACAAAAAGGGGCTCAGCATCCTTTTCATGGTAATTAAAAGTAAATGTTTCCTTCCATGGCAAATTTGTAGTAAAACGCCCAGCATGAGCACCAGCATACCCCTTTGCCAAACCAGTCTTTATCGGAATGCTGAGCTTTCGCTCAAGAGGAAGCTTGAAAATGGAGTCGGTTTCTTCAATAGCTGCTTTAAGAAGACTTGCATCAACACCGTGGTTGATTACTTGGAAGAATCCATGATTCACACAAGCTCCTCGGACGAGATCGATTGCTTCAGCAGTTGCTCTTTCATCACCACTTAAGAATCCATGTAAGTCTATCAATGGCTCTCTGAGCTCTTCCTGAGCTAACTCCAAGTTTGGCCAAATGAACTCAGTTGGCAAGTTGGCTTGTTTTTGCAACTTGTGATAGTCAAAAACAATACTCCCATTTTTTTGGGTCTGCTCCATCGATGGTTGCGGAAGAACGACTGATGAATCTTTATTGGAGTTCATTATAAGAGGCAATGGAAAGAAAATGGAACAAAACAACCTATAAATAGAACACAAACAAAGATGGCTAAGCTGTTATAAGTTTTTGTGATAAGCACGACAAGAAGATAATAGAAATGAATAAGATTAGATACCATCTATACATATTTATATGAGGATAGTAGAAATGATTAAGATTGGATACCATATTTATATATATATGTATGAGGATAATAGAAATGATTAAGATTAATACCTTTTATACTTCTTTATAGATATATAAGGCAAATAGATTCTGAAAGAAAATATATATAGAAGATAATAGAAATGAATAAGATTAGATATATAAGACAATTTTATTTGGAAAGAAAATTAAATAAGAGTGAGAAGAGAAAGGCCAACGCCGTCCTTAATTGGAAGCAAAGGTTGGAAGATTTTTCAAATGAGAGCCAACAACCGAGACGAGTGGACGCCCTTGAATCTTTTATAGTGTCTCAAATGGTTTTGCTTGTACCAGTCTCTATCATTTGTTGTTACTACCTTTTGTCTGAACTAGTGATATACTTACAATGTTTGGTTAAAAATTAAATTGGCATTGAAAAATTATCTCGTCAATGATAATATAAATTTTTAACTATTACCTAACATACGGTGGTCATCTAGAATGGCTCTTTAATGTGTAAATGAAATGTCAACTGATAAAAAATGACAAAAATGAAAAAAAAATGGCAAATTACCTCAAGCGCCACATCTTTTGGGTAAGAACTTGTGCAAAGATAGGAACAACAATAGATGTTGATGGCAATGCCTATTTTGGAAGTCGGCAGTATTTGAAATCCCTTTTGGCAGATGATATTTGTATGGCTGAACAGATTCAACGATCGGATTCCAAAGATACTAAACTTGACTTCCACAAATTTTGATGATCAATAGACTTTCTATAATAATAATTAAATAAAATAATCCCTTACTAAATATTGATAAGATTCAACAAAAAGATTTGGAAGAAAAAAAGAAATCTGCTGGAAATCAGTTTGATATTTATCTTGCTATATGCACAGCCTTGACCAAAGGCTTAACTAGTGCAAGACTTGTCCACAACGGCTGAGATTATTTTTAGGCCAGATTCTCTCTTTTTAATCATATGTTATTTTCAACAGGAAACTCACCTATTGTTTAGGCTAAATAGCATAGAACATGATTTCTAGATTGACTCCTCTTTATGTATAAATTCATCACTGTAATGTAAAATAGATTAAGCAAGAATTATACTTTAGTTAACTCTTCGGTTTGCATCAAATATTTCATTAAATATTATAAAATTTTTAAATATACAATATAATCCATGCTACGACCTATATGATTATTTACTAAAGTATAATACATTACACTTAAAGATAATTTATTACTCTACAATCCAATACAATGCAGAACAATACACCGAATACACCCTCAATGGTTTAATTTAAAGGGTCATGTTTAAAGTAATGACAAACGCTTCCCTTGTGGACCTGCGGTTTGAAACTGTAGATATCTTTTATTAATTTATATTTTTACTAGTTAAGATTATTTCATATATTTGTCAGACAAATTTTTAAATTGTAATCATTATCTCACATTATCAATTTTCTACCTGTAGTAATTTTAAAAAATTGCATCTATAAATATGGAAAATAAGCGCATAAATATTGGGGATATTTTTATGATTCTCTATAAGTATTGTTGATATTATGGATTAATTAGTTAGTACCATGTGACGATGTCTCTCGCTATAAGAACAATGCAGTTACCCACTGAATCATTATTCATATGTTTGTAGCAATGCATATACATTTCTTTCCATTTTATTGGTACCAAGTTATACCTATAATTATTAGATATGTTTAATTATACAACTCAATATTTCAATTACGCCAATTATAGTAGTCACAATGTTATCAAATTTGGATGGCATTTGTTTTTTATTTGAAATATGAATTGATCTAAATAAGTTTAAATTATGAATAGAGAAAAATATTTGAATCTGAATGACATGTTTTTTTTTCTTTTTCTTTTCTCTGAATCGATAAAAGTAAGTATTAAACTTTTTTTAAACTTAAAAAAAATTAAAAATCAGTATTTTAAAATTTGTGCCCCTTACAAATTATAAATGTTAAACAAATAACAAAATCTTAGAGAACATAAATAAGATAATATATTATATATAACAAAATCATGTTCAATTGATACAATCACTTAATGTTAGTATATATTAATCAATTTTATTGTTGTTTATGATGTTTTACATGAAAAATATTCATTAAAAATTATAAAGTAAAATAATGTTAACTTGAAGAAGATTGAAAGATAAGAATAATAACAGTCTACCATTATATTATCATAAGTTATAGAGATGGGTAATTATTGTGTAAATTTTATTGTACTCTCAAGTGCATAATCTATTGTAGTATAGATTAATGGTGATAAGTGTCTTTCCAATTAGGAAGTAGATTTAATTATGTGTAAGATTAATTTTTCAAGTTTATATGTAAGTTGGATGTGATTTCTTAGTAGTACTGAGATTTAAATTAAAAAAAGATGGCAAGAATAAATTAAGGATGAAACAATTCAAATGAAACATTTGATTTTCTGGATTCTTACTTAACATTTCACCATAGGCTTAATATTCATTTTTAGTTCGAATTAATTTATGAGAGAGTATTTCCACTTCTTATAGTCCTCATTCTAGTAAATATGGTATAAATCACTCATTGTATTAGAGGAAAATAATCTTCTACTGAATGTGGTATTAAGTACACATTGTGCCAGGTGATAATAATCCTATTGTTGACAATGTAGTAAGACTATTCACTAAATAACTTAGATTCATTCTCTGTCAACACGGAGTCAAGATGAGCCACTAATAGTAGAGAAGTGTTTCTTACTAATAAATATAATGTAAAGTACTCATCATGCCAAACAGTAATAATCTTGCACTAGGGAGCCGGTATGTCGTGCAAAATCTAGATAAGGTTATTACAATTTGTCAACGATGAGTCAAAACAATTAACATAAATCAAAGAGAAAGTTAATAAACTTACCAAATTAAGCCTATGGACCATGTTGAAGCTTCACTTTCAACCCAATATTGAAATTACATTGGCCACCCATAATTGAACTAGGGGCCAAAATGATAATTTTATTAAAAATACTTGGAAAATACAGGATAGAGTAAGAATTACACAAAATGAACCTCAAATTAAATTAGTCACTCATAATAAACAAGGGGAAATCCCCTATTTATAGATATAATGGGTAAATCATGACCATCGAACAAAAACAATTTAGATGGTCAGGATTGCACTACATGGCAAGCTCTGATTAGTTGGAACACGTCATCAAAGTTGTGATTTAGTGAATTGCATATATCATACACGCATTTTTGTTCCAATAACATGTTGTGGCATATTGGTCAATGCCACGTCAGCATTTCAATCCAATAAGTAATTGCCATGTATTAGTCAATTCCACGTCATCGGCCAATGCCATACCAGCTAAGTGCCCACCAAAATCCTAAAATTACAATTTTATGTTTTATGCCCTTCCTGAGATTTTCAATTATTTTGAGCTAAAAAATGCTATCTTTTTTTCTGTTGGATTTTTCGTTAATTGCTAAATGATCATAATACCCTTGAAATACATAGAATACTCAAATAATAACAAAAAATGCACAATCAAATTTTAAAGGACTTAAATACATAAAAGCAAAAATGTTAGTGAGACTTGGAGTGCAAAATGATGATTTTATCCTTTATAGATAGATATTCTTGATAAGTGCTTATTTTTCATATATTTTGCTATTAATTTCTCCATGTTTTTTCTTGTTTTGGTCTTAAATATTCTAGTTATTTTAGTTAATTTTTAATTTAGTAAATTATATTTTTATTGTGCTAATTTTTATCTTAATTTTTTTATTCTATTATTTTAGGTATTTTCTAGGATTAAAGAGAAATTAAATCGGAGCATTCATAAAAGAAATCTGATTGAGAGAATTAGAATAGGAAAAGAATTAAAGATTGGGAGACAAAAGTGCACAAGAGATCAAGAATTGGAGAAATAAAGAATATTTTCCAATTAAAGTTGCACGGGCCAAGCAAAATTAATTTTGCACATGGAGCTAAAATTGGAAAATGGAAGTAAAAAGGGAAGCCAAGCCAATTACAAGCGAAGCCATCGCATGGAGCTAAAATTGGAAAAAGGAGATTGCCATCAAGCACGTGAGAGGAAGAAAAGAAAAAAAAAAAAAAACCTTTTGGCCTTAAGCATGGCCAATCAAAAGTGTTTGTGAATGAAGACGAAAAAGGAAGCAAATATTTTGCATGACAATTTAAATGGCAAGCACTTTATGAAAGTGGCGGTTTTGGCTTGGATTTAATTCTTTCCATGCAAGGATTTTAAAGCCACAATTGAAGCATTATATAAGGGCCAAGCGGAAGCAACACAGGGGGGGGGGATTTTTTATTCGGCGGCCACGCATACAAAAGAATTTGCTGCCGCAAAGGAGAATAAAAAAATAGAGGAGGTAGCCGTTTGAATTAATCTCTATGTCTGGTTTTATTAACTTTTTTATTCCCAATTTAATTATGTTAGGCTAGATTTTCTATTTGGTTGAGGGTGAATTCAAAACCCTAAACATGCTATGCAATTAAATTTAAATTCTATCATTCAATTTATTTAATTGAGATTGTTTATATTCTTCTATAATTAATGTTTATGATTTTATTCTCGTCTTGTTTAAGTGGCCAATTAGATAGGATTTGAATAAATTCTATTGTTAGATTAAAATTCTTGATCCGTAATTGTCTTGAGATTTTAATCATAAGTAGCAGGTTGGAACCAATGATTTCAATTGGAGAATATAACCTAGGTTAAATAATCCGAGCTTATGCGTTCATTGCCTATATCAATCTAATATCTTTCTATGTTTAATGCTTCCATTATCTTAAATTTAAAGAGCTTGTTTTAAATTATTTAATGGTTAGAGATTAGGTGAAGAGCTTGTTTCGCCTAACGACACACTAAGGAAAGATTGAGACTAACATAGTTTATTGTTGCCTATAGTTGATAGTTTCAATATAAATTGATGATAGAATTGATATATTATGCGCATGTTTGGTGGTGGTGAATGATCTTTTAACCAAAGTTTTCCATAATTATTATTTCTTTCTCCTTTAATTAGAGTTTTTATTAAATTTTTGTTTTCATAGTTTAATTTCTTTATTTCTTTCTATTTAGTTAAAAATTCAAAAACTCCCCTTTTATTTATAATTGGCATTTTCTTTAGTTAGATTAATTTATATTAATTATTTCTATTATTATTTTATTTTAAGTCTTGCTTGAGAGTTGATAATAAATATAACTAGCATAGTCTTTGTGGGATCGATCCTTACTCGTTCTGTACTAATTATTTATACTAGTAGCAAGGCTTTAAATTTGGTGCACCCTAACGATACTACCAATTCTCTAGCACTCAACACACCTTCCAATCAGCTTATTATTTGTTTATAGTAAACTAAGCGATAATATCCAGCAAAAGTCAAATTGAAATATTTTTTTAAAGGCAATTGTGTTTACTTCTTCAATCAGATTAATGACAATAATCAAATAAAAGTATAAGTGCTAATTATCTCAGCTTTGAAAAGTCACTCCCACATTAACCATTCACATAAATTAGTCAAGTCAATTCATACAAAATGATTAATTATAAAAGCTACATTAATTAAGTCACTTTTAAGAATGGCATGCCAAACTCCAAAACCTCACGAGTAAGAATGACACTTTCAAAAGAAAATAAAGAAATAAAAATAGTCATTCTAAGAAATGATAAATTGAGAGAAAATACTAAAAAAATAGTATATGAAAGAATAATGTTCATAGTTTTAAAAAAATTATGATCTCATGAATTGTTTGTCAAACCAATAATATTATTGGTTGGAGCTTCAGCATTGCCTCACTCTTATTTAAGTGGGCAACAGTATTAGTAAGTCGGCTTTCTCTTGAGAACTACACTCCGCAAGCATACGTTTTTCCTTCTTTGAAAGGACAATGACATGGACATGGTTGCGGTCTGCCTGTATTTATTTTCTTTGCAATGTACACTTAGTTGGGACCTACATGACAGTCTTTGTGCGAAAATATGACAATTAGGAATTATAATTCTGAAGCTGAGGAGAATATACATTACCGTTTTAAATTTTTTGTTGGAATCACACATGCAAGTGGTGATTAATATTAACGTTTAGAGATCACACAAGTAATGAAGTATAAGAACCTCTCAATAGTTTAGTGGTAAATTAAATTCCGTTCCGCAAGTACTTTAGGGTTCCAATCCTCCTGTGTATGTTGTGGATGTTGAATTTTTCATATTTTTATAAATATATGCGGTCCTAGATATCCGAATTACGCCAATTACAAAGCGGATTTAAGAGATTCTATTTGATTTTTTATTGTAGAGAGATGATGGCATAATTTATATACATATTTTATCCTTTATTGTATATTTGCTAGTTAATTTTATTTGTTATTTTTAATTAATTGAATTGTTTTATTGAATAGGAAATTAATTGGAGATTGGAAATAAAAAGTGCAAAAAGAATAATAATTTGGGGAAATATTAGTTGAAGCTGTGATAGAGTTAAGAGCCAAGAGCAATTTGCATTGAAAAAGAATTTCAATTCTCCAATTGAGTTGCACGTTCATAGCATTGCAAAAGGGGAAAGCAATTTAAATGGGGCCCACACTTGACTTTCAAAAGTGGAATTAATGGCTGGCGTTATTATGGAAGCTTTGTTTCATAATTGGAAAAGGATTTTAATTAGTAGACAAAGAGGATTCGGTGGCTAAGCATTATAAAAGAGAGTTTTGGCTTTTGAATGAGGGTGGCCGCCAGAGGAGGAGAAAAAGGTTGGAAGAGACCAGTTGCAGCAGCAATATTTCGGCTTCCCATGGCTGATTTTATTTTTTTTGTTGCTCCCAATTTAAGTATGTCCAGCTAATTTTCTTATACTGAGGTTAAAGATGAAACCCTATTCAATGAAATAATTATTTTATTTATTTATTTAATTCCCATATATGTTCTTTAATGATTATGGTTTTTATTTCACATGATTAATTGAATGTTAATAAAATCTTTTCATCAATTCTGTCATGCATTATTGATTGTTAAGATTAATATTCGATTAATTCTATGCTTGGATCTATAAAGTTTATACATGATTATCTTTGATTTTATGTCTTTCATTAAATTGTTTACATGGAGTGCTTAGGAAACTTTGACTCTTTGTTATTCAATATGTTTACATGAGATTCTTAGATGTCATATTATTAAGCAGAAAAAGAACCTACATTAGATTTAATTACTTGGGCTTAATTGTTATATCCATGAGATGACATAGATTGATTTCGAGTTGTCACTCTAAAATTGAGGATTAATTAATAATTAGATAATTACTAGTTGAATAGTGGTGGATTCTGAAACCTTGGTAATTCTTATCTTATTGAATTCTCCTTTATTTTAATTGCTTCCTTAGTTTAATTGGTTTAATTTTCTTAAAAACTCAATTTGCTCAACTAGGTTAGAATTAATATTAATTTTAGATTTAAATTAGACTTTTTAATTTATAACAATCCCTATGGGATCGACCTCGTTACCACTATTCTATTTCTAGATTCGTGCGCTTGCGAGTATATTAAAATTTTCACAACAAGTTTTTGGCGCCGTTGCCGGGGATTGTGCTAGAAAGTCAAGTTTAATCTAGGTTAATTTGATTTTTCCACTAGTTATAATTTAGGTTGTCTTTTATTTTATTTATTCAATTTTTATTTTTATTTTATTTTATTTTATTTTGAATTCATTCTTTAGTTGTTTAATTTCTTTTTTTTTAATTTCGTTTATTCTCATTATTGTTGGTTTATTTTATTTTATTTTCTTTCCTTGTCTGGTTAGTTTATGAGTGTTTGGGAACGTGATTCAACAAATCGTTTGGTTAAAAAAGAGTCGAAAATTGATAGTAGTCAAGCTAGTTCTTTAGAAGTGATGGATGACCCAAATAGATTATTGCCAATACTTCCACCAGTGCAAGCAGAGAAAACCTTTAGAGAATACTTTTCACCACTTGCAGCCAACCAACCATCTTGTATTGTGTTGCCACAAACTACAGCAACACACTTTGAACTTAAGCCCTCTGTCATTCAACTTTTACCATCTTTCCATGGGTTAGAGAGAGAGGATCCATATTTGCACATTAAGGAATTTCTTGACATATGCTCTACATTCCGTTTTCAAAATTTTAATGATGAGTCAATTAAGCTTCGTATGTTCCCTTTCTCATTAAAAGACAAAGCAAAAGCTTGGTTGAATTCACTTCCTGCTGGATCTATTAGTACATGGGATGAATTGAGTAATAAGTTTCTCATCAAGTTTTTCCCTATGTCTAAAACAAATGCCCTTAGGAGAGAGATAAGTGATTTTTATCAAAGAGAGGGTGAGCAATTTTACGAGTGTTGGGAAAGATTCAATGATTTACTCCTCAAGTGTCCCCACCATGGTTTTGAAAAATGGAGACTTATACAATGCTTTTATAACGGTTTAACCATGTCAAATAGTCATATGGTAGAGTCTATGAATGGTGAGAGATTTTTGAACTTACATGAAGGTGCTGCATGGGATTTCTTTAATTCACTTTCTGAAAATTCTCAACAGTGGGATTTTTCAAATCAAAGGGAAAAATTGTCTCAAGTTTCTAGAAAGGGGTTATATGAAGTTAAGGATGATTTTGATGTGAAATCCACTCTAGCTACACTTTCTAGGAAAGTAGATGCCTTAGCGCTGAACCAATCAATGAATCATCATCCTAGTGTAGCTAATGAGGTTTGTGCTCTTTGTTCTAACTTGTCTCATACAGCACAGAATTGTCCATCATTACCAGCCTATCAAGAGGCTTATTCTGAGCAGGTACATGCCTTACAAGCATATGAGAAAACCCCCAATAATCCATATTCATCCACATATAATCCTAATTGGAGGAATCACCCGAATGTTTCTTGGAAACAAAATCAACCTTTGTCAAACCAAGGAGGACAACAGTTTAACATGCCCAATCAACAATTTGTCCCTCCTAACCAAGTATATCCTCCTGCCCAACAACCTATGTTTCAATTTGTTGCACCCGAACAAAGAAAGCCTTCTTTAGAGGATACACTTCAAAGTTTCATTCAGTCAACCCAACAAGCTTTTCAGTCAAACACTCAAGCTATTCTAAAGCTTGAACATCAATTGGGTCAATTAGCAACTACTGTAGCGGAGAGAGAAAAAGGAAAATTCCCAAGTCAACCAATTCCTAATCCCAAAGGAGTGCATGAAGTTGGATTGAGTTCAAGTCATCAGCATGAAGAAGCAAAATCTGTTATGACCTTGAGAAGAGGAAAATTATTTGACAACAAGGTGGAGGCTCAAACAAGAAAGACATATGTGCCTACTTCTTTAGATCAAGTTCCATCACAAGACTCATCACCAAATGATCCAGAAGAGAGTGGCCCGCCAGCTTACATTCCCAAGGCTCCTTTTCCTCAAAGGTTAACAAAGGTAAAGAAAGGGACTTCAACAGGTGTGATTATGGAAATCTTCAAGCAGGTAAGTATAAACATCCCTTTACTCGATGCTATTAAGCAAGTTCCTTCTTATGCCAAGTTTTTGAAAGATTTATGCACTAAAAAGAGAAATTTGCATGTCACTAAAAAGGCGTTTTTAACTGAACAAACTAGCAATTTACTCCAATGTAAAATGCCACCAAAATTTAAGGATCCTGGTTCTCCTACTATCTCATGTGTTATAGAGAACCAATGTTTTGATAAAGCATTATTGGATTTGGGTGCTAGTGTTAATCTCTTGCCTTATTCTGTTTACATGCAGCTTGGACTAGGTGAGTTAAAATCAACTCCTATTATTTTGCAACTTGCTGATAGGTCAATGAAAATACCTCGTGGTATTATAGAGGATGTGTTGATACAGATTGACAAATTTTATTATCCTGTTGATTTTATTATTATTAATACTCAGCATGTACAGGATCCTAAGAAACACACCCCAGTTATTCTAGGTCGTCCTTTCTTAGCTACAGCTGATGCTCATATTAGTTGCAGGACTGGAAACATGCAATTGTCTTTTGGTAACATGACCATGGAATTAAACATTTTTAATGTTCCTAAGCAGGCACAAGAAGATGATGAAGTTGTTGAAGTAGATATGATAGAAGCATCAATTGATGACTCACTTATTTCTAACCACTGTGACAATCCATTAATACCATGCACAACTGACTCTGGTTTCTTTGTTGATGTTGATAGTGGTATCGAAGAAGTTAATGTTTTACTTGATTTGACTCTTATCATAGATATAATTAAGTGGAAAGAAAAGATTGAGCCACTTCCTCCTGAAGAGAAAATTGAACCATTCAAGTTAGAGCTACTTCCTAAAAAAGTGCAACATAGGTCACATTCTGACATGAAAAATGTGGTAAGATCTAAAGTACTTAAATTATTAGATTTTTATACTACTTCAGATAACTCTCAGGAAAGTATGGAACAGAAGAGATCAAGGCAGTGCGATATTGAGAAGTTTCATTACCATAATCCTTTTATAGATAAAATGCTCCAGTGCTTAGTCAATTATGTTTTCTGGCATTTTCTATATAATTGCTTTGCTTTTCACCAAATTCTTATTGATCCCGGTTGATTTGTTGTTTACATTAATTAGTTAGTTAGTAGGATTTATTTATTTATTTTTTTATTTATATTTCTTCTAACGTTTTCTTTTAGTTGTCATTTTGTTTTAAGCTTTCCCAACCCATCCAGGTGTGTTCTCTCCAACTTTCTTTTTATTATTTAAGTTTTTATTATTATTTTTTCTTTCTTTCATTTGTTTGCATGCATATCTTTTGTTTGTGAAACATTGAGTACAATGTTCCGAATAAGTTTGGGGGTGGGAATAGTGTGTGCTTTGTTTGTTAAAAAAAAAATTTTCAAAAATTCAAAAAAAAATTGTGTTTTTTTTGTTTTTACGTGAAAAGCCAATGATAAGAACTTGATTGACAATGAATATGGTTTTTAGAAAGGGTTGAATATTGTCTTAGTTTATACTTGATTCTTGCGTTAGTTCCTCTTGATTGAGATTCTTTAAACCATGAGCACTAATATCAATTCTTTCATAATTTTGACTTGAAATTTGAGATTAACGCAGCCTGAGTTGAGAATTTTAGATAGAGTAAATGACTGTTTGTCTTTATTCTTATCTCCACAATACAAAATAGTATGCACGGGCGCCAAAGTCAGAAATAGCTACCTATAACCCTTAAAAGTGAAGCTATCCTTGAGTAATTTGGGCCTATGTACCACAAGTATGTAGAGGATAATCTACCATGAGAAGAAGGCTACCTTAAGGGGTAGAGTGAAAGCTCCTGACTATGGTTAAAAAAAAAAGTAAAAAAAAAAATCAAATCAAGTGCATGTGCTGAAAAAAAAAATCAAAAGAAGATGCACATAAAAGCCTGTGAAAAAAAAAAAAAATTGGAGATCAAGATGATAAGATTAGTTTGACCTACTCTGTTCTTTGTTTGAGGCGAAGACTGTTAATGTTGAGGATTTTGGGAATGGATTTGATTGAATTGGTTTCACACACACACTACAAGAATCGAAAGAGAGATGGGATTGATTATTGAATTAAAGTTAGAACTTTGCCAATATTTGAAATTTTCTTTAAGCTATATAATTTTTGCAATCTTTGAGGCTATTTTTCATGTTTTATTTTATTTTTTATTTTATTTTATTTTTTTTAATGATATTTGTGGGTATCATCACTGAAGCCCTCACGAGACTACAACTCGTCCACTAGGGCCGCCTAGGGGTTTAAAGTCTTGTTGCATACGCTAAATGCAATCGCGATTACCTGCGAAAGTGGTTTAGTTAGGATTTACTTTTTGTTTCATTATTTTTATTTTTTATTTTTAGTTTTAGTTTTGCTCGAGGACTAGCAAAATCTCAGTTTGGGGGTATTTGATGAGCATAATTTATATACATATTTTACCCTTTATTGTATATTTGCTAGTTAATTTTATTTTTTATTTTTAATTAATTGAATTGTTTTATTGAATAGGAAATTAATTGGAGATTGGAAATAAAAAGTGCAAAAGGAATAATAATTTGGGGAAATATTAGTTGAAGCTGTGATAGAGTTAAGAGCCAAGAGCAATTTGCATTGAAAAAGAATTTCAATTCTCCAATTGAGTTGCACGTCCATAGCATTGCAAAAGGGGAAAGCAATTTAAATGGGGCCCACACTTGACTTTCAAAAGTGGAATTAATGGCTGGCGTTATTATGGAAGCTTTGTTTCATAATTGGAAAAGGATTTTAATTAGTAGACAAAGAGGATTCGGTGGCTAAGCATTATAAAAGAGAGTTTTGGCTTTTGAATGAGGGTGGCCGCCAGAGGAGGAGAAAAAGGTTGGAAGAGAGCAGTTGCACCAGCAATATTTCGGCTTCGCTGATTTTATTTCTTTTGTTGCTCCCAATTCAAGTATGTCCAGCTAATTTTCTTATACTGAGGTTAAAGATGAAACCCTATTCAATGAAATAATTATTATTTTTATTTATTTAATTCCCATATATGTTCTTTAATGATTATGGTTTTTATTTCACATGATTAATTGAATGTTAATAAAATCTTTTCATCAATTCTGTCATGCATTATTGATTGTTAAGATTAATATTCGATTAATTCTATGCTTAGATCTATAAAGTTTATACATGATTATCTTTGATTTTATGTCTTTCATTAAATTGTTTACATGGAGTGCTTAGGAAACTTTGACTCTTTGTTATTCAATATGTTTACATGAGATTCTTAGATGTCATATTATTAAGCAGAAAAAGAACCTACATTAGATTTAATTACTTGGGCTTAATTGTTATATCCATGAGATGACATAGATTGATTTCGAGTTGTCACTCTAAAATTGGGGATTAATTAATAATTAGATAATTACTAGTTGAATAGTGGTAGATTCTGAAACCTTGGTAATTCTTATCTTATTGAATTCTCCTTTATTTTAATTGCTTCCTTAGTTTAATTGGTTTAATTTTTTTAAAAACTCAATTTGCTCAACTAGGTTAGAATTAATATTAATTTTAGATTTAAATTAGACTTTTTAATTTATAACAATCCCTGTGGGATCGACCTCGTTACCACTATTCTATTTCTAGATTCGTGCGCTTGCGAGTATATTAAAATTTTCACAACAAGAGACGATTATTGCTTGGTGTAATATATGTTCATATATACCTACCAACAAGATACATTATTTAAAGCTACCAATATTTTTTTCTATACATCACCTTTTTAATTAAGAATTTCATTATCAAAATAGTTTTTGATATTTTTTCTATTTTAATTCTCAATTCCTTAATTCTCATCAATTACTTTATATATTTTCTTTTAACCGCAAATAATTGTCTTTGTTTTAGGTTATTGTAAACTAAGAGAAGCAAAATTAATCATTCAAATATGAACAAATTTTTTTTACTAGTCGTTAAAGTTAGTGAAAGAAATTGATCTTTATCAATCATACAATCTAGTAAATATCAAGAAAAAAAAATTTCCATATATAGAAAGGATGAAATAGAAATTTTGACTAAAAAATGAATTTAAAAGAAAGTCAAATCGAGAGTTTGGTTTGTAGAATGTGAGAGTGTGCAATTTTGAGTAGAGATAGAGAAGGATAACTTTAAGATTTTTAAATTTAAAATTTTTTATAATAAATTTATTGATAGAGATGAATACGGTAGGTTCAAAACACTATAAAATACATATTCTCAACAATAAATTTTTATTATAAATTTATTGATGGAGATGAATTTGCTAGATTGAAAACAATATAAAATACATAGAGTTATTCTCAATAATGATCCCACTTATTATAAAGGACTTAGAGGTTTTTGGAAGACGAGAGCCAGTTGACAAAGCTTGGGAAAGTAGCCGCATCAACTCTATGGTGTTTTTGAGTGAAGCCTAACAATTGTGACCATGTGAAATCTGGATATAATCTTGTCCCTTCTCTGCAAATAAGATCTTGTGGGGTCTTACCACTTTGTCTGCTTTCGGGGTCACAAAGAAAGCCAATGACCTTCTCTCTCTTTCCCCATTCACCACTGCTCTATGCAGGCAGCTCTTGTATATCCCATTAGATAATGCCTATATAAATAACATGTATCAAACAAATAAACAAACAAACAGATGAACGACCAAATATATGCCCCGTCATTATTTTTTCAAGTTGTTACAAAAAAAGCTGTCGCGTCCTACATAATATTCGCAACATATAAAGGTCTCAGTGTTTCAATATTATACATGTACAAGAACAACATTTTGAGACAAAATTTTCATAGATTGTTAACGCCGTATTATAAAACTAGCTAGAAGCTATTTTTATCAAGAAAAATAAATTAATTATATGCTAGTAATCTTTTAACCGTATTGAGTATATATGTCAGCATATATACTATCATTTGTATGCGCATTTAGTCATATAACGTCAGACATTCTAGTGTATATACAAATTTAAATAATCTAAATTTGGTTGTATCCCGAAACAACTTTTTTCTATTACAATGGTCATAAATTCTTCGTCAATACTCACAAGTTTTTTGTATCCTTCTCAAGTATTTGGTTAAATTAAAAACCAATGCCTTAACTTAAGATCTAAGACTAAGATAATATTTGAAAAAGGTTAAAAAAAAATTCTGGTTATGGATGAACTAAAATTTTTTTATCGTTATAACGTACAATGATTGTGAGGTATTCTAACTTAGACACATAGAGTTATGTGATTTAGATAGTTATACGATAACATGGTGGTCGTTATCATGCAACTTTTTCATCAGAAAAAAAAAGTTGGGAAGAAATGAAGATAAAATAAAAAATAAAAACATGAATTGCTAAAATATTTAAAAATTACCATGAAAGTATCACCAATAATAATGACTAGGGCATCTGGTCGAGGTCGGACAGTTTGCCACTTATTATTTGAAAAAACTTCAAGGCCTTCAACTCGTTCTTGAAGAAGAATGGTTATGGAACTTGGGTCATAATGAGGGCTAGTGCCAAGAGTGAGTGCTGAGTTGTTGCAAGGAGGATAAAAATTGAGTCTCATGATCGAGTATCCGTCTTCAAAAAATTTCTTATAATGCTTTCGATCAACTCCCAAGCACACTGCCAATAGCTCAAAAAGAATTCCGGATAGCTTCCACATTGCTTGGCAGTATTTTTGATAAACCCACCTGCAATATATTTTAGAAGAAATGAAAATTGTGAGTGCTAGTTGTTGGAACTGATATTTAAGATCTCTTGGAATGATACATGAAGTCTCATTCTTATTTGAAACTTGCTTATATTAATGTGACAGTTAATACAAATCAATAATATATATATATATATTTTGTTTTGATGAGAATAATAAATTTCGATCTAATTATGATCTCAGTTGTGGTGATATTTTAAACATGCATGTTATCTCACGTGTCTATGTATATTAGTACTGTAGTAAAACATAGTTACAATTACATTATTGTTAAAAGAATTACCAACCAAAACTTGTAGACAGATCGGTACCCAGTCCATATCATTAGTAGTCAAGCCACTGGTTTATTACCATTAGCTATTTAAATGTGTAGCTCGACTAGCGAGAATGCGCTTTGTCCGACCAATCACCCAAGAGTTTAAGTATTTTTTTTTTTATCATTAAAGGGCTCTTAAAAGAGCTAAGGCAACACTAATCGGGATTGTGCAACCCCATGAACATCATTAATCAATATGCTAAGCATATTTGGAGGAATAGATTGAAAACAATATAAACCTAAAGGGAAAGAAAAACTATACGAAGCTAGGAAATCCGCTGCTTCATTGGCTTCTCGGTAGATATGCTCCACTTTGGTCAACCAATCGCGCTGGAGGAGAGCTTGAATTTCCTTAATGAGAGTAAAATGCTCATTGATAGGAGGGTTGGAGTTGGAGATTAACTTCATAACACACATGCTATCTACTTCCACGTAAACTTTGCGGAACCCATATTGCCAAGCGATAGATAATCCATGAAATAAACCCCATAACTCAGCTGAAGTCACCGAGCACACACCTAAATTGGCATTGTATCCTACCTGCCACCCACCTCTGAAATAACGAATTAGCCCACCAGCTCCTACCATCCTCGAAGATTTCTTGGCACCGTCTGAATTTAATTTAACCCAAGGCCAAACAGGCGAAATCCAACGAATCCATCTTTCGATACGGGTAGTGCCAGCAGCAAAAGAAAAGGAATGACTTCGTTGAATTTCAGCAGCCCTTACTTTGATGTCCATTGCAATAGCATTGCTCTCCCAATATTCCTTAGTAAAAATAAAATGGTTCCGCCAGTACCAAATTCGCCAAGTAGCCACTCCAAACATGACACGCCAAAGGTTACTGCACGGATACTTGTTTGAAGCTTGCAAATTCCTTGACATCCACCCCACAAGATCAGCATTGAAGAACTCCTTATGATTATGGTCCTGAAGAAGGCGAAGCCACACCGCTCTAGAATAAGGACAGTCACGAAGCACATGGATTGTGGTCTCCAACTCATATCCGCATCTCTCACAATGTGTGTCAATAGTTAACTGTCGTGACGCTAATTCTCCCCTCGTCTTCAAGCGATTATGTAGCACCAACCATATGAAAGTCTTTATGCTCTGCGGGCCTTTCCATGACCATGCCAACCGCCAGATCGTATCCCTTTCCTGCAAATATGGCTGAGCCAAGTGGTCATAAGTTGACTTTACTGTGAATTTTCCATGAGTTGCAGCTGCCCAGTAAGCTTTATCAGCACCATTCCACGCCGACGGGGGATGAACTGAAGCAATACGCATCACTGCATTATGAGATAAGAGGTAGCTGAACTTCGGCCAGTTCCAGGTGCCATCTGCAGTCACAAAGTCAGCCACATACAAATCACAAAGTTCAGGAGGTATTGGTTTCAAAGTAAACGCCGCAAGGGGAGAAGATGCCGTGGCCCAGCAATCCCACCAAAACTTCACTCTTAGGCCATTACCAACATTCCAGCGTAACCCCCGTTTTGCATGATCCCAAACTCGACACACAGACTTCCACAAATGAGAGCCATGCCGAGTGGGAAGAGATTGTGGGATATCCGAGAGTGACACTTTGTACTTTGTAGCTAAGACTTGGGCACAAAGTTTACCAGGTTCCGTGATCAAATTCCAAGCAACCTTCAACAATAATGCGTCATTCATAATCTCCAATCTCTTAAATCTTAGCCCACCAGTCAGGTTCGGTTGACATATAGTTTGCCAACTAACTAAACTCATCTTACGCATTTCGGCAATCCCACTCCACAAGAATCGTTTGCACACTTGATCAATTTTAGTCTTGATACTAGCCGATAAATTAGTAGTCTGCATAGCATAAATAGGTATTGCTTGGAGAACGGATTGGGTGAGGGTAATACGCCCTGCCAAGGACAGTTGAGAAGCAGCCCAACCCGAAAGTCTTTGCTGCATTTTATCCAGAATTCCCTGGTATGTTTGCTTCGAAACCCGGCGATGTAGCAGAGGCATGCCTAAATAGGTACCCAAATTCTTTGTGACTGTATACCCCAGGTCATGCCCCAAACGACCAGCTACAGCTTCGGAGATATTCTTCAAAAAATAGACTTGAGTCTTAGATTTGTTCACCTTTGCGCCAGAACTCAAACAAAATCCTTCTAAGACCGAATTAATGAAAAAAGCTTGTGCACTAGAAGCCTCTGCAAAGAGTAATAAATCATCAGCAAAAAATAAGTGGCTTAGAGGAGTACCCATTCAGGCTAAGCGAATAGGTTTCCATTGCTTTTGTTGGATAGAGCGATAAATTCCATGACTTAGTCACTCGATGCAGAGAACAAAAATATAAGGAGACAACGGGTCCCCCTGCCGAACACCTCTACTAGGGGCAAAATCCCCCGTTAATTCCCCATTCCACAAAATGTTCATCCTATTAGACGTAATGCACTCCATTATTAAGTGGATAAGATCGAAATGTAAAGCTAGCTCCATTAAAGTCTCATGAATAAAATTCCAGTTCAATCTATCATATGCTTTCTCTAAATCAATCTTAATAGCCATTAAACCTTTTTTACCCAGCTTTCGTCGCATAGAGTGGACAACCTCCTGAGCGATGATGATATTCTCCGTAATATGCCGGTCGGGGACAAAACTCGTCTGGTGAGGCCCAACAAGATCAGGGAGTAAGGCTTGGAGTCTAGTCACAATAATGTTGGTTACTATTTTATAAAATACTGTGCATAAACTAATAGGGCGATACATCCTGAAGGATGTGGGGCGCTTAGTCTTTGGAATTAGGACTAGGAGAGTTTTACTAGCCTCTCCTGGGATACTGTGCGAATTGAAGACTTCATTTATACCAGCACTAAAAGACTCACCAACAATATGCCACTGAGCCTGATAAAACCCTGCAGGATAGCCATCGATTCCAGGAGCTTTGAGAGGACTCGTCTGACAGATAACCGCATGAACTTCTTCCTTATCAATTAGCATAGCAAGACTCACCAATCGGGTTTGGTCAATTTGAGGAAAACACCCTTGCACCTGATACGGCTGATAGGTATCCTGTTCAGATCTATATAACGTAGAGAAAAAAGTCACAGCATGGTCTTTAATTTCTTGTGCTTCATAAATCCAATTACCTCCTTCATCCCTAATTGCAGTGATGCGATTACGAGCCCTCCTTGTAATGGTTTTTTGATGAAAAAAAGATGTATTTCGATCCTCATATTTTATCCACTCTCTACGAGATTTTTGATACCATAACAGCTCCTCTTGGGACATTACTTCTTCCAGCTTCTTTTTTAACTTTGTTTCCAGGCGATACAAGCTAATGAGTGGCCTATTTTCCAAGGCTTTCTGAACCCCACCAAGTCGAGCCAACAATTCTTTTTTCCGTTTAAAAATATTACCAAACACTTCACTATTCCAAGTAGTTACCTTGCTTGTGAAGCTAGAGGCTGCTTGAGCATAAGGCATATTTCCCTGCCAATTATCCTGCATAAAATTCCCAAACCGATTGTCTGTCATCCAGGCAACTAGAAACCGGAAAGGCTTTATACTCCCCATTCCTCTACCATTGCGCTCAAAACGAACCAAAACCGGTCGGTGATCAGAATCAACTCTCGGAAGATTGGTGACTGAATAATTATCGAACTTTAGAATCCAATCCTTATTACCCAGAGCACGATCAAGGCGCTTGGACAAACTCCCACGAACCCAAGTGAACCGAGGACCACTGAAAGGCAAATCAACCATTTTATTAGCATGAAACCAAGAACTAAAGAGTGGACAAATCCCGGTGCCCAATTGAGACCCTCCACGTTTTTCCTCAGCATATAAAATTGAGTTAAAATCACCCCCACCAGCCAAGGATCATGCATCGATCTCGCAATGCAATTCAATTGATGCCAAAGCTCATGACGGCGATTTGAATTGGGGCTCGCATAGACTGCTGTGACCCAAGCTTGAGTAACATTATGGGTACTGATTTTTAAATGTATAAACTGATTATGATTTAAGGCAACCTCAACGTCAAAAAAATCACGCCATAACACCCAAATACCTCCAGAAAATCCATTAGCCTCCACACGATGAGAACGGTCAAAACCACTTTTTTTGATAAAATCATCTACTTTTTTCCCACTGACTCTTGGCTCGAAAATTGCTACAATTATAGGATTGTAGTTCTTGACTAAAGCGGAAAAAGTTCGTCTAAAAGTTGGGGACCCCGCCCTTGAACGTTCCAGAATAAAATTGAAATTGCCATAAAACAATTATGAGTAATGGGTGAGCAGGAACGGCTTACGGACTAGGCCCCACTATCATTCCTTCATGCACTCCAGGAGTCTCCTGTACAATCGTGTCATCAGTATCGGACATAATGTCTTCACCTTCATGTCCAACTACAGGTTGAGAATCACCCTCATTATTCACCCTTATGTCAATAACCCCTGCATCTTTGCCATCAGGAGGTTCTGCAAGCTGCTTTGGAGGGAGTTGCTGTGCAGGTTCGGTAACAATTGGTCCACTTGGTGGCTGTCTTGCAGTGGCCCGGTTTCTAAAAGGTAAAGTGACAGCCGTATGTTTTGTGGGATCAAGAGTGGTCAAGTTGAACGTAAATTCAACGGTATCACTAGGCGTGTGTCTCGGGTTAGGATCATTGGTATTATGGGGTAGGATTTTGGTGACATGGGGACCTAGAGTTTCATGCATGGAGCTGGATGCGGTAAGGTGCAGTGGTTTAGGTTTTGGAAACTGTGGTTTGGCCACTTGTTTTCCTTTGGACAGATGGTGATGAGGTTTTAAAGTGCGAGAGGTTTTCAGAGTAGGGTTTTTTCGATTGTTGAAGTGATCTGTAATGGACTTGATTGGTTGCTGGGGAGGGGCGTGTATGGGGTTCTGACTATCAAGCTCCTCCTCGGTTGGTGCATCATGATCTTCAGATAAAGCAGCAAACCGAGAATTAGTATTGAAATTCGTTCGTTGATTCCTCTCCGAATCCGCAATGTTCTCCTTATCTACAACTACTCTTGCTCTCCCTTTTCGCTCCACAACCATCCATGGGCCAAATCTCTCACTGCTGCTGTTGGCCACAGTCGGGACACCGATCTTCTCGACTGGTATGTTAGCTTGTGGGTTGTTCACGGAGTTTGCCTCGTTTATCCCATTCGAAGTTTGTTTATTTAAGCAAACCGTGCTACTGTGACCATACTTACCACATTGATAGCATATAATCGGCAGCCCTTCATATTCAACCTTTTGAATCCTTCCATCCAAATTAAACCGAGACACCAGCGGTTGAGTAAGAGAGACACGAATAGCAATCCTAGCAAATTTGCCCCTTTCTCGCAGTTCAGTACGATAGTCAATTTTAATGACATTACCCACGAGTTGTCCAATCTTTCTTAGGACACGCTTATCATATAAGTGGAAAGCCATTCCAGGCAAACGTATCCAAACAACTGCAGAATCAAGCTCTGTAACAGTACTATCGAAGCTGGGATTCTAAGGTTGGACTGTTAGATAATGTCAAAAGATTACCCATGGCCCCTCAGTTAACACATAAACAGCATCCTCTGGTGAATTAAGACGAACTAAATAGTAATTATTCTCAAGGTCGATTACTGAGAAATCCAAAATCATATGCCACATGACCTTCAGCCGATTGCACAAAACCTTATATCCGATATTCCTCCCCAACAACTTTACCACCACAGAGTTTTGCCAAGGTTGAACTAACTTCTCATGGATTCGTTGAGAAAATTTAATAGTTGGCATGGCACCATTGTCCCCAACAATTACGTCTCCAGGTTCAAAATCCCACTGTTCATCCATCTCAGTATCGTCAAAACTTCTCTGTTGAGTCTAGGGCATGAGTGCATCCTTGAAAGATGGCGGCGGTGGGTTATCCTCATCCATACCATGGCTGCGAAAACGAGCCTTTTTGGTAGAACGATCCTCAGGCAGCGGTGGTGGAATCGTTTTCAATAAACTAGGGTTTTCTGGGGTTTCAAGGTTTTCGGAGCTTTTCGACATCTTCGAAATTGTTTTATTTTTTATTTAAGTACTAATAAAGGATAATGATTAATTCAGGTGAGATTTCTCACCTTCACTCGTCCAAACCTTAAAAAGAAGAATAAATAAACAAAACTTACCCACTGCATTCAAAATCTTGTCCAAGAACAGATTTAAAGTGGTCAACAACGAGGGGCTCAGCATCGTTTTCATAGTAATCAAAAGTAAATGTTTCGTTCCTTGTCAAATTTTTAGTAAAACGCTCAGCATGACCACCAGAATACCCCTGTGGCAAACCGGTCTTTCTTGGAATGCCAAGCTTTCGCTCAAGAGGAAGCTTGAAAATGGAGTCAATTTCTTCAGAAGCTGCTTTCAGTAGACTTGCATCAACACCATGGTTGATTACTTGGAACAAGCCATGGTTCACGCAAGCCCCTCGAACGTGCTCGATTGCTTCAGCAGTTGCTCTTTCATCCCCACTTATGAATCCTTGTAAGTCTATCAATGGCTCTTTGTGCTCTTCTTGAGCAAACTCCAAGTTTGGCCAAATGAACCATGTTGGCAAGTTGGCTTGTTTTTGCAACTTGTGATAATCAAAAACAATACTCCCATTGTTATGTGTCTGCTTCATCAATGGTTGCGGATGAACAGCGGATGAATCTTTATTGGAGTTCATTAGAGAGACATTGGAAAGAAAATGGAACAAAGCAAGCTATAAATAGAACACAAACAAAGATTGCAAAGCTGTAATAAGTTTTGTGATAAGCATGGCAAGAAGATAACAGGAATGAGTAAGATTAGAAAATGATTAAGATTAGATACCATATATGCGTCTGTATAAGAGATATCAGATATCTAAGTGAATTACATTTTGAAAGAAAAAAATATATAGAAGATGATAGAAATGAATAAGAATAGATACCATATATAAAGAAAATGATTAAGATTCGATACCATATATGCGTCTGTATAAGAGATATATAAGTGAATTATATTTTGAAAGAAAAAATATATAGAAGATAATAGAAATGAGTAAGATTAGATACCATATATATATATACACATACATGTGTGTGTGTGTGTGTGTGTGTATAGCAAGAGAATTAGATTTAGAAAGAATATTAAATAAGAGTGAGAAGAGAAAGCCTAAGGCCGTCCTTAATTGGAAGCATAGGTTGGCAGATTTTTCAAAGGAGAGCCAACAATAAAGACGAGTGGACGCCCTATAATCTTATATAATGGCTCAAATATTTTTGCTATTACCAGTCTCTATAATTTGTTGTTACTACCTTTTATATATAAGAGTGATATACTTACAAAGTTTGGCTAAAAAACTTATATTCGTATCTGAAAAAATGTGGCGTGTGATTCCTCATCTATTTGTTGATATTGAAAAATTATCTCGTCAACGATAATATGAATTTTTAACTATTACCTAAGACATGGCAGTCATTTAAAATGGCACTTTGCTATTTTTAGGATTTAGGATTAAATATAGGATTAAATTAATCATTTATCTTATGTCCGGCAAGCTTCACTTTGGATTAGATTAGTGGACCCAAAATCATGGGATTAGTAATCCCAATGTACACATGGATTTAGTTAAGATTAATTTTAAAAACAATTGTCTATTTAATTAACCACAGCTTGCATATTTAATGTAATATTTAACTTAATAATCACAATATTAAAGTAATCATGAAATTAATAATACCATTAATTGATTGCTTATAAATATATATTATTTGGTAACTTTTTGATAAAATAAAATATATTTAAAACATGTAATAAAAAATTAAATTATCTTTAAGTGTACTGAAATTCCTTTTGGCCGTGATAGTTGTATGGCTGAATAGATTCAACGATGGGATTCCAACCATACTCGAATTGACTTCAACAAACTTTGATGATCGATGGATTTTTTATAACAATAATTAAATAAACTAATCTTTACTAAATATTATAAGGTATTTAAATATACAATATAATCCATGCTACAGCATATATGATTATGTATTAAGGCGTAATACCGTACACTTAAAGATAATTTATTATTGTACAATTCAATATAATATAAAACAATACACCGAATACACTTATTAATGGATCTTAAAAGGTCACGTTTAAAGTTAATAGCAACTTCTTCTGTGATTCTTAATTGTATATCTTTTTTACGTACTTTTATTTTTTTTCCTAATTAAGATTATTTCATGTGTTTATCAGACAGATCTTTCAAAATTGTAATCATTATCTCACACCGTCAATTTTCTACATGTAGTGCTTTTAAAACATTGCATCAACAAATATGGAAATTGAGCAAATAAACACATGGGACAATTTTATGATTCTTATAAGTGTTGTTGACATTATCGATTAATCAGTCAGTAGCAAGTGGCAGTGTCTCGCTATAAGAACAATGCAATTACACTAAATCATTATTCATACGTTTATAGCAATGCATATACATTTCTTTCCATTTATTGTACTCTTATTAATTGTTACCAAGCTATACCTATAACCATTAGATATGTTTAACTATACAACTCAGTATTTCAACTCCGCCAATTATGGTAATCAGAATGTTACAAAATTTGGTTAAATAAAATTCTTCTGATTACTCTTAACGAGCATTTTTATTATTACTTAAATATGCTATAGTTAATTAGTAGCTTTAAGCTTACAAATTGTGATACAAAATTTATATCCTAACCAATTATATATATGACCTAACATTATTATAAATTGTTGTGTGATAGCTGGTAACTTAGCTTATCATTTCTAGTTTTCTACCTCACCTAGAATATGTAAGAGCGGCAGACGTATGCCACATAAATAGGGTGGAAATTTTGTATCTGGACTTTATAAATGTAGCATTACTCTAATTATTATAAATAAAGAGGTAAGTAATTACGAAGAAATACGTTCAATTTGGGATACGGTATGAATTGCATGGCTGACTCATAATTTGTCGAATTCGTAGGTCTAGCTCCTACTTGGTTAAAAACTATAGACAAAGTGGCAATAACGGCGAGTTGATGAATTTGAATAATGAGGTTAATTTTAAGGCAAAAAATTAAAATAACAATAAAGTTAATAATAGAAGACAACAAAATAACAATGGTAGTTGTTGACGGAACAACACATGCCACTTAGTTAATGGAATTGGTTCTTGTAATTGTAAGAGAAGAAATGAAATTGAATTATTCTTTTGATTGATTGATATATCATGTGAACATGTGGTCTGTACTGTGCGTTTGGCATCAAAATTTGTATACTTGCTATTCAAACCAAAGCTTGCTCTTTATTTTCGTACTTGGAGGATAGTAATTTTAATTTTGTGGGTACCATTTGGGTTCCATATTTTATTTCAGCAAGGAATTAAGTTAAGTTGCATCTGAAACCTCCAGTTTTAGTTTAATAGATAAATATTTATAACGATATATTGGCTATACTCATTGGTGCTGCACATGCAAATTGAGTTTAAATTTGTAATGATTCTATTGTATCTAAAACTTAATGGTTTTATTGTAGTAGTTAATTCTTTATAAAGATAATGCTAGGTATATTCATTTGATGTTGCACATGCAGGTTGAAAGAAGTTACTGGACTTGAGAGTTTGGCCGGGTATTTGTTGAAAATGGCAGTTCATGTACTGGAAGTTTACTGAAATTATGGGATAAGTTCAGCACTACAGCCACTTGATGCCTTCTTATCTTGTAAAACTTCATACATTTGTTCTTAGTTGCTGGATTTTGTCTGCTGAATTGATTTTGTTTGATATAACTGTTGCATACAACTGTTTTTGGATGGCAGTAGGGATGGCAATGGGGAGGGAAGGGGAGGGGATCAATCTCCTCGTATCCATCCCCAATATTTTGCGTATGTCCTCGTCCCCTCCCCGTCCCCGTCAAAATTATTTAAGAGAATCTTCATCCCCTCCCCGAATAATAACAGGAGATCCCTAAGAGTCTCCGATCCCCGAATAACTAATATATTTTTTTTTGTTTTCGATTTTGAGTTAATCATATTAAAATAAAAAATTCAAATAAAAGTAAAGTTCGAAATATATCTTACATTAATATCCATTACAAAAGTCACATACATAAAATTAGTAAGTAACGCAATATGCAAGGGATACAAACTATCATGAACAAATTAATAGCCTAATACAAAATTGTTACAAATAAAATCAAATTTAAATTTAAAATTAACTTTTTAATGGTGGCGTGGGCACTTTATAAATGTGGACTATTCCCTTTACAGCACAATAGTTAAGTCAAAGCAAATCAAGAGCAAATATTAGATTAGATTAGATATTAAAATTGTGATTTGTTGTGGGAAATTATAACATCTAAAAATAAATAAAAAATAGATTTAAGTTTAAAATATTTAATGAATATTAAAATTAAAAAAAAAGTTTTGGGCTAACAGAATATGTCTGGTCTTTTTAATGTCCTAAATAAAAATTTAGGACTTTAATTAGTTAATTAGTCCTAAAAGTTTAATAATATAAATATTTTGATATTTTTTATTTTTACCAATACTTATAATTTTATAATTCAAATTTTATTATTTATTTACTAGTAATTTTAAAAAATAAAAATTAAATAAAAAATTAAAATGGAGAAATGGGTAGGGGATGGGGATTCCACCTCATCCCTGTCCCCTCCCCGAATAAGAAATTGGGTAAAAAAAATTTCTCGTCCCTTCCCCGAATAAGAAATTGGGTATGAAATTATCCACATACCCTCCCTGAATGGGAAAAATCCCCAAGGGTACCCATCCCCGTGGGGATTTTTGCCATCCCTAGATGGTAGTATTAATATAAGTGTTTTTGGACTTAATAGAATGTATAATTTAATTTTTGGTTCATATGAATTTATACTTGAATTTCATATATAGGAATGCATAAATTTAAATGATATAATTCATAATTTCTTTCAGTATAAATTTATAATCTGTGACAGAAAATATTAATCATAAAATAAATCATAAAAAAATTAATGACAGAAAATATCAATCACAAATTCCATCACAAACTTAGTATTTTACCCGCTAAAATTATCTAGACGATAATTCACATGCGAAAATCAATTTTCCCGCCAAAATTTTAAAATAAAAAAAATTCACATTTTCCTGCCAAAAAATTAAATAATTTATTCATTTTTTCCATGATAAACATATAACATGTAAACACTATCATAAGTTAATGACATATTTTTTTTCTATCATAAAAGAGTAACAAGTACATAGATGATGGATAATTTCACTGTCATCCACCCTCCTTTATAATAGTTTTTTTTTCCGTTATTTATTGCTAGTTTTCTTGTAGTGCATTTGATCAACTCCCAAGCTCGTTGCCAACAGCTCAAAAATAACTCCAGATATCTTCCGCATTGCTTCTCAGCATTTTTTATAAACCCAACTGCAATATATTTTACAAGAAAGTAAAATTGTGAGTACTAGTTAGTTGAACTGATAATCAAGATCTCTTGGAATGATTCATGAATTCTTCATTCTTATATTCGAATCTCCCTCATATTAATGAGACATTTAATACTATTTGTTAATTTTTATTTTGATGAAAATAATAAATTTAGATCTTGTGTTGATCTCAGTTTTGGTAATCTTTAAGAAATATTATGTCATGTGTGTATTTATAGTAGTACTCTACTGTTAAAATGTAGTAATGTACGTATATGTTAATATTCAAAAAATTACCAATTAAAACTTGTTAAATATCAGTACTAAGCCACTGCTTGATTATAATTAGCTATTTAGTTAGCTTACCTAGTGCGGTTAGCCATGAATGCTTTACACCCATGGTAGTTCGAGTAATAATAAAAAATTAAGATTAATGTTTAGTTAATGAAATTTCTCATGTTCTCTCATCCACACCTTAAAAAAATGAATAAATAGACAAAACTTTCCATCTAAAACAGATTTAAAGTTGTCAACAAATGCGGGTCTCAGCATCATTTTAATGGTAACCGAAAAAAAAATGCTTCATTCCATAACAATTTTTTTAGTAAAACGCTAAGCATTAGTGAAGATTACACCTGTGGCAAACCGGGATTTCTTGTAAATTAAGTGACGGAACCAGACAATTTATCTAGAAGGGGGTATTCTCAATAACAGTATCAATATCTAACAATAAGATAATAAAACGAATTTAATAAAAATAATGACAATATTTATAATAATAGCCTCAATTTCGACAACTTTAAAAGAAAAAAAAATAGACATGAATCTAAAGTTTAACAAGGACTCCTCGAATTCTCATTCACCAATTCACTAAATTTTTTTTCTATTATTATATAATATAAAACAACACTATATAATGTACACAAATCAGAGAAACAAATTGACGATGATGAATAATTATACTTTATACTGTACAACAAACAAAAAAATTATTAATTAAATTATTGCAATATAATTTAATAGAAATAACCATCTATAATGATAATTATGAATAAAAGATTAAGAACTAAGAATGCCTGTTGGAACTTAATTGGAAGAGTATTTGTATTTTGGAAGAGGATTTTTATTTTGTATTCACTACAAGAAAAAGTGGTGACAGGAAAAAACTATCATAACAAGGGGTGGAAGATAACGAATATATTCATCATCTATCTACTTGTCACTCTTTTATGACAAAGAAAAAGTTTGTTATTAGCTTATGATAGTGTTTACAAGTCATTTGTCTATCATACTAAAATTCTATGGAGAATGAATATTTTAATCAAATTTTTGGTTGGAAAATTGATTTTTTTTAATTTGAAAATTTGGCGGGAAATTGATTTTCATTCGTAAATTATTATCCGGTTAATTTTAGAAAGTAAATTATTTTGATTGTGATGGAATTTATGATTGACATTTTCTGTCATAATTTATTTTGTTGTGACAGAATTTATGATTGATATTTTCTGTCACAAGATCTAAATTTACATTAATAGAAATTGTGATTAATTTTATTTAAAACTATACATTCCGATATTTGAAATTAAATTACAAATTCAATATGAACCAAAAATTAAATTATACATTCTATTAAGTTCAAAACACTTTATATTAATAACATCCTCATAATAGTGTATAGAATAAGTTAATGAGCATATCAACAGTAAACTTCTAACAAAATCTAAATCTAACTCGTATCCAACAGTTGTATCCAACCAAAGTAATTCACACGACAAATTCTAGCAACGAGGAGCAAATGTTTCAAATTATGAAAGATAAAAAGCCATCAAATCTTGTAGTGGCAAAACTCATCCCCTTCTTACCAAGTAGCCCAGCAAAACTTCGAGTCCAACAATCTTTTTCAACCTGTATGTGCAACGCCAATGGAATATACCTGGCATTACCATTATAAAGTAAAACGCTTTTAAGTTTTATATGAAACAGAATCATTACAAATTCAAACTCAATCTACATGTGCGACATCAATGAATATATCCAACACTATCATTATAAAGAGTTATCTATTAAAGTAAAACTCCAAGTTTCAGATGCTACTTGAATTTCACTAATTATAATCTATAAAAGGAAAATTGGCAGGTTTGTGTGCAGTTTCAAACTTATACCAACCATTTTTTGATGCGCTAATGATTTCAGAATAATGGTTAGGCCACTCCAAATAAATTTTAAATTCATCTATCTCAGCCTAAGTGTATACGGGTCTTTCAATGGAAATGATAACAATAAAGTCAAAATTGCCAAACTTATATAATAATGCAATATATATGGCATAAACCAATCGTATGATACTATTCATCATTGACTCACATCATTCATTGGCAAACTAAGGTTTGTTATAATGTCATTTATGTACCTCAATACATAATAGTCACATTCCAAAGCTTTTCGATTGTTGAGGGGCCTATTCACAATTATAAACCAAAAAGATAATTATAAATATATTCTATTTTAGACTTAAAGTAATAGATAGACGACATTTAGTTAAGGCAATTTGTTTTACTTGCACAAATCTCATCTTTGAACCATAATTCCATTTTTTCTTAGAATCCTCAACTAAAAACAGTGTCATGGCGCTATATGATAAATTACAATGGTGATGTATATAAATCTATTAAAGAAAGTGAGCATGTGAGGATTATGAAATGAAAAGGAATACACACGATTTAATTAGCTATTCTAAATCAAGATTAGAAGAATTGTACTCCTTAGGATCTAAATAAAACACTTATTTTTTCATCACATCAAACACAACTAAAACTAAATGAAAGCTATAATAGAAAAAGGCAAAAAAAAAAAAAGCAATAGTTATAAAGGACAAGCTAAAATGAATAAATAAGGATAAGAACACTTAATTACAATTTGAAATATCCAAACCTGGGATTATATGGCATAAATAAAGAATTGTCCTTTATGGGCTTTTTTCAAGTGCTTGCACAAACCTTCTGCTCTGCTGGGATGGGAAATATCTGGTACCTGTCCAAGATGGGATGACATAAAACCTGGACATATGAGTACAAATGGTCTTGTTCCTTTTTTATTTAGGATAACTTACTCATACAACATCCTGAAGCAATTGAGGCAAAATACCAAAACTTATCATTAGAAAACTATTGCAAAGAAAAACCAAAATCTCTTATGTAATATTTATACTTCAATAGCATTAACTCCTATCACTTGCATCTCCAGCATTTCCATCGCACTCCATCTTCCCAACATGGGCTAGAGTACCTTCTAGCTAAAATACATCATCATCAATCCAACTGGATGGAGCCAAGTATTTGTCACACAATTTGCCAAAGAGTTGCAGATTTGATGGTTGTTTTTGTGCACCGCTGCCACATACCTAGTGTTTCTTAGCACATGTTGCAATACACCGTTTTTCGCATTGTTTCTTTCTGATTTGTAGCCCTTGTTCTTAGGCTAGAAATTGAAAGTTGCTATATACCATTAGCTATTTCTACCTTCTCCTAAAATAATTGTTTTCTAGAATTACTAGGCTTAGGTTTTCCACTGTCATTTGCATTAGCCATTGGCAAGTCAATGTTGAGTATTGGATTTTTTTCTTGGCATGATAGTAATGTTTCTTGTTGCACTTTTTTTTCTTCTTAGGTGTACTCTCATCCTTTTCATCAGTTCTTTCCTTCTTTTCTATTTTTTTTAAGCGAAGATTTCCTCTGGTCAATTGAGTTCTCCAAATTATCAGGCTCCTGTAAAAAACAATATCAAATAGCAACTCAATCATTGTCCTAACATAGTTTATGCACTGAAGTTGGGAAAAAAAGAAAAAGAAAAACACACTAATCTTTAGTTCAACTACATCTATTTTGTCATTATCCTTGTCGTTCATGCAATAATCAACACTAAGGCTAGGAACTACTGGGAAGGTGTAACTTCCCACATTTGAGTGGCGAGGTGTCTTCTTTATTTGTTTGGTGATTTCCTCTGATTGACTTTCGATTGATTTCTTTCAAGCATATAATTCACTCTCTTTAGCATGGCGACTATATGCATGAACTATATGAAAGTACTTTGTAGGGGTTATAAATTTATCAAGCCTTTGCATATGGCCAATTTGAGGAAGCATTCTCAATGATTGTGCAAGTATGTCATTTCTTCGATTTGACTTCAGCGAGCCTTTCTTAGTCTCATTTTTTAGCCTTTTTTTATCACCATCAGAAATAAATAAATAATAACATAATGAATATAATTTGCTTAGGCTAAACCATTTAAAGAATATTTATGTTCATTGAAGTTCGTCACCATTTTGATAAAAAATTTTCTCAGTTTCATGGTCTAACCCCTATTTTTCATTCTCCGAGCTTTGTTCAAAAGTTCACTCTTGTCCATTGAAAGACCTGTTTCTGATCACTGGTGGATAAACAAGAGATTATTTTAGTCTACTCAATAATTATTACCTTAAACAAATTAACTTAGCATAAACTAATAGCTACATACTTACCATATCTTGCATCAATCCAATGTATCCTCTTCGATTAAGTTAATGATTCAACTTGTTGGTGGCTCTTTTCTCCTTAGTAGCATAGCTAACTTTCTAAATAATTTATAAATATTAGGTGTTTATTGTTATATTTACAACAAACAGTAAAAGTGATAAAACCTAAGTTGAAGATACTCATTTGAAACGCATTGGATAAACATTAATCGACAAACTTTATCCAAACAAGTTTCTTGATTTGGAGATAATCAATAGGCTTCTATATAGTTTAAGCATATCAAAATGTATTTAATTTACTCAATTTATTGCATGTAAATGCATATATTAAAGAATTAAAAATACCTTGGTTTTGATCACCTACACTGTAAAAAGCTTAAAGGCCTTGGAATTGAGCAATAAATTGTGGAATTGAAAGATATGGTAGCAAATAATCTAGGATTGAAACAAAAATTCAAAAAAGCATATTAACAAATGATAACCAACAAATCTCTTTCACTTAAATAATTTATATAAACATATTTGGGACCATGTGTGACAAATACGGTAACTTCGCATGCTACTATTATTTTATTATTACATAATAAAAAAAAATGGTTGCCTCACAACTCCTTTTTTTAAGGGGAAAAAAAAAACCAAATCCAAATTACTACTTGGGGGGTTTCGATTGTTTTGACTGAATAAGGACAAAATTTCTCTTATCTTCCTCGCTGGGAAAACAAATGGTCTTTAAAATATTTTATTTGGATGGTAGTGAGTGACCAATAAGTGATCATTATTCTTTTGCGTGAAAATAAAAGAAAGTGATTAAAACATGTAAATCAAGCTTCTAACATGGCCCAATTTTTATTTTTATTGCTTTTGTTTTGCATTTTCCTTTTTTGGGTTTGTAAGTTTCCATATTGATGCAACAATGAGGAAGCATGAGAGGCAAATACCTTACCCCCTGCCTCCTCGCCAAGAAAATCACACACAAAAACATAGAGCAACCTTATCAACAGCTTTACATAGTCTCAAATTCTTTGTCCATCTCCAACTACATCATCTTTAACCTTTACAAATGATAAATAAAAAACCCTCACTCTATATATCTCTATCCCATAATCCAACTTCTTAACTAACCTATCATCTCGATCAGTTAGTCACTTGCTTACAGACTCTCCAAAATACAAACTTTCACTTAGTCACTTGGGGCTCTAAACAAATTTACATGAAGAATGAGAACAAACCTAGAATTGGAGGTTGCATGACAACATCAGGGAGATGAACAGTTTGTGTTGCTTGCGCCTCACCATTCACGGTCATGGTAGCGTGCTTGAATTTGATCAATGGGTTTACGATTTAGGTATTGCTTAATTGTTCGCTTAGTGGTGGTAGTGGCTAATTGTATATAGAAAACCAATGCAAGGAACAGTGGGCCGACTAGGGCTTAAAGGATGATAGTGGCTGATTGATTTACAGTATGATGATGAGTGTGGCTAAGTTTTGAGTGTTGTTTATGAGAGTAAGAGGGATGATGAGTGTGGTGAGTGAAATGTTTTAGTTTTAGGACTTAGAAAATTTTTGTGAAAGTGAAAGTTTTAAAATGTACTGTTCACACAGCTTAAAAGTGTTGTTTACGTTCAAATATAAGAGTCTTTAGTTGTAATATAAGCTGATGAGTGGAGGGTCAAACTATAGAGAATTTAAAATCTAGTAGTCAATTATTAAATAAAGAAAATTAGGTACAAAAAAAATTAATAGGAACCAATCTAAAAAAAGGCTAAGGTTATAGGATCCACTATCGGATTTTAAAATTATGGTCATAACACTCACTCATATTTGTATTTTGCATTTTCTTTTATCAATTAACTATTATGCCATTAAATCCTTAACTAACCATTAGTGTGAATAGATATGTGATCAAGTACCTAATGTGCCACAACTACATTAGAGCGTCGACATTATATCAAAATACTATATAAATCTAAATTAACATGACAAAAAAGAAACCGGTAAAGAAGAAAAATACAAACAAAGAAAATAAACTTTAAGATTCACTTAAGAGAGTAATAAATTCAATAATTTAAATCGTTGAGCTTTACATTTCATCGTACCTTAGAAAATTAGTTGCTCATATTAAAAAACAAAACTCTCATTTTAAACTTTTGAAATATAATACAAGAAAATTAACTGCACAAAAGAACAAATCTTTTTAATCCTCAATCTTTAGCTCCTTTTTCGTCTTCTTCCCCCTCATTCTTCCTCTCCTCATCTTTTTATAGGCAACATCTTCTCCATTTTCTTTTATTTTATTATTATTTAATTTTTGTTACTTATCTATTTTACATAAAAATGAGTGATAGTCATGTTATTTTTTCCTTTGTTACTAATTACATCTCCACAATAATACATTCCAAATGGCTCCATCAATTTATCTTCTTTGTTTCATGCTTTAGGCTCCAATTCCCTCCTTATTCCTGTAATATTTACAATATAAAAATTAACACACTACGAATTAGTTTAACATAAAAATTTATTAGGGGAACATTATGATAATTTTTAGGTTATGAGCGCATTAATCAACACTTTAAGTGAAAAACTAATTATTTTAACCTTATTAAATGTATACTTTTTAGTGTCAATCAACCTTT
Organism: Citrus sinensis; assembly: GCF_022201045.2. Classification (NCBI taxonomy): domain Eukaryota; kingdom Viridiplantae; phylum Streptophyta; class Magnoliopsida; order Sapindales; family Rutaceae; genus Citrus; species Citrus sinensis. The sequence continues at coordinate 22,986,788 of NC_068562.1, read as the reverse complement.
TTGTTTTATATATTTTTTAATTTCAAAAATCATTTCACAATCCAAATGCAATGTTTTGGATTTTAAAAAAAATTACTGTTAATTTTGGTCTACCAAGGTCAACATAAAATTTCTATCACAACATTTGTGCCTAAATTATTTTTATCATATGGATATTATAAAAAAATATTCCATTATATCATTAATCATTTGATAGACCAAAATTATTTCATGGCTTCGATCTTATTTACATGATAAAATAATCTTTGTCATGAAGTGGCTGTCATCTATTATCAATTTTCTTATAGTGATTCTTTAATCTTGAAGATTTGCAAACATTGGATTCTTGTAGACTTTAGGAATTGAAAAAGAAATTAACTAGTTAAATTGTTTTATAGAACAAAATTGGGATTCTAAAGAGAAAACATTTATGCTGTGTTTATTTTCTGGAGTGGGAGTGAAAAGTGTGGATTCCTCTCACTCCAGTGTTTATTTCAACAAATTGGTTCTGGATTGGGAATCCCACTCCGTGGACCCCACCCATTTTTGGAGTGGGGTGTGGGAGTGGGACTCCCATGGGGAGAGGTGGGAGTGAGAATCCATATTCCCACTCCCACCTCTCCCTTTTCTACCCTTTTTAATTTAATTTAATTTAATTTAACTTAATTTAATATTTTATATTTAATAAAATAAATAAAAAATATTATATTTATTTGAATAATATTATTATATTTATTTTAAAAATAATAGTACTATATTTATTTAATATGAATAATGAATAATAATAAATAGTTTATTCTAAGAAAATATTAATTTTGTACTAAATAATATTATATTATTATTTTATATAATAATAAATTTAATATAATTATATTAAATAAAATAAAATAATGTTTCATTTTATATTTACCCTTCTTTTTACCCCTTTTTTATTATATTTAATAAATATTTAAATAATATTATATTTATTTAAATAATATTATTATATTTAACTAAATAATAATTTAGGTTGATTCTAAGTCTAAATTACTAAAAAATAATATTATTATATTAATAGAGAATTAATAATATTACTAGATACTATCTTTATTTAAAAATATAATATTATTATATTTATTTAAAAATATTAGTATTATATTTATTTAATATTAATAATTAATACTAATAAATAGTTTATTCTAAGAAAATATTAATTTCATACCATGTTAATAGTAAAAATATTTCATTTATATTGCCCTAATCAATAATTTTTAATTTATATAATTAAAATTAAAATTAATAAAAATTGTGATGTTCATAATTAAGAATATTAATAATTATTATAAATTTACAAATATAATAAAATAAATTTTTATTCATTAAATATATTTTTTATTAACTTTGTAATTAAAAACTATAATTCTTTAAATAAGGATAAAATTGTAATTTGAAACTATTTACTCCAAATCCAAGAAAAAGTAAACACATAAATTGAATTCTAATCTCCATTCCATGCTTCCATTTCAGTGTAAGTAAACAACATACTCTCACTCCCACTACATACTCCCAATTCTAGGATTCCCACTTCTCAGGATTCCCACTCCAATCCAAAAAGTAAACGTTAATTTAGTTAAATGCATAGTCGCCAACTCTTGTAATGATTTAAAGAAAGTAGATATTTTGTACTTTCATAATAGGACAGAGTTTAACTTGGGACTTCTTTAAAGAAATTACTAGGGGCATAAATGAATATAATTAATATTAAGATTAATTACATGGATGAATGAGTAATTGAATTTAAGAAGAACTTTTAATTCGAAGGACTCTATCCCCTTGTAGTCACTGCTTGGGTCTGTCATTACTTGTAATGATGAAATTTTGTTCTAAGAGGAATATTGAAAATGGAGTCAATTTCTTCATAAACTAATACTTGCATCAATACCATGGTTGATCACTTGGAAGGATCCATGGTTCAAACAAGCTCCTCGAATGAGCCTGATGGCTTCAACATTGCTCTTCCATCACCAGTAATGAATCCTTGTAAGTCTATCAATGGCTCATTGACCTCTTCTTGAGCTAACTCCAAGTTTAGCCAAATGAATTCAGTTGGCAAGTGGCTTGTTTTTTCAATTTGGTAAAGTCAAAAACTATACTTCCATTTAAATGTGTCTGGGAAGAGCCAACTGATGAATCATTATTGGATTTCATTATAAGAGAGTTTAATTTCACTAATAATAATCCTTTAATGTAATTTTCTCTAGTTATACAACTATATTACAAAAATGAGGTATGAAAAGCAGTGCTCTTTGTGAAAAATGCCCGGGCCTGTCCTGTATAACACAACTATTGCTGAAACATAGGCCCAAAGCAACTCCAAACAACTACCAAAAGCTCCATGAAATCTAGCACTTGCAGAATGCCCAAAGTGTAGGGCCGTGATTTCCTTTTGATAAACCATTATTGCCTAGCTCAATCCAAATGATGCACGCCAAAAGTTGTAATTATTGGAGTTGGGAGATTGCCACTTTCCCCCTATAGTAATTAACATATACTATTTATCTCCCTGTTATTTTTATAATGGCTAAAAACTTCATGACAGCATAAGTTTACAATAGTACCCTTATTTTCAACTACTCCTTTATTTACATTTATTATAAATTAAATAAAAAAAAGGACAAACACACCCCCAACGTTTAAGCAAAGGGACAAAAACCCCCTTAACGTTTCAAAAAAGACATTTACACCCTCGTTTATTATAATTTTACTATTATACCCTTTTCGCATATAAAAAACTTATTAGATTATCCAATTTGTCTATAAATTGTTAATAAAATTATAAATATACCCTCATTGTCTCATTCTTCTATTTAAATTTTTATCAATAACCAATTTTCAAAAAAGACATTTACACACTTAAAAAAAATTGTAAATAAATTATAATTTTAAAAATAAAATTAGTTATTAATACCATAATAAATAACATAGAAAATTAGTTATAAACATACAAGTTTAAATGATTGACATGTGGAGAATTGTTAAATATACAAGTTTAAAGTTTAAATAAAATTGGTTATTAATAACCAATTTTATTTTTAAAATTATAATTTTTTTACAATTTTTTTACGTGTATAGTTTTTTTTTTAAAATTAGTTATTGATAAAAATTTAAATAGAGGAATTGGGCAATGAGGGTATATTTATAATTGTTTTTATAATATCCAACTTGTCTATTTATAATTTTATTAACAATATATAGACAAATTGGATAATCTAATAATTTTTTTTATATGCTAGAAGGGTATAATGGTAAAATTATAATAAATTAGGGTGTAAATGTCTTTTTTAAAACTTTAGGAGGGTTTTTGTCCCTTTGCCTAAACGTTGGGGGTGTGTTTGTCCTTTTCCCTTAAATAAATCACATGAATAGAAACTAAATAAAAAAAATTAAGTATTAAAAACAAGAAATATATGTTTTGATATGAGCAAAAAAATTAATAATAAAAATTTTTTCTTGTAATTATTTATTTTGTGAACATTTTCTTATAATAAATATTTTGTAATATTTTAAAATTAAATGTAAAAAGTATAGGCAAAATATTTTATTATTTATCTTATAATAAACTTTTATTTTTCATTCAAGTTTTCTTATAATAATTTTTTATCATTTTATAATAATTTTCTTATATATTTATTATAAAAAAAATTTCACAAAATAAATAAGTACAAGAAAAAAAATTTATTCTTAATTTTTTTGCTCATATCAAAATATCTATTTCTTATTTTTAATGCTTAATTTTTTATTTAGTTTCTATTCATGTGATTTATTTAATTTATAATAAATATAAATAAAAGATTAGTTGAAAATAAGGGTAATATTATAAATTTATGCTATCAAGGAAGTTTTTGACCATTATAAAAATAATAGAGGAGAAAATAATATATGTTGCTAACTGTAGGGGGAAAAGTGGCAATCTCGCTATTGGCACTATGCATACCCAACAATTGAAAGAAAAATGATATGCTGAAGCTACGCATAAATTGTCAAATCAAGAGGAACATAACCTCCTAGACAAAAGAAGCACAATTGCTGAAATGCCGAATATGGACTTATGATCCTAAATTTCGCAAAGCCGGCTAAGATCCAAATATCTGATCATAAATACCCACAAAAACTCGAAACCCAAAATTTATGGCACCGACTCCTCAAGCGGTCGTGCACATGCGGACCTACGCCATTGTAGTAGGGAAGGCAGCTCGTGGGTTTGGCTCAGGCTTTTTTAAGCCAGGCCCAAGCTCTCGTTTTTGGTAACAAGTCAAATCTTTTAAAGGTCTATCAAAATTTAGACGGACGAGCTTCGGCAGGTTTAAGCTGGGCTTATGTTTTTATTAATTTAAATTTTTTTTTTAAGAGTAATAATATAAGTATAAATTCTTATACTAATTTATTTTGTACAAATTGATGTGTTATTAATTTATTAGTTGAATTAAATATCTCTTGGCCCATATGATTTATTTCTATTATTTTATATTTTCATGCAACTAATGAATTAATGGCATATCAATTTATACAAGATAAGTTTGTATAAGAGTCTGTATACTCTCCACTATTATCTATTCTCAAACACTTGATCATTTGCTAGATTCAAGTTCCGCCCGCGCTTTGTATTCTTTAAATACTAGAAATACATATGACTTTTTCTTAATTGGATACACCCAACGTCTCCTGGAATAATCATCAATGAAAGTCACCATGTACTTCACACCTCCCATAGATATGTCTGGTGATTCCCAAACATTTGAGTGGAACAAGTCTAGAATGCATTTACTTTTAGCAATAGATCTACTAAACTTTGACATATACTGCTTACTTATAACACAATGCTCACAAAATGGTAAGCTTACCGATTTGAGCCCCACAAGTAATTTTTGCTCAGAGAGAATCTTCAAATTTTGTTTTGACGTGTGACCAAGTTTGAGATGCCACATCATCGTTGACTCTTCTCCATTTGATGCGACACGCGCATCAGCCTCTTATAGTGTTTCTCCTTTAAGCATGAATATATTAGTACCGATCTTTTCTGCCTTCATCAATACAAGCGCGCCTTTAATAATATTCATAATTCTATTCTCTACATGAGTTTTGTACCCATGACTATCCATTTGTCCCAAAAACAATAGATTTTTCTTCAGGCCTTTGACATGTCGTACCTCCTCAATTGTGCGAATTGTACCATCAAACATTTTGATTTTGATAGTATCAATACTAGCAATCTCTAAGGCATGATCATCTCCTAAATATACATATCCTCCTAAGATAGGTTCATATGTGTGGGACCATTCTCTCCGAGAGTTCATACGTATACAATTATTTTTCTTCAATACAACTTTTATCTTCATTTTCCACAACGAAAAATTATTTTTGTTGGACTGCTTAATTTCATATTTTTCCGCCGTCGCTTTTCACCATGAACTAACTTTGCTAGGATCGGCTCCCACCGTTTCACATGAACAGTAACCGTATATGTGAACAGTTCCGTATACGTGAACAGTACCACCGACTCCAAAAAATACAACTAGTAGCTTTGATACCATTGTTAGGAAGTTGATGGGTGAAGCAGGGCCGCAGTTAAAATGAAATTGGAAGAAAATAAAGAACAAGCACAAAAGAGGACACCAAAAAATTACGTGGTTCAGCTTTTAACCTACATCCACAAGCGAAAACAAAAGGAAAATATTTCACTAGTGATATGAGGATTACAAGTATTGTAATATTTTTGCTCACTACCCAAAATTTCAATACACCTAATCTCTCAAATCACCATAAAAAGAACTTATAATTTCAAGCTCTCTAAACTCTCTCTAAATATGAGAAAACTCTTTCAAAATTAGATGAGCAAATGAGGGAATGAGCTCCTCTATTTATAGCCAAAATCTTGGCTACTATTCACACATTATTTATTTATTTATTATTTTTCAAAATTCAAAGTTCAAAGTTTGATATTCAAACTTTGAACATCTAGAATTTTGAATTTGATATTCAAAGTTTGAATATCTAGAAGAGACACCAATCTTGACACCAGTCCTCCTGTTTATGTCGTGGATGTTGAATTTTTCATATTTTCATAAATATATTCGGTCCTAGATATCTGATTTATGCCAATTACAAAGCTGATAAGAGATTCTATTACACTTTTTTTTATTGTAAATATTGGTAGATTGCATGCTCACAAATCACAAGCAAACTAGGACACATGAGAAACGATTATTATTTGGTGTAATATATGCACATACCCACCAGCAAGAGGAATAATTTAATGGATAGATTTATTTAAACCCACCAATTTTTTTCTATACATCACCTTTTTAATTAAGAATTTTATTATCAAAATAATTTCTGATGAAATTATTTTATTAGCCCTTTTTTTCTCTTCTCATTCTCAATTCTTAATTCTCATCAATTACTTCATATATTTCTTTTAACTGCAAATAATTGTTTCCGTTTTCGGTTGTTGTATGTTTTCGTTTTCGGCTGTTGTAAACTAAGAGAAGCAAAATTTATCTTTCAGATACGAACATAATAAATTTTTTCCAGCTATTAAAGTACATGAAAGAAATTAATCTTTACCAATCATAAAAGTTAGTAAATATCTTGAAAATAAAAATTTATATAGAAAGCATGAGGCAGAGATTTTGTTTTATAAGAAAGATAAAAAAATGAATTTAAAAAAGAATGAAATTGAGATTTTAGTTTACAAAATGTGAGAGTATGCAGTCGTGAGTAGAGAGAGATCAGAAAAGGATAACTTTGAGATTTTAAAATTTTAAAATTTTTAATAATAAATTTATTGAATTGGAGATGAATTTGGTAGCTTCAAAGACTAGAAGATACATAGACTTATTCTCAAGAGTAATCCCACTTATTATAAAGGACTTAGAGGTCTTTGGAAGACGAGAGCCAGCTGATAAAGCTTGGGAGTGTAGCCGCATCAGCTCTGTAGAGTTTTTGAGTGAAGCCCAACAATTGTGACCATGTGAAATCTGGATATAGTCTTGTCCCTTCTCTGCAAATAAGATCTTGTGGGGGTCTCACCACGTTGTCTGCTTTTGGGTTCACAAAGAAAGCCAATGACCTTCTCTCTCTTTCCCCATTCACCACTGCTCTATGCAGGCAGCTCTTGTATAACCCATTAGATAAGGCCTATATCAAACAAATGAAACAATTAAACAAACAAACAAATGAACGACCAAATATATCCGCTGTCATTATGTTTCCAAATTGTTACAAAAAAAGCTGTCACATCCTACATCATATTTGCAACATATAAAGGTCTCAGTGTTTCACTATTATATATGTATAAGAACAACATTTTAAGAAATTTTTTTCATAGATTGTTAATGCTGTATTATAAAACTAGGTAGAAACTACTTTTATCAAGAAAAATAAATTAATTATATGCTAGCAATCATTTAACTGTACTGAGTATATATGGCAGCATATGGTCATTTACTCATATAACATCGTACATTTTTAGAGTACATACAAATTTAAATAGTCTAAATTCAGTCGTGTGTGCCGAACAACCGTCTTTTATTACAATTGTCAAAATTTTTGGTCAATATTCACAAGTTTTTTTTTTTTTTTTGGGTATACTTTTCAACTATTTGGTTAAACTAAAAATCAATTCCTTAACAGAAGATGTAACAAAAAATTTGTAGGCTATAAATGAACAAAAAAAAGTTTTTATCGTAATAACATACAATGATTTTGAGATAATCTAATTCAGGCACACAAAGTTACGTGATTTATAAAATTATACAATAACATGGTGATCATAACTCTAACAATATTCAACTTTTTCGTTAAAAAAATAAGGAAGAAATGAAGAAAAGTTAAGACACATAAATCACTAAAATATTCAAAAATTACCACGAAAGTATCACCAATATTAATGACTAGGGCATCTGATCGAGGTCGGATAGTTTGCCACTTATTATTTGAAAAAACTTCAAGGCCTTCAACTTGTTCTTGATGAAGAATAGTTAAAGAATTTGGGTCATAATGAGGGCCAGTGCCAAGAGTGAGTGCTGAGTTCTTGCAAGGAGGATAAAAGTTGAATCTCACAATTGAGTATCCGTCTTCAAAAAATTTCTTATAATGCTTTCGATCAACCCCCAAGCTCATTGCCAATAGCTCAAAAAGAACTCCCGATAGCTTCCACATTGCTTGGCAGTATTTTTGATAAATCCACCTGCAATATATTTTTGAGAAATGAAAATTGTGAGTACTAGTTGGTTGAACTGATAATTAAGATCTCTTGAAATGATACATGAAGCCTCCATTCTTATTTGAATCCTACTCATATTAATGTGATAGTTAATACTATTAAATATGTTTTTATTTTGATAAGAATAATAAATTTCGATCCAGTGTTGATCTCAGTTGTGGTGTCTTATAAAAAAAATTACTAATCAGAACATGTAGAAAGATCACCATTGTGTCCAAATCATTAACAGTAATAATAAAAGTGGATAAGGATTAACGTAGTTGAGAATTCGCATTTCACTCATTTACACCTTAAAAAGAGAAAAACCGAATAAATGAACAAAACTTACCTTTTCCTCTCAAAATCTTGACCAAAAACAGATTTGAAGTAGTCAACAAAAAGGGGCTCAGCATCCTTTTCATGGTAATTAAAAGTAAATGTTTCCTTCCATGGCAAATTTGTAGTAAAACGCCCAGCATGAGCACCAGCATACCCCTTTGCCAAACCAGTCTTTATCGGAATGCTGAGCTTTCGCTCAAGAGGAAGCTTGAAAATGGAGTCGGTTTCTTCAATAGCTGCTTTAAGAAGACTTGCATCAACACCGTGGTTGATTACTTGGAAGAATCCATGATTCACACAAGCTCCTCGGACGAGATCGATTGCTTCAGCAGTTGCTCTTTCATCACCACTTAAGAATCCATGTAAGTCTATCAATGGCTCTCTGAGCTCTTCCTGAGCTAACTCCAAGTTTGGCCAAATGAACTCAGTTGGCAAGTTGGCTTGTTTTTGCAACTTGTGATAGTCAAAAACAATACTCCCATTTTTTTGTGTCTGCTCCATCGATGGTTGCGGAAGAACGACTGATGAATCTTTATTGGAGTTCATTATAAGAGGCAATGGAAAGAAAATGGAACAAAACAACCTATAAATAGAACACAAACAAAGATGGCTAAGCTGTTATAAGTTTTTGTGATAAGCACGACAAGAAGATAATAGAAATGAATAAGATTAGATACCATCTATACATATTTATATGAGGATAGTAGAAATGATTAAGATTGGATACCATATTTATATATATATGTATGAGAATAATAGAAATGATTAAGATTAATACCTTTTATACTTCTTTATAGATATATAAGGCAAATAGATTCTGAAAGAAAATATATATAGAAGATAATAGAAATGAATAAGATTAGGTATATAAGACAATTTTATTTGGAAAGAAAATTAAATAAGAGTGAGAAGAGAAAGGCCAACGCCGTCCTTAATTGGAAGCAAAGGTTGGAAGATTTTTCAAATGAGAGCCAACAACAGAGACGAGTGGACGCCCTTGAATCTTTTATAGTGTCTCAAATGGTTTTGCTTGTACCAGTCTCTATCATTTGTTGTTACGACCTTTTGTCTGAACTAGTGATATACTTACAATGTTTGGTTAAAAATTAAATTGGTATTGAAAAATTATCTCGTCAATGATAATATAAATTTTTAACTATTACCTAACATACGGTGGTCATCTAAAATGGCTCTTTAATGTGTAAATGAAATGTCAACTGATAATAAATGACAAAAATGAAAAAAAAATGGCAAATTACCTCAAGCGCCACATCTTTTGGGTAAGAACTTGTGCAAAGATAGGAACAACAATAGATGTTGATGGCAATGCCTATTTTGGAAGTCGGCAGTATTTGAAATCCCTTTTGGCAGATGATATTTGTATGGCTGAACAGATTTAACGATCGGATTCCAAAGATACTAAAATTGACTTCCACAAATTTTGATGATCAATAGACTTTCTATAATAACAATTAAATAAAATAATCCCTTACTAAATATTGATAAGATTCAACAAAAAGATTTGGAAGAAAAAAAGAAATCTGCTGGAAATCAGTTTGATATTTATCTTGCTATATGCACAGCCTTGACCAAAGGCTTAACTAACGCAAGGCTTGTCTACAACGGCTGAGATTATTTTTAGGCCAGATTCTCTCTTTTTAATCATATGTTATTTTCAACAGGAAACTCACCTATTGTTTAGGCTAAATAGCATAGAACATGATTTCTAGATTGACTCCTCTTTATGTATAAATTCATCACTGTAATGTAAAATAGATTAAGCAAGAATTATACTTTAGTTAACTCTTCGGTTTGCATCAAATATTTCATTAAATATTATAAAATTTTTAAATATACAATATAATCCATGCTACGACCTATATGATTATTTACTAAAGTATAATACAGTACACTTAAAGATAATTTATTACTGTACAATCCAATACAATGCAGAACAACACACCAAATACACCCTCAATGGTTCTACCTGTAGTAATTTTAAAAAATTGCATCTATAAATATGGAAAATAAGCGCATAAACATTGGGGATAATTTTATGATTCTCTATAAGTATTGTTGATATTATCGATTAATTAGTTAGTACCATGTGACGATGTCTCTCGCTATAAGAACAATGCAGTTACCCACTGAATCATTATTCATATGTTTGTAGCAATGCATATACATTTCTTTTCATTTTATTGGTACCAAGTTATACATATAATTATTAGATATGTTTAATTATACAACTCAATATTTCAATTACGCCAATTACAGTAGTCACAATGTTATCAAATTTGGATGGCATTTGTTTTTTATTTGAAATATGAATTGATCTAAATAAGTTTAAATTATTAATAGAGCAAAATATTTGAATCTAAATGACATGTTTTTTTTTTCTTTTTTTTTTCTCTGAATCGATAAAAGTAAGTTTTTTTTCTCTAAATCGATAAAAGTAAGTATTAAACTTTTTTTAAACTTAAAAAAAAAATTTGAAAATCAGTATTTTTAAATTTGTGCCCCTTACAAATTATAAATGTTAAACAAATAACAAAATCTTAGAGAACATAAATAAGATAATATATTATATATAACAAAATCATGTTCAATTGATACAATCATTTAATGTTAGTATATATTAATCAATTTTATTGTTGTTTATGATGTTTTACATGAAAAATATTCATTAAAAATTATAAAGTAAAATAATGTTAACTTGAAGAAGATTGAAAGATAAGAATAATAACAGTCTACCATTATATTATCATAAGTTATAGAGATGGGTAATTATTGTGTAAATTTTATTGTACTCTCAAGCGCATAATCTAGTGTAGTATAGATTAATGGTGACAAGTGTCTTTCCAATGAGGAAGTAGATTTAATTATGTGTAAGATTAATTTTTCAAGTTTATATGTAAGTTGGATATGATTTCTGAGTAGTACTGAGATTTAAATTAAAAAAGATGGCAAGAATAAATTAAGGATGAAACAATTCAAATGAAACATTTGATTTTCTGGATTCTTACTTGACATTTCACCATAGGCTTAATATTCCTTTTTAGTTCGAATTAATTTATGAGAGAGTATTTCCACTTCTTATAGTCCTCATTCTAGTAAATATGGTATAAATCACTCATTATATTAGAGGAAAATAATCTTCTACTGAATGTGGTGTTAAGTATACATTGTGCCAGGTGATAATAATCATACTGTTGACAATGTAGTAAGACTATTCACTAAATAACGTAGATTCATTCTCTGTCAACACAGAGTTAAGATGAACCACTAATAATAGAGAAGTGTTTCTTACTAATAAATATAATGTAAAGTACTCATCATGCCAAACAGTAATAATCTTGCACTAGGGAGCCGGTATGTCGTACAAAATCTAGATAAGGTTATTACAATTTGTCAACGATGAGTCAAAACAATTAACATAAATCAAAGAGAAAGTTAATAAATTTACCAAATTAAGCCTATGGACCATGTTGAAGCTTTACTTTCAACCCAATCTTGAAATTAAATTGGCCACCCATAATTGAATTAGGGGACAAAATGATAATTTTATTAAAAATACTTGGAAAATACAGGATAGAGTGAGAATTACACAAAATGAACCTCAAATTAAATTAGTCACTCATAATAAATAGGGGGAAATCCCCTATTTATAGATATAATGGGTAAATCATGACTATCGAACAAAAACAATTCAGATGGTCAGGATTGCACTACATGGCAAGCTCTGATTAGTTGGAACACGTCATCAAAGTTGTGATTTAGTGAATTGCATATATCATACACGCATTTTTGTTCCAATAACATGTTGTGGCATATTGGTCAATGTCACGTCAGCATTTCAATCCAATAAGTTACAGCCATGTATCAGTCAATTCTACGTCATCGGTCAATGTCATACTAGTTAAGTGCCCACCAAAATCCTAAAATTACAATTTTATGTTTTGTGCCCTTCCTGAGATTTTCAATTATTTTGAGCTCAAAAATGCTATCTTTTTTTCTGTTGGATTTTTTCGTTAATTGTAAAATGATCATAATACCCTTGAAATACATAGAATACTCAAATAATAACAAAAAATGCACAATCAAATTTTAAAGGACTTAAATACATAAAAGCAAAAATGTTAGTGAGACTTGGAGTGCAAAATGATGATTTTATCCTTTATAGATAGATATTCTTGATAAGTGCATATTTTTCATATATTTTGCTATTAATTTCTCCATCTTTTTCTTGTTTTGGTCTTAAATATTCTAGTTATTTTAGTTAATTTTTAATTTAGTAAATTATATTTTTATTGTGTTAATTTTTTGTCTTAATTTTTTTGTTCTGTTATTTTAGGTATTTTCTGGGATTAAAGAGAAATTAAATCGGAGCATTCATAAAAGAAATCTGATTGAGAGAATTAGAATAAGAAAAGAATTAAAGATTGAGAGACAAAAGTGCACAAGAGATCAAGAATTGGAGAAATAAAGAATGTTTTCCAATTAGAGTTGTATGGGCCAAGCAAAATTAATTTTGCACACGGAGCTAAAATTGGAAAATGGAAGTAAAAAAGGAAGCCAAGCCAATTACAAGCGAAGCCATCACATGGAGCTAAAATTGGAAAAAGGAGATTGCCATCCAGCACGTGAGAGGAAGGAAAGAAAAAAAAACCTTTTGGCCTTAAGCATGGCCAATCAAAAGAGTTTGTGAATGAAGACGAAAAAGGAAGCAAATATTTTGCATGAAAATTTAAATGGCAAGCACGTTATGAAAGTGGCGGTTTTGGCTTGGATTTAATTCTTTCCATGCAAGGATTTAAAAGCCACAATTGAAGCATTATATAAGGGCCAAGCGGAAGCAACACGGGGGGGGAGGGAGGGGGGGATTTTTTATTCGGCGGCCACACATACAAAAGTATTTGCAGCCGCAAAGGATAAGAAAAAAATAGATGAGGCAGCCGTTTGAATTAATCTCTATGTTTGATTTTATTAACTCTTTTATTTCCCAATTTAATTATGTTAGGCTAGATTTTCTATTTGGTTGAGGGTGAATTCAAAACCCTAAACATGCTATGTAATTAAATTTAAATTCTATCATTCAATTTATTTAATTGAGATTGTTTATATTCTTCTATAATTAATGTTTATGAATTTATTCTCATCTTGTTTGAGTGGCCAATTAGATAGGACTTGAATAAATTCTATTGTTAGATTAAAATTCTTGATCCGTAATTGTCTTGAGATTTTAATCATAAGTAGTAGGTTGGAATCAGTGATTTCAATTGGAGAATATAACATAGGTTAAATAATCTAAGCTTATGTGTTCATTGCCTAGATCAATCTAATATCTTTCTATGTTTAATGCTTCCATTATCTTAAATTTAAAGAGCTTGTTTTAAATTATTTAATGGTTAGAGATTAGGTGAAGAGCTTGTTTTGCCTAACGACACACTAAGGAAAGATTGAGACTAACAGAGTTTATTGTTGTCTATGGTTGATAGTTTCAATATAAATTGATGATAGAATTGATATATTATGCGCATGTTTGGTGGTTGCGAATGATCTTTTAACCAAAGTTTTCCATAATTATTATTTCTTTCTCCTTTAATTAGAGTTTTTATTAAATTTTTGTTTTCATAGTTTAATTTCTTTATTTCTTGCTATTTAGTTAAAAATTCAAAAACTCCCCTTTTATTTATAATTGGCATTTTCTTTAGTTAGATTAATTTATATTAATTATTTCTATTATTATTTTATTTTAAGTCTTGCTTGAGAGTTGATAATAAATATAACTAGCATAGTCTCTGTAGGATCGATCCTTACTTATTCTGTACTAATTATTTATACTAGTAGCAAGGTTTTAAATTTGGTGCACCCTAACGACACTACCAATTCTCTAGCACTCAACACACCTTCCAATCAGCTTATTGTTTGTTTATAGTAAATTAAGCGATAATATCCAGCAAAAGTCAAATTGAAATCTTTTTTTTTTAAAGGCAATTGTGTTTACTTCTTCAATCAGATTAATGACAATAATAAAATAAAAGTATAAGTACTAATTATCTCAGCTTTGAAAAGTCGCTCCCACATTAACCATTCACATAAATTAGTCAAGTAAATTCATACAAAATGATTAATTACAAAAGCTACATTAATTAAGCCACCTTTAAGAATGACATGCCAAACTCCAAAATCTCACGGGTAAGAATGATACTTTCAAAAGAAAATAAAAAAATAAAAAAAATTATTTTAAGAAATGATAAATTGAGAGAAAATACTAAAAAAAATAGTATATGAAAGAATAATGTTCATAGTTTAAAAAAAAATTATGATCTCATGATTGCGGTTTGTCTGTATTTATTTTCTTTGCAATGTACACTTACTTGGGACCTACGTGACAGTCTTTGTGCGAACATATATGACAATTAGGAATTATAATTCTGAAGCTGAGGAGAATATACGTTACCGTTTTAAATTTTTTATTGGAATCACACATGCAAGTGGTGATTAATATTAACGTTTAGATATCACACAAGTAATGAAGTATAAGAACCTCTCAATAGTTTAGTGGTAAATTAAATTCCGTTCCGCAAGTACTTTAGGGTTCCAATCCTCCTGTGTATGTTGTGGATGTTGAATTTTTCATATTTTTATAAATATATACGGTTCTAGATATCCGAATTACGCCAATTACAAAGCGGATTTAAGAGATTCTATTTGATTTTTTATTGTAGAGAGACGATTATTGCTTGGTGTAATATATGTTCATAAATACCTACCAACAAGATACATTATTTAAAGCTACCAATATTTTTTTCTATACATCACCTTTTTAATTAAGAATTTCATTATCAAAATAATTTTTGATATTTTTTCTATTTTAATTCTCAATTCCTTAATTCTCATCAATTACTTTATATATTTTCTTTTAACTGCAAATAGTTGTCTTCGTTTTAGGTTATTGTAAACTAAGAGAAGCAAAATTCATCATTCAAATATGAACAAAATAATTTTTTTACCAGTCGTTAAAGTTAGTGAAAGAAATTGATCTTTACCAATCATACAATCTAGTAAATATCAAGAAATTTTTTTCCATATATAGAAAGGATGAAATAGAAATTTTGACTAAAAAAATGAATTTAAAAGAGAGTCAAATCGAGAGTTTGGTTCGTAGAATGTGAGAGTGTGCAATTTTGAGTAGAGATAGAGAAGGGTAACTTTAAGATTTTTAAATTTAAAATTTTTGATAATAAATTTATTGATAGAGATGAATACTATAAAATACATATTCTCAACAATAAATTTTTATTATAAATTTATTGATGGAGATGAATTTGCTATATTGAAAACAATATAAAATACATAGAGTTATTCTCAACAATGATCCCACTTATTATAAAGGACTTAGAGGTTTTTGGAAGACGAGAGCCAGTTGACAAAGCTTGGGAAAGTAGCCGCATCAACTCTATGGTGTTTTTGAGTGAAGCCTAACAATTGTGACCATGTGAAATCTGGATATAATCTTGTCCCTTCTCTGCAAATAAGATCTTGTGGGGGTCTCACCACTTTGTCTGCTTTCGGGGTCACAAAGAAAGCCAATGACCTTCTCTCTCTTTCCCCATTCACCACTGCTCTATGCAGGCAGCTCTTGTATATCCCATTAGATAATGCCTATATAAATAACATGTATCAAACAAATAAACAAACAAACAGATGAACGACCAAATATATGCCCCGTCATTATCTTTTCAAGTTGTTACAAAAAAGCTGTCACGTCCTACATAATATTCGCAACATATAAAGGTCTCAGTGTTTCAATATTATACATGCACAAGAACAACATTTTGAGACAAAATTTTCATAGATTGTTAACGCCGTATTATAAAACTAGCTAGAAGCTATTTTTAACAAGAAAAATAAATTAATTATATGCTAGTAATCTTTTAACCGTATTGAGTATATATGTCAGCATATATACTATCATTTGTATGCGCATTTAGTCATATAACGTCAGACATTCTAGTGTATATACAAATTTAAATAATCTAAATTTGGTTGTATCCCGAAACAACTTTTTTCTATTACAATGGTCATAAATTCTTCGTCAATATTCACAAGTTTTTTGTATCCTTCTCAAGTATTTGGTTAAATTAAAAACCAATGCCTTAACTTAAGATCTAAGACTAAGATAATATTTGAAAAAGGTTAAAAAAAAATTCTGGTTATGGATGAACTAAAATTTTTTTATCGTTATAACGTACAATGATTGTGAGGTATTCTAACTTAGACACATAGAGTTATGTGATTTAGATAGTTATACGATAACATGGTGGTCGTTATCATGCAACTTTTTCATCAGAAAAAAAAAGTTGGGAAGAAATGAAGATAAAATAAAAAATAAAAACATGAATTGCTAAAATATTTAAAAATTACCATGAAAGTATCACCAATAATAATGACTAGGGCATCTGGTCGAGGTCGGACAGTTTGCCACTTATTATTTGAAAAAACTTCAAGGCCTTCAACTCGTTCTTGAAGAAGAATGGTTATGGAACTTGGGTCATAATGAGGGCTAGTGCCAAGAGTGAGTGCTGAGTTGTTGCAAGGAGGATAAAAATTGAGTCTCATGATCGAGTATCCGTCTTCAAAAAATTTCTTATAATGCTTTCGATCAACTCCCAAGCACACTGCCAATAGCTCAAAAAGAATTCCGGATAGCTTCCACATTGCTTGGCAGTATTTTTGATAAACCCACCTGCAATATATTTTAGAAGAAATGAAAATTGTGAGTGCTAGTTGTTGGAACTGATATTTAAGATCTCTTGGAATGATACATGAAGTCTCATTCTTATTTGAAACTTGCTTATATTAATGTGACAGTTAATACAAATCAATAATATATATATATTTTGTTTTGATGAGAATAATAAATTTCGATCTAATTATGATCTCAGTTGTGGTGATATTTTAAACATGCATGTTATCTCACGTGTCTATGTATATTAGTACTGTAGTAAAACATAATTACAATTACATTATTGTTAAAAGAATTACCAACCAAAACTTGTAGACAGATCGGTACCCAGTCCATATCATTAGTAGTCAAGCCACTGCTTTATTACCATTAGCTATTTAAATGCGTAGCTCGACTAGCGAGAATGCGCTTTGTCCGACCAATCACCCAAGAGTTTAAGTACTAATAAAGGATAATGATTAATTCAGGTGAGATTTCTCATCTTCACTCGTCCAAACCTTAAAAAGAAGAATAAATAAACAAAACTTACCCACTGCATTCAAAATCTTGTCCAAGAACAGATTTGAAGTGGTCAACAACGAGGGGCTCAGCATCGTTTTCATAGTAATCAAAAGTAAATGTTTCGTTCCATGTCAAATTTTTAGTAAAACGCTCAGCATGACCACCAGAATACCCCTGTGGCAAACCGGTCTTTCTTGGAATGCCAAGCTTTCGCTCAAGAGGAAGCTTGAAAATGGAGTCAATTTCTTCAGAAGCTGCTTTCAGTAGACTTGCATCAACACCATGGTTGATTACTTGGAACAAGCCATGGTTCACGCAAGCCCCTCGAACGTGCTCGATTGCTTCAGCAGTTGCTCTTTCATCCCCACTTATGAATCCTTGTAAGTCTATCAATGGCTCTTTGTGCTCTTCTTGAGCAAACTCCAAGTTTGGCCAAATGAACCCTGTTGGCAAGTTGGCTTGTTTTTGCAACTTGTGATAATCAAAAACAATACTCCCATTGTTATGTGTCTGCTTCATCAATGGTTGCGGATGAACAGCGGATGAATCTTTATTGGAGTTCATTAGAGAGACATTGGAAAGAAAATGGAACAAAGCAAGCTATAAATAGAACACAAACAAAGATTGCAAAGCTGTAATAAGTTTTGTGATAAGCATGGCAAGAAGATAACAGGAATGAGTAAGATTAGAAAATGATTAAGATTAGATACCATATATGCGTCTGTATAAGAGATATCAGATATATAAGTGAATTACATTTTGAAAGAAAAAAATATATAGAAGATGATAGAAATGAATAAGAATAGATACCATATATAAAGAAAATGATTAAGATTAGATATCATATATGCGTCTGTATAAGAGATATATAAGTGAATTATATTTTGAAAGAAAAAATATATAGAAGATAATAGAAATGAATAAGATTAGATACCATATATATATACACATACATATGTGTGTGTGTGTGTGTGTATAGCAAGAGAATTAGATTTAGAAAGAATATTAAATAAGATTGAGAAGAGAAAGCCTAAGGCCGTCCTTAATTGGAAGCATAGGTTGGAAGATTTTTGAAAGGAGAGCCAACAACAAAGACGAGTGGACGCCCTTTAATCTTATATAATGGCTCAAATATTTTTGCTATTACCAGTCTCAATAATTTGTTGTTACTACCTTTTATATTTAAGAGTGATATGCTTACAAAGTTTGGCTAAAAAACTTAAATTTATATCTGAAAAAATGTGGCGTGTGATTCCTCATCTATTTGTTGATATTGAAAAATTATCTCGTCAACGATAATATGAATTTTTAACTATTACCTAAGACATGGCAGTCATCTAAAATGGCACTTTGCTAATTTTAGGATTTAGGATTAAGTATATGATTAAATTAATAATTTATCTTATGTCCGGCAAGCTTCACTTTGGATTAGATTAGTGGACCCAAAATCATGAGATTAGTAATCTCAATTTACACATGGATTTAGTTAAGATTAATTTTAAAAACAATTGTCTATTTAATTAACCACAGCTTGTATATTTAATGTAATATTTAACTTAATAATCACAATATTAAAGTAATCATGAAATTAATAATACCATTAATTGGTTGCTTATATATATATATTATTTGGTAACTTTTTGATAAAATAAAATATATTTAAAACATGTAATAAAAAATTAAATTATCTTTAAGTGTACTGAAATTCCTTTTGGCCGTGATAGTTGTATGGCTGAATAGATTCAACGATGGGATTCCAACCATACTAGAATTGACTTCAACAAACTTTGATGATCGATGGACTTTTTATAACAATAATTAAATAAACTAATCTTTACTAAATATTATAAGGTATTTAAATATACAATATAATCCATGCTACAGCATATATGATTATGTATTAAGGCATAATACCGTACACTTAAAGATAATTTATTATTGTACAATTCAATATAATATAAAACAATACACCGAATACACTTATTAATGGATCTTAAAAGGTCACGTTTAAAGTTAATGGCAACTTCCCCTGTGATTCTTAATTGTAGATATCTTTATTACGTACTTTTATTTTTTTTCCTAATTAAGATTATTTCATGTGTTTATCAGACAGATCTTTCAAAATTGTAATCATTATCTCACACCGTCAATTTTCTACCTGTAGTGCTTTTAAAACATTGCATCAACAAATATGGAAAATGAGCAAATAAACACATGGGACAATTTTATGATTCTTATAAGTGTTGTTGACATTATCGATTAATCAGTCAGTAGCAAGTGGCAGTGTCTCGCTATAAGAACAATGCAATTACACTAAATCATTATTCATACGTTTATAGCAATGCATATACATTTCTTTCCATTTATTGTACTCTTATTAATTGTTACCAAGCTATACCTATAACCATTAGATATGTTTAACTATACAACTCAGTATTTCAATTACGCCAATTATGGTAATCAGAATGTTACCAAATTTGGTTAAATAAAATTCTTCTGATTACTAGTAACGAGCATTTTTATTAGTACTTAAATATGCTATAGTTAATTAGTAGCTTTAAGCTTACAAATTGTGATACAAAATTTATATCCTAACCAATTTTATATATGACCTAACTTTATTATAAATTGTTGTGTGATAGCTGGTAACTTAGCTTATCATTTCTAATTTTCTACCTCACTTAGAATATGTAAGAGGGGCAGACGTATGCCACATAAATAGGGTGAAAATTTTGTATCTGGACTTTATAAATGTAGCATTACTCTAATTATTATAAATAAAGAGGTAAGTAATTATAAAGAAATACGTTCAATTTGGGATACGGTATGAATTGCATGGCTGACTCATAATTTGTCGAATTCGTAGGTCTAGTTCCTACTAGATGCACGCCAATGGATAAGATGCGCAAGCAAGTCTACTAGAAATGAGATGCCAATACAAATACCCTCGGTCTAAGCCAATGCTAAAGGGCTAAGACAATCCGATAGAGAGATGCTGTTCTTTTGTTTTCCAGCGTAGAGCTCCTCTCACTCGAATCACAGAACCCTACTAACTGAAATATAATGATTATGTCTAATTTATTTATATGTTAAATCAATAGTTAACCGATTATATGTACTATGTGTCAGCATACGATCATTAACAATATAACATCATATATTTTCAGTGTAAATACAAATTGAGATAACCTAAATTTATTTGCGTGCCCCAAACAACCTTTTTCTATTACAATGGTAAAATATTTTCGTCAATATTCACAAATTTTTTCTAAAGTATTTGGTTACATTAGGAACCTATGTTTTAACATACACGATTTAATACAATATTTGAAAGATGTAATAAAAAACTTGTGGCTACAGACGAACTAAAAAGTTTTTATGCTGTAACAATACAATGATTGTAAGATAATCGAACTTAGACGCACAAAATTAAGTAATTTAGATAATTATACAATAACATATTGAGAAATCTAACATGGTCGATGCAACTTTTTCATTAAGAAAAATTAGGAAGAAATGAAGAGAAAACTAAAAAACATAATCACTAAAATATTTAAAAATTGCCATGAAAGTATCACCGATATTAATAGCTATGGCATCTGTTCGAGGTCGGACATTTTGCGACTTATTATCTGCAAAACATTTCAAGGCCTACAACTTGGTCTTGATGAAGAATAGTTAAAGAAGTTGGGTCACAATGATGGCTAGTGCCAAATGAGTGTGGAGTTGAGGCAGGGAGGATAAAGGTTACATCTAGTAATTGAGTATCCATCTTCAAAAAATTTCACTACAAGAAAACTGACAATAAATAACAACTACTTTATAACATATATGATTTTATCATATAAGTATGATGGATTCGAGATAGAATTAGGGCTGGGCAAAATCGGGTTAGGGTCGGGTTCGAATCAACCCGATCGAGTTTCGGGTTGGTCAGGTTGAATAAAAATTCATTCGAACTCAACCCAATTTTTCAACCGAGAAAAATCGGGTTTAGTTCGGATAAGATCGGGTTCACATTAAATACGGGTCGGATTAGGGAAATACTAATTAACACTTCACTTTCACATATAATATATAATGTATATTTATTGTCACTGTCAAGTATCAAAGCGCAAACTCAAAGCTTCCAAAACTCGACTCAACAGCCAAAATTCGAGTTGCTGCTTGCCAGGTTAATGGAGCTTGAATCAAATCGGGTGATGGTGGAGAAATGGAGGCATGGAGGTGGCGTAGCAGATCTAGTACTTTGTAGTAGTAGATCAATCGATCGGAATCAAATCACGATCCTCGCGGAGCCTCAGCAATTGCTGCGTGGTGGCCGACTGCAGCTTGCTCCATTAAGGCATTAACTTTGTGTGTGTGTTTGTGTTTTGTTTGTTTGAGGGAGGTTGTGTGTGGGGGCTGTGTGGCTGTCGGTAGTGGGTTCCAAATTGCGAGCAAAGGAGATTGTCGCCTATGGGTGGGTGAGGCGTCGGTCGGCAGTGGGCTGCTCACTGCTGCTTTGAGTGCTTGTGCCATGTGCTGTGGTTAAGCTTTTGTTTGTAATTGTTTGTGTGTGGACCATAAGTGCTGAGTGTGAGTGGTGTGTCTGACAGTGAGTGTTTAGGATTAGGTTTCGGGTTTTGATTTTTGATTTGTATTTTGGATTTTTTTTAAATTTTTGTGTCAACCCAATCGGGTTGACACAAATGTATCTAATCAGGCTTGATTAACAACCTGATCCAATTTGAACCTGAAATATTTCAGGTCGGGTCGGATATTTTACCTACCCCTAGATAGGATTGTGGTCTATCAAATGATTAATGATGTACTTGTGATATAATATTTGTATATCAATAATTTATGATATGTGTATGATATAAATTTACTCAGTCACACACATTATGACAGAAATCTTATATTGACCATGTTTGACTAAAATTAAAAGTATCATTTTAATTTTTTGAAAATCCAAAACGCGGCATTTAACTTGTGAAATGATTTGTGAAAAAAAATGAAAAACAAAACTATGCGTTTAACCAAAATCTGAACACAAAAAATTCTAAGTCCTAAACACTACACAATAAAGTCATCACCACTCTCACTCTCGCGCACAAAGGCCATTGAAACCCAAGGCGCAATCATTGTCACTCTCACTCCACAATCAACTCTGAAACCTAGCCACAGTTATTGTTACACCCTCAATCAATCAGTATACACTCACAATAGTCATCTTTACTCTCACTCAGACAAATAGTCAAACCTTTGGCACATTATTGTCACTGTCACTCTCACAATCAACGCTTAAAGTCAAGCCAAACTCATCGTGACACTGTTAATCGATAACCTCACTAGCACCACCCAAACCCTAGCCGACCAATCGTTGGTACATTTAAGTTTTCTATACACAACCGGCCACTACTAGCACTAAGCGAACGACAACACCCAAATCATAGACCCATTGATTGAATTCGAATTGGCTACCATGACCACGAATGGTGATGGCGCGACACGACGTGAACCATCAACACCTAGACATCGTCACGCATTAGAAGATTACAACCCTAAACCTTCAATTCTAGGTTTTGTTCTTCTTCTTCACCTATTTGTGTTTAAGGCCCTAAGTGATTGAGTGTAATTTTTTATTTTGGAGAATTTGTGATCGAGTGACTGAGTGAATGACTAAATGAGATGATGGGTTTGGTTAAGAAGCTGCATTAGTTTATAAAGATAGAGAGAGTGAAGGTTTTTTTCATTTGCAATGTAAATGTTGAAGTTAATATAGCTGGAGATGGGTAGAGAAAGTTGAGACTGTATAAGGCTGCTGATGAAGTTGTTCTATGTCTGTGTTTGTGATTTTGCTGACGAGGAGGCAGGGGGTAAGGTAGTTTCCACCAATACTTCCTCATTTTGCATAAATGTGGAAACTTGCAGCCCTAAAAAAGGAAAATACAAAATAATAGCACTAATCTTGAATTTTTTTTTCTTTTAATTTGACGAGCAAACTTTTCACTTGAACAAGACTGTTACTGTCATAGCTATATAAGAGAGAAAAAGATTGAAATGGACTGTTTGATTTTACTTTTGATGGTTATAATTACATTCCATTACCTGGCAAATCAACTTTTTCTTTTTAATTCCTTTTGTTGTTTGTAACATTATCTATTTTTTCATGTTTCATATTGTATTTTAATGACATAAAGTTACATATTGATAAATGTTATCTTGATTTGTATCTTATGAACGTTTTCCTTAGGGAAAGGTTACATAAATTATTTTTTGTAAAAAAAAAAATGTGGCAACTATGTTTTTCATTATGTTATAATAAAGTAATAATAGCATGTGTATGTGGGCAATCACATTTGTCATACATGGTCCCAAATATGTTTATATAAATTATTTAAGTCAAAGTAATGTGTCATTATCAATTGGTAATATGCTTTTTTTGGATTTTTTGTTTCAGTCTTGGATATATTTGCTGCTGTTTCTTTCAAATCCACGCTTTATTACTAAGTTCGAGGGCCCTTTCAGCTTTTTGCAGTGAATGTGATCAAAATCAAGGTATTTTAATTCTTTAATATGCATTTACAGGTAAAAAACTGAGTAAATTAAATACATTTTGACATGCTAAATAAATTAACTAAACTTTCTTTATTGATTGTTTTTGTCTATTGGTTTGGATATTTGAGTTTGGCTTGTATGGATGTTCCATTTGTTTTTGTATTGTACTGTTGATTGCTTTTTTAATATGAAAATATTCGTTAATATGTGAGGGCAACATGTTTTGATATTTTCTTATTTTTCGTTCTAAGTGTGTGTAAGTCAAAGTTATTTTGTTATTTTTTTATGAAATAACGAATTTGAAAAGCCAATATTCTTGTTTCATGTTTGCCCTCTTTTATGTGCCAGGATCAAAACTCGTTCAAACTAAAATAGATAAGTCTTGGACTGATTGTAGTAAAATGTCACCTGAGTATGAAAAAGTGGTCGTCGAATTTGTGAATTTTATTATTAAAAATGTTGAAGATACTAGAGTCATTAGATGTCCGTGTTATAAATGTAGGAATTTGGCATTTTACACACCCACAATTGTAACCGAATGTCTTTATTGGCACAATTTTGTAAAGTCTTATAAAATTTGGAAGTGGCATGGGGAAGATGGTTGTACCACGCCATCTTCTAATGTAGATATTCCATTCCACTCAACGGACTCAATTATGATAATACAACGGATATGGACAATGATGATTATAATGATTGTGAGGGAGATCCTAAGACATTTAGAAAATGGAGTGTGATGCGATGATGACTATGAAAGTAATAGGAGTTAATGCTATTGAAGTATATATTGCGTAAGAGTTTTTTTTTCTTTACACTTTAATTAATTTATACGATCTTGCAATACTTGTCTAATGACAAGTTTTGGTATCTTGCATCCATTGTTTCAGGTTGTATATGACTCGATTATCCCAAATAAAAAAGGAACA
This sequence comes from Citrus sinensis, assembly GCF_022201045.2. Lineage (NCBI taxonomy): Eukaryota > Viridiplantae > Streptophyta > Magnoliopsida > Sapindales > Rutaceae > Citrus > Citrus sinensis. The sequence goes on along the minus strand of NC_068562.1, from coordinate 22,961,506 downwards.
AGACCATTTGGATTCATATGTTCAGGTTTTGTGTCACCCCATCCTGGACAAATATCAGATATTTCCCATCCCAGCAGAGCAGAAAGTGTGCGCAAGCGCTTGAAACCTGTAAAGGACAATTCTTGTTCATGCCATACAATCTTAGGTCTAGACATTTCAAACTGTAATGTTCTAATCATTATTTATTTATTTTATCTTGTCTTTCATAACTGTTGCTTTGTTTTTTTTTTTTATTTTATCTTCCGTTGGGTCTTGGTTGTGATTGATATGGCAAAAAAAGAAGTGTTTTATTTATATCCTAAGGTGTACGATGCTCCTAATCCTGATTTAGAACAGCTGATTAAATCATTGGTACTCCTTCCATCTCATAATGCTAATATTTTCACTTTGTTTAATACATTTTCGATACTTTAACCAATGTACTTTATTCATACAACGCTATGACACTGTTCTCAGTTGAGGATTGTAAGGAAAGATGGAATTATGGCTCTAAGATGAGATTTATAAAGGTAAACATATTATCTTAACTAAAATTTTATGTATCTATCACTTTAAGCCTAAAATAGTTATTTTTTTATTTATAACTGTGAATAGACCCCTCAGCAACCAGGAAGCGTGGAATGTGGCTATTATATCTTGACGTTTTTTAAGGAAATTATAGTAGACCTTAGTTTGCTAATGAATGATGTGAGTCAATGATGAATAAAATCATAGGATTGGTTTATACCATACGCACTGCATTGTTATGGAAATTTGACAATGTTGATTTTATGGTTTTCAATTCCATGGAAAGGCTGTATACATTCAGGCTAAGATAGATGAAGTTTGTTTGGAGTGGGCTAACCATTATTCTGAAATCATTAACGCAGTAAAAAATGGTTAGTATGAATCTAAAACTATACACACATTTTTATTACTTGTATATTATACTTGGTTAAAAACTATAGACAAAGTGAAAATAACAGCTAGCTACCTTGGTTTCTTGAACTAAGCTTAATCTTCTATTTGAACAACAAACAATTGTAGGCAAAGTTGTTATCCTGATAACAACAATATTATTTAGAGATGAGACCGGTAATAATAGAGAAACTTGGTAGGTCTATATCAATTATCCATGATAGTTGTTGATGAATTTGAATAATGAGGTTAATTTTAAGGCAAAAAATTAAAATAACAATAAATCTAATAATAGAAAACAACAAAATACAAAATCCATGGTGTTGAACGGAACAACACATGCCACTTAGTTAATGGAATTGGTTCTTGTAATTGTAGGAGAAGAAATGGAATTGAATTATTCTTTTGATTGATTGATATATCATGTGAACATGTGGTCTGTACTGTGCATTTGGTAGTAAATTTGTATACTTTCTATTCAAACCAAAGGTTGCTCTTTATTTTCATACTTGGAGGATTTTATTTTTGTGGGTACCACTTTGGTTCCATATTTTATTTCAGCAAGGAATTAAGTTAAGTTGCATCTGAAACCTACAATTTTAGTTTAATAGATAAATTTGTTAGCCTATATGGCTATAAAATGTTGATTTTGATGATAACAAACCACATGTTTTGGATAAACAAAGTTTTACATATAGTATTTTTATAACAAGAGAATGATTTTATGAAATTAGTTGTTTTTCAAGATGTGGACTAAAATGAAAGAATTTTGCCATCTTTGATTTTAATAAGTATTGTTTTAAATTCAGGATTTGGACCTATTTACAAATATTTACAATATTTTGGACCATACTATAATTTCTATATATTTTAGGCCATATCATAGTTTCAAAAAGTTTGGGAATAACAAGCATTATTTAGAAATTCTGAAATTGAACCTTTTGGTAAATTATTATGACGTTTTGGGCCATAGTATAATTATATAAAGTTTTAGGTCAAAACTATAATTTTAGAAAATAGCCATTTCACTGTAGCAAAGCGGCAAGCCGGATTATGGGCAGAAGCTATCTGGATTGAAAGCAGTTAACCGAATTCCGAAAGCAGCATACCGGATGTGCAAAAATTCAAATCTTTAAATGTAACGGTAACTTAAAGCGGCAAGCCGGTTATCACTAGAAAATTCTATAACGGCTAGGTTTTGAGCTCAAACTATAAAAATTCAAATCCAATTCATTTTTAAGCTCTCTTGCAAGCAAAAACAAAAAGCACACAACATATATTGAGCTTCCATTTCGCAAATCATCATACATTGAATCATCATTGAGCTATAATTCGTATATCCACTCTTAAAGAGAGTTTTTATTGTAATCTTAATTTCCTCATCAAATTTGTGAGTGTATAAGTGTGAGAAACACTGGTGATAAGAGATTGGGAGATAATCTCTTGATTGTAAAACTTCATTGACACCTTGGAAGTCAATTGTAAGCATTTGAAGTATTGGAAGGCTTGGAAGGCTTGGATAATGAAATCTTCAAGCTTGGTGTGCTTGGAGGCGTGGACGTAGGCTGGGATTGCCGAACCATTTGTTTTCTCTTCCTTTACTCACTTTTTATTGTGCTTTATTGAATTTATTGTTTTCGAATTTATTAAGGCATTTGATTGAATTATTGTGTTCTTTGCTTAGTTTATGTTTTTACAATCCCAATTCACCCCCTTCTTGGGTTGCATAACTTGTATTTCAAAATCTTTATAATGATATATTGGCTATACTCATTGGTGCTGCACATGCTGTTGGGGAAAAATTAGGTTTTTAAATTTTTATTAAACCTTTTGAAGATCACTCTCATATAATATATAAGAATACGTAATCCAGAAATCGTACCTTGAAAATCCGTTTTGGCTTTTTCCGTTGAAATGATTTAGGCTCCTAGATCACGATCCGCCACCACCACTCCTGTTAGATCACGATCCGTCACCACCACGCTTGCTAGATCACGAACTGTCACCAATGATCTTCCAGGTTATGACTCAGGTTCGATCTGCACTTGACGTGTGGGCGCCTTTATCACTACCAAAGCAACTAGCACGAGAAAATTTTTCTCTCAACAATGGAGAGAAAAATCTTATTCTCTGATCTGTATAAAGTGGCTTCACCTTTTTCTTTAGGGAAAAATAAGCCTTTTATATCACCCTTTAGTGAAAACCCTAGGCTCCAAATAATGCTCTAAATAAAACTCACGTTATTTTCTTTTTCAATAGGGGACCCATCTTGTAAAATAACATAAGCCCCCTTATACAAAAGCTAATTAAATGGAGCCTCTCACTAAATGATATATTTAGGCTTTTGACCCAAATAGCTAGTTATCTTACTTATTAGTCCAGTAGTGGTGCAGTCAATTAAATGAGCTAACCCGGAGATCATTTGGGAACATACAATAGTGGCTACAATAATTAGGCCTGTAATTAAACTAGCCCAATTATTTAATTCCAAATCTACTCCACTAAAAGATTGGAACTGACTTCCATAATTGTATGCTCGAATAATAATTCGTCCCAAGCCACATTGATTTCTTTACTGCACAATCATTTGTACCACATCGTTAATTAAATTGATATCTCAACTATCCAATCAATTTAATAACATCTTATTCTTTGATCCTTACTGGTTTTCTCTAATGATCATTTTCAACATACTAAATCTGTTGACACACTCTGGCCAGAGAATTCTATGATCAAGTGCCGAAAACCCATCAAGAGATGTGTTGTACAAATTCTATATTGTTAATCCATAACTCCAATACTCATAATTGCTCCCACCAAGATACCGGGTAATCTTGACCACAAGGCTGTGTCGTGCCCATTGGTAACTCAAATGGAATAACAATTACAATCATGAAATCATAATTAACTCAAGATTAAGATTACAGTAAAATCAACGCCTATGAGATTTAATAAGTCTGATAGTTATTACAAAGTTAATTAAATCTCATATGTGATCCTATTCAATGTAGTCGTACTACATCAATAAATTCATACATGATTAAGACAAATCATTCAATGAATTTATTACAGCCTATACCTAAATAAAGTGCCCAACTTTATTTATCAACTGTGAACTAAATTTATTTAATCATAAGATAACTTGTATTTATGTCTTCTGTGAATCCACATGGTGATCATATAAATACATATAATATGATTAAATGGACTTTAATACAAATATAAATGCAATTAAGATATTTGAATAAAATACCTCATTTATTTTATTAATCAGAAAAATTGTTTATTACAATTAAATAAACACATATGCTTTTAAAGAGCATATTATCCCAACACATGCAAATTGAGTTTAAATTTGTAATGATTATGTTGTATCTAAAACCTAATAGTTTTATTGTAGTAGTTAATCCTTTATAACGATAATGCTAGGTATATTCATTTGATGTTGCACATGCAGGTTGAAAGAAGCTGCTAGACTTGAGAGTTTGGCTGGGTATTTGTTGAAAATGGCAATTCATGTACTGGAAGTTTACTGAAATTATGGGATAAGTTCAGCACTATAGTCACTTGATGCCTTCTTATCTTGTAAAACTTGATACATTTATTCTTAGTTGCTGGATTTTGTCTGCTGAATTGATATTGTTTGATCTAACTGTTGGATACAACTATTTTTGTAGGGCATTATTAATATAAGTGTTTTTGGACTTAATAGAATGTATAATTTAATTTTTGGTTCATATGAATTTATGCTTGAATTTTATAAATAGGAATGCATAAATTTAAATGAAATAATTCATAATTTCATTCAGTATAAATTTATAATCTTTGACAAAAAAATAAGTCATAAAAAAATTAATGGCAGAAAATATCAATCACAAATTCTATCACAAACTTAGTATTTTACCCGCTAAAATTATTCAGACAATAATTCACACGCTAAAATCAATTTCCCGCCAAAATTTCAAACAAAAATCACATTTTCCTACCAAAAAATTAAATAATTTATTCTTTTTTTTCCATGACAAACATACACGTAAACACTATCATAAGTTAATGACATATTTTTTTTTTTATCATAAAAGAGTGACATGTACATAAATGATGAATAATTTCGCTGTTATCCACCCTCCTTTATAATAGTTTTTTTCTGCTATCTATTGCCAGTTTTCTTATAGTGATTTCTTGTAGTGCATTCGATCAACTCCCAAGCTCGTTGCCAACAAAATAACTCTAGATATCTTCCGCATTGCTTCTCAGCTTTTTTGATAAACCCAACTGCAATATATTTTACAAGAAAGTAAAATTGTAAGTACTAGTTAGTTGAACTGATAATCAAGATCTCTTGGAATGATTTGATGCGTAAATTAGCAAGTGTACTAGTCGGCACAAGTAATATAATGAAGAGTAGAGTATCGTCCTACAGAGATTATGTATCCTATTAGTTACCGAAATTATTCTAACCCTAATTTATTTGAACAATCGAATAGACGGATTTAGATTAAAATTAAATAAAATAACTAAAAATTAAATAAAGATGCAAGCAGTAATAAAAAATACCAAAAGATTAAAACACTAGGACATCCAATTTCACCATAACCAATCCAATTTAATCCTCCATCTATGCTATTAAAATTTATGAAATTAAATCGTCATAGTTAGGCTACATCGTAGCTCTAATAAAATTTAATTGGGAACATTCAAGCAAGATAATAAAGAAGAGAGAAAGAAAAACTCAAGAAGCCGTCTCTCTCCAATCTCTGCAATTGACTTCTCCAAATTGTTGCTCCCGGATTTGCAGCGGTGGCTTCTCTTCTTCTTCTTCTTTTTTTCTTGCTCTCGGTTTTCTCTCCAATTTCTGCAATTTGTGCGGCTGCCTTCTTTAATTCGGTCCTCAGCTTGTCTTTTTTTTGCTATTGCTCTTTCTTCTCTTTATATTGTTGCGCCTTGCGCCCCCGAATCCTTAAGTCAAAAGGATTTTACAAAAAACAAATCCAGCCCACTCTTTAAGCCCATGCACGTGAATCATTCAAATTGCCAATTAATTCTTTAATGCTCCCCACGTGCTTGCCATATTTTTCAACCAAATATTCAAAGTTCCCCCCACATGATTGCATGCATGACGATTAAATTCAATCTTTTTTTATATGGCTTTTTATTTCTTTCCCTTTTGCTTCCACATTATTTTCATTATACTCCAATTTGTTTCTTTTTTTCACTTCCGTTCACTTAAACATTTTCAATATTCCTACAATGACAAAATATAAAAAAAAAGATAAAAATTAATATAACAAAATATAATTTAACATAAAATTAAGTTATGAAAGCATTAAAATAATAGATAAATTATGAGCACATCAAATACCCCCAAACTTAGCATTTTGCTAGTCCTTGAGTAAAAATTAAAATAAAAAATACGAAAAGAAAATTCTAACTAAACCATTTTTTCAGATGATCGTGATTGCATTTAGCGTATGGAACAAGTCTTTAAACCCCTAGGCAGCCCTAGTGGATGAGTTATAGTCTCGTGAGGGTTTCCAGTGATGATACCCACAAATATCATCAAAAATGTCTCAAAGATTGCATAAAGTATATAGCTCAAAGAAAATTAAAAATATTGGCAAAGTTCTAACTTTAATTCAATGGTCAGCCTCATCTCATGCTGGATTCTTGTGTTGTGTGTGAATCAATTCAATCAAAACTCATTCTCAAAATCTTCAATATCAACAACCCTTGTATTGGATAATAAACAGAGTAGGTCAAACTAACCTTATCATCTTGATCTTTTTTTTTTCAAACTAACCTCATCATCTTGATCCTTTTTTTTTTCACAGGCATAAATTTGCATTTTCTTTTGATTTTTCTTGAAGCACATGCTTTCTTTTTTTTTTCTTTGTCCATAGTCAGGAGCTTTCACTCTATCCCTTAAGATAGCCTTCTTCTCATAGTAGATTATCCTCTATAAATTACTCAAGGATAGCTTCACTCTTAAGGGTTATAGGTAACTATTTCTGACTATAGTGCCTAGGTAAACTTAATTATGTAGAATCAAAGTAAACAGTCATTTACTCAATCTAAAATTCTCAACTCAAGCTGTATCAATCTTAAATCTGAAGTCAAAATTCTAGAAGATTCGATATAAGTGCACAAAATATTTAAAGAATCACAATCAAGATGAAACTAACACAAAAATCAAGTATAAACTAAGACAACATTCATTCCTTTCTAAGAACCATATTCATTTTCAATCATATACTCATCATTGGCATTAAATTTTTTTTTCTTTTTTTAATTTTTTTAGACAAAATAAAAGCAAATATTCCCACCTCCAAACTTAAAATAAACATTTTCCTCAATGTAAAGAAAAAGAAAAGGAAAAGAGAAACTCCCCTAGTTTTGCACTTGAAGATGTGAAGTTGTAGCTGAGTCGTTGAAAGGCATGTGAAAAGTTAATGTTAATCGACCTCCAAACTTGTGCAAAATCCTAAAACAAAATATAATAAGTAAAAGAAAACAACAAAGAAAGAAAGAAAAATTAAAAAAATGACAATAATAAAGTTTAAAAAGCTTGGGTTTCCTCCCAAGAAGCACTTAATTTATAGTCATTAGCTTGACTGTCTTCGAAGAGATGGTTCAAAGAGGCTCGTGGATGGAAGGAGATGATCTGGATGGACCTTGCCCAAGCTTCTTGCAATTAGGTCTCTTCCCACGAAAATGAGGTGATGCATCTTCATTAATAGACTGCTTATCTGTTGTATAAATGTCAGGAGGCTCAGATAGATGCTCATCCTTAAATGGTTTGGTCATTTTTATATCCATGGTGTCTCCTTGGAAACATTCTTTGAGTTCAGTTGGATACTTGATAGTTGTGTGCATATTAAAAATAGTTGCTCATTTTGAACTCTTAAAATCAATTTCCCTTCCTGAACATCAATCAAAGCTCTTCCTGAACCTAAGAATGGTCTGTCTAGAATAAGAGGTAACTCTATATCTTCAGCCATATCCAAGACAATAACATCTGCAGGGAATATAAACTTGTCAACCTTCACAAGCATGTCCTCAACTATACCCCTTGGATACTTTATAGATCTATCTTCCAATTAGAGGGTAACAGTTGTTGCCTTAGGTTCACCCAAACCTAATTTCTTAAAAACAGAAAAAGGCATCAAATTAATGCATGCACCTAAATCACACAAAACTTTATCAAAATAAGTATTTCCAATAGTGTATGGAATATTAAAACTCCCTGGATCTTTCAGCTTTGGTGGTAATTTATTTTTCAAAATGGCAGTGCAATCCTCAGTCAACATTACAGTTTCATGCTCCTCAAATTTCCTCTTGTTGGACAATATTTCCTTCATAAATTTGGCATGAAGTGGCATTTGTTTCAAAGCATCTGCAAAAGGAATGTTAATATGCAATTTCTTAAACACATCAAGAAATTTTAAAATTGCTTATCTATGTTATTTTTTCAGAAACACTAAGGAAAAGGGATTGGAGGAACATAGGCCTTGACTGGTGCTGCTGGTTTAGGTTGTGGTATTACTGAACTTGTTGCCTTTGAAACCTTGGTAGTGTCTTCAGTTTGTTCTTCATCAACTTTCTTTGCTTTTTTCCGTGGCTCATCAAGTTGTTTACCACTCCAAAGTACAGTTGCATTAACTTGCTCCCTAGGATTCATCTCAGTGTTACTAGGCAGAGAGCCCTGTTGTCTACTGGATAGCAAGTTTGCAATCTGACCCACTTGTACCTCGAGGTTCCGAATTGATGCAGATTGATTCTGAAAAGTTGTCTCTGTTTTGGTCATGAATTGAGACATATTTGTTGTAAGCTCGGTAAGAACATCTTTTAAGTTTGACTTCTTTTCTTGTGGTTGGAATCCTGGAGGTGGTGCCAATGCATTCTGAGTGTTGTTCCATGATATATTTGGATGGTTTCTCCAGCTTGGATTGTAGGTATTAGAATATGGATTATTTTGTTGCCTCTGGAAGTTCGACACATAATGAGCTTGTTCAGTAGATGATGATGCAAAAGGACTTCCAACTTAGCAATTGACGCTAGTATGATTCCCTCTACTTAATTTACACACTTGCGGTTGAGTTTGAATATTCAGATTGTCCAACTTGTTACGAATGGCAGTTATATGTGCATATAAAGCAGTGACCACATCAACGTTATGGACTCTTGTAGCTCTCTTTGACATTGGTCGCTCTGAAGACCATTGGTAATTATTAGAGGTCATCTCCTCCAATAATTCATAAGTTGCTTTTGGTGTTTTTCCCATTAACATTCCTCCTGCTGCAGCATCAATCATTGTTCTGGTATTGGATCCTAAACCATTGTAAAATGTCTATACCTGAAGCCAAACTGGTAGATCATGATGTGGACATTTTCTTTATAGGTCTTTGTATCTCTCCCACGCTTCATATAATGATTCCATGTCGAGCTGAGCAAAGGTTGTGATGTCATTCCTCAACTTGGCTGTTTTTGCTGGAGGAAAGTACTTTGCTAAAATTTTCTGCGCTAAACCATCCCATGTAGTGATTGTTCCAGCAAGGAGTGAGTTCAACCACTCTTGTGCTTTATCCTTTAGTGAGAACGGGAAAAGTCTTAGCCTGATAGCATTGTCTGAAACACCATTTTGCTTAAATGTGTCACAAATTTCCAAGAAATTTGCAATATGAGCATTTGGATCATCATTTGGCATCCTAACAAACGGTACTGACGTTTGAATCATCTGGATTATGGCTGGCTTAATTTCAAAATTATTGGCTTGAATGGTAGGGCGTGCAATGCTTCAACGAGCACCATTAATTGTAGGAGCAACATGGTCTTTTAAAGGTCTCGCATCCTCATTTCCGTGTAATGCTTCGTCAGCCATGATTAGTTGTTGCTCCTGTAAAGCTTCTCTCTTTTCTCTATAAAGCCTTCTACAAGTACTTTCAATCTCTGGATTAAAAGACAATAAATCAAAATTTCTTGACCGTCTCATAAAATTGAACAAGAAAATAAAAATAAAAATAAAAACAATAAAAATAAATTCAAATTAAACTAAGGTTAGTTGGTATCGATACTAATCCAAACAATTTCCGGCAACGGCGCCAAAAACTTGATGCGTAAATTAGCAAATGTATTAATCGGCACAAGTAATATAATAAAGAGTAGAGTATCATCCTACAGAGATTGTATATCTATTAGTTACTGAAATTATTCTAACCCTAATTTATTTGAACAATCGAATAGGCGAATTTAGATTAAAATTAAATAAAATAAAATAACTAAAAATTAAATAAAGACGCAGGCAGTAATAAAAAATACCAAGAGATTAAAACACTAGGACATCTGATTTCACCATAACCAATCCAATTTAATCATCTATCTATGCTATTAAAATTTATGGAATTAAATCTTCATAGTTAGGCTACATCGTAGCCCTAGTAAAATAAATTAGTTCATGAAAATATAAAGAGAATCCATTAATTTAATTAGAAACATTCAAGCAAGATAATCAAAAAGAGGGAAAGAAAAACTCAAAAATCTGTCTCTCTCCAATCTCTGCAATTGACTTCTCCAAATTGTTGCTTCCGGATTTGCAGCGGTGGCTTCTCTTCTTTTTTTTTTCTTGCTCTCGGTTTTCTCTCCAATTTCTACAATTTGTGCGGCTGCCTTCTTTAATTCGGTCCTCAGCTTGTCTTTTTTTGCTCTTTCTTCTCTTTATATTGTTGCGACCCCGAATCCTCAAGTCAAAAGGATTTTAAAATAAAACAAATCCAGCCCACTCATTAAGCCCATGCACGTGAATCATTCAAATTGCCAATTAATTCTTTAATGCTCCCCACTTGCTTGCCATATTTGTAAACCAAATATTCAAAGCTTCCCCCACGTGATTGCATGCATGATGATTAAATTCAATCTTCCTTGATTTAGTTTTTTATTTATTTTTTTTTTAATTTCACATTATTTTCATTATACTCCAATTTATTTTCTCTTTTTACTTTCTTTCACTTAAATATTTCCAATATTCCTACAATGACAAAATATAAAAAAAAGATAAAATTAATATAATAAAATATAATTTAACATAAAATTAAGTTATGAAAGTATTAAAATAATAGATAAATTATGAACACATCATGATTCATGAATTCTTCATTCTTATATTTGAATCTCCTTCATATTAATGAGACATTTAATACTATTTGTTAATTTTTATTTTGATGAAAATAATAAATTTAAATCTTGTGTTGATCTCAGTTTTGGTAATCTTTAAGAAATATTATGTCATGTGTATATTTATAGTAGTACTCTACTGTTAAAATGTAGTTATGTAAATATATGTTATTATTCAAAAAATTACCAATTAAAACTTGTTAAATATCAGTACTAAGCCACTACTTGATTATCATTAGCTATTTAGTTAGCTTACCTAGTGCGGTTAGCCATGAATGCTTTACACCCATAGTAGTTCGAGTAATAATAAAAAATAAAGATTAAGGTTTAGTTAATGAAATTTCTCATGTTCTCTCATCCACACGTTAAAAAAAATGAATAAATAGACAAAACTTTTCATCTAAAACAGATTTAAAGTTGTCAACAAACGAGGGTCTCAGCATCATTTTCATGGTAACCAAAAAAAAAAAATGCTTCATTCCATAACAATTTTTTTAGTAAAACGCTCAGCATTAGTGAAGATTACACCTGCGGCAAACCGAGCTTTCTTGTAAATTAAGTGACGGAACCAGACAATTTATCTAGAAGGGGTATTCTTAATAACAGTATCAATATCCAACAATAAGATAATAAAACGAATTTAATAAAAATAATGACAATATTTATAATAATAGCCTCAATTTCAACAACTTTAAAAGAAAAAAAAAAATTAGACATGAATCTAAGGTTTAACAAGGACTCTTCGAATTCTCATTCACCGATTCACTAAATTTTTTTCTATTATTATACAATATAAAACAACACTATATAATGTACACAAATCAGAGAAAACAAATTGATAATGTACAACAAACAAAAAAATTATTAATTAAATTATTGCAATATAAAATAGAAATAAGATTAAGAACTAAGAATGCATGTTGGAACTTAATTGGAAGTGTATTTGTATTTTGGAAGAGGATTTGTATTTTGTATTCACTACAAGAAAAAAGTGATGACAGGAAAAAACTATCATAATAAGGGGTGGATGATAGAGAATATATCCATCATTTATGTACATGTCACTCTTTTATCACAAAAAAAAAAGTTTATTATTAGCTTATGATAGTGTTTACAAGTCATATATCTATCATACTAAAATTCTATGGAGAATGAATATTTTAATTAATTTTTTGGTTGGAAAATTGATTTTTTTTTAATTTGAAAATTTGGCGGGAAATTGATTTTCATTCGTAAATTATTATCCGGTTAATTTTAGAAAGTAAATTATTTTGATTGTGATGAAATTTATGATTGACATTTTCTGTTATAATTTATTTTGTTGTGACATAATTTATGATTGATATTTTCTGTCACAAGATCTAAATTTACATTAATAGAAATTGTGATTAATTTTATTTAAAACTAAACATTCCTGTATTTGAAATTAAATTACAAATTCTATATGAACCAAAAATTAAATTATACATTCTATTAAGTCCAAAACACTTTATATTAATAACATCCTCATAATAATGTATAGAATGAGTTAATGAGCATGTCAGCAGTAAACTTCTAACAAAATCTAAATCTAACTCGTATCCAACAGTTAAATCCAACCAAAGTAATTCACATGACAAATTCTAGCAACAAAGAGCAAATGTTTCAAATTTTAAAAGATAAGAAGCCATCAAATCTTGTAGCGGCAGAACTCATCCCCTTCTTAGCAAGTACCCCAGTAAAACTTCAAGTCCAACAGGCTTTTTCAACCTGTATGTGCAACGCCAATGGAATATACTGACATTATCATTATAAAGTAAAACTCTTTTAAGTTTTATATACAACAGAATCATTACAAATTCAAACTCAATCCACATGTGCGACATTAATGAATATATCCAACACTATCATTATAAAGAGTTATCTATTAAAGCAAAACTCCAAGTTTCAAATGCAACTTGAATTTCACTAATTAGAATCTATAAAAGGAAAATTGGCAGGTTTGTGTGTAGTTTCAAACTTATACTAACCATTTTTTGACGCGTTAATGATTTCAGAACAATGGTTAGCCCACTCAAAATAAATTTTGAATTCATCTATCTCAGCCTAAGTGTATACGGTCTTTCAATGGAAATGATAACCATAAAGTCAAAATTGCCAAACTTCTAAAATAATGCAATATATATGGCATAAACTAATTGTATGATACTATTCATCATTGACTCACATCATTCATTGGTAAACTAAGGCTTGTTATAATGTCATTTATGTACCTCAATACATAATAGCCATATTCCAAAGCTTTTCGATTGTTGAGGGGCTTATTCACAGTTATAAACTAAAAAGATAATTATAAATATATTCTATTTTAGGCTTAAAGTAATAGATAGACGGCATTTAGTTAAGGTAATCTGTTTTACTTGCACAAATATCATCTTAGAACCATAATTCTATTTTTTTCTTAAAATCCTCAGCTGAAAACAGTGTCATGACGCTAAATGATAAATTACAATAGTTATTTATCTAAATCTATTAAAGAAAGTGAGCATGTGAGGATTATGAAATAAAAGGAAATACACACGATTTAATTAGCTGTTTTAAATCAAGATTAGGAGAATTGTACTCCTTAGGATCTAAATAAAACTCTTATTTTTTCATCACATCAAACACAACTAAAATTTAATGGAAGCTAAAATAGGAAAAAGGCAAAGAAAAAAAAGTAACAGTTATGAAAGACAAGCTAAAATGAATAAATAATGATAAGAACACTTAATTACAGTTTGAAATATCCAGACTTGGGATTATATGGCATAAATAAAGAATTGTCCTTTATGGGCTTTTTTCAAGTGTTTGCACACACCTTCTGCTATGTTGGGATGGGAAATATCTGGTACCTGTCAAAGATGGGATGACACAAAACCTGGACATATGAATCCAAATGGTCTTGTTCCTTTTTTATTTGGGATAACTGACTCATACAACATCCTGAAACAATTAAGGCATAATACCAAAACTTATCATTAGAAAACTATTGCAAAGAAAAACCAAAATCTCTTATGTAATATATATAATTCAATAGCATTAACTCTTGTCACTTGCATCTCTAGCATCACCATTGCACTCCATCTTCCCAACATGGGCTAGAGTACCTTCTAGCTAAAATACATCATCATCAATCTAACATAAAATCCAACCGGATGGAGCCAAAGTATGTGTCACACAATTTGCCAAAGAGTTGCAGATTGGATGGTTGTTTTTGTGCACCGCTGCCACATACATAGTGTTTCTTAGCACATGTTGCAATACACCCTTTTTCCTATTGTTTCTTTATGATTTGTAGCCCTTGTTCTTAGGCTAGGAATTGAAAGTTTCTATATACCATTAGCTATTTCTACCTTCTCCTAAAATAATTGTTTTCTAGAATTACTAGGCTTAGGTTTTCCACTGTCATTTGCATTATCCATTGGCAAGTCAACGTTGAGTCTTGGATTTTTTCTTGGCATGATAATAGTGTTTCTTGTTGCCCTTTTTTTCTTCTTAGGTGTACTCTCATCCTTTTCATCAGTTCTTTCCTTCTTTTCTATTTTTTTTAAGCGAAGATTTCCTCTGGTCAACTGAATTCTCCAAATTATCAGGCTCTTGTAAAATTAAAATTTCAAATAGCAACTCAATCACTGTCTTAACATAGTTTATGCACTGAAGCTGGGGAAAAAAAAAGAAAAATAAACTAACCTTCAGTTCAATTGCATCCATTTTGTCATTATCCTTATCTTTCATGCAATAATCAATTCTAAGACTAGGAACTGCTGGGAAGGTGCAACTTCCCACATTTGAGTGGCGAGGTGTTTTCTTTTTTTTGTTTGGTGATTTCCTCCAGTTGACTTTCAATTGATTTCTTTCAAGCATACAATTCACTCTCTTTAGCATGGCTACTATATGCATGAATTGTATGAAAGTACATGGGGTTATAAATTTATCAAGCTCTTGCATATGGCCAATTTGAGGAAGCCTTCTCGATGATTGTGCAAGTATGTCATTTCTTCGATCTGACTTCAGTGAGCCTTTCTTAGTCTCCTTTTTTAGCCTTTTTTTATCATCATAAAAAATAAATAAATAATAACATAATGAATATAATCTGCTTAGGCTAAATATATTTATGTTTATTGAAGTTCTTCATCATTTTGATAAAAATTTTCTTAGTTTCAAGGTCTAACCCTTATTTTTCATTCTCCGAGCTTTGTTCAAAATTTCACTCTTGTCTATTAAGTCTTTTGAGAGACCTGTTTTCTTATCTTTGGTGGATAAACAAGAGATTATTTTAGTACACTCAATAATTATTACCTTAAACAAATTAATTTAGTATAAACTGATAGCTACATACTTACCATATCTTGCATCAATCCAATGTATCCTCTTCGATTAAGTTAACGATTCAACTTGTTAGTGGCTCTTTTCTCCTTAGTAGCATAGCTGACTTTCTAAATAATTTATAAATATTAGGTGTTTATTGTTATATTTACAACAAATATTAAAAGTGATAAAACCTAGGTTGAAGTTACTCATTTGAAAGGCATCAAATAAAAATTAATCGACAAACTTTATCCAAACAAGTTTCTTGATTTAGGGCTAATCAATAGGCCCTCTATATAGTTTAAACATATCAAAATGTATTTAATTTACTCAATTTATTGCTTGTAAATGCAAATAATCTAGGATTGAAACAAAAATTCCAAAAAGCATATTAACAAATGATAACCAACAAATCTCTTTCACTTAAATAATTTATATAAACGTATTTGGGACCATGTGTGACAAATATGGCCACTTCCCATGCTACTATTATTTTATTATTACATAATAAAAAATATGGTTGCCTCACAACTCCTTTTTTTAAGGAAAAAAAAAAAGCAAATCCTAATTACTACTTGGGGGGCTTCGATTGTTTTGACTGAATGAAGACAAAACTTCTCTTATCTTCCTCGCTGGGAAAACAAATGGTCTTTAGAATATTTTATTTGGATGGTAGTGAGTGACCAATGAGTGATCATTATTCTTTTGCATGAAAATAAAAGAAAGTGATTAAAACATGTAAATCAAGCTTCTAACATGGCCCAATTTTGATTTTTATTGCTTTTGTTTTGCATTTTCCTTTTTTGGGTTTGTAAGTTTCCATATCGATGCAACAATGAGGAAGTATGAGAGGCAAATACCTTACCCCCTGCCTCCTCGCTAAGAAAATCACACAAAAACATAGAGCAACCTTATCAACAGCTTTACGTAGTCTCAAATTCTTTGTCCATCTCCAACTACATCAACTTTAACCTTTACAAATGATAAATAAAAAACCTTTACTCTATCTATCTCTATCTCATAATCCAACTTCTTAACTAACCTGTCATCTCAATCAGTTAGTCACTCGATTACAGACTCTCCAAAATACAAACTTGCACTTAATCACTTGGGGCTCTAAACAAATTTACATGAAGAAGGAGAACAAACTTGAAATTGGAGGTCGCATGACAACATCAGGGAGATGAACAGTTTGTGTTGCTTGCGTCTCACCATTTATGGTCACGGTAGTCTGCTTGAATTTGATCAATGGCTGATTGATTGATAGTGTGATGATGAGTGTGGCTAAGTTTTGAGTGTTGTTTATGAGAGTAAGTGACAATGAGTGTCGTGAGTGTAATGTTTTAGTTTTAGGACTTGAAAATTTTTTGTGAAAGTGGAAGTAAAAATTTTAAGCAATGTGAACGGTGCATTTTTAAACTTTAAGTATAAAAGTGTTTAGTTATAATATAAGCCAATGGGTGGAGGGTCAAACTACATGGAATTTAAAATCTAGTAGTTAATTATTAAACAAAGAAATTAGGTGCAGAAAAAAAATTAATAGAAACCAATCTAAAAAAAGGCTAAGGTTATATGATCTGCTCTCAGATTTTAAAATTATGGTCATAACACTCTCTCATATTTGTATTTTGCATTTTCTTTTATCAGTTAATTATTATGACATTAAATCCTTAACTAACCATTAGTGTGAATAGATATGAAATTAAGTACCTAATGTGCCACAACTACATTGGAGTATTGACATTATGTCAAAATACTATATAAATCTAAATTAACATGATATAAAAGAAACTGGTAAAGAAGAAAAATACAAACAAATAAAATAAATTTTAAAACTCACTTAAGAGAATAATAAATTCAATAATTTGAATCGTTGAATTTCATCTTTCATCGTACCTTGGAAAATTAGGACCCGTTCGGTACCCTTTTTCAACCATTGTATTCATTTTTATTTTCATAATACAAATATAACATATGTTCGGTAAGATAAACTCAAAAAAAATAATTAGAAAATAAGAAATCCAGATTCAGTATTATAACTACGAATATTAAAACATGTTTAACATGTTTTCTAGATATTACAAACTGAACTACAAAATAGATTAAAAAACCAAACCCCTCGTTATCTCCTTATCCTTTTCTCTTCGGCAACAGCCCTCTCTCTCCCTTCATCTTTCTCAATCTAGTCACGGCAACGACGCTCTCTCTCATTTTCTTCCTCCAACAACACTTTCTCTCTCTTATCTCTCTCGATCTACTCTCTCTTAGTATGCCAGCCGCTGTTCTTCATCTTTGCCGCCGCTGCAACTTCCTCTCAGTTGCTGTCCTTCGGTGTGCCATTCTCTTTCCGCCGTGGCCGTTGTTGCTCCGTCTGCGCGTAGCCACTGCTGTCCATCTCTGTGTAGCCACCGCTGCTCCGTCTTGATCGGCTGGACTGCTGCATCTCTCTCAACTTTGACTTTTGCTGATTTTTTTTTTATTTCAGAAAATTTTGAGTAATTATTTCAGTAATTATTTGAATAATTTTGAGTAATTTTTTTTAAAGCATGTTAGATTGTGGATTTCCTCTATTCGTGCCAAACTTTTGGGTAATTGTTTATTTTAGATTGTGGATTCTCTCGATTATTGGCCTATGTGTTTATGACCATTTTGAAAACATAAATGAGATATTGTTTTGGGTTGATTTGAAAGCAAAACTGTGTGAATTGGGAACCCATGTTATCCCCTGAAAAATAGAGACATGTTGTGTACTTGAGCTTAAAAGTTTCATTTGAGAGAGAAAGAGATTTGAGATGTAATTATGGGGGTGGGGATTCCTTTCTCACGAACTGAGTTTTGCAGCTGCTACTACCCTCTTCATGCCATTGCCAAATGCCAACTTCATGCCAAAATTTTGAGTAATTGTTTTTTAAAGCATGTTAGATTGTGGATTCACTTAGTTCATGCCAAAATTGTGAAATTAAGCGATGCTTTGGTGTCTTAAAAGCGCAATTTTTAATTTTAAGGGATACGCATAACTATATTTTACATAAGCAACGTTTAATTCCAACTGTATGTTGCTTTTTACGTAATTTTATTCGACGAGAAAATGCAAGTGATAGGTTGTTTGAGGACTTTGATGTGTAAGATATGATTACTAGTGAAAAAGGAGATACTAGTAGATCACTTATTAGTGTTGATTTATCTCCAACAAGTGTCGCAGAGATGAATGCTACTAAGAGATAGAATTGTAACTTCTATGTGGCATGATTACAGACGCAATGGATGATGTCTACCATATATTTTTTTATAATTAATTTGTTTAAATTATATGTGTTGTAATATATATCTTAATTATAGTGTAAAAACAATGACAATTAATGTAAGACTTTTTTTTTATTAATGCTAATACTAAAGCTTTATCCTCATGTAATTTTTTATATTATTTTGTTTAAATTATTTATGGTATGTTTGTATATGTATTAGTTAAACAATTATTTTCTAACAATAAATATGACTTAAATGTTTAGTAAAAGTTATTTTTTAAAATGGTACTACCGAACACATATTTTTTGTTTTTATCATTTTTATTGCATCTACTGGACGCATATTACTGTTTTCAGTTTCAAAATACAGGATACAGAAAATGATACCATACGCATACTTAAATTCGAAATACAGCAACTGTAAGGCATCATTTTCATTTTTATTTTTGGAAAATACAATTTCAAAAACAATACTAAATGGGCCCTTAGCCGCTCATATTAAAAAACAAAACACTCATTTTAAACTTCTGAAATATATTATAAGAAAATTAACTGCACAAAAGAAGAAATCTTTTTAAGCCTCAATCTTTAGCTCCTTTTTCCTCTTCTCCCCCCTCATTCTTCCTCTCATCTTTTTATAGGCAACATCTTCTCCATTTTTTTTTTATTTTATTATTATTTAATTTTTTGTTACTTATCTATTTACATAAAAATGAGTGATAGTCACTGGGGCAAAGTGGGCACTTGACTATCATGATAATACATGGCTCACTTTCCTTTTTTATTTTTTCCTTTGTTATTAATTACATCTCATCAATAATGCATTCCAAATGGCTCCAACAATTTATCTTCTTTGTTTCCTGTTTTAGGCTCCAATTCCCTCCTTATTCCTGTAATATTTACAATATAAAAATTAACTCACTGCAAATTAGTTTAATATAAAAATTTATTAGGGGGACATTATGATAATTTATAGGTCACTGTAAGTGAAAAACTAATCATTTTAACCTTATTAAATGTACACTTTTTAGAGTCAATCAACCTTTTTGTTTTATATATTTTTTAATTTCAAAAATCATTTCACAATCCAAACACAGTGTTTTGGATTTAAAAAAATAAAATATTACCGTTAATTTTGGTCTACCAAGGTCAACATCAAATTTATACCACAACATTTGTGGCTAAATTAAATTTTATCATATGGATATCATAAACTCTTGATAGACAAATATCTATTATAAGTATATCATTAATCATTTGATAGACCAAAATTATTTCATGACTCGATCTTATTTACATGATAAAATAATTTTTGTTATAAAGTGGCTGTCATCTATTACCAGTTTTCTTATATTGATTCTTTAGTCTTGCAGATTTGCAAACATTGGATTCTTGTAGGCTTTAGGAATTGGAAAACAAGTTAACCAGTTAAATTGTTTTATACAAGAAAATTGGGATTCTAAAGAGAAAATATTTAATTTAGTTAAATGCAAAGTCGCCACCTCTTGTAATGATTTAAAGAAAGTAGATATTTTTTACTTTCATAATAGGACAGAGTTTAACTTGGGACTTCTTTAAAGAAATTACTAGGGGCTTAAATGATATAATTAATATTAAGATTAATTACATGGATTGAATGAGTAATTGAATTTAAGAAAAACTTTTAATTCGAAGGACTCTAGCCCCTTGTAGTCACTGCTTGGGTCTGTCATTGCCTGTAATGATGAGCTTTTGTTCTAAGAGGAATATTGAAAATGGAGTCAATTTCTTCATAAACTAATACTTGCATCAATACCATGGTTGATTACTTGGAAGGATCCATGGTTCAAACAAGCTCCTCGAATGAGCTTGATGGCTTCAACATTGCTCTTTCATCACCACTAATGAATCCTTGTAAGTCTATCAATGGCTCATTGAGCTCTTCTTGAGATAACTCCAAGTTTAGCCAAATGAATTCAGTTGGCAAGTGGCTTGTTTTTGCAATTTGGTAAAGTCAAAAACTATTCTTCCATTTAAATGTGTCTGGGAAGAGCCAACTGATGAATCATTATTGGATTTCATTATAAGAGAGTTTAATTTCACTAATAATAATCCTTTAATGTAATTTTCTCCAGCTATACAACTATGTTACAAAAATGAGGTATGAAAAGCATTGCTCTTTGTGAAAAAATGCCCGGGCCTGTTCTGTTTAACACAAGTATTGCTTGAAACATAGGCCCAAAACAAGTCCAAACAACTACCAAAAGCTCCATGAAATCTAGCACTTGCAGAATGCCACAAGGTGTAAGGCCATGATTTCCTTTTGATAAAGAGTGGTGCTAAATAGAGAGAAAGTCGTGAGAAATTAGCTCTCTCTCTCTCTCTCTACCGATCTCTCTCTCTTTATCCTTTTTTTCATAATTTCTCTCACCCTTCTCTCAGTTTTCTCTTTACTTAGCTTTCTCTCTCTACCATTATTGCTTAGCTTAATCCAAATGATGCATGCTAAAAGAAGTTGTAATTATTGGAGCTCTGCATAGCCAACAATTGAAAGAAAAATGATATGCTGAAGCTACGCATAAATTGTCAAAATCAAGAGGAACATAACCTCCTAGACAAAAGAAGCACAAATGCCGAATATGGACTTATGATCCTAAATTTCACAAAGCCGGCAAACATCCAAATATCTGATCATAAATACCCACAAAAACTCGAAACCCAAAATTTATGGCTCCGACTCCTCAAGTGGTCGTGCAGACGCGGACCTACGCCATGGCAGTAGGGATGGTAGCTTGTGGGCTTGGGTCGGGCTGTTTTAAATCAGGTCCATGCTCTCGTTATTGGTAACAAGTCGGACCTTTTAAAAGTCTATCAAAATTTAGACGGGCGAGCCTTGGCAACCTTAAGCTGGACTTAGGTTTCTATTAATTTTTTAAATAAATTTTTAATAAAAATAAAAGTACAAAAAATACTTAAATTAAAAATAATTATTTAATACACAATAAATTAGTGGTCCAATACACAAAATACTAGCAATGCAACACAATAAACAACAAATAATATTTATAAATTATAAATTAATTTTTTAATTGATAAAGTACTTCGTATTTTTTCTATAACCCCTTAATTAGACCCATTCACAGTGAGCTTTAAAATTTTTTACCCATACCCATAATTTCATGATGTGGGCTAGGCCTAAAGCCCGTGGGCCTAGGCTAGACATACTTAGGCTCTTTTGCTTATCCTACATAGCAAGGTATAAGCCGGTGTGATCTAGGAAATTTTGGCTTATATTCTTAATTTTTTTATAATTTTTATTTAATAACAAAATTTTTATTTTATTTTCAAGTATGTTTTAATTTCTTTCTTTTTAAAAAAAAGAATTAAATACTTATTTTATAAAATGATTAAATTGTATGTTTATTAAATAAATTGAAATTATTAGGAGGTTGAAATGTTAATATTGTTTTAACTTATTGGCAAAAAAAGTTTCTTATAGTTTGGTCTAATTGAAAAACAAAGTATGTCAATATATTATAACATTGTTACTAGTATTAGAAATTTACAAAGTGATTTAGTAACAATTAACAATATTTCCATAATTTCATAGTTTTTTCCTTCATAGTCATACTTATTCTTTTTCTTTTCATTAAATCAAATTATTCAAATGTATCACATTTTTTATCACTAAAATGAAAAAATAATTTTATAAATCATTTTTTCAACATACAATTTTAACAATTTATATTATAAGTTTGTTTGTTGCATTAGTATCATTCTTTTATTAAATATAAATATTTTACAAAAACATTTGATGTGGAATTATTTGACATATGTTTAGGCCCGGCTTTAGAGTATATGGGGCTTTAGGCAAAATTGTTTTGTGGGGCCTTTTTATTTTGTAATTTTAATACTCAAAGAAATATAAAAGACTAAAAAATTCATTCGACTTTTAACTCTTGAATTTTAATAGTAATAAATAAGATCTTAAAAATTTTCAAAAGCCAAACTTAAAAAAAAAAACCAAGAAGATCTCTTTTTTACTTCCATTAAAATTATTACAAAAATAAACAAAAAAATAAAAACACTTTATTTCAAATAGAATATTTTTCTATTTAGAATAGCAGAAAGTTGAGATGATAAATTGATTATCAAATAATAAATATGCACTTTGTATTTTAAGAAACTAATTTTTTTCTTTTTTAAATGAATCAATGAATGTAATAATTCTTTTTGTAAAAAAAAGAGAGAAAGAAATCTATTTATCTATTGATTTTTTATACTACAAGGTTTTAATGGCAATTAAAAGGAATATTAAAAGTCAAAAAATTTAATTTTTTTTAGAAAACTTAAAAGGTAAAAAATGTAAATTTTTTATTAGAAAACTAATAATGAATGAATTAATGACTAAACAATTTTATTAATTTTATCTTTTGAACATTAAGGTTACCATTTACCAAATATTGATTTTCTGTATAAAAAAAATTCTTAGTTGTGGTATAATTGCTAATTATAAAGATGTCTAATAGACTTTTCTACAATACATAATTTTTTTTAAAAATATATTTATTAATTAAAAAACTATTAAAAAATACTAAAAAAATGAGGCCTTCAAAAAATATAGGGTCTTAGGCACCTTCATATGTTCTTTTTAATCTATGAATTATTTACACAAATATTTATCATAAATTATAAATAAGTTCGAGTGATAAAATGTCTTAGGTCTGCCTCTGTCCTCATGGATTGGCTTAAGACTTTAAACAATGAAATTAAACAAACCACGTGGAGGTAGCCAAATTTTAGGCAGAGTTGGCGCATTATATTCTGGAAGCAACCTTATATAGTTGTTTATATATTTGTATGATTGTATCCATGGCCCAGTCATATGCCTTTAGATAGCATATCAACTTGAATCAAGTTAATTCAATAAACTTTCTTAATAATATATTAATAGAAGGTGACGGTATATTATTTTAGACTTTAATAAAACTCAGGTGATGAGTTATCTTCTTTAATTCTCACATAATTAACAAGTATTTGGGTAAATCTGCAGTATCGCACGAATTATCTGTAAAAGAATAATAGAAAACATTTGATTAATGATCAGTCTCATTCTCTTTTGAAAAGTCTTAAATCTCAGTTCTTACTTAAATTAAAAAATCCACTCATGATATTAGATTATCTTCTTGTTTATGCATCATACTTTACAGATTTTTCATCATGTATGAAGGGTTCATAATCAAATCTACTTTTTTTGTATTGATAATAAATTTTTTTATCCCACTTGTCAATCTTTTGAGGTTTTTGATGATATAATTATTCTAGTTTTCATTTTAAAAAAAAAATTAGATAGTTCACCCCAAAATGAAATTCTTAAATTTCCTAATTAATATTATTTCAAAATTAATTTTCTCATAAAAAAACAGAAAAAAAAAGAAAAACTCTACTCCCTCAATTAATTTTCACATAAATTTTCCCTCGCACAAGACCCTCTATTTTAGTGGAAAGCTTGCCATGCAAAATAAAAAAATTATATACATATTGGTTAATGCTTTTAAATCACGTTGAGTTAAGTGGTGAACAAAAGAAAGATGGTTTTGAAGTTTCCAACGTGTGTACGCATAAGAAATCCATTATCTTTTGTAACAAAACATAAACGTCAACAAAAGTGTCTTTTTCCTTTAGACGGAAGTCAAAAGTTAGAAACTGTAGAATCACTTTGAATCTTTCAGCAGCTGCTTCTTTCTTCTTTCTCTCTATCTCTCTGTTCTGTTACTGCTAAGAGACCCTCTTCTTCATTCATCATTTGTTTATTTGTGTTGTGGGTATTATTCATTTGATAGCTGTGTATTCCTTCAATTGTTCGGTAAGTTGCTAATGGGTTCATTTATTTATTTTTATAATAATTTATATTGAGAATTTGTTGATGGGTTTGCTGGATTATAGTGAAAAAGAATATATTTGAGTAATTGAGCTCAATAGCTCTGGCTTTTACGAGTTTTGATTCAATGAAATTATGACTTTTAACTGTGCCCAATTCTGCTTTAACAATTTTTCTAAGTATATAGTCTCTGTCTGTGTGTGTGTGTTGTCAAACCTTAGCGATTCAATTTTCTGGTGGGCAATGGTGTTTGGGCTAAATATGTGTATTATTTTGGATTTTTGGATTCAAGAGTCATTTACCAAGATTAGATCAATTTCGAATTTGTATGTCAAGAAATAGCTACTGTGACTGATTGGTGATTCTTGATACAGGTATATAATTCTTTAGCCATGGGAAATACAGAATCCGGTTATGATGATGATTCTCATGAATATTTTCGGCATCAAAGGCCATCTTATGGTGGAAGTTCGATGGATCATAATTATCAACCGTGGTCTTACACAGAAAGTTCGATGGATCATAGTCATCAGCCTACATCCTATGCAGGAAGTTCGGCGCATCATAGTCATCAACCTATGTCCTATGCAGGAAGTTCAGCGCATCATAACTATCAACGTCCGCAGCAAGCTACAAGATTTGCTGACAATTACAACACCTTGGATGAGGTTTTTCTCATTACAACTTTTACTCCTTTTTGAAGGCACAATAGATATTTAATTTCCATTTGGCTCTTAATTATTTGCGGTAGCTTGAGATGTCACTTCTGAAGAGCTGAGATCTCGCCAAGCTACATATTCTAGATTTAGCAGCAGAAGAGAAAGGCTTAGCAGAGCCAAATTGAGGCCTGGGAACCATGGCCTGGCCAATCCCTCAGAAAAAAAAAATGAAAAAAAGAGGGCAAAAATTAATTATTTTGCATTTAGCTTATCTACAATGTGTACTTACCGAAATATGTCAATGATGAGGAATTGGTACTTCTATTTCTAGGTAATTTCTGCTCTACGAGAAGCTGGCCTTGAATCATCAAATTTAATACTTGGCATTGACTTTACAAAGAGCAATGAGTGGACAGGTGATTCTTATTGTCATTCAGTAAATTATATATATTTTTTTAATAAATGGGAGGAAAGTAATACAATTTATCAATTGTAGGCAAGTATTCATTCAACCGGAAGAGCCTTCATGCCATTAGTAACATCCGTAATCCGTATGAGCAAGCAATCTCTATAATTGGTCGTACTTTGTCTCCTTTTGATGAAGATAATTTGATACCTTGTTTTGGATTTGGTGATGGTTAGTGTCTTTTTTAACATTTTTGTTAGAAAATATGATGATGTTTTCTTGAACGGACTAGATGATTATTTTCACTTTTTTCTTTGTAGCATCAACGCATGATCAATATGTGTTCAGCTTTTATCCTGATAACCATTATTGTCATGGTTTTGAGGAAGTTCTTGCACGTTATAGAGAGATTCTACCACACTTAAAGTTGTCAGGTTCTTTACGTCTTCCTCTTTCTTGTTTATAGTAATTGCTATCAGCGCCTTCTAGCTATCCAAATTGTTTTCACATGTATATATGTTCCTTTTTAACTTCCTCCGCCAATGACTCTCTTTTTGTTTTTTCTTTTTTTGGCTTCACTTTTCAAGTTATTATCTAACTTTTTGATCTTTGTTATATGCAATCATGTTAATGAATAAATGTGAGATAAATCATTCTTTAGTCAAGGAATAATTCATGTAGTACGAGACTGTAATTCTAAACTTTTATTTTGCAGACTTCCAGTTTATCTGGAAAAGTTGGTGGATAGAAAATAGAAGAAATCTAGAATGGTAGAAAAGAATAAGGGGAGGTAATTCAGGAGACTGAGGACAAGCAATTAGAGAACTGGGGGAAACATTTAAAAATCATCATACCAATAGTAATCGTGTCTCAAAATC
This sequence comes from Citrus sinensis, assembly GCF_022201045.2. NCBI lineage: Eukaryota > Viridiplantae > Streptophyta > Magnoliopsida > Sapindales > Rutaceae > Citrus > Citrus sinensis. The sequence goes on along the minus strand of NC_068562.1, from coordinate 22,935,065 downwards.
CGGTAAAATGCCACAGTGGTCAAAACCTAAATAAAGTAGGAAAAGCAGAAACAACTTCTACTAAGATAACAATCTACCTCAAATGAGTAGTAATCTTAAATTCTTAGAAATGATTTACTTTCCAGATAATCTTTGTTCTCATTCTGGGAGTAATTTCTGCCTTTTGCCCATGCATTCTAGTTAGTTGAATTTGGGACATTAATGAATCCACATAGGTGCACATTAAAATGATTTTAGGATTATGATGAATTATTTCTCCTGCATAGGTCCAACTTCATTTGCCCCAATTATTGACGCTGCAATTGACATTGTGGAGGCAAGCAACAGACAGTATCATGTACTCGTCATTATTGCTGATGGACAGGTTTATAAAACATTGTTTTCTGCCGTTCTTCTTCTGATGGTTTTGTCTTTAATTTTCCTGTTTGTTATCTTCTTCTTATGATTGCATGTTTACAACTCTAAATAGGTAACTAGGAATCCTGACACACCTGCTGGAAGGTTAAGTCCACAAGAACAAGCAACTGTTAACTCCATAGTTGCTGCTAGGTAAAGCAATTCCATTTGTAATCTTGATGTAAAATTGTGATATTGTTGCTGTACTGATCGGTGTCTTTTTGGACACAGCCACTATCCTCTCTCAATTATTTTGGTTGGGGTGGGTGATGGACCATGGGACTCAGTGCAACAATTTGATGATAACATTCCCCAGCGTGCGTTTGATAACTTCCAGGTATATGATAATACCTGGGCAGTGAATGATCTGTTTGTGATACTTAATACCTTGATGAGGTTTATATTTTAACATTTTACCTGTGTGCATTATGTTTGTTATAAGTGGGATTGATTCTTCTCAGAATGGAAACTTTGTATTCCATTTCAGATTTAGGAAGCCACTAATTTGCCGTAGTGTACTGAATGCTGAATTCCTGGGCAAGACTATTGAATTATTAAGCCGTAATTCAGTTGTGATGTTTTGCAGTGCCTATAGGTGATACGGTGTAATTCAGGGAGCTGGACAGAAAGTAAAAGAGGCTCCTGGCTAAAAAAATTGGGTTGTGATGGCCTCTTATGAAATTGAGGAAATGAGCTACAGTCTTTTATGTAGATAAATTAGTTTATGGGCATGCATGATCATTCTTTCTAGTTAGGAACTACCACTTGATAATTTTGCTAATGCAGAATGCTGTCTTTCTAAAACACTTTGCAGTGTAATGTCAAAATGTTTATCAATTCATCCACATTTTTCTTTTTCCAGTTAATTAGAATGTTTCAGAACATTTTCTGCTCACTTAACTTTTCCTTCTGTAGTTTGTCAACTTCACAAAAATAATGTCTGAGAACAAGGAAACATCAAAGAAGGAAGCAGCATTTGCTCTTGCTGCCCTCATGGAAATACCATTACAGTACAAAGCTACCCTTAGCCTTCATTCTTTCAAGTAAGGCCAAAAGCTGTAGTTTTATTTCCTTGGTGTCCAATTCCATCTCAGGAATATTATAAACAGTAAGCTTCTTAATTTATGCAGTGGGGAATTAGTTGCTGGACCACGCACAAGACTACTTCCACCTCCACGTGAAGTGATTGATCATGATAATGTAGTAAAATCAATTCCACACATGACAAACTTTGAAACAGTAGAGGCAACAGCTCCTGTGGAACCGGTATTTTTTTTTATCCAAACCCTTTTTATTAGTTCTTTGTTTAAATGAGCATACAGATTTTATAGACATGTTGTGTTATTCAAGGTTTGCCCCATTTGCTTGACAAATCCGAAGGACATGGCTTTTGGTTGTGGTCATACGGTAAGTGCATTTCAATTAACTTCCTCATGTGGTTTATATTGATATATGTAGAATGGTGAGGATCAAATCAAAGAGAAAATGCTTCTAATTAAACTCTTAGCATGCTTTCATCTTCAGTTACTTCTTTGGGTAAGGTTTATTGGAGAACTATGATCAGCGTAACTGTTGAAAAAAACCCAAAGAGGACATGTTACCCATGCAAACATTGTCTTCTAGCTTCATGAATATACATCTCGACAAACTGAAATAATTTCAAATAGCGAAGAAACTGTTAACCTTAATACTCCAGCTGCAGAACACTTATGATGCGAACGATCAGGAATCTTCCCTTCTGAATGAAAAATGTGAACTGGTCTAGAAATGGCTTTCCAAGCCAAACTTTTGGCTGAAAGCAGCAACACTTTGAGTTGAATGGAGACAAACCAAGCATGCCCAAGCAGGCGGGAGATGGTTGGTTTGTCACCTTGATTGATTATTCGGTAAAACTGTCTTCAAGCAAGCCTGTAAACAAGTTCATCAGGGACGGATGCAGCACATGATCAGTGGGGGCCCCCACTGGCCAAAAATAAATTTTAAAAATAAAAGAGAAAAATATTTTAATTTTCTAGTTAATCCCCATTAAAGTTATAAAAATAGTCACTATAAAATATGAACTCCCATAAAATTTAAACTTTTACTTTTAAGAAATATAAAAACCTATATTCTTCCCGTTTATATAATAATAGTAAAACGAACGTTTTCAGTAATAAAACTCATGAAGAATCATCTTTGAAATCGGATGGGATAAGTGATAGTTTGGTTGTTTATATAGGAAACAATAAATTTACTAATATTGATAATGAGTGTATTGCATAACATTTTTAAAATATAAAAATGTGTAGAGACTAATTATAAATGTATTAGCAAATATTTGACATATTCAAAATTTTAGTTTTTTATATTTTACTATTATCTAATTTAGCCCCCGGTAAATTATTTTTCTAGATCCGCCATGTAGAGATCTTTTGTATATTCTCCTCAGCTTTTCACTGATTTTTTTTTTAATTTATAAATAACCTTTAGAAGTAAGTTACGGCGTGATGAGTGCTTGAGCAGTTAGTGAAATTGATCTATCTCTACAGAACTAGTGAATGAGGGTAATTTAAGATCAAGATCCTGGGTTTTGATTTTGAGGAAATAAGAAGTGTGAAATATTACTTTTTTTTTGGTGGTGGTGGTTGGGGGGGGGGGGGGGGGGGGGGGGGTGGGGGGGGGGGGGGGGGGGTGGGATGAATAAGAAGAAATACTGATAAGAATGTGTGGAAACTAGTTGGACTCTTCATTGAAGTAAAAATGAACTTTAGTTTAAAAAATCAGAAAAATGAGTTATTAGCCAAGGTATTAACAACAAATTGGCATAAAGAATTTTCCTGGTTTTCTTGATAGGGTTTTACATCTTCAGGATAGAACACTCATGGGAGGGTATTAAAATCATAGTGTTCCAAATAATATTTGACTCTTAGCTGTGTTTTACCTTCATCCAATGCCTAGCTTTAAAACTATTTGTTCAGGCATTTCTGCCACAAATGTGCTTGTAGTACTTACCCTCCTTTGTTTTCTTGAAGACTTGCAAGGATTGCGGTACCACAATTTCCTCATGCCCAATGTGTAGAGAACCAATAACAACACGCTTGAGATTGTATACTTGATTGGGAGGTTACTTTATGCTGGGGATGTGAACTAAAATCTCACAGCATTGCAGCGTACTCCAGTGTTCAAACACTTTGCAGGTTTAACATATGGAAAATAAGTAAGGGCAATTTTTGTTTTTTCTCTAAATTTTGTATATTTGCTAATGTTGTGGGTGCGTATAGTGTATAAAATTGTATTTTATTGATGTTATCTTTATATAAATTAGCATTCTTTGGTAACATTATCTTCAATAATATTATTTGGTATTCATAGAAACTGTTTACCTGAGAGTTTTCACTTTAAATAGTATTCGAGAGCTTGTTTATGGAATGGCAGAAGCAATACCTGTCCTAGAGTTTACATTCTTGGGGATGACTGTTTTCAATGATGCATGATCGGTCTAAATTTGATAACAGAGGTTTAATGCTGGAAAATCACGATCCAGTTTCTATACAAAAGTAATTTTTACACAACTCAGGATATAGGAACCCCTAATATTGATAAACACTTAGATGATCATTTAGTTACAGCATGCATTATAAAACAATTATATTCGAAAGTAATCATCGCACCCCTACTAACTTAGAGCCTGCCAAATTTAAGCATCATTCTTCTTTTGATCTTTCGTCAAAATCTAGCCAATTATAAGGTTTTCCAACTCAGTCCACCTTGTCGCAAAAACGGTTGCTGAAAGGGCTGCTTCACTGGTCAAATATTTATGAAGCAAAGCGCAAATACATGCCAGCAAAAAGCAGAAAGGTAAGAGCTTGAAGGGAACCGATCTTTGAACTTCAAATATTTGGATAAGTTTCATCTCCCTGCAATTCATAAGAAACACAGACTTTTAAATTCATTTGGTCTTGGAAACACCTATGAACAAATCAGATATTTGTCAACTAAATTGCATGTTCGTATATGATTTCTGGAATGCTATCAACTAAAGGACTAAATTGAAAGTTCAATATGGGGGTAAACCAACCTTCAAAGAATCTTAGAAGTTCCACCGGTCTAGTTGCAGTTTAGCTTCAGCCATGTCCTTTTGAGCCTTTTTCCTCCGATAGAATATTGGACAATCCCGACTGTGAACAGAACATTTCAGAAATAAACTACTTTAAACATAAAGAGACATCTCAAACAGCAGAAATAGCTACCAGAACAATGAAATGACTGCAATTTCAAACCGGCCGAATGACAGCCACTACATCTTGAAAGGCAGAAAGACACAAGAAACAGCAAGACACAAGATACAGCAACGGAAATATTGGTGCATGGTAAGTAATTTACTACACTATTTACTAGGCAGCATTTTCTACATGAAATTCTCCAGACAATTCTCAGAGGAAAACAAAATTGCATTCTTCGAACTACAAAGCAGTTTAAGAGTAAGAAAACAGTCTAACCTAGTGCAGAGCACATCCTGATGAAGAGAACCCTGGCACTCTTGGCACTGTGTCCACAGCCTACCAAAAAGCACCTCTAGCTCTTGTACTGCAATGAATCACATGTTTTCATACAGCAGTTACACATAAAAGTTAGTTAATGAGAAACCGTAAGGATCTGAAAGAGATGCCTACCTTGAGAAACAGTTTTGCAATACAGTTCAGCTTCTCTTCCCTTGCAGTGTGAGCAGAGAGTTCCATTGCTGGCCAAAAGACAATAACAATCTAGCATGAAACTCTTGATAGATAATAATAGCAATAAGGTGTGTTTGGTGGAATTAATTAAGCCTTAAGAATTCGAGACTATCTTCTTTAAAAGATAATTGACCAAAATCAACAATTCAGATATAATGGAAAACAACTACATGCCCCTCTTCTCTCTCACTTGTTTCTCTTCTGTCTAAAAAAGCTAAAACCAGATGATCCCAAGATCGAAATTAAAAAAAAAAAAAAAAAATAGACATTGATGACATATTCAATGTCTCTACAATGTTCCAGATGAACTGTGCTAATTTGAGCCACAGCATTGTCAGAACTGAGACTGAACAGGATATATTGACTCTCCATTACAAACTGTCCACATCTCAATTTTCTCCCTTAAAATATGAATGCACAAACAAATTCCATCAGAAAAACGATTCATGACAGAGATTAAGAGGCATTATCATGAAACTAGACCAGTCGCTCAACACCAAAGTTCTAGTCCCCTTCTAGGATGTCTAAAGATGAATGTTAATCCTGGAAGTGCAAGTATCTTGCCTTTCCAAAATTTCCCTCAATCTTTCTTTTCCCTGCCTCTTTTTGCAAGGATCACACAGCAAGTTTTAGAGACACTTCAAGATGGCATGAATGAATGAATGAAGCTTTTGAAACTCTGAAAAAGAAGATGAAAAAGAAAATTGGGATGGAGGAAACTAGCTCAGAAGCATAAGCATAAATTACAGCATTCATAAGAACCAAGTTCCCAAAGACCAACACTAATGTTTTAATTAGCATACGCTTGCATGGAGAAAAGAAAAAAAATTATCATTTTCCTTCAGGATTTTTTTCAATTTTAATTTGTTTTGTCTCATTTAGTTATTTAAAAATTATCAATTAGCTAAAAGCCAAAGAAGCATCACCATCAGAAGAAGAAAATTTGAGGCATCAAATTATACCTAATCAGGGCCTTGCAACCAATGCAACTTAGTTGTCTCTTGGCGAATTTCATTATGCCACTGTTTGAAGGAGTAGAGATGGAAATTGATCTTGTGTGATCTCCACTGAGAAGTTCCTTGCTAGCATTCTTCAAAATGGGCTCAAAGATTCTTAAAAGAGGCTGTTATGTTCACAGAACTGTTAAAAGACATGAAAAATTGGGGGTTGCAAAATCAAATAAAATTACAATTCACTAAACTAACCTTGCTGATCTGGTTCTCAAGATAATAATGAGTGTCTATTGGTATATTATTTTCTAGCACATAAATAGGATCCTCTGACCTCTCATAAGCCTGATGAAGCAGAATACATTACCCTTTCAATTTTTCAAGCAAAGCTGACTAAGAAATAAAAAGGCCATCAGAAAAATTACCTTGGCACCTTTAGCAGCTTTTATAATGACATAAGGTACTCGATCCCCAACATTTGGAGCAGTGGCAGCATCCCGCTGTAAATACAAACTTAACAGTACTTTATGTTCCATCATTACTAAGAAACTCAAATCCCTAAACCATCATAAAAATTTAGTCCCTTATGTAAAGATCCTTAATATCAGCAACTCATTTATAAATGCCAGCAAGAAAATCAATTGTTCCTCAACCATAACACAGCCTAAAAATTATTACCGCAAACGGAACATTAAGTAAAGGCCACTGACGCAAGAACATTATTATCGGCATCCAACAACAAACACATGGTACAAACCTATTTTATGTGATTCTATATAAAAAATTAAATGCCTCTCAAAAAGATGGGAGGAAATTAAAAAGTGTAACTGTGTACATACATGGGATATAGTTTTTTGAGGATAAAATTAAAAAGTGCAAGAAACAAAATCACCCAACATAGTCAGGCATGCTATTGCCAAGCCAACTTGCACCAAATGCCAAAGATGCATTAATCCTTACTAAAATAACATGATACCAACAAAATAAAATAATACAATCTAAATAATGGTTCTAGAAACAAAAATCTAAGCATAAGGTTATCATCCCCCCCCCCAAACCAAAAAAAAAGGGTGGTGAAATCAAATCATCAGAGTATGTATTTGATGGAATACAATTTCATGCATGACAGAATTGTTCTTTATGCCCAATCTAGGTATTTAAGGTTGAAATGTCAAATTTTGACCTTAAAGCATCAAGAATACATCCAGTGTCCCATGAAAGATGTAAAAAGCAAGTGCAATTGATTCAATAATCAATCAACCAGAATAAATCAGGATTTCAATAAAGCACCACCAACCTTGCGCATGCGCTCAGCAAGTTCAACATGAGCTGCTTTTACTTCATAATCATCTCCTGTCTTTGTCAGACCCTGTTACATTAGTGCAGGCATAGAACATTCAATTTTTAATGATACAAGGAATTTTGCCAAGTATATAGGCACTGAACAAAAAAGAAAAATTATAGGGTTCAAATAAAATCTAGGAGTCATAAAGTAAAATAAACATACAGAGCCTCACAAATGCCCCACAAAAAGAGGTAATTACAAGAAAAAATTATTCTGCATAATGCAAATGCTGACTCTGTACGTGAAATAAAAAGGAAGACACTCCTATAAAATCTGATGCTATAGGGTTTGAAAGGGAAACACATGATTTCATGTTATCCCATCTATACGAAGTGTCTTCTTCTCTACAGTTTGTAAAAAATTCACTTTAATGCAATTGAATAAAGCATACACATCAATCAAGGGTGGACATGGCATCCCTAGGCCCCACACGCTTTTAAACTTTGATAAAGGCCCCCCATATCACAACCTTCAGGTTCCAACCCTGATATCTATAATAGGAGAATGCAAAAGGCATAACAAAAGCATTATTATGACCTTAGTAATCACCAAAAGTGACAAATCCATGCGGTTCATGAGAAGATCTGAAATGGTACTCTTGACATACTGAACAGCCCCAGGGATGTCTCTGTCAACCAATAATTTGTGAAGACACTCAGTTACAAGGTTTTTAACCAATAAACAATTGTCTCTTCGTACTGTTTCTATGCCTGTCCATGAGAATCATCAAATTAGAGCTGAGCCTAATAAAAGTTTAGTAGCTCAAATGGTTAACAAACTCTGCTGTTTACCTTTCGTATCCATTTTGTCAAACTTTTCAGGGTTTGTCCAATACAAACCAGCATATCTCTTCTTGCTGATCAACAGATACGGATAGTAAACCTTCTCGAACTCTAGTTTGATGGGCTTCATAAAATATGTCCAAAACATAGAAAATAAATCATTATGAAAAATAAAGTCCTAATTTGGATACAAAAATAGACAGAGATAATGATAGGTCTCAAATTGATTGGTAAATGATTAGCTTAACAACTCTGCTAACCACTGGTTAAACCATTCCATAAAATCTAGTAAAGGAAAGAGTATTACGACAGAGCAACATGGAGACTAAGTAAAATAAGATGCATACTTTGATGAAAGTTCCACTAATATAATCAGCAGCTTCCCTCCCCAGCTTCATTGCTGCTTCTACAGTAGGTACACCAAATTGTACCATAACAGAATCCGTGTCCCCATATATAACCTATACAAATATAACTTTAATCATTACTACTTTATTAAGAGTCATTTTCTTGATATAAGTATCAATATATTACAGCAATAATGCATAAGGCAACACTGTCAAACCACAATGAACATGGAAAAACAAAATAAAATAATATAGCACGCGTGATTATCACTTTGACTTGCAGGAAAAAACAGGTAAAAAATAGAGAGTATAAGCATAGCTTCAAGTTAATGTGAATTCTTTTTCTAATATTTTTAATGCATATCATACGCTGTATGTTATATGATAAACAAATATCAATCAAAATAATCTCAAAAATCTACATAACCCAAAGCAAAAAGAACTTAATGGGACCCAGATATTTCAAGCATAATAACTTCCAAAGTTTTACGAAGGAAGATTATTTTTGCAACGGAGGTGATGGTGATAAACATCGGCTGTGTTATCACTATAAAACTGATTTTTCATTCTGCATCCATCTGCTAAAAGCTATGAATATGTGGAATGAAATATGAGAGAAAAGCGCATTGGGTGGAGTGGTCCAGAAAAGAACATGGAAAATAGCAAACGAGCAGCCATCTTCCTTATCAACATTTCCAATTTCTTATTGCTCTCTAAAATTCTCTCCTCTAACTAAATTATACAACTACTGTCTCACATAGACAGAGTCTTTCAAGTCAAATTTGACATGTTAGATTTGGTCAAAGAGAGTGAAGAAAAATAATATGTATGGCTGTATAGTTCAAATGAAAGACTTACCATTGATTCATTTTAGTTATCTTTAAAAGTGGAAAACCAAATATCAAAACCTTGAATAACAAATCCAAAGGGTTATCACAAAAGCCGCTGTGGTACTAGTCAGAGTATCACGAGTTGTGCAATAATATTAAAATCCATGTTAGATAAAAAGGAAAGTCCATAAGACATACCTCTGCATTGTGTTCATAGCCCCCAACCGTTGTAAATTTGTCTTCCACAAGCTTTTTAGTGTGCTCAATCATTTGACGGCCTTTATGAGGCAATCAACCCATTAGAAAAAATGCAAACTAACATTTTAAGGTTCATATGGAAGATATAATACAAAGCACTGCATGACTGACAAAATACCATAGCTTGTAACGCTGGAAGAAATCTCTATACAGGGTAACTGACCCACAGTAGCTCCCGTAAATCCATATACAGAATTTGCACTTATCTGAAATAGGATCAGATATCAAAGAGATCAAACCAATGAAGAAGATATTAAGAATCACATCGATTATATCCTTAAATTGTTCATCAGGATACAATGGTAACGTTCTTAAAGAATGAAAAAATAACAGTTACACACTTACCTTCAATGCAAGCTGTCGGCCATCTAGAACAGCCTTCTCAAGAGGATCCTTTGCTTCCTAAAATGGGATACCAGCAGAATATATGATAATAGGACTATTGGAAACAATGCAAGCTAAAGAGTAAATGGCCTAACAAATACACTACAGAACATTGTAGATCTAATAGAAACATCAAGCAGAAACCTTGGGAAGAAATTAGGTAATACCTTCAAATCTGCTTTTGCTCTTTTACGGGCAGCTAATAGTTCTTCAAGAATTTCAGGAAGTATTCCCTGAAAGTAATATGTAATACATACATAGCTAGTACCAATGTAAGCTGTTCTTTAAAAAGGAAATAAATCAAAGAATAAATAAACAATTTTAATAAATCACCCAACCTTCTGCAAATTTGATTTAACAAATGTTTCACCCGATGGAGTTTTGTTCACACATTCAGGAGGAAGATTGAGTTTGCGAGCATCTTCAGGCGTCACCTTCACAGATATCATTATTATACAACTTTTACTAGAAAGCATCTTGGAGATAATGATGAGAGTCAGAGTGAAGAAAAATAATAGTCAGAAGAATACCAGAGTGCTGTAACACAAATTATACGCCATCATAATCGATGGATACAAAGAAGCAAAATCCAATGTTGCAATAGGCTTCTCATAGAACCCCGCCCTGGCCTCCAAAACCTGAATTTTGAACAATAAGAACATCTAAGAACATAATTGGAGCTTATATTACTCCACTAAATCAAAGATTTTAACAGAAGGGCAGTTGTTTTAACAATAAGCAACATGTTAAAACTTCTTTAAATCTGTACAGGTAGACTGGTGTTCTTATTACTGTCAAAACTTGGACACCAGAAGTCAATTGGACATCTGAATCTGTCCTTCAAGAACTGAAAGAACCATCAGCAAGGGTGCAAGACTCCAAGAAGCTTTCAATCATTATTTATTCAGCATATGAAAATTAAGAAGTGAATATCAATGAATGAGAAGAGTGCAGACTGCAGAAAGCAAATGCTTAACGGTTACTCATGACAAGTTTCAGCTGGTTTCTAAAGATGAACTCTCCTTATTTTCCTCTTTGTCACTTAGTGTAGACAACACCATCAGAATAAATATGCTAATTTACAAGGGACGCAAACAACATAAAAATTGAGAAGAAAGTCTATGTAGTCTGGATATGTGCCAAGTTATGTAGAGCTAGATTTCCAAAGGCAGTAAAGCTCCTTTCCTTTTTTTTTTCTCCTTAGTATTGCAGTGAAGCTTCTTGAGATTGTCATTTTCACTCAAGACCATTCCTAAAAGATTACAGATGCAGCACTCCATGATAACTGAATTCCTAAATGAATTGCACTCTATATGCATCCGTGATCCCACATTTCTTTTTCTACATATAAAGTATCCTTGCACAAGCTCAGACGTAAACATGAGTCAGCATTCAATTTGGCATTGAGTACCAGTATCTCAAAGAAAACTTCCCCGCATTTACTAGTATCAGCCAGGATTTTTTTTTTTTTTTTTTTTGAATTACATCACTTCTAGAAATTTTAATCAGCAAAAAGTTCAGCAGAAATACTCACACAATAACGAAGACAGAATACAAGCATGCCATAACAATCAGCTCCTAGCATATCCTTAGGAAGAAAGAAGCAAACTTACAGTTGCCCCTTCATATGTTCCTTGTTCAGATCCAGCCTGTTTCACATTTGGAATTACAAGATTCTTCTGCTTAGCCTTCCTAAGAAGTTGAGAAAGCACCTGAAAACAACGGTCAAATCATAGACTTTAGCCAATTGAATTAGAGGCAAATCTTTAACCAACTGAAAATTCACTATATCAACCTTGATGCTCTGCCCTCTCGAAAGAAGGAAAGAGATAGGAACTCCAGTGACACGAGCCATCTCAACATAGTTAAAAATGAACATCAATTTGTCCAAAAGCCTCTGTGGGAGATAAGCATCCTGAAATTCAAAGTAAAAAGAAAATGAAAAAAAAATGAGAATATTGTTAAATTAATCATGACCTTGATTTATCGCAGCTTTTATCAAGGCATTTGAGCTAAACAATCAAGGGGCATGTGCATGATGAATGAAAAGGCTGACTGGGATGATGTGTAAATTATAGTAAAATGGGGTACTGCCAAAAATATCTTGAACAATGGAGGCATGGTTTTTAACCTAGTCCACTGGAAAATCAACACAAACGTGTATCACAGGGAGCCATGAGTCACAGGAAAAAGTGGGATACGACTGCAATAATACTGGAAAAGAAGCAGATAAATATAGGGGCTCGAAAGTCAGAAAGTTGAACCACCTCTTATTTATTCCATCAAAGTAGGGAAGAAGCACCTCTTTGGATATTCACATAAATTTCATTTAGTAGTTCTCCGATGCCGGCTGGAGAACTTTCGGGGAAGGTGGGAAGAAGTTCAATCTGTGGATCGCGCTAAGGAAGAGAACGATGTGTCAAAAGTGCCAAGGGCTTCACTTAATTTTCTCCACAGAGTTGGGCTTCAACTGTATTTATCATACACTTCTGGGACCTCAGACTCTTGAAGAATCTTTTCAAAGATTCAAGGAAATTTTAACAGAAGATTTCAATAATGAACAAGATCCCTAGAGCAATCCCCAAAGGATAGCCCAATTGGCTAGCCTCTCATTGTGGAAGTAAGTGGTCAAGGGTTCAAATCCAAGGGGACAAGGTCAGTTTGAGGTGGGATGGGGTGGGTTCCATGGTAAATATTAAAAGTAAAAAAAAAAAAAAAAAAAAGAATTTTCAACAAAGAATAAATTAGACTTTGGCTGTGTGCTTATATACACACACATAAAAGCCCACACACTAGAGAAGGTAGTCCTGTCATAAGAGGCGCCGAATGTAAATACATATATAAGATCTTCAATAACGTAGATAATTTGACTAACATGCAACATATTCAAGACATGGAAAGACATTAGTGAATACATTTTTCTTATATGAGATTAAACTTCAAAAAAAAAAAAATTGACATACAAAAAAGCAGTTCAGTCCATGGAAGAAGAACCCCCAAAAGATAACTCAAATGACCTATACCTTTATGCACAAATGAGCCAACCTTCATCCACTTTGTTAAAGTCAAAGGTGTTAAATACAACTAAGTACAACAGCTGACCTAGCCAATAATTATAACATGCCCAGGACTCAGTAGCGCAAGGACACGAGCACATGTAAGGTAGGACAAAGGAGGAATTCACATATAATGAAACTGAATCACAAACCTTCAAACAATATACAGCAAGTCGCCTCCTAGTTTCTGCATTTCCATTCTGAAGGTCAGATATAATTGAATGGTGGACATCCTCTTTCTGCACAAAACGAAATGGAGTTATAGCAATATCCGAATTACAAGTAGCATTTTGAATAAGAAAACAACCAGGAGAATATATGGAAAAGAATAAGAAAACATAAACCAATAAAACTTCCCACAAAAAGCAAAAAACCAGTTACTAGGCACTGAAGACTTTGATTTAAATGGTCTCCCATGATATTGTTATTGTTATTATCACAAGAATTCTGACAGACTCAGGGTCAGTTGGTTTCCCATTCTAACCAAACTTCATTGCCACTTTGGGACAAGAATGAATGAATGAATGAATGAATGAATAAATAAATATCTAGGAGTATACAGAAACACGAAAAACTGATGTCACTGTCTAACGTTCAAACAATACGACCTGGGAGTACCTTAGTGCAGACACCACAGTCTAACATTCAACCAGCCTAGAAGCAGAAATGTACAGAGCAGAAATGTCAAAGAAGGAAGGAAACATTAACAAGAGAAAAAGGGGAAAGGCCAAAAACATTCAAATGTTTTCATAAAGTGAAAAAAGTAGTTCATGTAAGGAATGAGAGGGATGGAGAAGAAAAGAAGCGCTGTTGTTAGAGCAAATCAGATGCTTCTATATTTTTCACCTTATTTCTCATATATATAAATATAAAGTAATCTCAAAAAGTAACCATGAACTATACCTGCTCCGAAAGAAAGTGCGCAGAAACAGAGTTCAAAGAATAAGAACTTAATTTATAATCCCGTTGCATTACCTAGAACAAGAAGACAGCAGAGTAACTTATCCTTAGAATCGAATACGGATCTATTTTCTATCTGATTGACAGCATACAGATTAATACCTGAAGCAAATCAAATTGAACTCTCCCTTCCACAGTAACTTCTTTACTTTCCCGCGTTCCTAATTGTCTGTACCGCCAACAATCATGGACAAGCCAAATAAATTAAAGAGTAAATCTAGAAGATAATTCATTCATGATAATATTTATTAATATATCTATTATGTATCATGCACAAAGATGACAAGTACTTTCTCTGGGAGTAAAACATTATTTTCACTTTTTCTAGTAAGAAGAAAAATGAATTTTTATTAATAGAAAATGATTAGAAAGAGGAGAAAAAAGCTGCTCACTAAACTCAGAAAACACCTGGGGATTTATGTTTATATGATGAATGGCCCCAAATAAAAACTCATGATCATAAAGAAAAGAAAACAATTGTATCGTCCTCAATCTACTCTATAATAAAACTTGCCAAAAATACCAAATCACACAAAAAGACTCCACCTTAACTTAAGTGATTGAAGAGAAAAGTAAATTGAAATTAAACTATGAAAAAGCCCAAGTGGAATTCTATCCTGGCAAAAAATTACTATCTTCCTCTCTAGAATTTTCACAAAAAACTTCTATCGAGTTCTCCCCGAATACCCAGAACCACACATTAAAATCATATTACTTCCTCACCTTTCACAAAAGGAAAAAAATGCTCAATCAGCAAAGAAAGAAAAGACGCTGAAAATAACACACCACACACCCCCCCCCCCCCCCACCAAAAAAAAAAATTAGTGACCTGAGGAGGTTAATCTTACTATCAGGTGGTGATATTGCACTGAAGGAAGATATGATTGGCATTTTCTTCATGTTTCTTCAAAATTACACATCAAGAGACACACGGAAGTATGATTGACCTGATCACATGCCAATTTCCAAACAAACAACCAAAGTCTCTTCCAACAGAATCTAGTCTGAACCACCACTTTCAAGAAAAGACATGTTGATTTTGTTCAACTTACAATTACTTTTGAATAAGAAACAATGAACAATTATATTGCATTCAAGATTCAGCTTGCAATTCGGATGCAAAAATGAGAACAAATGCAAAATCTTACATTCTAGCATCAGAGATGGAAGAGAAGGATTCAGAATTTTAGTCAACATAAAGAATACAGAAGAGAGAATGCTATAAATAATTTTAACTGTATAGATTGATGATTAAGCGAGAAGTTTTTTGCTCCGACTAGTCCACAGGTATAGATATTATGTACATTTCTACAACAAAACATTCAACTCACCCAAACAATACAAACATACGTGATACGTATGTACATTTTTGTAACACGTTACATTCAACCAAAATAATACATATAAAAGTTTTGGTCAGACAATTTTCAATATTAATTTCAACACATTAAAGATGTATATTCAATGTGAAATTTTGAAGTAATCAAGCCGCAGTGCAAAACTATAATGTATCAATTTAAAATAAAATAGAGAAAAAAAGTACTCCACCATTTACAAACCTTGAAGAAAAAGTTGTATCTTTGACTCGAACCCTGCTGTTTCTGATACGACCCAGTATAGGAAATTCTGCTATTCCCAAAGTTTGAGATCTCTGCAAACCATTAAAACCAGCATTGTTTGATAGATCAATCAAAATACAACAATCAACATACAGTCAAAATAACAAAACTTAGCATTTATAAACCAGGTAGACATTAACAGAGGAAATAAACTGAAATGCCAGTTATAGTGTTACAAAAAGAATAGGAAATTTAAGGGTGACAACAAATCAAAAGAGAAAATTGAATACAACAGTTACCTCAATAAGATAGGGCAAATCAAACTTGCAGATATTATATCCAATCATAACATCAGGGTCCACTTCACGGATAAAATCCTGCAAGCAAAACCTTCCATTACACATCAAATAGAAAGTATTTGCTTTCTCTATATGAGATAGAATTACATTCTTACCCAAAAAGAATCCAAAAGAGAGTAAGACTCAATATATCTTATTAGTTATGTCCATTACTAATGATACCACAAGCAAAAGATAAATTGAAAGTCAATGGCATAGTTTGTCTATACAATGAAGATCACAAATTTCTATGATGGAGGAAGCACATTTTTAAAGTTAAAACAAAGACAGACCATAAAGAACAATCTTCAAAAAGCTAAAAATATGGAAGGAAAATTTTCCAATGAGAACGGAGGCCTGCCTCCAATCGGGGAGGGGATTGAGGATGGGCTTTCCTGCAATCCCAGGCCCTAACAATTTTTATTTCAAATATTCGAAGATTAGAAATTTTTAAATATTAAAAACATAAAATCAGCGATGGCCCTCCATTAGGAAAGATTGAGAGTCGAATAAGGCTGATTTCTCCATTTTGAGACACTTGCAAGATATTTGGCCATTTCGGTCATCATAAAATAAACTACTTTTGATTGTTTAGATGTAACTTTTCCTACTGGCAAATTTTCTAGGGCAGCAGCCACCCTTTTCTCTGTCATTTTTCTTTGGGTACACAATTAATATACATTTTCTAAAAATGCGAAGGCTCATAAAATATCAACACTTTCCATAAAAAATTTAAAAAAAGAACTATATCTTAAGTTAGAAGTAGTGTAACTGTCATTACAGATCTTATAGACAACACATTAACATGTTTTATTCATGTAGGGATTTCTACAGATTTAGCAGATGCTTTGGAACTTTGACAAAATTGAAGATCTTCTTTGTGTACTTTGCATGCCTAAGAATCCCAATGAATTCAGGGATTAGACATCATTGTTGAAGGAATCCTTACCCAGTCCCTCATTTGACAAACTAGGGATCAGACTGGGGACATGAATACCTGTCAATTCAAGGATAACAGGAGCAGATCTCCTAGCTATCGTAATCAGGCTAATGTCTTCTTCCTAAAGATCGTAACTGCTTAGAAAGTTAGGATCCAGAAAGAGAATGTATAACAATCTACGACTGCAGAGTTAAGTGGAGAAGTAGACAGCACAACTAAAAGAGAATGATTGATTTCCCTCCAACCAATGGAGAGAAGGAACAAGGATGATTGACAATACATTGAATTTGCCAGGAAACAGAGCTTAAGACAGAGCTAGGTTGACATGAGTAGCATTTGTTTCTCCATTGTTGCACTCTTAAATTTTTGGCATTCGCGACAATATTGTAATCTCGTCTAAATGCAAGTAAAATAACGCTATTGGTAAAGCAGAGATAAATAATACAATTTAACTGTTCAACGTTCTCTCCTACATATATAAAAATTTGTAAAACAAGCTGAAATATCACTAAGCAATAAACAAATTTGTAAAACAAGCTAAATTTTAATCAAACAGCATTCATGGAGGAGAAATTCTTAAAAGACAAGATCAATACCCTCCAAGCTAGCAAGACGTCCCTTTCTGTTTCAAAAGACATCACATCTACACCAACGATTGGAGCACATGATTTGAGGGTCATGACATTACGAATAAATGGTTGCTTTTCTCCTTGCAAAGTAACTAGATTTGCCACCTAAGAAGAAAGAACAATTTTACGTTAGAAACATTGATTTAAAACAATTGTAATGCAGCAAATAGATAGATTTACTGAGACACAGCCACTTTAAATTTAATTTAAAAAATAAAAATAAGGACAGAGAAACATCACTTTAATGAAATTTATTAGATTTGTTACAACAAAGTAGCATTTGGACCTGTATAACAGGATCATGGGTAGGCTCTGGAAAATGCCCTTTACGACCCGCACATTCAATATCAAAACTCAATATGCGAAATGGAGCCATTTTTGAAAATTCACCTTCAGGATGATGGCTAATTATATCTGAATACCTAAGAGCAGTTATGGAAATATTTTGCACAGCATAAACCACAATATATATATATATACATATAACAAATAATTCAGTAATGCCCAAGATAATCTCATATACTTCTCCAATGAAGAATTAATGACCTCCACGCAAAAGGATACAGGCAATCAAATTCCAACTGGCAATAGGACAAAGTCTTCGCTGTCTTCCTGTATTTTCCAACCGGCACTTCAATCCAATTGCCACCAACGATGTTGCAATCTATCATGAAACGAAGAGCAAAAAGAACATTGCTTTCATATGTCATGAAGCTCTTCATACCCAATCCATCAAGTTGTATGCCTCTATCCAGGATTCCTGCCAATTATCCAAAAAAAAAAAAAAGATTAAAGGAAATCAACAGGATATTAGAACTGCCAAGGAAAACAAACCTCATGAAACAAGCCATAAAATAAAAACATATTATCTCGAATGTAATAATTATTTACGACATAAATATGTGCACACATATATATCAAAGCAAAAAGCAGTTTAAAAGCCCTATAATTACATAAAGAGGAATGACAACATATTAATTTTGTAGCACACGTGCATGATCAACAAAACAATACAAAGAGGAAATGGGAAGAGATAAACTCTACCACGACAACTAGCTACCATTGTTGGCAATGCAACAACAATCTTTAGAAAAGGTTGAGACTTTTGCTGCTGATAATACATAATACTTCTTTTCTGCACCATTTCGATATGTCGAACAAATTGGGGAACCTTACTATTCCTATTAGCCTCTCTCATCCTCCCCTGTGGTAGCAGCCATACAAACAAGCAAAGTTATATGCATTTGAGCAACAGAACTTAAGGAAATATCTAACTTGATCGTATGGGAAGACTAAATACCTCAAGAATTTGATGAAAATGGGAAATGTCATCTGGGCCCATTCCCTGAGGGCAACTAATGTAGAAATAAGGCTCAAACCCATGAACCTTGCAACAAACACTATGTCCTAACAAATGCCAAAAGGAAGAACTTAACCAAACATTATTACTAATTAGAAAATGGAATCATTTTCAATAATAAGGGATTTTTTAATTAAACTCACAGCATATAAATTACCTTCCCTTGTAACTCCAAAAATTCGAATGATGGCAGCAGACCCAGAAGAAAGAGGCAACAATTCTCTGTTACTATCTCCAATTACGTAATCAATATCCAATTGCTGAAACACTAAATTAAAAAAAAAAAAAAGCCACCAAGAATATTTAATAATTCCTTAAAACCCCAACAGTCCAGTGAGAAAAAATAGTGACAGGGAAGTGACTCACTGATGCTCTGACATTGGGACACGTAGCCAGACGATAGGGGAGGGCGGGCCCACTTGGCCAGACGAGAAGCGAAGTCCTGACGCTGCTCGATGTCGCGGAGAATAAGGGATTCTTCATCCTCCGGCAGTAGGGTTTCGTCGAGGAACACGTCCTCATCGAGGAATTCGTCGTCGATAACCGGTGTTGTCGGTGTGGTTGCTTGCTGTTTATTTGGCCAAGATTCTTTCGGCGTCGGCGGTGGCCGTTTTCTTGCGCTGCCGTTGCTGCGGTTCATTTGTTGGCTTGGACTGACTGTCTGACGAGTGAAGCACTGAAATTGGAGGGATTTGGGCAAGTGACGAGAAACGTTCCCGCCAGTTTTCAGGACCATTTATAGGTAGATTTTGTCATGTGAAACGCACGTGCTTTTTCTTTTATTTTTTTAACAATTAACTGTTATAATTTCAGGAAAAAAATATTGTTTCTTTTAAGGAAATGCGATGAAAGAAAATTACTCTTTTAAATAATTTCGATATTTATGGTCCATTTGTTACTTTGAAGCAGTAGCTTTCAAATAAAAATTATTGGGTGCATTTTAACTCGCCGCCGTTGGGCAAAGAAGTTACAATGACGTTACAACTTTTTGTGGTGATTCTGGTGTCATTGCTACACTGTTGGTGCTGAAAATAGCACAGTTAGATAAATTGCAAGAAATGAAGTCCAAACAGTGCCAAGATGTAGTTATCGATAACTTTCAATTTTTGAGTAACAAATAAAAGTTGTGTATATCGAATATTGAAATAAATGAATAAAACTATGAAGGGTATATCTAGATTTTTGATAAAATAATAGGGGCATCTCAATAATTTATTGATTGTTGCGAATGCTTTTAAATGGGAGTATTTGAGCCTACAAAATGACTTATTAAACTTGTTTGCTAAATAAACTTGCACTTAAAATTTAGATATCAAATAATTTAATATATCGAAAAAAAATTAAATTTTAAATTTAAATCAATAAACTCATCTAAATACCCACTATATCCTTATTAGACTTAGGTGGCGTTTGTTTTTTAACTTAATAACTTAAATTGACTTAACTTAATTAATTAAGTTAATTAGAGGTGTTTGTTTTTATAACTTAATGAGACTTTTTAGATAATTTTGACGTAATAAAATAAGCCATTTTTTTTAGCTTTTTACTTAATGGAGAAATCTGAATTAAGTCAATTACATACTAATGTAAAAAATATCCCTACTTTATAATTTATTTTTCATGTCTATCTCAAAACTCACCCATAGATATTTACCCCACATAAAAATATTCATGTTTTTTCTTTCTTATATTATATACGATAAAATTTGAAATTTATGGTATTTTATATATTAAAATTCTAAAATAATTATGTATTCACTTGAATATAGTTTTACTTATAAATGTTAAAATATTGTGGTATTTAATATATTATTTATTTGACATTCAAATTTAATAAGGATACATATATAAAAGTACATATTCTCATTTTTTTAAGTTGAAAAAACAAACAACTTAATACTTATTTTCTGATATTCAAGCGAAAAAACAAACATATTATTCAGATTCAGACATTTAGATCTTTTCAGAATTCAGACTAATTAAGGTCCATTCAGATTTCAGCCAAAAAAACAAACGCCACCTTAATTTGCATAATAATAGTGTTTTTATTTATTTAACACATTAAGTTCATTTATAACCCTTAATGAATGTTTTATTGAATTTATTATATGGTTATTCAAAATCCAAAACATATATTTAACTCATCAACCATTGAACTTACCATGGTCAAGTAAGAAGACGACTCATTCACCTCAAAATTAAAATATCATCTCAAGTAAGCCAAATAATAGGGATGGCAATGGGGAGGGGACCAATCTCCCCGTACCCATCCCCGATATTTTGCGTATGTCCCCGTCCCCGTCAGAATTATTTGAGAAAATCCTCATCCCCTCCCCGAATAATAACAGGGAAACCCCGAGGGTCCCCGATCCCCGAATAACTAATACATTTTTTTATTTTCGATTTTGAGTTAATCATATTAAAATAAAAAATTCAAATAAAAGTAAAGTTCGAAATATATCTTACATTAATATTCATTACAAAAGTCACATACATTAAATTAGTAAATAACGCAGCATGAAAGGGATACAAACTTCTTTTACAAACTATCATGAACAAATTAATAGTCTAATACAAAATTGTTACAAATAAAATCGAATTTAGATTCAAAATTAACTTTTTCAATGGTGGCCTATGCACTTTATAAATGTGGGTATTCCCTTTACAACACAACAGTTAAATCAGAGCAAATTAAGAGCAAATATTAGATTAGATATTAAAATTGTGATTCACTGTGGGCAATTATAACATCTGAAAATAAATAAAAAATAGATTTAAGTTTAAAATATTTAAAGAATGTTAAAATAAAAAAAAATTGGGCTAATAGAATCTACTCGGTGTTTTTAATATCCTAAATAAAAATTTAGGACTTTAATTAGTTAGTTAGGCCTAAAAGTTTAATAATACAAATATTTTGATATTTTTATTTTTACCAATATTTATAATTTTATAATTTAAATTTTATTATTTATTTACTAGTAATTTTAAAAAAAATGAAAAAAAATTAAAAAATTAAAATGGGGAAATGGGTAGGGGATGTGGATTCCACCTCATCCATGTCCCCTCCCCGAATAAGAAATTGGGTAAAAAAATTTCTCCGTCCCTTTCCCGAATAAGAAATTGGGTATGAAATTATCCTCATACCCTCCCCGAATAAGGAAAATCCCCGAAGGTACCCGTCCCCATAGGGATTTTTGCCATCCCTAGATGTCAAAGAAAAGGGCCACCCAGCCAACAAAGAAAAGGGCCACCCAGGAAGATCGGTCACTTTTAGCTAAGTACTTCACAAAAACAAAAAGAATATAAGGCAAAAGGTAAGCGGCTCATAAGAAGAATCACACATCTAGTTAGTTAGCTTTTCACAAAAATACATTAAATATAAAGATGGGTTTAAAGAATTTCTTTTTCTTTTTCACTATACTTTAGTGTCTGTAATTGTAATTTAATTTAGACGTATTTTAATCATTAAAAATTATTTTTAAAATTAGGTTTAAATTAATGGGTGGTTTGGTGGGTTCAAATGGCCCATCCTACTTTCATCACTCACTTGTTTAAAATCAATTTTATTACCATAATACCCATTTAGTAATTTAAAAGGACATGATAATATTAATTAATAAAATATTTTGATTACTTTCCAGAAAAATCCCTGCAAAGAGCCAATACGTTCATCCTTCCCTAACACTAGTTTTTGCAACACTAAATGTAATTTATCATAATATAGAAGCAAAATCCACTTATCGAGAGGAATTTAACCACGAAATGAGAACTCAAACCATGAAAATAAAAAAGATAATGCTTGCTAAAAGGTTTATTCCTTTGAGCAAAAGGAGATTATCTCCCCCCCCCCCCAATCTTGGCTAACTTCTCAATGAGTAACGGACTGCAATTCATTGCAATTTCTATTACTTTTATATGTTTATTCATAACCTTGTAACTGAATAAACAACAGCAAGAGACATGAGGTGAAACTCTATCTGCAATCCTCATACTCTTTCTTGCCCTGTGAATTTGTTTAATCATTGAAGAAAATAAATGTTATATATACTTTTACATATGCTCAATTAAATGTCAAATTGTTCTTTCATCAGTTCATCTATAGTCGAGTTCTTGTGATTCCAATTGAGAGGTAGAGGTCTAGGGAGTGAGAAAAAGAGAAAAGCAAGAGCTTTCTTCCCTTTTTTATTTATTAAAAAAATGTTATGACAAAAATTTATTTAAATAAGGGTATGTTTGACATTTAAAGGAGTTATTTTAGGGGTTTGTATGGTAAAATATTAATTTTTAAATTTTAGTGATGGGTGTATCTTTTTACCTGACCTCACGTATCTCTCTTGGTTTTGAAAACTCATTAAAACCCATTTGGTTTACATCAATCTGACAATTCAACTAATTCTCAAACTACCAATGGGCCTTTGGTCTAATGGGAGAAGCCTTGCACTTACAATGTTGAGTGCAAGGGTTCGAGCCTCTATAAGAGCATTATGGAGGTTAGTTTCAGTTCTTCCTCAATTATCAATTAATTGAGTGGAGACAGTCTCTCCATTACGAAATGTGAGTGGAGCAGGTATCCCTCGAATATTAGAGAGGGTTTAAAATATCTGGGCATATACTTCAGTGTGTCAATATATGGTGGTAGTCCCAGTTATATAGTATGATTGTAAATATTAATTGTAATGTCTGATGTAATGTCAGTAATATCTGTGTATAACAGACTTAAAAAAAAAAACTAATTCTCAAACTTTAATATGGTACATGGATGACATTTAATGACATTTAATCATGCATAGCATGTGTCCAAGATGAAGATTTTAGACAACTGATAGCTTTGTATAAAGTAAGAGGAAAATCATGTACCAGCAAGTAAACAAGACAATCATTAGAAATTGGAGGTCTCAACCCTTTCGGATCTCCTCAATTCCATACCAACTACATCATCCTCTATAAGTCATAGGCTTTAAATCATGAGGCTCATGATCAACAGAAGAAACATTCGATTGCGGAAGCTGAAAAAGATGGGACATGCGAGGCTGCACATGCACTTTCTCATGTTGAAAGAACATACTGAATTTTTTTAATTGTCGTACTTTTCAATGAATTTACACTATATGAATTAATTAATTAAAGAGACCCTAGGAATCTAAATTAAATTAAAGAAACAATAGGAAACTCATCTTCTATTTAGAACGAAGGAATCCTGTCGGGGTGTGAATTGCCTGATTTAATATCTTCTTCCTCAATTAGGAATTAATTATTATTAAAATGGACCTTGGAAGATTTATTATTTTTTCTCACCGCGCCTTGTTTTCTTTTCGAAGCTTATTCACTGTGCTAACCATTCTCCGAGTGTTTAATTATGGATCGATTAATGTGAGAGTGAGAGTAAGCTACTTAATGCAAATGAAACGTTTAATCCATCTCAAATAAGGACTGAAATTAAAAAAAAAAATTATATTTATGCTGAAATGAAATAAAGGACTAAAATAATTTCCTAACATGGGTAGATTGCTTGAAGAATCTTTCATATGTTTGGGTTCCTCATGATCGCTTATTATTTTTTTTGAGGGCAACAACATAATTTTATTTGGTAAATGCATCATCATTTTGGAGTGATGGGATATGTCTATTTTAATGATTAGTGCTCAGAAAAATTTGCCTTAGCCTTCCTTAATAAAATTATTATTATAACATTTTTTCTCTAAATAAAACCTATTAAACATGTTGCATAAACTCATTAGTCCGACATTTTTTAGTTATCTAGTAGTGGCTCCACTAAATTTAGTTTGTCTGTCATTAATTGATGTGATCCAGAGTTCTTAGGGTATTAAAGATTCGTACTTGTTCTAGAGGGGCCAATTATGAGAGCACGAGCTAAGAAGATCAAGGAAACAATGCAAGGATTTGTTCAAGCTACTTTAAACGAATTCAATTCAAATATAATTTGCAACATATGGCTCCAGGTTAAGTTACGGTTTGTTTAAAATTAGTGGTTCTGCAGGCCAGGACCCATATGGCTCTGAGTTTTTAATTTTAGGGTTTTTTGTGTTTTTAAATTAAATTACGGTTAGTCACCTTATATAAACACTTTTTTATGTTCTTTGAAGGGACTTTTGATAATCTTGAGTTTGATATCATTGGAGAGGATTTTCTCAACTTGTTCTTGAAAGAACTTTCGACTTATCAAAGGAGTTGCTAACTTTTATAGCGTCTTATTTAGCAATCCGCGTTCTTAAGAATTAGCTTCTCAAGGGTTTAGATCTTTTACCCGAATTCTGAACATATTAACTTTCTTATATTCTTATCAATCTAGTTGTGGGTTTCTCTAGCTAGATCTAGAGGGTTCTCATCATTAATTCAAAATGAGGCCATGAATGGAGCACCATTGACATATGACTTATGCTAAAAATATTTAATTTTTCAATAACTCATTGCCTTATTAATTTGTCTCAAACATACGTCCTGCATTACTATATTTTTCCAATAACATGGCAAGTGAATAAAGCCATATTTGGTCAATGAACCGTTTTGATAATAGTGATCTGGTCAACTGATTAAAGCCTTTTATTTTTTTTTTAGGGAAAAAACTCTTTTCATCCCTAAAGTTTCATCCAATAGTCCATTTCATACATACTTTTTAAATAATAGCCGAAAATATCATTCCGCTAACTCACCGTTAGTTTAATGCCATTAACTAGTAATTCATTGAGGGAAAAATATGATTTTTTTTATTAAAGTGGTACAAACTATATTAAAATAAATTTTTTACGCAATTAAATAACACTACAAAATATGCTAAATTCATTTTTTTTTCTTAAATGAAATCAACGATGTAGTAGTTTGATATAGCCATTGAATAATCGTCATAAGCAACAAATTGTAATTAGCACAATATATTTAAATCATTGGAAGAAAAACTCAAAAATACAACCAATTTTTATGTGCTTGCGTGTGCTGAAAATCTTCTTAATTTTCAATCAATTTTTATTTTGAACTTTGCCACCACTCTTCTTTGACCATTATTTTCTCCCCAAGTCCTTACCACTATCTCCCCAAGTTGGTTCACAGTGCAATTAGAGAGTACACTTATACAAGTATGAAAACTGTGATTATTTTTTATAATTAAATAGAGAGAAGTACAAAATAATTGCTTGAAATAGAAGTTTTCATCTTTTTTCGGTATTTCCTGTTTAGTGGGATTAGATAAACATCATTTTTAGCTATATGTCAACTTTTATTTATTTTTTCTATTTTCTCTTTAATGGAAAATCCTTTTTTACCCTCAATGGATAACTAACAAATGACAATTAACTAATAGTAAGTTAATAGAAGGATGTTTTGAGTTATTATTTAAAAAGTAGGGATAAAATTAACTATTGCATGAAATCTTAGGGATGAAAAGAGAATTTTTCTTTTTTTTAATTAATTCTTAATTGAGAAATAACAAATTACACCTCCCAAATCGTCACATCACCAAAAGAAGGAGGATTCTTTTGTTTTAGATAGAAGATTAGATTCCTACTATCTTTCTAATTGGTACACTGAAGATACAGTAATATCGTGAATTTGATTCATTATCGCCCAGTTCATCATCTTAATTGCTTCCTTGTTTTCTAAGTTAGGGTTAGGGTTAGCCATGGACACAGTTAAAGCGACTGGAGCAGCCTGCCAGAAGACATACTCTACGGAATCTCAAAACATATTCTCATCAAATCACGAACAGACAGACTTTATTTATGAGCTGTTTGTCTTACATTCCGGCAAGCAATTCCACTTTCTCCAAAACTTAGCCTTACGCTTCCTCTTCCCCCAGGGGCCCACCCTAATCTTCACGGCGGCCATCTTTCGCTTAAACAATCCTCGGTTATTTAGACCATCAAACCCCTTCACAGAATCACCAAGGCAGCATTATGGGACGAAACGACAAAGACACGGTTGGATAGAGTTGAAGAGTTGATTTCTGGCAAGGTGCGAGTCAAGAGTGTGCTTGATGGAAGCCCTCACGAAGAGTACTCGTCCAAGAAGTTACTGCCAAAGTCTTTGAACATATTGGATTATCGGGTGGAAGAACTAGCAATAGCATATGGGCTTAAGTATGTTCATAATTTCGGTGAAGGTATAACTGCTGTCAACGCTGCTGCTATTGGTTCTGTTTCTTTTAAAAAAGTTATTCTTTCTTCTTCTTCTTCTTGTGTCGATGAAATTGATGATGGGTTTGTCATTATGGCTACAAAGAGGGCCATAGCAAACTGCTGGTTTGGAGAAAAGAAGATGGTTGGAGACACATTCAATTTGAAGATAAGAGCTTTGCAGATATTGCCTATCATAATGAAAGATTCTATGCCTTGAGTGTTGATGGTCTTATTCTCTCTGTGGATTCTAAGACTCTGGATGTTACTGAACTTGCTAAATATCCGTATATATCTTATTTTGGTTCGTATGTGTGCTTGGTGAAGTCGTTTAAAGAATTTTTTCTTACTTATGAGCTTGAATGCTTATATACGGGCGATGAGTGATATGATATTCAGAAAAAAAGAACTGAATACTATATGGTTAAGGTTGATACTCAGAAGGATGTTGAAGAGAATACGGTTGATGAAGATGAGGAGGAGGACTATGATCCGATATTTGATAAGGTGTTGTTTTGTTGCAATGATTGTTCATTCTTTGTCTCAGCTAAGGAGTTTTCGGGATGCAAAAAGGATCGCATTTTTTTTTTTCAACGATGATCGAATTTTTAAAATGGAGGATTATGATGGTGGGGATATCTCACAATTTCCTAAGCTATGCTAGTATTTTCTGGCACCACCAACTTGGCTAGAGAAGAGTTCTAGTGGTTTAACTTCTTCTTGGTACTGCTAGCTGTTTTATAGAATAGTTGATGCCGTGATTTATATATTCTTAAAGCTATGCCATATTAAAGTTTAGCTATACATGAATAGATGCATAGTGGATACTGATTTGTTTGCTAAAGTGAGTTATGATTTGTCTGCTAAATTGAGTTGTTTAAAGCAAGATTTTTGTCCATGACGAATCTCTAAAAAGGCTTGCAGCGTATGGAATAAAAGAAGATAGAAGTTCCCAGTTCTGTTTTTGAATTTTCCTTCTTTGTTAAGTGCTTATAGCATTTTTCAAATTCGCCATTTTGCGGATGGCATCTGATCTCATTGAAGTGAAATCTTTTGATAATCATTTTTTTCAGAAAAACTTTCATAGGATTGATCGGCAGTGGTAGCTCCATCCAATGAAGCTTTACCATTTGGTGAATTGGACAGAGTAGGACTTTGGTGCTCTTGGAGCATTAATTCTTATCTATTCCGTGCTTACCATGTTGGTATGCATATTACCATGATTAGTAGAAATATATATGTAGCGAGAGATGAATAGGAAGGTGGTAGAAATATATATGTTGTAAGAAATGAATAGGAAGGAAGAGTGCTCTAAGTGCGCCTAAGATTTTTCCCACCAAATTTAAAATTAAAAAAGAGCTCAATCTTCTACCAAATGGCAGAACTTCATTAGATGGGCTTACCACGTCAAAGTCCAATGCAAGTCCTTCTCTACTCTAGGTGTTCCGGACATGATGAGTTTAAATTTTACGTTTGTTATTAAAAAAAAAAAAAAAATTGCCCCTTTTCTATTAAATTTTATGTTTCATATATCTATAAATAAATAAAAAATTCAAAACATCTCAAATTGATGATACAAGGTGTTACAAATATTCTTTCATCATCATTCATTCTGCATATGGATCTTTTATAACAAACTTACCAAATTTTGATCTAAGAAAAAATAACTCCCTAACAGTCGATTCCTTAAAGAATCCTTTTTATGTATGACTTAATTCTATGAAACCAGGTCGAATTGAATTTTTATTTGTTAATTATTTTTTTTATAAATTTAAAATTGTCATAAAATATGTATGTATATGGAAAAATCATTTTGCGTTAAGTCAACAAATTCGATAATATTCGATCATTCAACTTGGTTTTTCACCCAATATGTAATGTAAGCACCTAAGTGGCAGGTGGGGTGGCAAGTGGATAAGGCAAGATTTAGTCAATGCACTGTATTGATAACACCCAATTCATTACAAGCTACTGATCACAAAACGTATGCTCATCTTCCGAATCGACACCCTTTGTAAGAGCCGTTTTTACAAAATTTCGAAAATTACTGTCACTTCCTCCGAAACCAATACCTCCATTCCTATCTTAAGGTTCCTCTTTCTCCCGGAGCCCACCCTAGCCAATAATTGCAACGAGGCAATACCTTATGATGGTGGGGATCTCTCACAATTTCCAAGCTATGCTAATATTTTCTGGCCACCACTAACTTGGCTGGTTTAACTTTGATGGACTTCACTTTCATATGGTCCTTAATGCTAGCGTTTCATGGAATAATTGATGCCGTGATTTGTATATACTTAAGGCTATGCCATATTATTCATGATAAAACCAAACATTGTAACGGGTGCACATTAATAGCGAACCGCTGTCACCTTAGTAATCCATGCAAAACTGATATCTGAGTCACGATCATTACCACATATTTGCAACCTACTTTATTATCTCTTGTATAGACATCGTGTTGCAGTATTCATCATGTAGATACAATTTTATCCATGTTGTTAGTTATTGCTAGAGTTAGCCTACTTTATCATTAGCTTATTCTCGCATGCACTATAAATTATAATCACCATGTTTATGAAATCAAGTCTTCACAAGTTCTTAATGCCTGTAAATAAAAACATGAAGCAAATTGACATTATTTGAACAAGTGCTTGGCACTAAAAGCATAAATAAGACATGCTTGTTAACATCACATAAGAAAAGACGTTCAAATTAAAGTTTCTGAAATTCAAATTAACAGCACAAATGCTTTGGAAGGCATTCGGAATTAATCTCTGATTTATAGCTAATTAATTAAGCACTGCCGACGATACAAAGCCATTGGCCAACGAAGACGGCATCGCAGTTGATATTGGGGTTGATGGCAAGAAAGAGCTCATTGCTTAACTTGAACTTCTTCGAAACATCAGAGCAAGTATCACCTTCTTGGGCACCATACGCTGAATCACAAGTTGGGGGAGACTTTACGAGCCCGACTGCACGTACATTTCATTATAAACAATTAATCTCAACGTATAACTAAGCAGATTATCAAGTTAATCATAAAATCGCTTCCAAGGACTTTGCTGAATTGTTTTCAATGAATTTTATTTGGCTGACTACCACGGAAAAGTTCGAATTCTAAGGAGAATATTGGAATACTTACCGGCAAAATTGCTGCTTTCGGCCATAGAAACAATGAGGAGAAGAGCAAGGACTAAAGCCAACTTGCGGAACACAGAATTTTTGTAGCTGGCCATTTCTTTATTAATTTCTGTATTTTCTTAGGTTAATTAAAAGAACTCTGTCTTTATGACCTTTGTTATATATGCATTCATTAAAGCCTGGTCTATTTATAATATGCAAACTCCATGCAAGAGCGGAAGAAACCGTATGCGTATTTTTGAGTTCTGCACATTAATAGCCGGCTTTGATATTGAAAATGAATTGGCGGAGTACACTAAATGAAAAAAATAAAATTATATTGCTAGCATTGCTTTCCCGTCATCGTCATTCATCAACAAGGGATTTGTATTTCCATTCTTGAAAGCTGGCCACCGTTGCAATGAAAAAAAAAAAAAGAAATTAAAAATAACTGTTGATTGATTTCGCTTTCTTATTATGTGTTAAAAATAAGCCTAACACCACCTTTTATTGAACCTAAATTAATAAGTCCAACTCATGAAAGGTTCCACGAGTAAGTATGATTAGTGAGGCTTGAATTATTGGTGATAGACGTGGCATGTGAAAATAAATGGTTATTAATTTTTTGTTTGAATGGTTTAGATTTGTTTTCATGTATTATAAATACCTTCTTGTATCATTTGGTTATAGCGTTAAGTGAAGAGTAAGAGATAAATAAAAAGTGTGAGTTGTGAGTTGTGTGTAGCGTTTCTTGTAAAATATTAATAAAGTCTTTCAATTTAGTAAAATTCTTTTGTTGCCCAAATAGTTTTAGTTTTGAGCAGTCCAATCACAACTAATATCTTCTGGCCATTATGTTTTGTTTGGTCCTCAAGATGTCAAGTTATATCAAAATCTAAAGATCTCAGGGGCACCTACTATGGAAGGGCGAAGACTAGAGTCAATCTATGTATTGTCAACTGAGTCTGAGTATGTAGACAAGACTTGAAGGAATGAGATTGTAGATTTGTGGCATGCTCGATTGGGACATATTAGCTATCATAAGTTGAAGGTGATGATAAACAAGTCAATACTCATAGGTCTAGCTCAACTTGACGTAAGAACAGACACAACGTGTGTAGGGTGTCAGTATGGCAAGGCTTACCAACTCCCATATGAGGAGTTAAAGTTCAGAGCAAAAGAACTATTAGAGCTGATACTCTCTGGCGTGTTTGGGCCTGTCAAGCAACCTTCTATCTGTGGCATGCGATACATGATCACATTCATCGATGATTTCTTTGGGTATGTCTAGGTTTTCTTTATGAAAGAAAAATAAGAGACTTTTTCAAAGTTTAAGAAATTCAGAGACATGGCCAAAGGAGAGTAGGGAGGACACGTGTTCATTAGTGCTCTATTGAAGATGAAGAACCAAGTGGACCAAAACCAAGAACCCTTGAACCTCAACTTAGAAGATCCAAAAGAGTGAGAAAGCCAAATCTTAGGTACGTTAATACAGCGGTTGCAGAAGAAGAAAAAATAAAAGAACCTGAAATGTTCGAAGAAGCAGCATGGAATTCTCAGTAGATAAAGGCGATGGAGAAAGAAATCGCTGCACTAAAACAAAATCAGACTTATGATCTAGTTCTAAAACCAAAGGATGCAAAACCAATATCTTACAAATAGGTGTACAAGATTAAGAAGGACCCAGATGGTTTTATTGAAAGGTACAAGGCTTGATTGGTTGCACGAGAATTTTTACAACAATACGGGCTAAACTATGATGAAACATTTAGTTCGGTGGCAAAGCTCACAATAGTACGAGTCCTGCTTGTACTCGCAGCCATTAAAGAATGGAAATTGTGGCAAATGGATATAAAAAATGCCTTTCTACATGGAGAATTGGATCATGAGATCCACATGAACTAACCTAGAAGATTTAAAAATAAAACTCATCCGCAGTATGTATGTAAACTGAGAAAGACACTTTACAATTTAAAGTAAATACCAAGGGCATAGTATGGCAAGATTTCAGAGTTATTAACTTCAATTGGTTATTCAGTGGCACATATAGATTATAGCTTGTTCGTCAAAGCTAGCGAAGGAAACTTAGAAATTGTACTAGTGTACATGGATGATTTGATTCTTACTGGTGACAATGAAGAAGAGATTTAGTGAACAAGAGAGAACTTATTAGTTTGCTTCCAGATAAAAGAGCTTGGTAAGCTTAAGCACATCCTTGGTCTAAAGGTTGATCGAACAGAAGAAGCGATATTTCTTTACCAACAGAAATATGTCAAAGACTTACTGAAGAAGTTTGGAATGTTGGACTCCAAGTCAATTTCAACTCCAATAGAAGTCAATGCAAAATTGTGCACAGTTGAAGGCAAAGTTTTATAAGATGGAACGATGTATCAAAAATTGGTAGGAAGTTTAATCTATTTAATATTGACTCGACCAGACAATTCATATGCAGGGGGTGTAATGAGCTGGTACATGTAAAATTCGAAGAAGCCTCATATGAAAGTGGTTCGACGAATGCTAGCGTATGCGAAAAGTACAATCGATTATGGTCTATTGTACAAGAAAGGTGAATATTGCAAGTGATTAGCTATTGTGATGCTGATTTCATTGGAAATCGTGAAACAAGAAGATCAACTACTGGGTATATTTTTAAAATTGGCTTTGGAGTAGTTTTTTGGTAGAGTAAGAGACAACCAACTATATCACTATCAATCATAGAAGCGAAATATAGAGCAGCAGCAGTGGCAGCTCAACAAAGTACTTGGTTGATGCAGTTGATAAAGAATCTATACCAACCAGTAGATTACATAGTACCATTGTATTGTGATAATCAATCAGTGTCAATCATCGAGTAGCTTGGTAGAAAATCCAATTTTTTATGCAAGAACTAAGCACGTGGGGGTGCACTATCAATTCATCAGGGAAAAAGTCTTGCAAGATGAAGTTGAAATGTAGTACATCAAAACAGATGATCAAGTTGCAGATTTGTTTACAAAAGATCTTAATACTAGAAAGTTTGAAGAGTTTTGCCAACAATTTAATATGGTTTGAAGGATGAAAGTTGGTGTTGAGGAGGGGAGTGTTAAGAATAAGTCCAACACCACCTTTCATCAAGTCCAAATTCATAAGCCCAACCCATGGAAGGTTTTATGAGTAGGTATGGTTGGTGAGATTTAAATTATTGATGGTAGGTGTAGTGTATGAAATTATTAGTGGTAGATGTGGTAGGTGAAAATAATGGGTTATTAATTTTTTGTAATTTTTTATTTGAATGGTTTAAATTTATTCTAATGTGCTATAAATATTGCATTGTATCATTTGGTTATACATTAAGTGAAGAGTGAAGAATAAGAGAGAAATAAGAAGTGTGAACCATGAGTTGTGTAATGTTTCTTGTAAAATATTAATGCAGTCTTTCAATTTAGCAAAATTCTTTTGTTGTCCAAATAGTTTCGATTTTGAGCTGTTTAGTCCTCAATTTTTCAACATTATGCCTTGTAGACTTGTGCACCATTGGCAATGACCAACTTAGCCTTCTTATAAATGAAATTCTTTTGACTTATTTGTGATTTCAAGTTCTTTTTTTAATTTCTCACTATGTGGGTGTAAGAGAATTGACATGGAACAGAGCAGACAACTTGTTCAATTAGTCAGTAACAAGACAAGCAGCTTATAAATGTAACCTAGTCCGATTTGCAACAAAAAAAAAAAAAAACAAAAAACAAAAAAGGAATAAGGAGAAAGAAAAGGCATAAATTCAAAGTTCTTTCTTGATTGCAACTTGCTTGTGTTCTTTATCTTGAAGGCACACCTGACCTACTTGTGAGCTAGTGTTCTTTAACTTGATTGTGCTTCTGAATCTTTGTTAACTTATTGGATTATGATGTGATATTGAACTAATTTTGTACTGGACATTGAATAAATGTTCATGATTTATTTTTCATTTCTCTTGGTTTGATGTAACCTAGAGGGTTTTCTTTAAAAATAATTCTTCACTCTTACATTTCAATAATGCCATAGTAGTTACTTCGTTGTGATATTTAATTTGTATCCCAATTAAATGTGGCAACTGATGTGTCACTATCTAATTAGTTCAAGTGATATGGATAATTAATTATTAAATCTTATTATTTTTAAT
The DNA here is from genome assembly GCF_022201045.2 of Citrus sinensis. Lineage (NCBI taxonomy): Eukaryota > Viridiplantae > Streptophyta > Magnoliopsida > Sapindales > Rutaceae > Citrus > Citrus sinensis. The sequence goes on along the minus strand of NC_068562.1, from coordinate 22,900,829 downwards.
TTAAATAGTAAATTTATTCTATTGGTGACATATTAGTTAGGATACAAGTTAATTATCCCAACTAAGTAAGATAGACTCGCACTTTACAATTTTGTTTCCTAGTCTTCTTTTGGATCTGCAACAAAACAAAAAAAATATAAAGGTCTAAAATCATTAAAAAAAAGAAATTCCATAGAATATAAGTCAAATGAGGCCTCTATGAACATCAAACAATTCATATGGAAATAAACTTTACTATGTATAATGTATTATATATATATTTGTAACAGCGCAATTATCACAACTCTTTAATTGAGCTCGCATAGAAAAATTAAGGATGGCAAAATTTGGATCCAAATTTAGATGTAGGTGCATTCAGATCCAGATTGGCATTGAAGTTTTGATATATAGATTTGCATCTGGACCTACAAAAAATATGCGGATCCGGATGTGGGTAATATCTGCACAAATTGAGGGTTTTTGGATATCCAAATCTGCATAATAATAAATTCAAATATATTTTTAAAATCCAATTGTAATTCAATATGAATTCAACATAAATAACATATTATAACACCTTAAATCCAAAAATAAAAATTCTACAACATAAATCAAATATAAAAAGTAAAAATATCTAAGGTAAATTGATTCATTACAATATTCTCTAATTAGTATTATTATTATTTATTTTAGTTTCTTAACATATTTTTTAAAGTCAATGAAGGTTATAGATTTAGTTATGCTTATACGTATTAAATAAATAATTTATTGTAAAATAATGTGGATTTGGATATTCGGTGCATCCGGATCTAGACTCGAATTCAAATCTACATGGATCTTAGATTTTAGGCTTTAGATCTGCATTTTTTAATATAAATATGAAGCCATAATTTTTTGGATTCGGACCTTCGGGATCTTTGCAGAAAAGGGCCAGATCTAGATTTTCTTGCCATCCTTAAGAGAAGTAGAGTCACACATAAATATCCCCTCTAAATCCAATTGTTAGATGCCACGTGTTAGAACTGGTCAGCAAACCAAGTTTCCTTTTATATATTTCTTACAATGCATGTCAGACACGTGCCGAGATCAGGACTAATATGAAAATAGATATGTGAAGAGTATCCAGAACTAAATGTACATCAATTTTCATAATTAATAACTCATGCATTAAGTAAAATAAAGCCTATATATAGAGTACTTCTCTCATGTGGACACCTTTTTTCTTTTTTTTTTTAATACGGGCACACTGTTAAATTGTATGCTTTAATAGAGTCAGTGTAGACATGCTATTAAACTGTACGATTTTATAGTGCATTGAAAACTGACTCTATTAAATCACGCAGTTTAACAGGGTGTTCGCATTAAAAAAATACGAGCGTCAGCTCCTGAGAATGTGTGTGTGTGTAATCACTTTATAGTGAGAGCATCCTTACTTTGTTAAAGTGAGGATACTAATAAAATATACAAAAACAAAGATTTTAATATACTGACAGACAACAAAACATAGTCTTCAATATATTAAAATATATATTTTTTAGTATTTTATTGTGCATCCTCACTTTAATAAAGTGAAGATGTCCTCACTAGAGATGGATTATATATATATACTGTGCTCCTTTCTCTTTGAATCAAAGGCCTCTTCAAATTCTTTAATGTAGGGCCATTGTTTGCTTTTTCTTTTTAGTTAGGTTGTCCTCCCTTGCTCTTTCCCTTTCCCTTAGCGGATTTGAAGCCCCCTTGCTCAACCTCCAAATCCCCTCAGTTTTCATAAATATTTTGTGTGTGTGTGTGTGTGTATTGTGCATTTTAATAGCATGTCTACATTGACTTTATTAAACTAAAGAATTAACAGCATCTTTGAAGGAAAAAAATGAGGGCACTCTCTCTCTCTCTCTCTCTCTCACACACACACACACAAATATATGAACAAAATGTAATATAAGAAAATTCCCTTGTTTTTTAGGGGGTTTAGAATCCAATCCAATCTGCTCAATTCATATGCCATGAAAATCTAATCCATAAAAATTCGATCTTTTGATAGGTGGATTGGATTGCAATGAAAATGTAGGCCTTGCTCGGTATTGTTTTCCAAATTTTGTTTTCATGAAACAAAAATAGGAACGAAAATGCTATTTTCAAATTTATTTTTTAAATTTAAAAATGTGTTCGGTATCATTTTAAAAAATAATCTTGAAAATAAAAAAAAAGTAAAATATGTTCGGTAGGAATAATTTAAAGAATTATTATTGGAATAATTTCCATAAACTTAAAATAAAGTAATGAATAATTATTTTTATTATTTAATCGGTTTGATTATTTTAATTTTAAGAATAAATTAGGTGATCTCGTTAATTTTTTTTTAAAGAAAAATGATAAACTCTACACATTTGATTTAATTAATATATAAAAAGATAAATATTATAATGTATAAAAAAGAAAAGATTATTGTGGGGAAAATTGATTTTTTGGGAATAATAATAATGATAATGATGATGATAATAATGTTGTTGTTATTATTATTATTATTTTGTGAGGTGATGGAAGAAAATTGTTCATTTTGAAACTTAATACTGTATTGGAAAACAAGAAAAACAAGAAAAAATTATTTTCTTATTTCCTTTATTAAAAATGTAGAATGAATTTTATATTTTAAAAAATGATCCACCGAGCACGTATTTAGTGTTTTCTAAATTCATAAAACAAAAAACGGGATTTGAAAACAATACCGAATGCACCGCACCCTTAAAAATCGGCAATCGATTGATTGGATATGGATTTACTTCCGTAAATCTGCAAAAATCCGTGAATCCGCCAAAAGAATTTAATTAAAAAATAAAACTTGTAAATATAGCATTACTACTTAATATAAATAAATAAGTTAAAATATACTTACATTTATACCATATTATATCTTATTCGATAATAATATGAAATAAAAAAATAATTAAATAATTGAATAATTAGATAAACAAATAAATCTTCCTAAACAATTAGTTTTCATAATTTTAGTTAATTTTTATATATTGATCTAAACAAATATTTTTTTTATAGGTGTGTTATATTTTGAAATTTTGAATGTATAATTCTAGCTTTATTGAAACAATTATTTATTTAAATCTTATTCAATTTTCAATTTAATCGGTAGTAAGTATTTTTATATTAATTTTTTATTTAATTAGTTCGCGGATTAGGCATAATTAAAAATTTTTAATTTACAAACCAATCTACAAAATGGTGGCTTGTATATGGACTGGGTTAAAGCAGCATCCAATCTGCAGATGTATGGATTAGATTTGGATTGAATTTCACAGTTTGTAAATCGGATTAGATCCAAAATTTATAATTCACAAAATTATGAAATGGTTATGAATTGATATTTAATCTGCAAAATCCATTTTGCAAACATTGCCGGTGTTTTTTTTTTTTTCTAATGGCAGATGATATATTTCATTTGACGATTATAATTTTAGTTTCAGTGAGCGTAGCTACATAGCATTAGCATCTCCTCTCCGTGTCCCATAAGACCCCATTAACAAAATAGAATTATATCCTAATTTCCTTAACGATTCAATCTCTTTTTTTTTTTGATTAAGAGGGGCTCTTATCAGAGCTAAGAATTAACAAGGCGGGGATAGACTACCCCATAAGTGGCTTGGGACATAATCTGGAGCACCCCTTTAGGTGGAGAATTAAAAACACGAAGTCCTAATGGAAAAGAACAAGCTAATGTAGCCAAATAATCCGCGGCAAAATTAGCCTCCTTGTAAACATAAGTAATCTCCACCCGCCAGTTGCGTCTGATGAGTTCTTGGATAGCACGAATGAGAGTAGAAAACTCATTAGAGTTCACCATGTTGTTCTTCACAAGTTGAGTAACGCAGCGACTGTCAGCCTCAACACAAAGCCAACGGATCCCTTCGTTCCACGCAAGAATCAGTCCTTGATAGAGACCCCATAATTCCGCCATAGTCACTGAACAATTCCCTAGATTCATCCCAAAGCCAGCAATCCAATGACCATTGTGGTCGCGAATTAAGCCCCCTGCAGCAGCTACACCAGTCGGCTTGCAGGCACCATTTGAGTTCAACTTGCACCATGGCCAATTCGGAAGCGACCAACCAATCCATTTGTTAACTTTTCTGTTCGTCGAGATCAAAGAAGACCCTTGAAGCAAATTCACCTCCTCCGTGCGAGCCTTGACATCATTAACCATGGATAAACCGTCCATAGCTAGACCATTCACCTAGAACTAGTTCCTCCAAAACCATAATCTCCATATCGCTATACCAAAGAAGCAAACCCAATTTCGGACTCCAGAAATAGGCCATGCATTCTGAAGATTCTGCATCATCCATTCTTTAAAAGGAGCTTGGAAAAAACACTGCCTCATTGCTACAGGAATCACCCAATACCAAAAACCTTTCGTAACCATGCAGTCTCTTAAAACATGCAATATATCCTCAACCGGGGCACCACATCTATCACATTCAGTATTTATCAATATGTGACGCCTTGCAACCTCAGCTTTGGTTTTCAACCGACCATGAAGAGCTAACCAAATGAAAACTCTAACACCCTGAGGGCCTGGCCACTTCCAAGCCAACTTCCAACTAGTATCCTGTAAAAGAGTATCCGGAGGACTGATAGCAGTATAAGCCGAGGAGATCGAGAAATTCCCCTTATTTGAATGTGACCAATAGAACTAATCCGGACCTAGCAAAACTGTGGGGGGATGTATTGACGCAATCTTCATGATGGCCGTATGAGGAAGAAAATGATCAAATAATGCCCAATTCCATTGCCCATTCGCTGGCACACAATCAGCAACCTTTAGATGAGTGAGATGATCGGGAATAGAATAAGTGACCTGGCTCGCAAGGGGCTTATCCTTGTACACCCAACAGTCCCACCAAAAATGGATTCTCTTACCATCACCAACAGACCAGCACACACTTTCCATCGTATCACTCCAAACTTTACCGATAGCTTTCCACATATGAGAACCATAGCGGGTCGGCAATGTCAGAGGGGGGATGGAATTATTAACCCCATATTTGGTACACAGGACCCGAACCCATAGGCTATCCTTAGCTGAGATGACTCCCCAATTGAGCTTTATTAAGAGCGCTTTATTCATCACGTTTAAATCCTTAAGCCCTAGGCCTCCTTAAGCCTTTGGTTTACACAAAGTATTCCAGCTAACCATACTCATTCTTTGCTGATTGGAGTTTCCACTCCATATGAATTTCCTGCACGCTTTATCAATCTTCAGATTAATTCCAGTGGGAAGGCTAGTTGTTTGCATAGCGTAAACCGGGATAGCTTGTAAAACTGTCTGAGCAAGGGTTATTCTGCCAGCCAAAGACAACAGAGATGCATGCCATCCCGAAAGACGCCTTTCCACTTTATCAATAATGTTCTGGTATGTATGCTGCGAAACACGAGTATGCAACAGCGGCATCCCAAGGTACGTGCCCAAGTCTTTGGTGATGGGGAACCCAAGTTCAGCCCCAATTCTTTTTATGCTCCTAGCCGAGATATTTTTGGAGAAGAAAACTTGAGATTTAGACTTATTAACTTTAGCTTCTGAGCTCTGACAAAAATTATTCAATACCATATTTATCATCCCAGCCTGCTCAATATTTGCTTCAGCCAAGAGTAAGAGGTCATCAACAAAAAATAAATGAGTAAGAGGAGTACCGCGACGAGCAAGTCGAATTGGTTGCCAATCCCCAGCAGTGACCGCTTTATTAATCCCATGGCTGAGCCTCTCCACACATAGAACAAAAATATACGGGGAGAGAGGGTCTCCTTGCCGTATACCGTGGGAGGGAACGAAATCATTAGAAGCTTCACCATTCCATAATACTTTCATTGTTGCCGAAGTAATACATTCCATAATGATCTGGATCGTATCTCTAGGAAGTCTCGTTTCATGCAGCGTCTCATAAATAAAATCCCAGTTCAGTCTATCATACGCCTTTTCAAGATCCACTTTAATCGCCATGAATCCTTTCTTCCCCGTTTTCTTGCGCATAGAGTGAATAACTTCTTGGGCAATCACAATATTATCAATTATATGACGGCCCGGAACAAAGCCAGTTTGCTGAGGGCCAATAAGAATCAGCATTAGTGCCTGCAATCTATTCGCCACAATTTTAGAAATGGTTTTGTAGGCCATTGTGCATAAACTAATCGGGCAATACATTTTTAGATTAACCGGATGATCAACCTTTGGGATGAGAACTAGAAGCGTAGTGTTAATTTCCTTCGGAATACTGGCGCTACTGAAACTATTCTTTATGAATCCACAGAAAGAGTGGCCAACGATGTGCCATTGGGATTGATAGAAAATCGCATGAAGTCCATCCACACCAGGGGCCTTGAGTGGCTTCATGCTAAAAATAGTCTGCTGGATTTCAATATCCTCAATGGGAGCAGTGAGCCCTTGAGTGAGAGTTGCATCAAGGATAGGGAAGCAGCCCCTGATTGGATATGGTCGGAAAGCCAAAGTCTCACTAGTATAGAGGGCCGAGAAGAAAGCCGTGGCATGCTGCTTAATAATTTTATTATCCACAATCCATTCCCCATTATCATTATGAATAGTTGTGATTCGATTTCTTTGACATCTGGCTAAATTTTTTTGATGGAAATAAGCCGTATTTCTATCCCCTTGGATAAGCCAATCTTTGCGTGATTTTTGAAGCCACAAAATCTCCTCTTGTGTAAGAATTTCCTCTAACTCCTTTAGTTTAAGTTCTAACCTGGCCAAACTTCGTCGAGACTTAGTTTCTAATACCTTTTGAATCCCCCCCAGTCGTGCTAAGATCCATTGCTTCCTTTGAAAGATATTGCCAAAATGGTCTCTATTCCATTCCAAGGCCTTTTTTACAAAAATATCAGCAGCATTTAAATACGGCAAACTGTTAATCCATGCATTTGAGACAAACTCCCCAAAAGACTTGTCGGTAAGCCATGCAGCTAAGAAATGGAAAGGTTTTTGTCCCCTAGTGCTGCTGGCTTCATTATTAAACCGAACTAAAATGGGTCTATGATCTGAAGCAATCTTTGGCAAGTGTAAAACTGCATTGTCTGGATACTTGTTTAGCCACTCTGTATTAGAAATGGTTCTGTTCAGCCTCTTCATAAGGAAGCCACGAGACCAAGTGAAGCGGGGTCCATGGAAATTTAAATCAAACATTCCATTCTTATTAAACCAGCTCTTAAACAGACCACACACCCCAGAAATATGTGTAGAGCCACCTTTCTTCTCAGCAGCACAAAGAATGGAATTAAAATCGCCTCCCACCAGCCACGGGCCATGAACCGTTCTAACCAAGAAATCAAGGTGATCCCACAATTACCTTCGCAAAATAGGATTAGGACTCGCATACACAACTGTGATCCAAGATTCAAGAATGTTATTCTTTGAAATTTTGAAATGGAATTGTTTGTGATTGATCAAGACTTCCACTTCAAAATAACCCTGCCAAAGAATCCATATACCTTCAGAAAAACCCGTAGCTTCAATACGATGAGAGCAATCAAATCCGCTACCTTTAATAAAATCATTGGCTTGCTTCCCACTGATTCTAGGCTCCATTAAAATAACCATAGAAGGTCCATAATTCTTGATAAGGGTGTTAAAAGAGCGACGAAAGCCCTTCGAAGCTGCTCCCTGTACATTCCAAAAAAGAATTTGTAACTTCATAAGAAAATATTGGAGAAAAGAAGAGCCTTACTGCAGCGGCCGAGATGCCTCTTCCGCTAAGTCCATGGCCGTTTCTTCAACAAGGGATACATCACCTTCCGAAGAGTCAGCCCCGTCCTCACTTGTAGCCACATAATCACTATCATTCGCGTCATCTTCCATGTCCATGTTAGCAGCTAAACCCTGGAGATTAGGAGGGTCACCATCCAAATCTGACAGAATAATATGCCCACCAGCACTGTGTTGGCCATTGGAGGTTTTTGGATGGACATCAGCAAGAGGGAAATGTGCAATGACATTATCAGTAGAGAAAGAGATGGCCGAGTGATGAAGGGGATTTAAATTGGTAGGAACGTACACAGGTAGAGGGAAAGGAGTGGGGCTTGTATGGCTTGCATAGAGGTTGGTAACACCTCGTGAGACATGTGTGTGAGTAGGGCTTTGCAGAATTGTATTCTCTTTAGTATGGGTTATCTCATTCAGTCCAGTAGATGTACATATGTGTCCCGGATCCGTAGGATTAGCTGATTGGTGAACATTTTTCTTTCTAAAGGGTTTATTTTTTGACGACCAGGTAGGGCTAGACTGAGAAGTATTGTTATCTCTATGGGTCCGTTCTATATGGGCGTCTTGTTTTTCCTCGTGGTTGGATTCCTTGTCTCCGAGATTAGCTAAGATATTGAAACGTGATTCCTTACCATACTTCCCCTGAAAAACTTGCTCAGTTGCCTGATTGGAATTGCTTTCCTTTTCCACTCTCGGCTTTTCTTTGCGAGCCACTACCATCCATGGCCCGAATTTTGGCTCATTTCGGTTGTCATTGTCGGCCTTGCTCCTCCACTACTGCTCCTCTGGATTACCTGGGATATTCACTTCATCCTCAGTCGGACCATTATTCTCCTTATCTGAACAGCTGTCCTTATAATGTCCGTACTTCCCACAGTGAAAACAAATAACCGGAAGATTCTCATATTCAACTCTCTGGACTTTACCATCCAGATGAAACTGTGAAATTAGAGGGCTCTTAAGGTCTATTTCCACTGCAATTGGAGCGAATTTACCCCTCTGTGCAGATTCTGTATTATAATCTATGCGGATAACCATTCCAATGATTTGCCCAAGCCGTCAGAGTATTTTCTTGTGATAATAATGCAGAGCCATGCCCGGGAGACGAATCCAGGCCACCACTTTATCTATCTCCCCCTTAGAACTATCAAAGTGGGGTAACCATGGTTGCACAGTCAGATAATGTCCCATAATAGTCCAAGGTCCAGAGGTTAAAGCATAATCCGCATCTCCTGCATTCTTGAATCGGACCAAATAAAAATCATTTTCTAGATCAATGATGTTAAATCCCGGCGTCAAATTCCACAGCGATTCCAATCTGTTACACAAAGCCCTATATCCTATGCGGCGCCCCAACAATTTCACCACAACTATATTCTGCCAAGGCTTGATCAACTGCTCATGAACTTTCGGTGAAAAAGTTATAGATGGCATAGATTCAATATTCATAAAAAACACATCCTCCGGATTTAAATCTAAATCTTCGTCGCTGCCAAACAACTCTTCCTCTGTGTCCTTTTGTGACTTCATCAATTGATCTCGAAAGGAGAGGCGCTCAGAAGTATTACCAACATCACTTTGAGCCCTAAATTTTGCCTTCTTGGTGGAGCGATCATCAGCCATGAGGGGGGGGGGGGGTTTCTCAAAGCTTTCCATAATCTCGAGGTGAAAAAATAATCTCAAAGCTTTCCATAATCTCGAGCTTTCAATCTCTTTAGCTGGTCTTCTAGATGATTTTCCTTTAAAAAAAAATAATTTGATATAAATAATTAGCAAATAATTTGATATAACTAATTATCAAATTATTTTTATTTGTTAATTATATCCTAATTTCGTCAACCAATGCGCCATCGAACCCCTCCACCACAACATCACCAAGAAAACCACAAAAACATGGTTGGTTAGAATAGAAGAGTTGAGTTCCGGCAACGTGCAAGTCAAGAATGTGCTTGATGGAAGTCCGTTGGAGGAGTCGTCCAAGAAGTTGCTGTTGAAAAGTCATGCACGTGACATTGAAATTCAAAAATGAATGCAAAATTTCAAATGGCTACCAAACATTTGAAGAAAAAATGGAAAGTTGGCAAATTTGTCAAATTTGCCAAATGGACACCATTGACTATTGGCTTAGGTTAGGTGGAATAGTAAAGGGGTTGGTGCAATAGTGCCATTATTTTCCCTATAAATAGATGGCACTTCTTCCATTCTATATCATCCCAAAATTGTTAAGCTTATAAGTTTCTAAGCTTTTGAGAGAAGTGAGAGAAGTGTGTCTGAGGAATTTATTTTTCCTGCAGAGTATGAGAGTACTGAGTATATTTAGGTTTCTAGGAAGTGAGATTCGTTACTCAAATATTGTACTCTATTAATTGTTTAATAAACAATTATTCTTTCTTGCCTCCGTGGATATAGGTTTAATTACCGAACCACGTAAATTCTTGTGTCCTTTATTTTTCAATAATTATTTGGTGCGCTTGATTCCGTATTCTGTGCACAACAAGTGGTATCAGAGCCGACGGTTCGTACTTGGGGGGATACGGTACTATTCACGTATACGGTACTATTCACGAATACGGTGGAGACGGCCATTTGTACTTAGGAGACAATCTATTGTAAGTAGTGTGTATTTTTGCATGTCTAGGAAAGTTCTGTCAAAAAAGGCGATAAGAGTCTAAGGATTCTGGTTTTTAATTGGGACCGAGTTCCCATCCAGTTTCCTAGGAACTTTCCTAGTGCATTTATTCACTCGAAATTAACATCATAGAGGCTGTTTTTTAAGTGGAAATAGTTCATTGAGAAAAATGGTAGAAGGTGAAACTTCTAGAATTGGGGAGAGATCTACCGAGACTATTTCAGGAGACACTTCAGGTGGGAGGCGAGATTTGTCAAATCGCTATTCAGCACCTGTTATAGGAGGCCAGAAGATCGATGTTGAAAAGTTTGATGGGAAAATCAACTTCGGCATGTGGAGGCGCGAAGTTATGGATGCCCTTATTCAAATCGATCTCGATGTTGTTCTGAAAAATAAAAGACACTTGTATGATGAAGAAATTTGGGATCGTATGAACGAGAAAGCCTGTGGTCAGATCAGATCTTGTTTGATCAAGGGGGTGAAATACTTGGTGAAAGATGAGGAGTGTGCAGTGACTTTGTGGCATACATTGGAAGAGAAGTACCTGGTGAAAAGTCCTGAAAATCATCTTCATGCAATGAGCTAAGTATATGGCTTTCGAATGAAGTCTGGGGTGTCAATGCACGATCATGTTTCAAGATTTGAAAAGTTACTTGCTGATTTGAAGAATCTTGATGAAGATATTAAAGATGAAGTCAAGGCTATGATTCTGTTACACTCACTACCAGAGGAATATAGCCATTTTGTGACTACTTTGATATATAGGAAGAGTGTGATCGTCTTTAAAGATGTTTGCACAGCATTGACTAGTTTGGAGATTCGGAATAATGATAAAAATTCTGAACGAGCATCGTCTGAAGCTTTGGTGAGCAGAGATTGGGCGATGGAGAAACAGAAGAAGCGTGGTGGAAAGAATTCTCGATCCAAATCGAGAAGCAGAAATATAGCTCGAGATGAGTGTGCCTTTTGTCATGAAAAGGGCCATTCGAGAAAAGATTGTCCAAAGGCTCAAAAGAGAGATGAGAAGAAACCAGCAGCAGCAAACATGGCACGGAAAGATGAGAACTCTGATTATTCACTAAGTATTACTCCTACAGCATACGTGGCTAGTTCGAGTGAGTGGATAGTTGATACTGGAGCAACCTATCATTTGTGTCATATTAAGGAATGGTTTACGAATTTTCGTAATCTGGAATCCGGTGCAGTTATGATGGGGAATAATCAACCTTGTCGCACAATGAGGATAGGAACAATTCAGCTCAAAATGTTTGATGGAATGGTCAGAGAACTCAAAGAGGTTAGATTTGTTCCAGAGATAAAGAAAAATCTAATTTCTGTGGGTGCTTTAGAAGCTAAAGGTTACAAAGTTACCATTGAAGATGGCACAATGAAGTTTACACATGGGGCTATGGTGATTCTGCAAGGGGTTCAGCGTCATAATCTGTACTATTTGAAGGGAGGTACAACTGATGAAGCAAATATTGTTGAGGCGCACAGTGACACCACCAAGCTATGGCATGTACGACTGGGACATGCAGGAGAAAAGTCTTTGCAAACTCTGATGAGGCATGGACTCTTAAAATGTACCAAAACCTGTAAATTAAATTTCTGTAAGCATTGTGTAGTAGGCAAGAAAACAAAGGTCAAGTTTGGTACAGCTAATCACGATACTCGTGAGATCCTTGCATATGTTCATAGTGATGTATGGGGACCAACCAAGACTGCATCAATTGGTGGAAGCCATTATTTTGTTAACTTTGTTGATGATTTCTCTAGACGTGTATGGGTGTACACCATGCGAGCAAAGGATGAGGTTCTAGAGATTTTCGTGAAGTGGAAGAAATTGGTGGAGACTCAAACTGGCAGAAAGATCAAAGTATTATGATCTGATAATGGGGGTGAATATACTTTTGATCCATTCTTGCAAGTATGCTAGAACGAGGGTATTAAAAGACATTTCACGGTGAGACATACTCCGCAACAGAACGGTGTGGCTGAGCGTATGAATCGTACTTTACTAGAGAAGGTACGATGTATGTTATCTAATGCTGGTTTAGATAAAAAGTTTTGGGCTGAAGCTGTGAGCTACGCAAGTCACTTGGTAAATCGGTTGCCTTCTGCTGCAATTGGAGGTAAAACTCCTATGGAAATGTGGTATGGAAAGCATGTACAAGACTATGATTCCCTTCGTGTATTCGGGTGTCCAGCTTATTATCATGTCAAAGATGGTAAACTGGATCCTCGTGCTAGAAAATCTATCTTTGTGGGATTCAAAGGTGGAGTAAAGGGCTTCAAGCTTTGGGATCTCGAAGACAAAAAGTTTGTGTGTAGCAGAGATGTCACATTTGATGAAGCTTCAATGATAAAAGCTTCAAGTTCTCAGCATGTGGAGAACAAGACCACAAAGGTATTGTAGTGGGTGGAGTTTGATGCAACTCCATATGTACCAATTAGTTCTACATCAAAGAATGGTTCAACTATGGAGGTGACACCTAGAGTTGAAGAAGAGGTTGTTTCTTCTGATGTCCCACAAAATGAAGAAACAATTGATGATGTAGATGATGATGATTTTATAGCAACAAGGAGACCAAGAAGAGAGATAAAGAAACCCGGATGGCTTACTAAAGATATGGTGGTAGCCTATGCACTTCCAGTTATTGATGATGACATCCCCAATACTTTCGGTGAAGCATTACGCAGCAGTGAAAGTGATCAGTGGAAGCTAGCCATGGAGGAAGAGATGAAATCTCTCCATCAAAATCAGACTTGGGAACTTGTAAAGTTACCAAAGGGGAAAAGGGCTATTGGCAATAAATGGGTCTACACCAAAAAGCAAGGATCTCCGAATCAAACAACTCCTTGATACAAGGCAAGGCTCGTGGCAAAAGGTTTTGCTCAAAAGGAAGGTATTGACTACAATGAAGTTTTCTTTCCAGTTGTAAAACATACTTCCATTCGTATCCTACTTGCCTTAGTTGAAAAATATGAGTTAGAGTTGGCTCAGTTGGATGTTAAGACAGCGTTCTTACATGGAGATTTGGAGGAGGAAATCTATATGATTCAGTCTTGTGGTTTCAGAGTTGCTGGAAAGGAAAATCGTGTGTGCAAATTGAGTAAATCTTTATACGGATTGAAACTAATTCTTCGAATGCGTTGAGTTTGGAGACTTTTGAACTACGGTTGGCTTGATCCCAAATTTTGGGTACGTAGGCAGTCGAAACGACACAGCCATTCTGGATCCTTATTGAAGGATCACTTTGGGGATGAGGGTTCGTTGGTAGTCGGCTCAGATTTGGACAAATTTTCGCCAAGGTGGAGAATTGTTGAAAAGTCATGCACGTGACATTGAAATTCAAAAATGAATGCAAAATTTCAAATGGCTACCAAACATTTGAAGAAAAGATGGAAAGTTGGCAAATTTGACACACCATTGACTATTGGCTTAGGTTAGGTGGAATAGTAAAGGGGTTGGTGCAATAGTGCCATTATTTTCCCTATAAATAGATGGCACTTCTTCCATTCTATATCATCCCAAAATTGTTAAGCTTATAAGTTTCTAAGCTTTTGAGAGAAGTGAGAGAAGTGTGTCTGAGGAATTTATTTTTCCTGCAGAGTGTGAGAGTACTGAGTATATTTGGGTTTCTGGGAAGTGAGATTCGTTACTCAAATATTGTACTCTATTAATTGTTTAATAAGCAATTATTCTTTCTTGCCTCCGTGGATGTAGGTTTAATTACCGAACCACGTAAATTCTTGTGTCCTTTATTTTTCAGTAATTATTTGGTGCGCTTGATTCCGCATTCCGTGCACAACAGTTGCTGCCAAAGTCTTTGAAAGGCTAAAGCCTTTGGACTTGAGCATGTTCATAATGTTGGTGAAGGTCTTCAGAAGGCTAAAAAATCTGCTGTTATGAAAACGTATCTTTTAATAAAGTGAGTGTTTCTTCATGTCTTGATCATGACATTGACGATGGGTTTGTGATTATGGCAGTCACGAACTGCTGGTGACGGAGAAAGGAGATGAAAAGTGGAGATACCACTGAATTTGATGATTCTGAACGAATTCAATTTCAAAATATTGTTCATCATAACGAAAAGTTCTATGATTTGAACATGGATTCTAAAACTTTGCAAGTTACTAAAGTTGCTAATGTTGGATGTCAGTACTATCAATTTGTTTCGTTTATGCACTCTGTGAAGAAATCGTGCAAAGAATTGTTCTTTATTTATCTGGGAGCGTTCTTAGAAAAGGGTGATGAGGGTTATGATATTCGGAGCAATAGAACTGATTACCCATTTGTTTGCATTTATGTGTTTAAGCTTGATATCAAAGGATGTTGAAGATATTGCGTTTGATTATGGAGTTTGGTACCATGATGAGGATGACAATTTGGAGGATGAGGCGCTATTTTGTGGCAATGATTGTTCATTCTTTAACTCAGCATTTTATTGATCAGACTCTAGATTGAAAAAGATTAATTCCTTTGAAAAAAAACAAAAAAAGGGTAGTGACCCATGATCATAATTTTCCAATTTAAAAATTTGATCACCACTGAATTAAATGCAATTCTTTCTAAGCCCCAACAGACTCATTAGCTGGAAAAATTCTACAAGATATCAGAGGTAATATAAATAATTAATGCATGTATGACATATGTAATTAAATTTAATATGATTATCACTTAAATGAAATGTCATAATATCATTTACTTGTTGTATGGTTGACATAGTACATAAGATATATTGTAGAATTTTTTCACCTGTTATCCGAAGATCACATTGGGCCCCGACTAATCCAGATTCGAGTCGGGTATGACCACTAGGGCGTCAAAGCTCTTCAAACAAGTATTTAACGCAGTTGCATTTCTAATCCTCAAACTGAAAAACCTTGGTTAAGTTAGAACAACCCCATGCCAGCTGATCTACGCGCTTGTTTGTTATATTTTTACTTTACTCTTGATGTGTATTTGTTAGATTTTTTCACTCTAAATTCAAGCGTTACCTCCCTAATTAGGTGATTTTTTTTTAATTAATAAAATCCTCTCATATCATCGAAGTTTGCTAAAAAACAGAAAGAAAGACGTATGGAACATCGTTTCCGAATTGACTTGGCCGAATATCGATGTAAGAGTACCTGGATGGATACATCAAGCTTATGAATTACAAGTGCTCTACTGAATTTACTTAGGGTTGTATCATTAATACTCTTCCAAAATAATGCCACGAAATGTGTGTGTGTGTACCTATATGGAAAATTAATTGAATAAAGCCAGATACGGTCAATGAACGGTCTTGATAATGTATGGTCAACTGATCATTAAAGGCTTTTAATAATTAATTCATATTGAACCAAAGTTGGTTGCTGTGAGTGGTTCGGCACTCGCACTCTTTAAAAGAGCTCAAGGGTTCAAGCCCCGCTCTTGTATGGAGTCACCATTTTAGCTAGTATTTTACCCTTTATAGGCCGACCCGGTGCGAGCAGAGATTAGTTGAGATCCACTCAGGACCACCTCGTAATTCGGATAAAAAAAAATTAATTCTTATTGAGGAAGAAGAAATTAAGTCATGCAATTCACAGCCCAACTGGATTTTTTTTTTGTTTTAAATAAAAGATGAGTTTCCTGTTGCTTCTTTAATTTAATTTAGTTTCTTATTCTTTTGTTTTATTTTAAAAGGGTTTGTATTTTCTTAATTAAAAATCTTATTTTATCTTCAATGAATTATACAATATTTTACTTTCAATGAATTATTATAGTAATTTAATGACAAATTAACAAAAAGGTTTTTATACTATTATTTAAAAAACAATGATGAAATGAGTTATTATTATTTAAATAATAAGAATGAAATAGATTATTATATCAAACCCTAAGAAAATAAAGGAAGTTTTCCCGTATGAATAAATTGAAACACGAAAAAAAGAAAAAAAAATATTATATGCCAAAGAAAATGGAACTTAAATGAAAAGAATTTAAACCAGTCAATAATTAAACATTTTCATCTATTTCACAACTGGTAAATTTAGTTAGTCATACCAATATTTGCTGAACTAGCTAACAAGCCATTAGCTACTGAAAAAAAAATATATATAACAAATGAACAAAAACAAGGTCAGTTTTAAAACCTACATATCATCAACGCCCTATCCCATAAAGCCCTTCTTCTTCTTCTTCAGTATCTTCTTATGAAAATTAGAATGTTTGTCACCATCAAACGTGGGGCTAGCCGCTGGCCGATACTCAGGCAAAAGCCGCCCGGACTTGTACCGTACTCCGCAAGCATTGCACAACGTCTTTGGCCCCAACGGCCCCATCCTCCACTGCGGCGTCTGCGTAGTTTCGCAATGACTGCACTTTCGCTGCTGCTGCTGCTGCACAATGCGTTCTCTTCTGCGACCCTTCTGTTTCTTATAATTATTAGCCAGGACACAACTGTTGTTGTAGTCCGCTAACGGCGCCGGCGCCACTCGTTTTCTCATCATTACTCGAGCTTGTGCCTTCTGCTCGGGTGGCATAACGGAATATTCTAAGGGCAAAAAATCACCATCAACACCAGCTAAAGAGATTGAATCGTTGAGGAAATTGGGATATAATTCTATTTCGTTAATGGGGTCTTGTGGAACACAGAGGGGAGATGCTAGTGCTATGTGGCTAGTGTCACTGAAACCAAAATTATCACCGTCAAATGAGAATATATCATCCGCCATTAGAATGAAAACACGTGAATTCTCTTCTAATACATTTTTGTTCGCGTGTGTGTGTGTATATGTATATTGATAGATTTTATTTTACTTAATGCACAAGTAAATAATTATGAAAACCGACGTACGTCTAGTCTCGGAGAAATTCTAGATACTCATCACATATCCGTTTCCATATCAGTCCTGATGTTGACACGTGTCCGACAAGGATCGTAAGAAATATCAAAAAGGCCACTAGGTTTGCTGACGATTCTGACACGTGGCGTCTAACAATTGGACGGGATACGTGTGTGTGACTCCATTTCGCCTACGCGGCTCAATGGAAGAGTTGAAAGTACGCGGTGACAGATATTTGTTTCCATATAAAATGTTTGGTATTCGCGGAGGCCCCGCCCGATTTATGTTATATCGAATTTCATTTTATTTTATTTTTTATGATTTTAGACTTTTATAATTTATTATTATTATTATTTTCTTTTTTGCAGATCCAATCCAAAAGAAGACTAGGAAACCAAAATTGTAAAAGAATAATTTTTTAAAGGAAACCCTCTAGGTTGGCCAAAGATCACATGCACTGTTTGCAGCGAACTCATAATTGTTGTGAAACTTTTCCCCTCAGCCTCAAGTTTAAAACTAGGAGACGCCCTAGCATTAATGAAAAAATTTTAATAAGTCCATCTAGATTTGAACAAATAATTTTATCAGTGGCATTCAAATTTTGGTTATTTTAATTATTCTAATTCTAATTTAGTTATGACTTTTTTTTTTCACTTTTTTTGACATCTAATTTGCTTCAAATGAGTTTGAAAAATAGATAAGGATTTAATACGGAGTTGATTTTGTGATGAGCACAAAATTAATTGTTGTTAGACAAAAGAAGTAAAAAATAAATTATGAGCATTGATCTAATGCTCAGAAAAAAATCAACACAATACCGAATTATAATCCAACAAGCGGACAAAGGTTCAGAATAGAATCAAGTTAAAGAACACAAGCTGATAAGCTGGTCAGGAGCGCAATCAAAATAAGGAACACAAGCAAGTCGCATTTAGCATTCAAGGAAGAACTTGAGTTTGTGCCTTTTCTTCTTCCTTATGATTACTCTTTTTAAAAAAAATATAGTCTAGATAAATATATAAGCTTTTTGTCATTGTTACTGATTAAGTGTCTGTTTGATATAACTTATTTAATGACCATAAATACTCATTTAATCGCATAAGCTCTTATCATAATTTTTGTTGTTATTTGATTATTTTTTTAATGGAATTTTTGAAACTTAAATAAGTTATTTTGTCTCTACTAGTAATAAGTTCAGATTTTGAGCTTTTGAGAGTAGAGATTGAAATATTTTTTTTTCAATATTAAAATATCTAAAATATCATCTACTTATTCGGCGATCTTATTTTATTCTTTTCATAATATAACTTTAAAAAACGTGCCTATTAAAGTAATTTCACACATTTTTATTAAAGTTCTTATTGATAACCAAACAATTAATTTTTTTTAGTAAAATCTCTATTTATAAAAGCTCTACTAATAAAAATTTTACTTAAATAAACTATACTTGAAAAGTTGTACCAAATGGAGCCTTAACTGAACAAGTGGTTAGCTCTCTTCCATATTAATTCTCTCCCACACACGTGGCAAGAAGCACGTGAAATTAAAATCACAAATAACTTGAAATAATTTCGTTTCTAATAGGGGAAAAGCCACCCACACTCTGAAGATTTGGTTAAATGGTCACACAAATCCCCTTAAATTCATAAATGATCATACAAACCCCTTTTTTATGTTATACCCTTCGTTACAACAACTCAATAATTAACTTTAATTAAACTTCTATAATAAATATAAATAAAAATAAAAATAATGCAATATGTAAAATAAAGATAAAATTTATAAAATATTTTGAAATTAAAAAGTTATTTTAACATTATTAATCTGTCATATTGTTTTAATGATGATAAAACTATTTGACTTATTAATAATATGTAAGTATCATACCTAACATTCACAATAATTTACAAAATTCATATTATTTTATTTACAATATCCTTTTTTTTAATTATGTCTATATTAGCATGCATCTTAAAGTCAATTTTTGGATGAAGAGATTTTAATATTAATAAAATCTGTCAGGATAGACTAATAATAACTTAATATTAAAATTAATTTTCAATATATGTTATTTTATTAATTATACTTATTGTAATATTTTATTGTATTATATTATATTTATTTATTATTTTTATCTTATTACTATATTTATATTTATTTGGGTTGTTGTAATCAAAGAATATAATAGTCATTTATGAAATTAAGGGAGCTTGTGTAATTATTTATAAAAGTAAAGGGGTCTGTGTGACATTTAAGACAACTTTTAAGATGTGGGTGGCTTTTTCCCTCCCTGGGTGAGCAAAGGCAATGATCTATATGCATCTAAGAAGAGGTTTTCATGGCGGCTGATCATTACCGAATGGTGCACAAAACTACAAGGCACAATAAGAAAGCGAAATTCTACAACTATCTTTAATTTCCTTTTTTTATTTTCATTATAACGGTAGCCAGCAATTCATGAATGTAAATACAAATCCCTTGTTGATGAATGATGATGATAGTTTTATTATTATTTTTTGTTTAGCGTTCTCCGCCGATTCATTTTTAATTTTAAAGCCGGCTATTAACTGTGTGGATTCAGAAAGTAAGCAGACGGTTTCTTCTATCTCTGCCCTGGAGCTTTTACTATAAATAGAAGAGGCTTTAATCAATTCATATATAATAAAGACCACAAAGACAGATTTAGTTCTTTTATTAACCGAAGAAAATACAGAAATTAATTAGGAAATGGCCAGCTACAAAACTTCTGTGTTCTGCAATTTGGCTTTGTTCGTTGCTCTTCTCCTCATTGTCTCTGTGGCTGAAAGCCGCAATTTTGCCGGTAAATATTCCAATAGTCTCCGTAGAATTCGAAGTACAGTGGTGGTCAGCCAAATAAAATTACTTGAAAACAATTCAGCAAAGTCCCTTGAAGCGATTTTATAATTAACTTGATAATGTGCTTAATTATATATTGTAATTAATTGTTTATAGTAAAAATGTACGTGCAGTTGGGCTCGTAAAGGCCCCCCCAACTTGTGATTCGGTGTATGGTGCCCAAGAAGGTGATACCTGCTTTGATGTTTCGCAGAAGTTCAACTTGAGCAATGAGTTATTTCTTGCCATCAACCCCAATATCGACTGCGACGCCGTCTTCGTTGGTCAATGGCTTTGTGTCGCTGGCAGCGCTTAATTAACTAGCCAACAAATCAGAGATCAATTCCGAGAGCTTCCAAATCATTTCTGCTGTTAATTAATTTGAATTTCAAGAAATTTCAACTTGTAGTCTTTTCTTTTGTGATGTTAACAAGCATGTCTTACATATGCTTCTAATGCGAACATTAGTTCAAATAAAGTCAATTTCCTTCCAGTTTTATTTACAGGCTTGAAAAAATTGAAAACAAAATGTGCACCCATTGCACTGTTTGTTTATATGCGTTTGTACGTTACAAGTATAATTTTCATAAGATTTTTGTTTTCTAGTAATAATAATGCCTTACATTGCATTAGGGATTTTTCATATGATTCCCACGTGTTAGATAGCGAAACAGAAACGGCTCTCCGTTATTTAGTAGTGTGTATTATATGCGTTTGTATGTTACAAGTATAATTTTCATAAGATTTTTGTTTTCTAATAATAATAATGCCTTACATTGCATTAGGGCTTTTGCATATGATTCCCACGTATTAGATACCGAAACAGAAACGGCTCTCTATTATTTACTTGTATATATTATATGCGTTTTTATGTTACAATTATAATTTTCAAATTTGGATTCTAATGATTTTATATTATTTAAACGATTTTATTCATTTATCAAATATTTATTTGTCAAAATCTGATACATACAAACTAGGGTAAATGCTTATTTAGTCACTATATTTTGACTTAAGTATCTATTTAGTCTAACTGTTGTTCTTTTCTTTTTCAATAATACTCTTTCAACAATGTTTTTGCCTTCTTGAGAATATTAATTAAAAGAACAAATTAGCCTTTCAAGTAATATAAAAATTTTCACAAAATTTCATGTTACTATTTTACTTTTAGGATTATTTTAGTAAATTATTTTTTTTATAAAATAACTATTAGTAAAATTGATACGAGGATATTAAATATTGTCTTTAGCTAGCTGATATTAATTTATTTATAAATAAATTATCAGCAAGAGTTTTGAATGTGTACAAAAAAAAATACTAATTCTTTCATACTAATATTTATTGGTTAATTCATTGATTTAAAATATAATTTATTTTACACCAGACCTGCATCATTTAAATATAATTTATTTTGTCCCAATTTTATAAACCAGTATGTGAATAATTGAAGTATTAAAAAACTAAAAAGACACAGAATTTAAAAAGAAAACTATATATCACACAGAACACAAATTAAAAAAACAAAAAGAAATGAATGTCTTTATATTCACTACTAAATCTAGCTCAACATACAAATTGATGAACGAAGAAAAACCACCAATGAAAATAAAATAATTTTTTTAAAAAATAAATGAATAATAAATAAATAAATAATGTAAGTCTAAGTTACATATTAACAACCTAGCTAAATACCCTTCTTCTTTTTCAATATTTTTCTATGAAAATTAGAATGTATATGAACATCAAATGTGGGACTAGCCGCTGGCCTATACTCAGGCAAAAGCCGCCCCGACTTGTACCGTACCCCGCAAGCATTGCAAAGCGTCTTCGGCCCCAATGGCCCGACTCTCCACTGCGGAGTGTGCCTCGTTTCGCAATGACTGCACTTTCGCTGCCAAAGCTCCTCATTCATACTCATCGACCACATCCCCCGCCTCCCTTCTCTTTTACCCCTCGGTTTCTTGTTACCCAAGAAACCATTGCACCCCTGTGCCGCCGCCGCCGCCTGTTTCTTCATCATTGGCGTTTCGAATTCCGATGAGAAATTAGAAACGTCTAGATTACTTATTGAGATTGAATCGTTGAGGAAATTAGGATATAATTCTATTTCATCAATTGGGTCCTGTGGAACACAAAGAGGAGATGACGTGTAGCTACAAGAGTCACTGTAGCTAAAATCGCCTTCATCATCAAACGTAAATATATTTTCAGCCATTATAAAAAAGATAAATTAACACATTAATTAATTTCCTTCCACTTCCTTTGCGTGTGTATATATAAAGAAGAAGTTTTATTTTACTTAATGAGTAAGTCTCTCTACGAAACCGGCGTCTGAAAGCTGCAAATGATATATCCGTTTAGAACATTAGTCGTGATCATGACACGTAACCGACATTGATTCTGGCGAAATATAAGAGAAAGAATTTGGATTTACTCGGTTTTTATGACAAATCTCACACAGTGGCGTCTAACAATTGGAGAGACTAACGCGGGAAATTTAATCAGATGGTTATAATTACGCGGTGACAAATTAAAGAATATATATATAGAGAGAGAGAGAGATAATACATACATGTATTTGATTTATTTCTAAATTAAACGTTTGATATTAATGGTGGAGTCATACTACGCGGTGACAAATTAAAGATATACATATATATATATATAGAGAGAGAGAGAGATAATACATACATGTATTTGATTTATTTCTAAATTAAACGTTTGATATTAATGGCGGAGTCATACACCAGTTGGGGCACATGCCCGTTTGAATTTTAATTTAGTAAGAATGTTCCATATATAAAAGGCTGAGTTTAAAAAAATTGAATTAAAAAAAAAGGTAATTTCAAAAGACTAGAAAGGTGCAAGTGATATCTGCCAACGTTAGAGATTAATAAGCTTAAACTTTCTTCTAGGGATGGCAATGGGGAGGGGAGGGGAGAGGAGGGGAGGGGATTGACAACCCCATATCCATCTCCGATATTTCGCATATGTCTCCATCTCCTCATTGTCTCTGTTAGAATTGCTTACTAGGGTTCATGTCTCCTCCTTGAATAATAATAAGAAATCTCCGAAGGTCCCCAATCCCCAAATAACCTCCGAATAACTGATACGTTTTTAGTTTTTGAATTTGATTTAATCATATTAAAATAAAAAAGTTTAAATAAAAGTAAAGTTTCACCATATATCTTAACAAAAAGTTTGGATGTTATATCTTTAACTTTTGCTTTAGTTTTTGGCTTTATTAGGTAAAAGTTTGAAATAAAAATTTTGAGATAAGGCCTTTTAAATAAGACATGATCGAATAGTAATTTAAAACTATAATTAGTTAACTAGGTCTGAAAGTTTCATAATATATTTGTATAAATATTTTGATATTTGTTATTTATACTAATATTTAATATTTTATAATTCAAACTTTTTTATTAAAAATTCTAAAAAATAAAAATAAAATTAAAAATTAAAATAGGGAATGGGGAATTGGGAGGGAATGAGGATTTTGGCTCATCCCTATCCTTTCCTCGAAAACGAAATTGGGTAAAAAACTATTCTCGTCCCTTCTCCGAATAAGAAATTGGGTATAAAATCGTCCATATACCCTCCCAAAACAAGGGAAACTCCTGAGGAGCCTTGTCCCCATGGGGATTTCTGCCCTCCCTACTTTCATCACTTATTCACACTTTGCGTGAATAAAAAATTGATGCATATACTAGTTGACCTAGAACAAGTCATAACTTGGGTAGTTTTAAATTTTCTTTACTTTAATTTCTTTTAAAATGTTGTCTTTAAAATTTTATTATGTCAAAAGAATTTGAGTTTATTTCAAATAAAAAGTTAAGGCCACATCAAGAAAAACTTAAAACTGCACAAATTATAGCCTATTCTATATCACAACGCTATTGAAAAAAATGATATTTACTGACGTTAGAATAGTGTCAATAATTACTTTCAATGATACTTGTTAATTGTATCAGTAATTTGACAGTCAGAAAAATAGTGTCACTTATTTGGTGTCAATGATTACTATTACTACAATTTTACAAGCTTTATGACATTATAGTATTAGTAATTACTAATAATGATTGCGTGTCAATAGTTCGTTTCAGTATAGTATCACGAATATTATGACACTACAATGATAGTGTTTACTAACATTTATTACATGTCAATAGTTTGTTTTACACCACGAATATGACATGATAGAATGAATAGATTCTAATATTTTAGTGTCAGTAATTAGTATTATTATAGTATCACTAGTATTATGACACAATTGAGATCTTACTTCATGATATATTTTTTAGTGTCAATGACCTTTAGTTGAATTTGTATTTTGGCATTTCTATTGTTACTCTACTATTTTCATTGTTCTTTTAGTTTTGCCAATCAAATCATGGTATTCAAAGAAAATTTTAAATTAAACTAAAGTACTAAACCAAACAATTAAATATAAGTTTATAATATTCCTAATAAAATTTAAATAAGTATAAAATGAAATACTAATATAAATATCTCAAATATAGTTTGGAAACAACATAATGACAGTTTGCATAAATCTATCAATCATCCTCTGTATATCTATTCCTTGACCTTCGCCTTTCCTTCACCTTTCCCACCTACAAGTGCAATATATGGAACCAATTAGCTAGTATGCTACACAAATCAATTCTTTGATATTTACAAGCAAAAATATACTTATGATATACTTGATTATCATATGTTACAATTAACTTTGCAACATACATGACCCACTTATCACAAAGTTGTGAAAGATCGTTTTGTAATGTACTCATCACAACCATTGAACTTAAAAAATAAAGCAACAAAATGTATACATATATTTTAAAATCTATACTAAAATAAAACGACAAAATAAATTCATATATTTTTTAATCTTTTATGAATAACATAAAAAAATAAAGAACATGCAAATAAATTGTATCACCATTGTAAACAATAATTACCAAAGCTGCCTAAAAAGTTGATAATTTACAATAATCATTTTGCTTCACTCAATATTACTTTAGCACTAACATTGGGCTTCATATGCCTTCCACTTCTACATGCAACAACTCTAGTCATTCTGGTCTGCACTAAAGTGTCTTAACTGAATAGTAGAACACACTAACAATTAGTATCAATTTTGCCAAACAACATCCTGAATGCATTCAGCAAAATATTGATCGATTATTTTCAACTAATGAATCTACCCACTCCATTTAAAATACAGTATGATCAAATCTAGATATATATAGTATTGTAACTTTTACCCATAATAAATATGCCAAATAAAGTATATATGATTATCCTAAACATACAAAGTACTCCATCTCACCCCTAACACAATATATTATTATATTGTTATTTTTAAGCATCAAGCAGCAAACAATTCACCCATTAAACATCTTCACAATTCACATAATTAACAAATAATATTTCATAAATAGTAGCAATTGATTGATTAAACACTGTTCTTAAGAAAATTCATCTCACAATGCATTCTTCAACAAAATATTAAAAAAAAGTTATAGAAGAACTTATATTGTTTTCAAGAATGTATAAATCTCAAATAATATCTTGGATGTACTTCATCACATAATAACCACATTCAAGGTTTCCAAGTTGTTTCAGACACTAAAGAAATAAAAATTAATTTCAAATAAAATAGTAAAAGTAACAATGAAAGTTATAACTTGTTTTAATAAAAACTTCACAGAGACCCATTGCACAACTGTCTTTTTGTTAGTCTTCACTCGATGCATTGTTATCCCACTATAAGCAATAAATAACGAATGTCAACATTTAAGTAAATCAATCAAACTTACTCATTCAAATCTGCCTCAACTCATCATTAGGATTATCACCTAATGGATCAAGATAATATATTTTTCACCTCACCATATCAATTGTTACTAGCACCCAATAGCCACTAAACAAACAATTAGAAAAATAACAAATAGATTACAAGATGAATTTAAATCATTCATATAGAAAAAAGAAAATGAACAAAAAATAAATAAACTATACCTTGGGTTCTATAGGAATACAATTATTTAAGTTATTTGTATCTTGTCCAAAAGGTTTGAAATATAGGAACACCTATTTGGGTAACTTGCTTAAGTTGAATATGACTTAACTATACATCCAAATTGAATTGGAATCACATCACTACCATTATCCATCTCCTCATATAAGTGTCTACTAAAAAAAGAAACTTGTATGACATATAAATATAACAATTAAATTAATGACAATTTGTAAAATCAGAAAACATAATAAAAACATAAATCAAGTTTTTTTCTCTTACTTGATCCATATTTTAATAACAGAATTTGAGAGCTCTGCAAACTCAATGAATTCACTGCAAATTTGTTTGTCCAATCTTCTCTCTCAGTAGACATAAAAAGTTTTCAGATCGTGTGCAATTATAATCAAACGTGGCAGGAAGCTCTCAATCATCAAAGAAAAGATGTTCATTTGTGAACTCTTGTTCTCTTTTCTTACGTTCACAGCTTGATAGGTATTCTTTTTTAGAACAAGTTTCCTTACTGTCATTGGTTTTACAACAACATGTTCCTTTATTGTTCCTTTCTGTTCATACAAATATACCACACCATTTACAGAAGACTCATCCGTCAACTTTTTTATTGAGGGAGTTAATGTTGAAGATCTTCCAGGGTTGATTTTTGAAATGGCTTCACAATTTACTTAGGGTGGATTCTGTTCAGGAGCTGGTAGGGGAAGTGTATTGATGTTTTTGTCAAATTTTGGACAAATAGTGGGTCATTGGTCACTGATTTTGGATTAGCTATGGTTTTATTGGTTACTGATTTTGGAGTAACTTTGGTGGGCGATCGACGATCAATCTCCATCTTAACACTACAATCACCTTTGGAGTTAGGAAAGTTGGAACTGCCAACTTCAATAATGTTGCAGGCATTTATCTTTGCATTCATTAAATCTAATTGAGCTTACATAAACTGAAAACTCTCTTGATACATCCTTTGTTCTCATACTAACTCAATAGGATCATGAATATTCAAATACATGGATGGGGTGATGAAGTGACCAAACTTCCATTAAGCTTTTTCTAAAGGGCTTCACCTAGGATATCATTTGGTCTTTGGGATTGGAATGTTCCCCGCTCAACATGGCTTCTTAGCTCACTCTAAAAAATAAATACAAAAAGAATTAATCAAGATTAAGAATAAAAAAAAAGTTAAATGATGACAACCAAAACGTACATCTTATTACTAGCATTTTTTGGAAGAAACAAAGCAACCCGATTTGTTAATTTACATACACTTTGATTATTATTTAATAACATTCATCAATAATAAAAAGAAAACTAGAATTAATTGAGGCCTTGAATCAACATCTGATTTATTATTATACACAACTTCTAGTGGTATATGCGATAGTTTCAATTTAATAAAAATGAGATATCTGTTCATTATGGTTTATGCAATAAAAAATTATACAGATTCATCTTACAATGACAAATTATAATATAATTCAGGCAACTTTTAGTTTTGGGGCAATTTGCATTGGTGTACACTTTTCAGTTAAGGTGGAAACTCATAATTCTCTTAGCCACTTGTTGCACTTCAGGGGTATAACTTCTATCTTTTCTCTTTTGAGCCAATAATCAGGCTTTACTGCGGTCAATTTTGCGCTAAAAAACTCCATAGTCTAACTTTTGCAATAATTAGATAAAAAGTAAATTAAAACTATCATGAATCACTTTATGCAACAACCTAGCATATCCTAAGTTTGTGTAAAATGGTTATTGTACTTACTCTTTTATGCAACAACCTAGCATATCCTATGCTGCCTAAATGATGATTGTGCATATTCTTCGCTCTTTTATCCTTTGTTGCCTTACTTTTTTCCTGCACAAAGTGGATATTGATTAAAATGGTTCGAAGCACTCAATACCATTATCCAACTAACATAATTTTAAACATACCTGAAAATCTTTGGATAGAACCTTATCAACAAAGCTCTTCCAGTCTTCTTTTCTAATGCCCTTATACTTGAAAGGAGCCTTTTTCAATGAATTCAAGTTGTTTGTATTGGGTAAAATATATTCATTTGCCAATTTAAATCTAAAGCTCATTAATGCAACTCCCTCCATTTGAACATTTGGGTTTTGTCATTATGAATCTACTTGAACTTTTCCTGAAAATGAGTCGACATTGTCTCTTTGATGTCCAGTGACATTTTCCTCCAATCATCATATATGATTAGAACTCTTTCTCGTACAATCACTCTAATGTAGTTCCTCAACTTATTTATCTTTTTTCAAACCGAAATTCCCTATGAATTATAAATTACCTCAATCTCGTCACTAACGCTTTTCTGTAAGTTTTTTTTTCTTTTTTGTAAGGTTTCGTCTTGGTCTTCTTTTAAGATCTGAATCATATGTCGACTCCTTATTTTTTGTCATGTCTCCAACAGACATGCAAATCATAGAGTGGATGAGAGCATTAGATATCAATACAATATTCTAATATAATAATAAAATAAAAAAGACAAATCAGTTGTTTACTGATGGGAAATAGTGTTAACAAGGAGCAATAGTTGAATTATTCATTTTCCGCATCAATATTTACCTGAAAAGCATCAACATCTGATCTTACACAAATTCCTCATTGCCCATATCTAACTTACATTATCAAAAATTGTTGGATAATGGTGCATACACATCCATGTCATCACACCCAACCCTATTTGAATATTACATTTTTCACTCACTGAACTAACAACTGATTTATTATCATCTAATTGACCTTTCATATAAAACACTTACTTTGCGTGACTAGCTAAATTAGATTTATAACCTATTTGATCTAAATTACTACACTGAACCTTAACTTATCAACGTTAACCCTTTATCATTTAGCCAATCACGCTTGAAAAGTACCTTCTTAACCCCTAGATAATCAAGTTGTTAGATCTTATCGACAACCCCATAAAAAAGCATATCCTAGAATGTATTTTTGTCTTTTAAGCTCGAAATATGTAAATTTTTAGCAACAATATGAACACCACAATTTTGTGTTACATGGTTGTTGTTCCGTTAACCCGTAGCTAAATTAAAATCATTAATACAGTAGCCTTCATATGTAACCACGCTTAAGTGCAATTTATTTGCCAGCCACCATACTATTTCCTCAACCGCTACATTATTTGCTTTATCAATAGTTACCTATTGTTTCAATTCATGAACCACATCAATTAGTTAAATGAGAAAAGTTTGTTTATCCTTATTTGGATACTTTTATTAGACCTAATAAAGCTAATATACCCTTTTGTTTTAGCCAATTAGAAAAAATACGAGATTGTTTAGTTGGCAACCATAAATGCTTTTTTAATTGACTAGGAAGTTTTGATTGCAATAAAGCCAAATGCTCATACCAAAGGAATTAAAAATATTTGATAAAAAAATTTAACATGAATTAAGAAAAATTTTTAGTCACATACTTTATGTATCGTTGAATCTTGGGGGTGTTCACCAAAATACATAGGTGTGCTTGTGCAAATATAAGGGCATCAACCACCTTAATATTTGCACCTCTAAATGACCTTTTGATTGTAAAACCAATTAGACAACCTGTAAGCAGTCCGATTGATTCACAATTTGAAAGATATTCAATACAAAATTCAAGTGCTTCCTCAGCAATATAACACTTTGCAATGCAACGTTCAGGACGGTTTTAGTTATGAGCATAACCCTTTATAGGTTTCATTTCTTTCTCGTATAGATATATCCATCGAAGATAAATCAGGCTACATAACTTCGCTTCTTCCATTAGATAAACTGTTAAATGGACCATTATATCGATGAAGGTAGGTAGAAAATATTATTCTAAATTGTATAAGGTGGTTTTAAGTTCTTTTTACAATTGGTTTAGAGGAGTAGGCTCTACTACCTTAAAACACAAAGAATTAAAAAAAAAAGCACAACATGATTATGACAAATCTGGCATTTTGAGGTAAACAATTTCGAATTGCCAATGGTAGTAGTTATTGCATCAAGGTATGATAATCATAAGACTTAAGCCCATGAAGACAACAATCATCTATTGAAACAAGATTGATAAAGTTAGAACAATAACTATCAAGAACTTTGACACCTTGCAAGGTTTCGCAAAATATTTTTTTTTCTTTCTTACTTAAAGTGTATGTGGCAAGGGGCAGCATTTTGTTTTGTTATCATGGGCTAATGTAATAAATGCTTTGTAAATTTTCTCTGTAAGCTTTGGATGTGTAAGATCTTTTCTAACATTAATTCCATCTTTTGTCTTCCCCAGTTGATGGAGTAATGTGTCATAGATGCTCTCACATGCATTTTTTTCTCAGTACGCATCGCATCTAGTTAATGGCAAACTAACCAATGTTTTCAATATTCTAAGTCAAAGAGGTTGATTTCTTTTTGTACAACAACTAAGCTATATCTCCATTACCCTTGCCTTCACCCTTATCTTCACCCTTACCGTCATCGTCATCCTCACCCCCACCCTCATCGTCACTATCACCCTCACCATGTTTCATTTTTTTTGGATTTTTTTTCCAAACTTAATGTCAATGTCAGCCACTAAGTTTTCAAGTAACGACATAGGGGCCATATATGACATTTTCAGCAAATATATACATGTGTTTATCCCACAAATTAGACAACCAACAACCATAGTATCCCTTAACAATACATCCAGATATGTTCCCTTATGCTGAGAAGTCATTAATCGTCCACATCAACACAGCCTGTAAATTAAAAGTTTGTTTCCTATATACATCAAACATATCAGCATCTACATCCCATAGGGAAGTCCTCAATCAATGGTGCTAGGTACACATCTATATTAATTCCAGGCTGTTTAGGGCTAGATATCAATAGAGACAATATCATTAACTTCCTCTGTATACACAACCATAGAAGAAGATTAAATGTTATCAATGTAACAAGCCAACAACTATAAGTCATGCTAAATATGCTATGTGAGTTAATTTCATCATATGATAAAGCCAACCGAAGATTTCTTAGCTCTTGGGCAAAATCAGGTCATTTCTTGTCAATTAGCTGCCAAGCCAGTGAATTTGCTGGCTGGTGAAGCTTGCTATCTCTAATTTTTTTTTATTTTCTGCTATGTTAAGTTCTCAGTAGTTTGTAGTAATTGAATCATTCTTTCGGACTTAGAAATTATAAGAAAATACTGTAACACCTTTTTAGGACCCCCTTTCTAATTTTTTGGGATATCTTTTTTCTTATTTGTCATTTAGATGCTCTACAGCTTGGACATTCACTAAGATTTTTGAATTCATTCCTATAAAGAATTCAATTATTTGGACATGCATGTATTGTCTCATAATCTAAGCTTAATATGCTTTATTGTTTTCTTGGCCTCATATATGAACTTAGGCATACTATTATCATTTAGCAATATCTAATTTACCACTTCTAATAAAGCTTAAAACTCACTATCATACCCAGTTTCATCAAACCCAATAGCCCAATAGTTTTGAATGTTTTGAACCTGGATATAAGGTTTTTTCAGCATCTTTAAACATATCCTTAAAAGAGTTAGGATCTTTATCACAATACACGTAAGCATCATGAACCATGTCACCTAAGTTACTATAATCCAGACATTTAAAACACTGATTTTGTGGCTACTCTTGGCACTTTGCAAAGGTAGGTTTTGGTTCCACCTCACCATGCTAATTCCAAACAAAAAAAATTTTTAGAAAACCTTTTTTAAACAGTTTTAGTCTCGCTTATTCAGGAGTCAAAAACTCTATATTACAATAAGAGGTACAAGGTCATCTTATCGACATTCTATTTTTAGAATTAAGAATGACAAACTCCAAGAAATCATCAAACCCATCATAATACTCATCGGGCAATCTATCATAGAAATCCAAGTCCATAACGTGTATTTTTACCTGTTCATTTTTTGGATGTTGTTAGCTTAATAAGTTTACTTAAATTATAGAAATAACTTCAAACTTTGAGGTTTAAATAAAAAAATACAAATTGTAAAATAAATCTAAGTTCTATTTGTTTAAAGTTACTTAAATACATGTACACATCCAACAAGCCAACAGAGCATACATGTACACATTCAGCAAACCAACAGAATATACATGTACATATTCAGCAAGCTAACAGAACATACATGTACACATTAAACAAGCCAACAGAACATACAAGTACACATTTAGCAAGCCAACAAAACATGTCACATACACATTTTTCCACACCTCACTTTCATATTAGAATAAACAAAAGTATATGTATATTAAATAAACAAACAATTTAATTCCAAAAGAGTCCATGCAACAAATACGTAACTAAAAGCGTGCACATAAATATTTTAAACATCTCAATGCAAGTAAAACTTAGAACATAACAATAATAGAAGCTAGAAGAAAGTGAGTGATTTGAAAGAATTACCAAATGAAGATAATTGTTATACCGTGTACTTTTGTGATTCTTCAAAAGCGCGAGAGATTGAACTGAACATATTGATTCAATTAATTAGAACTACTCAATTGAAAAAAAACATTCAAGATGTAAGAAAAAATAATAACAAACTAAATATTCTAGTCGAAATTCAATAATGCAATATTAAAACGCACCCAAAAGTTTCCTATACAACAAATAAAAGGTCCTTTTAAAAAATTTATTAATTTAAAGATCATGCAAAAAAAAAGATGTATGTTATAGTCTGTCATTCATGTTCAATTATTCATGTATTATTCATTCAATTATTAATCTGCATATGGTTGTGGCACTAAAATGGTTAAAGCTATTGTACCCATCAATACAAATATGACTGAAGGATTCATTATATTATTAATGACTATGTGATCAGTAAAGCTATAGAGGGGAAATCACATAAAATAAATAAATTAATGACAATGTTTGTTGCTATTAAAGAGTTTGCTTGGTGAGATATTGCATTTATATTAAGTCTAGCTAGTGCATTATGGGGAAAGGATTGATAAATTGACCTAAATTGCATATGTGTCTTTATCAATGGATAATAAAATGGATCAAGTTAGGCTTAAAATTGAAAGCATCATGCAAAATTCAAATGCAATATTGATGAATAGGGAAAAAGAGAAAAACCCAAATCTACATTGACATTGTAATATATCAAATCTAGTGAAAGCATTTATGAAATTCAAAGTCGAGTGACATGACAAATGAAAAAGAGAGGAAAAAAATTGATTTGAATCAGGCACTTACAAGACCATTCTTAATTAAAAACTCTAGTACAATAACTCAGCTTCTGTCTTCACTCTGTTATGTTTTCCTAAGTCCCAAATTACAAATAATCAAGTTTATAGAAAAAATAAGAATTTAAAAACCCATTCTACAGTTAACCACAACCAAACAACATGCATGAGCAAAATATAAATTATAGATTAGAAACATAATAATTAAAAACAAATAAATGGTACCTTTAGAAACAAATTAATCGAAGGGGAGAGAGAGAACCAAATCTTGACAGAAAGGAATTGTTTTGCTTTAGGTTTGGTTGGGATTGACGTGGAGTTTGATTAGAATGTCCAGTATCAATAGTGGGGGATATGATTTTAAGGTTTTGTTTATTTAACTTTCACAAAGAAGAGCAATCGAGAGGTGAAGAATGATGAGTGAATGACTCAGAAAAAAAAATGGCTTCAATTTTGGTCTTAGGGTTAATATTGGTGGGGGATAAGATCTTTTATTTTTCTTTTTAAGTGAAACGATATTGTTTCTAATTGAAAATAATAAATTAACTTTCAAAATTTCAACCAAAACTCGTTAAAATTTTCACTAAGCCACTCTCAATATATTTTAAAAATTATATCACAAAAGCATTTTTTTTTACGGATACATTAGTGTAAGTAACAAAAAGTCACAATGGGTTCAATTTTAAACTTAAAAGCTTCGGTGTTAAAGGTCTTCAGTTCGAATATCAATCTGAAACAAGATTAGAATTTATTTTCTTTTACTGATACCTTAGTGTCACTAATAAAATTTCCAATGGTCTTTTCTTAAACTTAAACGCTTCAATATTGGAAGTCCTCAATTTGAGTTCTATCGGAAACATGATTAGAATTACTTTATGTTTATTACTAATACTTTAGTGTCAGAGATTTCTGATGTTTAACTTATGGACGCCATAGTATCAATAATTTGTGATATTTATATGTTAAACATGGAAAATAATCCATATGTATGAAAATACTGATACATTTTAATAAAAAGTGTCATAGGCCAAGTGTTAGTAAAGACTATCTTTCTAGTGGTGCAAGTTGTTGTACAAATTGCTTGGACATATTATATTATTGTTACTTATCTTATTTTCTTAATTTCTTTGAAAATGTAATATATGTAGTAATGATGTAATATTTGACAGTGAAACGAGCATCTGTATGATGACTAAAGCAAAGCTGAAAATATAAAAGATAATTGAAGAGGAAGTGATGAATTGATGGGTTTATTCATTTATCAATAGTCATTATACAAGCAATTACACCAACCAATAAAGCATGAAAACTAGGCACTACATAACGTGCCAAACAAACTCTCTCGAAAAGCAAAACGACATGCTTTTGAATAGGACATTTTTACTAAGAAACGAACTCTTATTGACTAGGACTCAATATAAATTAAATTAATTTTATTTAAGAATGGTCATGTGATGTGCTACAGATGATCTAACTTTCACACCCTCCCTTAAACTAATATCTGTAGAGATTAGTTTACACAAATCAATTTCTAATGCCCCCTTTAAACAGTTTCAACTTCTTTTAAAGAGTAAACACCAAGCATACTTCGAAGCTTCACAAAAATTGCTGGCTAAGGGTTTAGTCAATATATATGCCAATTAATCTTCAATCCTACAAGATACCAAATCAATAACACCATATTTACATAAATCACGCAAGAAATAATACCTCACATCGACATGTTTGCTTCTTCTATGGAGGGCTGAATTTTTTGAGAGTTTTATTGTAGAGATACATTATAATAAATCACAATTGACCCTTGCCACTATTGTGTAAAGTTTCAAGTAACCTTCTCAGCCAAATAGCTTCACATGAACTTGTTGATGCAGCAACAAACTTAGCTTTAGTTGTTGACAAAGTCACTTATTTGTTGATTTTCAGATGACCGAGTAACAGCTCCAGAATTCAATATAAGCACTACTCTAGATGTACTCTTTCTTTCATTAATATTTCTAGTATAATTACTGTTTGAGAACCCAATCAAGCTTAAAATTTCACCATTTTTGTATAAAATTCCAAAATCTGCGGTGCTTTTAGTGAAAAATTCTCTTTGTACATAAGAGATGAGCTTCAGTTGGATTCTCCATGTATCTGCTAATTATACTGACAACATGCATAATTTCTAGTGTTGTTAATGTCAAGTACATAAGACTAGTCCCAACAATTTGTTTGTAAAGACTAATATCCACTTTCTTCCAGTTCCATTCTTTAAGAGTTTCAAACCATAGTTGGAGTTGAAATTGAATTGCAATCCTTCATCATAATTCTGTCTAAAATTTTCAAGGCATAGTTTTTTGAGAAATAAAGCCACTAGTAGAGGATTATAATTCTTCAATGCTAAGAAAATAGTGCATTAACCCCAAATTTGTCATATCAAATTCATTTATCTTAGATATCTTGAAATCATTAAGTATGGCTCTATCATTACTGATATAAATGAGATCATCAACATATAAACACACAAGTAATATCTTCTTATCATCTCTATATTTAGTATATAGTGTGAGCTTATGAGGGCATTTAAGAAAATCTTCCTTAGCAAAGAAAGCATCTATAATGCTCTTTTTAACTTGTATATATACCTGATTTTGTGACATTGCTTTACATATCTAGAAGGTTGATCAACGTTCACCTTTTCTTACAATTCATTATGAAAAAAATGCTGATTTCACGTACCAATTGATATCTAGGTTAGGAATTCTGCATAGCCGTGGATATTAGAGCAAACAACTCTTTATAATCAACATTATGTCTTATTTATACCCTTTTGCAATGAGACAGGCATTGTACTTGTCAACTCCACCATCCTTGTTTAATTTTATTTAATAAATCTATTTAACCTCAATAGATTTTTACCTTTTTGGAAGGTCAACTAGTTCCCAACTTTTGTTTTTCTCTATAGAACATATCTCCTCGTCTATGGCTTTTTTTCATTTTAAATCCTTGACAACTTCTTAGAATATAACAGAGTGACAATTTGAGAACAAAAAATACTGCGAAATCGTATCATCATTATTAGATTGAACACAAATTACCTTATAATCTTGCATCCATATAGGCCTCTTTCAACCACAGCGAATGTGTGATTTAGCTGCTGCATTGGTAGCTTCTACTGTTGTTGAGGAACTTTTAGCAACTTTTTGAGCTTCATGTAAAGATATAGTAATCACTGAAATATGTTGTTGTAATGACTCTTGATTTTCTTCTTCACTGTCACTGTAAAAAATTAATTCGGTAGGTTGCTGCCCATTCCAGTTCCAAGTGCTTTCCTCATAAAAAAAATGACATATCTGCTGACCACTATCTTCTTTATAATAGATTGATCAATTTATATGCCTTGGATTCTTCACTTATGCCAATGAAGACACACTTTTGACCTTTATCGCCAAGATTCTTCCTTTTCTCATCTGAAACATGTGCACAAGTGATGCAACTAAAAATTCTAAAGTGATCATAGCTGACTTTCGATCACTCTAAGCCTCCTCCAATGTCATGTTTTGAACAGAAAAAGCCGCACTTCTGCTCAAGACAGGGATGTTTCAATTTACTGCTTCTAGCCAAAAGCTCTTTGGAATTTTTCCTCTTCCGAGCTAGCTTCTCACCATGTTGAGAATGGTTCTAGTTTTCCTCTTTGATACACTATTTTGCTGCAGTGTATGAGTGATCGTGACTTCCCTTCGAATGCCTTGATTAATACAAAAATCTTCAAATGCTTTTGAGCGATATATGCTACTATGATTAGTTCAAAGGGTTTTAATAGTTTTTCTTATTTCATTCTCAACACATGCCTTGAAAACTTTGAATATGCTAAAAGCTTTTGAATTTTTCTTGTAACAAATACACCCATGTTTTTTTAGTATAATCATCAATGAAAGTAATTATTTTTTTTACCCCTATTAGAAGATGGTTTTATCGACCCATAAATGTCGAAATGAACTAATTCCAAGACATTTTTTTGCTCTCTATGACTTCTTTTTTAGGGAATTGAAAACGATGTTGTTTTTTAGCAACAAATTCTTCATAAACCTGAAAGGGAATGACAATTTTAAGAAGGCCTGTAACCATATTTTTTTGATAGGGAGTTTTCAGTCCACCCAAATTCAAGTGGCTATAGCAAAAGTGCCAAAGGCATGAAGGATCTTTCACTTCAACCATTAAGCAATTTGAATAACCATAATAGCTCCTCTAGAAGGGTCATATATTTGACAAGCTCCCTTTTTGAATGGTTATTACATAAACCTTTTCTTACAATTGACCAATACTTAACAACTTACTTTTTAAATCAGGAATATAGAAAATATTGAAATTGTTTTTACAAAACTATTCTTGGTTCAAATATAAATATTACCCTTTCCCATTATTTCATTAGTAGAGCAATCATCA
Organism: Citrus sinensis; assembly: GCF_022201045.2. Taxonomy (NCBI): domain Eukaryota; kingdom Viridiplantae; phylum Streptophyta; class Magnoliopsida; order Sapindales; family Rutaceae; genus Citrus; species Citrus sinensis. The sequence goes on along the minus strand of NC_068562.1, from coordinate 22,863,102 downwards.
AAACTCACTTTAAAATAAACGTTTTCATTTAAGGAAGAAAAAGGAGATTTACTTCCACATATATGGTTGTTATAGCATGTATCCACATATCACACATCTGACTCAAGCTCTTATTGACTTGAACGGTGATCAACGTGTTTCCACTTCTTTCTTTTCTGTAAAATTTGATTTTTCTCCATTTCCTTTATTGTTAGGCAATTTAGTATAACATTTAGGATAATAGTGACTGAATTTATGACATCTAATTCTACCTTCGATTTATCATATTGTTGATTGCGGCCTCTACCTTTGGTTTCAAAATCGAATTGATCTTTGTCATCTCTAAAATTGCCTGATCCACCTCTACCTCCATCTCCATTTTCTTCTCCTCCTCTTCCTCTACCTCTTCCCCGATCAGTTGATTTATTTGGTGTGACAGCATTGTTATTAGTTGAAGCCTTTAGAGCTTGCTCATCCTTATCTTCTTGGAAGAATTTCTACTTATAAACCAGCATGGATCCATGTAACTCATCAATTGAAAGTTCCTCAATGTCTTTCAATTGCTTAATAGAACGAACAACATAATTAAATTTTGGAGTCATTGATAGAAGAATTTTCTCTATTATCGTAACACTTGTCATATTCTCACCGTGAATCTGCATCTTATTTGTAGTTGCCATTGTCCTTAAAAAAATACTTCATGACTGACTTTCCTAATTTCATATGAAGTAATTCAAACTCTGTACGAAGTGCTTGAAGCTGCCGCCTCTTAATTCTTGTCGATCCTTGATACTTTTTCATCATGGAATCCCATATCATTTTGGAGGAAGTTTTTCAAAGAATAATGTCTAAGATTGACCGATCAATAGCTTGGAAGATTGACCGATCAATAGCTTGGAACAAATAATTCTTTGCCCTCAAATTTTTTAGTAGTTGTTGCTTCTCAATCTTTGTTCTTTGCGCGTCCATCACTACCATGCCATCCGCTGGTTCAACTATGCCTTTAAAGACAACTTGCAAGTACTCTTTAGACCTAAAGAAATTCTCCATCACCATACTTTAATGGTCATAGTGACCATTAAAGTATAGAATTGTAGGTTTCACAAAATTGTTAAAGGCCATCATCTTTCGTTGTTGTTTTTTTAACCTCGCTCTGATACCACTAATAGTGAAAAGAGCCTCCTTATCTATGAAGACTAAAATAAAGCTGAAAATATAAAAGATAAGTTAAAAGGAAGTGCTGAATTCATAACTTTATTCATTAAGTAGTAGTCATTATATAGGCAATTACACCAATTAATAAAGCATGAAACTACGCATTACATAATGTGCCAAACAAACTTTCCTAAAAAACATAACAACGTGCTTTTGAATAGGACGTTAACATTACCAATAAGCCACTAAGAAACAAACTCCTGTTAACTAGGACTCAACATAAATTAAATTCATGGTCATTCGATGTGCTACACATGATCAAATCTTAACAATATTCACCACATCATGAAACTTGTTTTATCAAAACTTGGTAGTTAATACTCCAATTCTCAAATCATATATATGTCTCCAAGCTGAATAAGAATATTAGAAGACAAGCATATGGAGAGAGGGGTATCATCATCTTAGTGGAGATACCACAATAGTTAAAAGACAAGCAGGGGTGGAGCTTGGAGTAAATCTTGAGGGGGGGGGGGGGGGTAAGTTTAAATTTCAGACCCTTTTTTCATCTATAGCCTGTAATGTAGTTATGGGAATTTAGGAATTTTATTTGTAACTGCAACAATTTTAATTTAGGGATTTGATTGATAATTGATGCTACTATTACAAATAAAGGGATAAAATAAAATTAACAAAACAAAAATCAAAGAGTTGAGTCCAAACTTTACTGAACTTTTAAAAAGGCATTTTTCATTTTGTTAGAATAAAAATAAATTGGACTACTTTGACTTTATTCCACAAAATAGAGTTACAAATTAATTGTGTAGGGGTCAAATCAGTATTTTTATACCTTATTTTTAATATTTATTCAGAAACTCCAAAATTCTTTTAAGGTCTACAAGTGTTGTAGCACCTGTAGTCTACAAGAGCCTCCGCCCCTGATGACAAGTCCATTTCTAAGTTAATATAAGGGAAATGAGGATTACTTTTCTATTGTTTTGAGAAATCAAGCGAAACCCCTCTCATTTTAATATGTATTCAAATCCCCCCAGTTATAATGGTGTCATTTTATTATTTTACCCATTTTCTTGATATTAGCCATATATTTTAAATATTTCGCAAAACTTTTTAAGCAAAATAACTTGTATACCTTTAATGATTAAATTAATTTAATAAAAAATTGCAAAATATGTAGAAAAATTACAAGTAGGAGAAATGTCATAATACCCTAACAATTGTATATTCATTTAAATGAATATAACAAATTCGTTACATTTTATTGCTTCTTAATGTGGCATATAATCACTCGTTTCATTGGAGAAGCATAGCTTGTGCCATAAAATACATCTTTTCTTGTTTATAACCGTTGTTATTGTTGCTTGCTTACTTGCTTATGCTAATTAAGTATTTTAATTAATTATTTCTCATCAACAGTAGCAAGTGTATGTGATCTATTTTTTTGTTAGTAATTGCTTCTATTGCCCTTTAATATAGTGATTTTTTCTCTTTTTAATTTATTATATATTATTTATTCGCAATGAATTGTGGGTGAATTTACCCCTTTTAATCTAGTTATTTATTTGGCCTTTATTTGCATGTATATTTGGATCTTTCTTTCAACCATTTTATTTTATGTTTTCAAAGGTATATTTATAATCTTATATTTCATATACTTAGGCACGTTTTGGTATGCTACGCTGGTTTATACACCTACTAAGGGTATTTACAACATTTTTCCTACTTGTAAATTTTCTCCATAATTTACAATTTATTATTATAATCATTAAGAACATAAGTCATTTTGTTTTAAAAAAAATCCTCAAAATATTTAAATTTTATGATTATCATCAAGATTAGGTGTAGAACAATAAAATAATGTATAAAACTAACATCATTTTAAGTACAAAAGAGTTTGAACCTATTTTAAAACATAAGGGGGATTTCACTTAGTTTTTCAAACCAACTTAGGGTAATCCTTATTTGCTCATTAATATAATTATCCAACAGTAAATGATATGAGTATTTTGTTTAAAAAAAGTACTACCCACTTGTTTTGAAAATTTGAACCTAAATGCACACGTGAATGAATTGAATGTGATTGGCTTTCTAGTATGGATATATGATTTGATACTTTGGATGTACAAAAGCACTTCTTATCTGTCCATTCATATAAAGAAACTACTAAACAAATGAGTAATTATATTAAATAAGAGTGCGCACATCATGTTATTACTGACTAGATGTATTAATTCGGAATTTCCAGACAGTAAATATAACATAACGAAGTCTTATTTTACGTTAAGAGGTGTGAGAAAAGAAAACGAACAAGCTAATTGCTCAGCTGATTTTGTATTAAACACTGGATTAACGGTCAAAATTTGAATCCTGAACTTCAACATCTTAAATACTCAGATCTTGAGCGTAGATTCAATGATCAATACAAAATCGGTTGATCACTGAATCTTTATTCAAAGCAAATAACTAACCCAACGAATTAATATTACGCTTTAACTTTTCCAACAAGCATAAATGTCTTGTAAATAATTGTCCTAACCAATTCACACCCACCCCAAGCAGTCTCGAGCTCTTTCACCACCTTTTCAGATAACAAATCCACACCTTGTTCGACTGCTGTATTCACAGCTGAAAAAGACCTCAACATCCTCAAAAACCCCTCAAATGACACCTCTTTTGGCATGTCAAGTTCCAATGGCTGGCCTTCAAATCCTAAACCAACACTTTCGAAAGGAAATGGAAGCTCCTTATAATCATCCGTCAAATACTGAACATTTCTTTTCAGTAGAAAACAATGGTACAGAGGAAATAAGATTCAAAGGAATACTCCACTGTGTTTCTTTTATTCCAGCTCATGGGGTTTAAATAGTGCAGACTTCTAATCTAGGAAGGAAACTAATTACAGGAGTAAAAAGATTAATTACAAATATTCTAGTTTATCGTGTACAGCTCATAACGTATACAAATAGAACTAAGATATACCGAGAAGAGGAATCATAGGAGATGGATTACAATGATTTCGTAACACTCCCCCTCAAGTTGGTGCATATATATCGCACATGCCCAACTTGTTGAGACACTTATTAAAGGCTTTGATGGATACCGCCTTGGCTAGCACATCCGCAAGTTGATCTTCCGACCGGACATGAGGAATCTCGATGATTTTTGCTTCCAGCTTTTCCTTGATGAAGTGTCTATCAACTTCAACATGCTTAGTTCGATCATGTTGAACTGGATTATGTGCAATATCACAGGCTGCTTTATTATCACAATATAACTTCATGGGACTGACTTGTTGAATACGTAAATCTTGCATTAAATTCTTTGGCCATCCCTCTATATTCAGCCTCAACACTCGATCTAGCTACAACATCTTGTTTCTTGCTTCGCCATGTAACTAGATTTTCACCCACAAATGTGAAATAACCAGATGTAGAACACCTGTCATCAATTGATCCAGCCCAATTAGCATTCGTATACCATTTAATATCCAAGTTATCGCCTTTTGTAAACACAATACCCTTTCCAGGAGATGATTTTAAGTACCGTAAAATGCGAATAACAGCATTCATATGTTCTTCCTTTGGAGAATGCATGAACTGGCTGACCACACTTAATGCATAAGCTAAGTCTGGTCGGGTGTGCCCAAGATACATTAGTCAGCCTACTAATCTCTGATATCGTTCCTTATTAGCTGGAACTTGATTTGGATCCGTGCTTAGCTTCAAATTTTCTTCCATAGGAGTGCTAATTGGGCTACAAGCGGACATCCCAATTTCATTTAATAAATCTAAGGCATATTTCCGCTGAGATAAGAAAATGCCTTTCTTTGATCTTGACACTTCAATTCCTAGCAAATACTTCAGCGAACCCAAATCTTTCATCTCAAATTCTTGAGCAAGATGATCTTGTAGTGCAGCCTTTTCTTCCGGATCATTTCCTGTTACTATCATATCATCAACATACACAATAAGAACAATGATTTTTTCTCTATTATATTTCAAGAAGAGGGTATGATCTGAATTACTTTGTTGATATCCAAAAGCCTTCATAGAGCTAGTAAATCTTCCAAACCATGCTCTAGGAGATTGCTTTAAGCCATACAGAGATTTTCGCAATTTGCAAACCTGTTTACTTCTCTCAACTTGTATTTTACATCCTGGAGGCAATTCCATATATACTTCTTCTTGGAGGTCTCCTGTTGAGTGTTAGAAAATGTATATTTATAAAGGAGAAAATTGTCATTTTACACTACAAGTTTTACTAACACCTTTACTTTTATGAATTTAACCTTCTTTTGATTTAATTCCGTGTGTTTTATTTTAATTAAGTATTTTATGTATTTTAGGGGCATCATAGTCATTTCATAATAAACGAGAGATCAGATGGCAAAACGGACATCACTTTTGAACTCAGGACGGTCAAAAACCTTAGGAGGAGCATAAAAGGAAAAAGGGCATTGTTCACATGTACGGTACTGTATACGTTACTGTTCACGACACTGTTCACATAGACGGACGATGACATGGCATTGACCGATGATGTGGCATTGACTGATGAGGTGTCACGATCCTGTTGGGCTAAAATTCTTATGTACTGTTGATGGTCACGTGGCAGCATATCAGTGGACGAAAAATCTCGCGTACGGTACATGCATCACACATGATTATTTTCAACCAAACCACGTTACTGTTCATTCGGGTCAAACTGTGTTACTGTTCATCCGCGTGGTCAAACCACGTACTGTTGACTGATGACGTGGCGCAATCCTGAGCGTCCAAACTGTTTTTAATCCGATGGCCATGATTTACTCCATGTATCTATAAAAAAGGGGCCTCTCCCCCCTAATTTGATACCTCTGAATCCATTTTTGGACTCTGTTTTCTGTAATTCTCTCTCCATCTTGTATTTTCTTCGTATTTTAATAAATTTCCATTTTGCCCCTAGTTCAATTATGAGTGGCTAATTTTCTTTCAAGCTTGGGTTGAAGGTGAAGTCTCAACATGTGTCATGGGCTTTATTTGGTAAATTTATTTTCTTTTCCCCTCTAGTTTTTGTGGATGTTTTGACTCCTCGTCGACAAATAATACTAATCTTGTCTAGTACCGCCTTGGTTTCACCGGCCCTCTAGTACAAGGTTATTATTATTTGGCACGATAAGCCCTTAGCACCATATTGATTAGAGCGTGGTTCATGAGGTGTGGATTCCCCCCTTTATGATTTAATTGGTATTAATAAGGAATATTTAGCCCATGATGCATGTTGATACGGATCCAGATACCCAAGTACGTCATTTCAATAGATTTCTCTTCAATTTATTCTCGCCATTGCAAGTCCAATTTTAGAATTTATTATCGCCATTTCAATTCTAATTTTAGGATAATTTAAATCACTTCCACCACAATTCCAACCACCCATTTACAAAATTAATTCTATATATAATTAAAATCCACCTCCTCGTGGGATGGACACTCGTCACCATTAATCTATACTACAATAGATTCGTGCGCTTGCGAGTACATTAAAATTTGCACAACATCTCCATGCAAAAATGCATTTTTTACATCAAATTGGTGTAGTGGCCAGTCAAGATTCACGGTTAGAGATAATAGAACACGAACAGTGTTGATTTTTGCAACTGGAGCAAATGTTTCCATGTAATCGACCCCATAAGTTTGAGTATACCCTTTGGCGACAAGCCTGGCCTTAAACCTTTCAACAATTCCATCAGCTTTGTATTTAATAGTGAAGACCCATCTACATCCTACAGGTGTCTTTCCTTCGGGTAAATCAACAACCTCCCATGTAGAATTCTTTTGGAGAGAGTTCATTTCTTCATTCATTGCTTCCTTCCACTTAGGATCTTTTAAAGCCTCCTGCACATTGTTAGGAATAGATAGTACAGATAATTGATTCACAAACGATTCAAATTCCTTTGACAACCTATGATCAGACACGAAATTACTCGTGGGATATTTAGCTTTGGAGGTAAGAGTAGGTTCATAATTTAGTCGAGGTATTCCTCTAGTGACTCGATTAGGCAACACTTTTAAATGGGGTTGAGGTTCAAAATGTACCTGAGTTTCAGAGATTGACTCGGGTTGGAGAGACAATTGGTTAAATGGTATAGATTGAGGAGAGGAAGCTGTTACTTCGGGTGGAGAGGAAGCCATTACTTCCGGTGATGTAGAGGCCGGCGTTACTACTTCCATTGGATTTTCACCATCTAAAGTGTGATCAGCTATTCCATTTTGAGTTTCCCAATTCTCCCGATAGCTATCGCTTGTAAAATCTTCTAAAAAATCCAGAGTCTGCAATTCAACTCTACTCTTCCCCTGAAATGAAAACTCAGGGACAGAATAATACATTTCATCCTCATGAAAGGTAACATCAAGTGTAGCATACGTTTTGTGAGATGGAGGGTGATAACATCTATAGCCTTTTTGATACAAACCATAACTGACAAATACACACCGAACAGCCCGAGGTTCCAGTTTATTTCTCAAGGATTTGTGAAGATGTACAAAGGCTACACACCCAAATACTCTAGGTTGCATATTCGGCATGGTGGGAACACTTATAGTCTCATAAAGTAAATGGAGAGGGGTCTGAAATTGTAATAAACATGACGGAACACGATTAATGAGGTAGGTTGCAACTGTAACAGCTTCACCCCAATAACTCTTAGGCATGTGAGCACCAAATAATGATGCACGTACGACTTTAAGAAGATGATGATTCTTGCGCTCCGCAACCCCATTTTGTTGAGGAGAATAGGGGCAAGTTGTCTGATGAGCAATGCCATGTAAAGTGAGGTACTGTTTCAAATCGTGATTAACAAATTCTCCACCATTATCAGTGCGAAGAACCCGTATGTGAGATTGATATTGAGTTGCTATCATCTTGTGAAAATTCTGGAACAAAGAACTAACTTCATTTTTTGATTTCATCAAACAAACCCAAGTCATATGTGTGTGATCATCAATAAAGGAAACAAACCAGCATGCACCATTTAAAGAAGGAACCTTTGCATGACCCCATACATCTGAATGAACAATCATAAAAGGTGCTGGACTTTTATTCATACTAGGTGGAAAAGAGACACGGTGACTCTTAGCCATTTCACAAATATCACACTTAAAATTTGAATTAGCCAAATGAGAGAACAGCTTTGGAAATAATTTTTTTAAATATCCAAAAGAAGCATGGCCTAATCGCTTATGCCACAACAAAATTTCAGAACTTTGTGCTTTGCCCGATCTTTCAGTTCAGAATGCTTGAGATAATTGATCCAAACTTGCTGTAGTCAAATCAAGATAATAGAGCTTCCCCTTTCTAGTACCATAACCAATTGTCCTCTGAGTCCGGATGTCCTTAAAAACACAAAGGTTAGGCCAAAAAATCACAATACAATGCAAAGCACGTGTTATTTGAGCAACATACAATAGATTATAGTTAAGAGAGGGAACAACAAGAACTGATTCCAAATTCAAATTCTCTATAAAAGTAATTGAACCTTCTCCCATGACAGGAGAGGGAGTACCATTGGCTGTGGATACTACAGTTTGTTTGGATGATTTCATAGACAAAATATGATCAGTGTCAAAAGTCATGTGATCCGTAGCACCTGAATCAATTATCCAAGCACTATTACTATCAGGTGTAGAGGTATTAAGAGCCTTACCAATATTACCTGAAGTAGCAATTAAAGATGAAGATTCCTCAGGGCTGTTTGAAGATTTAACCATAGCAGCAAAAGCTTGATTTTTTGTCTTTGAGTTCCGTTTGGGTGCTTTAGTAGGATCCCACCATTCCGGATACCCAATCAGTTCATAACACCTTGACTTGGTATGTCCAGTTCCACCACAATGTGTGCACATACATTCTAATTTTGATGTTCCAATTTCATAGCTGCGATTTTGCGTTTCAGATGATTGATGTTGATCAATAATCTGCTTTGAAGAGCTAGAATTTAGTTGTTGGTTATTACGCCCCTGTTTGTTTCGACGAGCTATCAGGGCAGATGACTCATGATGATCAAGTTCTCCATTTACTGTTGTCCTGCGCATAGCATCACGCCGCACATACGCATATGTTTCTTCAAAGTCTAGTGTCGGATCCTTCCTGAGAATCTCTCCTCTGAGTTGTTCAAATTCTGCATCTAGTCCATTAAGGAAGATGTGCACTCTCAAGCGTTCAACTGATTTTTTATATGCAATGACATCATCGGGGTCTTTCATTATGACCTTATCACGATAATCTAGCTCTTGAAAAATCTCTACAAGATCACCATAATATGTTGATAGGGGACGTCCAAGTTGTTTAGTAGAGAAAGCTCGTTGATTTAGTGCAAAGATTTGTGATTCATCTGACCCATCGTAGAAAGCTTTAGCCAAAGCATTCCATATTTCCCTTGCAGTGCGTAATCTGAGATAACGCTTCATGATTTCAGGTGACATGGATGTCAATAACCATCCCTTGACTTTTTGATTTTCTGCATACCACTTTGTATAGAAAGCATCATTCTCCAATGGTTGATTTGTTTCACCTATAATATATTCAAGTTTTTCACGTCCTGCAATGTGCATCCCCATGATTTGGGACCACACATCATAGTTAGTTTCAGTAAGGGTAACACCAGCTTTGAGACCTGAGATTTCAGATTGAACATGTATGATTGGTGTAGACGATTCAATTTTACTTTCGGCCATAGTACAATGAACAAATGAGAATTCATATACGATAATAAGAGCAAAGCTCTGATACCAAGTAGAAAACAATGGTACAGAGGAAATAAGATTCAAAGGAATACTCCACTGTGTTTCTTTTATTCCAACTCATGGGGTTTAAATAGTGCAGACTTCTAATCTAGGAAGGAAACTAATTACAGGAGTAAAAAGATTAATTACAAATATTCTAGTCTATCGTGTACAGCTCATAACGTATACAAATAGAACTAAGATATACAGAGAAGAGGAATCATAGGAGATGGATTACAATGATTTCGTAACATTTTCCAATAAGGAAGAGTTGTGTCATAAAACTGCTTCATCACAGGATCAAATTCAGGACTAACGGCAAAGCTTTTGTAGCACCAAACAGCAATTATTCCTCCTGGTTTACGTAGAATTCGTGTAACAATAGAATAGAATTTCGGAAGATCATACCAATGCACTGCTTGTGCTACAGTCACTAGATCAACTGAATTTTCACCACCAATTAAGGTCACTAATTCTTCTTCGGAGATGGATAAGGGTGTGTGATGGTAACGAATTCGCGGATGTGGCATTGCATGTTTTAGCTGTTCTTCGCTCACATCGGTTGCAATCACTTGCTCATAATGCTCAACAACCTGGAAAAAAGACATGGTTCAATACTTTCTTTGATATACAATCAAAACCCCTCTCTTTCACAGTTTTGTAAAATTACTTGGTTAACAAAACAGTTTAAAATGAGACGAGAGCTTAAAATGAAATTTGGCTTTATTTCTAATATTCTATGAAAATTTTATTATTTGGCACCCCAAATTTTATTTATTTATTTATTTATTTCCTGATATCATCCCTACATTTTAATTGTTTCTATATTTAATTACCCTCAACGGACCTAGACATGACTTGGTAGAAAATATTTTAATATTGCCCAAAAGTGTAGTATTAATTACTCGTGATTTTTATTTAATATTAGCGAAACTGAATTCTCTTTTTTTTTCCAAAAGAAAAACAGTTTTATTCATCCTGATTGCAGATTACTATTTGTCCAAGTCAATATAACTTAAATATTCAAGGTTTGTATATATGTAGTACAAGAGTTCAAAGTAAACTCAATTTGACGTCATTGTTTTTAGCTATGCCCCTCTATTTAATATCATAACTAAAAGTTAACACTTAGATAATGAGAGTTATAGCTTAATTCTTATTTCCTGCATAAAGGATAAATTAACTATATATCTACCATTTGATTTTCTGGATCACATTGTATACGGTTGCTTACAATTCAATGGGATACATGTTGGGAAAATATGCTCTTTAAAAGCATATGTGTTTATTTAATTGTAATAAACTATTTTTCTGATTAATAAAATAAATGAGGTATTTTATTCAAATATCTTAATTGCATTAATACTTGTATTAAAGTCCATTTAATCATATTATATGTATTTATGTTATCACCATGTGAATTCACAGAAGACATAAATACAAGTTATCTTATGATTAAATAAATTTAGTTCGCAGTTGATAAATAAAGTTGGGCACTTTATTTAGGTATAGACTGTAATAAATTCATTGAATGATTTGTCTTAATCATGTATGAATTTATTGATGTAGTACGACTACATTGAACAGGATCACATATGAGATTTAATTAACTTTGTAATAACTGTCAGACTTATTAAATCTCATAGGCGTTGATTTTACTGTAATCTTAATCTTGAGTTAATTATGATTTCATGATTGTAATTGTTATTCCATTTGAGTTACCAATGGGCACGACACATCCTTGTGGTCAAGATTACCCGGTATCTTGGTGGGAGCAATTATGAGTATTGGAGTTATGGATTAACAATATAGAATTTGTACAACACATCTCTTGATGGGTTTTCGGCACTTGATCATAGAATTCTCTGGCCAGAGTGTGTCAACATATTTAGTATGTTGAAAATGATCATTAGAGAAAACCAGTAAGGATCAAGGAATAAGATTTTATTAAATTGATTGGACAGTTGAGATATCAATTTAATTAACGATGTGGTACAAAGGATTGTGCAGTAAAGAAATCAATGTGGCTTGGGACGAATTATTATTCGAGCATACAATTATGGAAGTCAGTTCCAATCTTTTAGTGGAGTAGATTTGGAATTAAATAATTGGGCTAGTTTAATTACAGGTCTAATTATTGTAGCCACTATTGTATGTTCCCAAATGATCCCCGGGTTAGCTCATTTAATTGACTGCACCACTACTGGACTAATAAGTAAGATAACTAGCTATTTGGGTCAAAAGCCTAAATATATCATTTAGTGGGAGGCTCCATTTAATTAGCTTTTGTATAAGGGGCCTTATGTTATTTTACAAGGTGGGTCTCCTATTGAAAAAGAAAATAACGTGAGTTTTATTTAGGGCATTATTTGGAGCCGAGGGTTTTCACTAAAGGGAGATATATAAGGCTTATTTTCTCTATAAAAAAAAAGAGAAGCCACTTTATACAGATCAGAGAAAAAGATTTTTCTCTCTATTGTTGAGAGAAAAATTTTCTCGTGCTAGTTGCTTTGGTAGTGATAAAGGCGCCCACACGTCAAGTGTAGATCGAACCTGAGTCATAACCTGGAAGATCATTGGAGACTATTCGTGATCTAACAAGCGTGGTGGTGACGGATCGTGATCTAACAGGAGTGGTGGTGGCGGATCGTGATCTAGGAGTCTAAAACACTTCAGCAGAAAAAGCCAACTCGGATTTTCAAGGTACGATTTCTAGAATACAAATTCTTATATATTATATGAGAGCGATCTTCAAAAGGTTTTATAAAAATTTAAAAACCTAATTTTTCCCCAACAATACATAACATTAAGAAAAAAAAAATTAGAGAAGGAACATACAAATAAAAATAAACTATCATTATTTTTTATTCTTAAAAACATTTATCAGACCTATGACGATTCTCTTAATAAAACTATAATCTATTCTGGAAATTAAATATCACCACCGGCTTAAAAGAGTCATTATGACAAAGGCCGAAAATTCAGTTTTAATATAATTTTTGCGCCGCTATGTTAGAAAGGTACGACTAATGGTTATAAAATAAAAATATATCAGTAATTAAATCTCAATCGTACGTTATAGCACTAGATCCAATTCAAAGAGCTTCTGATTTGACTTGATCCTTGATTACGCAATCAAATCAACACCCAGATAGTATGTAATGAAAAAAAATTTACTTAGAAAAATAATTAAGTTGAATTATGGATAGTTAAATTGAGAGAGAGTGGGAAGTGGAGATGAGAACTAACACCGAGAGCTGCTTGGCCGTTGCCCGTACCAACGTCCCAAGCCAAAAGATGGTGAGTGGTGAGAGATGCCAGCATCGAATACCACTCTCTTGTATAAGTAGGTCTTGCATCTAAGTATAGTTTTGCTTGCTTGTCAAACAATCTTGCCATAGCTATTCTGCTTTTCAAGGTCTTACTGTAATTGTTCGCATTAATTTCCTTAATCTGCTTCTGGGTTTTATATAGAGAGAGAAATGAAACAAATAATTATCTAAGTTGCGTGTAAAGCAAGGTCCAATGACAGCCGTAAACTTTTGTTCTTTTATTTGTTGTGTTGAATGGTGCCAGATATCCATCATAGTAATTGGCTTAGAGACCGTCATAACGATTTTATAATGCCGAAAATAAAAAGAAAAAGAAAAAGATTGTTGTGGATCTAAATAGAAAGTATCATAACATTCATAACATTTATAACAACAATATAAACAAGAGGAAAGATATAGGAGAAGCCAATAATTTGTATATAATCATTGATGGTATAAAATGACACGAAGTAAAGAGACGACCGACAGCTTATTGATGATCAGAAAATGTGGTGTGTATGGTTTCATATTTCAAGCCTGTTCATAGTACATTCTAATATCTAAGCAATCAACGTTTGCCAAGTTTCCAAACAAATGATATGCAGAAATCAAATGGGTTGCTTGCTTTGGCCGGAAACCCGACTTCAAATATTCCTCTAACTTTAAAAGCCTAAAAGAAAAAGGGCGCTTAGCTTGTTTTCAACAGCTTGAACAAGCAATTTTTTTAATCAACTTTCTTTAGTTGGCTAATTGAGTTTGAATTCTGAAAAAGATATGAGGTTAAAAAATTGATCTTAATTCTGTCTCGTCCTATTTAGACTAGGATTTTCTCTCAATCAGATTATGTACCAAGCAGATAATTCAACTGTTAATTAGTAGCTAATAAATAAAAATAAATAAAGTGCTACCCCTAAAAAATAGGTAGAAAGAAATCTTTAAAAATTCAATAAAGTTTAAGTCAAAAAAGAATTTTATTTCATATCTTTTATGAAACAAAAATAAAATAAAATAAAAGTTTCTTCATATTACTCCTCCCCACACTCAATGTGTGTAACACACATTATATTACATGAGAATATGAGATATTCATAAGCGATGGGATCCACACCAATTTTTCATAACACTCTTCTTTTGATATCCACCACTTTGTAACAATTATTTAGGAAAAACACTAGGGGATAAAAAAATTGAAAAAAAAAATCAATTTCATTAATCGTTAACTGGTGTTGGACATGTCTTACAATTGTCTCATTGAAAACTTTAGCTAATAAAAAACTCAATGGGATGAAACCTATTCAAGGGAAAAAGAAGACACTGCTTATGTGTCCAATTCACGTGCAGTAGTTCTTCTCAAGAAATATTATAGGCGCTTCCTCTTGAGGTATATGAACTTAATGGTTTGTCAAGTCGACACATCTTGGCACCGTAAACAACCTTCTTAATTACATATTGATGTAGGGAAAGTTTTCATAAATATTCTGTCTATGAATAAACTTTATAGGGCTTAGACCAATAACTTGCATGTTGCATAAGCAGGAAGATTTAGAGTTTATTTTTTATCAATTCAAGAATAAAATAATCTCAAATTAACTAAGTGTTGTTTGGGGATACTGAAAAATATGTTTAATATCATTCCATTATTGCTTAATTGGTTCTTAAATAAACTTAGGTGATGGGTTAACGAAAATTGTCCAGTCTAGTGTATCGTGCTAAATTCATTGAAGCACAAACTACATTCAAATACAATACTTTAGAAGCAAGTGTTTGTTCGTCATCATGTTTGTTCATCATCACTAGGAGTTCGGACAGAATGGATCTTAATGAATAAAGATACCATTAGGTCTATAGATCGAGACAAGTAATACCTGACTTTTTACATATCTTTCATTTTAAAATCTCTTTTTATGTAGTCAACAATTTTTTGGAGCTCTTCATGAGTCCAATCAAATTTAATCATTATTATAGACCGCACTAATGGCAAGACTAGATTCTGACTAATTTCTAAATACAAATGAGAAAAGGAGCCGGTTAAGTTACGTTTAACGTAACTTACGCCAGGTACAATAACAGCAGTGGGTCTTGGCATTACTATACACTGTTGTTGTGTCTGGCGTAAGTTACGTTAAACGTAACTTAGCCAGAGCCATGAGAAAATAAAATTATTAATATATCATTTTTTTGACAAATATTTTGTGAGGCGATTATACCACTTGTGTCCGGATTGTTTTAACCCATTCGTTTATCTATATAACTTTATTAAATATAAACTAGAATAACATTTTAGACCAGTTCAGAGACTCTTAATAAATATAAGTTTCATATCAAAGCTTGAAAAGCACGACTATAAGTATTTATAACTGTGACTTGTTAAAACTCCGTAATACCGAATAGACCCTAAATCTGCTATCTATATAATATTTCCAGCAGATTATAAATTTATCTCCAGAAACAAACAACAGAAAGAGTAATTAACCTTACGCATCAATCAAATCTGCTATATATCCAGATATTACTTCCACTCTACCATATAATGAAATTTATCTTAAGAAAGAAAGAAAGAGTTAACTTTCTGTGTGACTTAATATCAGAAACTTTTGCATGGAATATATAAATACCAAAAGCTACTAAAAAAAAAAGGAAAAAAAGAAAACATGTAAAAGAAAAATGCCAAAGGATATGCAACAACTTAACAACCATGACTTCACCAGGTAATGTTAAGAATAAATGCATCCGTCACTTTACAATTACACAGAAACCACAACTCGTCACCAAGAGGAGTACGAAAGAACAATATTGACTAACCAAAGTTGGTTGGTGTGAGTGGTTCGGCACTCTCATTCCTTAAGAGAGGTCAACGGTTCAAGCCCCGCTCTCGTATGAAGTCACCACTTTGGCCAGCACTTTACCCCTTACAGGCCGACCCAGTCCGAGCAGGGATTAGTTTGAGTTGTGGTACGGGCTTAAAAGTACCTCCCATAATTAAAACCCACTCAGAACCACCTCGTAGTTAAGACAAAAAAAAAAAAAAAGAACAATATTGGCTGAACAAAGCATTTCTCTCAATAACAAATTTCTTTCTTTCTGCGGATGTAAAATCTATCTCTATACATATATATATATATATATATATATATATATGATTCTCACATCTTGCTTTCTGTAGTTAATAAAATGGAGACCTGTAACGTCAAATTTTATACCATGAATCACATAAGTCCGTATTGATTCTTGATCAGCTGAGTTCATATAGAAACATAACACTTGCCTGTATGGTTAAATGAAGCTGATAATTGCCAGCTCCAATATGATTCTCTCTCGCTCTAACTAGCTAAGCTAATTTTTCTATATATATCATGGCGCCATTGATGATGTCAATGGTATTTCACTTTCACGGGAACGGACGGAATCTTCTTTTCTTTCTTGCCCATTATTGTCAATAGCATTTTGATTATTATTATTATCTCTCCCAGAAGAATCTCCATAATTATTGACATTCCCAGCTCCATGGTTGGAGCTCGCAATATTTCTTCCTCTTGATGACCCGCCACCACCTCCGCCGCCACCGGCAACGCCACCAATAGACATCCGAACCCCAGAAAGCCGAGAAATGATTCGATAAAAGCACGTGCAAAACCAAAACAACCAAGGAAGGCAAACAAGAGTAACCCCAGCAATTGGAAGCCAATATGTTGAATCTGATTCAGGGAGAATCATGTACATTACCAGAAAGCTGCCGCCGACAGCAATAGAAAGACACAAAAAGCAAGATACCATCCATATTGCAGCGTATCCAGCCGTGGGATCAAGAACTGGCATTTGGATATTGGAATTTTATATTATTGAAGGGGCCAAAAACAAAAAAAAAAAACCCAGAGAGAGAGAATATCATCAAATAATAATAACAATAATGTTAAGATTACACCGACTCTGCTGTAGGGCTATGATCATTTGGTCCATTCTAATCATGGCGGGGATGATAATGGGTATTGGTTTGAAGATCAAAGACAGAAATTTAATCAAGTTTGTAACAATGGCAAAAGGGAAAGATCAAAAAGTATGCATGATGATGAATGATGATGATGATGATGATGATGATGTGATGGACCGCGCCCTGTACGTTGTTGCTTTTGATGATGTTGAACGATGATACATGGATTGAAGGGTGGACGTATTCAAAAGTTGTTTACGGGAAAAATGGAGCTTGTGAACAAACTAGCTCTTAGCTAACACCCACGAGGAGAGAGAGATGAGACATATATATATATGTTGCTATGTGTTCCAAAATTTTATCTTTATAAGAGTAAATACCTAACAACTAATGGAGGAATTACAAAATTTCTAAGTAACATTTTCACGTGTAAATCATAAGTTTGAAGATATTGACAGTTAGGTCTTTTATTTGCTTTTTAGGTCCCTCTTAAAATTTTAAAATAACTTTTCGTCTTTGATGCTAGAGTGTTAACAAAAAAACATATTGATAAAAAACTTCACACTTGTCAAAAAAAAAAAAACTAAAAAACTAGAGAGTTTATAATATATTAAAGACTCAACTAGTAAAATCTCTTTACAAAATGTACAGGGGATCGAAAAAATAAATAAATAAGCAATACAGAAGTGTGCTTTTTTCCTTAACGCCAAAGAATTAGGATTGAAAAAGATATGAACACAAATGCTTTATGCTTAAATCCTTCATTGACTACAAAGAAAAATGGCTAATCTTGACGGCAAATATCTTTTGAAATGCACAAATGCAGAAAACTCATTTCTGAGAGGCTCACGTCACCGACCGTTACCCTATTAGATCCCATTAGAATAGCCGAATATTTTGAGTCATCAGAGAAATATTTATTTTCAACAACATTTCTTTCAGGCTTTTGGAGAAAAGATAGGATAAAACAAATGATTATTATCCAATCGTAAGTTATCTTGAAAAATGCAAAAAAACAGTCTAGAATATGTCCTCCATATTTTTTAGTGACCGTTAAGTTATTTAAGAGGGAGATTGTTAATTTCTTCTTTACTAAAATCAATATATATGACTTATCTCCTACTTTATTTATGATAACCCATAATTCCCTAACAAAATAATTTTATAATATTACTCTTATTTTCAAGTATATTTTTATTCATTTTTATTATAAATTAAATAAATATCACCATATCAATGAGCTACACTAACAAAAGAAAGTTAATAACACATAAAATATATCAGTGAATGGCGGAGTAGCATTAATAAATACAATTATATTTCCTACAGGAACAATATCTACATTAACCTTTCCATGTAAATTTCCCAAAAAAAAGGGGCATGAAATAACATTCTTAAAAACCATGAGGGAGGACCTGATGCTCAATTCCTTTGATGACAACATACCCATAATCTTAATATTTTGCAATTGCTTCAACAGCCGGCTTGGCTTTAACTGTGACAACTTCCACTTTTGTCGGCAATAAGACAAGGATCTTCAATGACTTGCTGCTTTCCAAAAAGGTCCCAAAAAGTGCCGAAAGTCAGATCGCGTTGGTTGATATTCATCAATGCCAAATTTGAAAAACTCACATGTATGATATCACTTGCCCAAGTTGAACATAATGATAGTGATCCCTGAGGAACATTTCATGAGCTGATGGTTTCTGTCAAAGGGCCTTCAGATTGCTGATTTGAATCTGCCCGGACTGAAGCCAGCACTTGGTGCCTCATCTGTTCCTGAGCTTTCCTTCGGTTGGCTTCAAGGATTATAAGAAGAGCAGTAATGTCAGCAGGACTTACTCCACCCACTCTGCTTGCTTGACCAATCGTCTGTGGCCTGACCTGAAAGCATCAACCAATAGTTTTGAAGAATTATACGGTCTAATAATGATGCAGCCCACAATCTCAATCGAGACAAATCTACCTTCTCACCAGCATATAACAACAAAAAGATATATTTCTTCCACAAATAAGACATAAGCATCTTTTACTTGAAGCTTACATCTTTACTTGAAGCTTATACAATTTCCGGCTTTCATCCTCTCCAACTCTTTTAGCAAAAGAAAAATGTAGCTTTAACAGGAGTAAAACTCTACTGAGATTAGTGTAAATTTTGTTCCAAGCTATTCGACCCACCAGCTAAAAAGTTAGTTTTCTCCAAAAAAAAATTCGATGACAGGTATTACTACGCAGTATCGACCAGATTTGCTACATCCTTTGAAGAGCCAAGGTTGATGTACAGAATGTGTTCAAAGGTTATTCAACTCATTATGAATAATTCATTATCCTGCAAAATCTTTCCATTAAAAAATGTTCAACATGGCTTCATTATATTTGTAAGGACCTGTATCCACAACCCCACTTGGTCCCCAACGCAACAACATGCATAAAAAGTTAAAAGAATCTGCAAGCATATATGCACATTCAATCTAACCTAAAATACGTGTCACCAGTTAATACATGCCTAATGGTGAAAAATGGGTGCATTTGAACATTTATGTTTAATGAAAAGGCCTACTGTTTCAGCAACACTAAGTGACCTCAGGATTATCGGTTCAGAATTTATGCCTGTCAAAGTGAAAATGAACTGGTTCTCTGTCCAGAAAGGAAGTGACTAATTCTCAAAGTTGTATCAAATACAGAAAGGCAGTGGTCCAAATTATTTGTGCTACACACCTTAGATAGTTTCTCACGTGATTCCAGAGATAAAGTTGTCATTGCATAGTAATCCAAGTCCGGAGGAAGTGGTCTATGTTGTTGATGGACCATCTACAAGTACAGATACATAAAAAATGCACAGAACTTAAGAGATAGACAAAACCATGCCGTGATGATGCTGACATAAGCATCCATGGAAGATAAGGAATGAAATACCATGAAGCATGGATAATATTGAACTTCTTCTTGGATCCACCAAAAAGTAAATAAATAAATAAAATGAAAACTTACTACCTGTTGAAGTTGGCTTTGCTGACGCACAATGAAGCCCTCATACTTTATGTCTATCTCTACACATTGTTTCTCAGCTCTACTTAGCAATCCATTTCCAAAACCATGCTTATCAAGTATTTCATATTGAATATGTGGTTTCTTCAGTAGGCTCTCGAGAGTTGACGAGTCCTTCACTGGCTGACCAGACAATCGAGTAACATCAGCAGCCAAATCTCCACCTGAAAATCAAATATGAGCCTGTTTAAAGTTGTGAGTCGAATATAGAATGGTATATAGAAGAACTTGAAGCTAACAACAATGAGTAAGCAATCATGCTTAAACAAGTGCAGTTAATTGGAAGTTTACGCAGCTCTTTTTCTGATGTTCCTGAGGACAAGATCCACAGGCACGAGGACAGGAAATGCCGTCTTTGTCTCAAATTAAATATTATTCAATGATGGATGAGAGGGGATATTATTCACAGATAAATAAACCTCTAGAAAAAGAATCCTCACCCATCTACTGTCTTTTTATTTATTTAGTAATCATGAAAGATCTTTGAAAAAATAAATAAAATAATTAATTAATTAAATAAAAACTCAGGTGGTAGTTACTGGAAGATAATCGGTTCCCCCCCCCCAAAACAAAAATTCTTTTATTCATTTATTCAAGATACTCGGTAAGGAAGTTCTTCCGGAATCAATATCAGCTATTTGTAAAAGGAGAGGAAAAAAAATATACATATTCCCTCCTCTGTAGATTTTTCTCCATCTCCCTCACTCACTGGTAAGACACAATCATTTGCCATCCACAAGGAGGGCAATGAAGAATACAAACCTGATATCCTCACAGTTTTCAATCGCCTTTTTTCCTCTGAAACTCGAGCTAGCTTATCCTGGTATACTTTCCACCGTCTATCATCTATTAACCCAAGTTCACGACCCAAAGGTGTGAGACGGCTATCAGCATTATCGGATCTAAGAAGCAATCGATGTTCTGAGCGGCTAAGAGAAAAAAACAAGAATATGACATGAGATGAACATATGGGTTAATTTAAAAGATGTTGACGTATGCATAAATCTTGTATTAGCTTTAGGATATAAAACTATGTAACTAAAAATATACTATTACAATCTAGAACCAGAGCATCTGCACCGCCTTTTGTAAAATTAATAATAACTGCAACGAGGAAGTTTGCTTTATCAGGATCTCTACCCAGGGATGTAGCCAGGAATTTAATTGGGCTGGGGCACATTTAAAATATAATATAATTTTGAAATTTTATATTTGTTTTAGATTTTATTTGTTTTAATTGATATTTTAATGGATTTCATTTGATAAAGGCGGTTCTCTTGTTGTCTTTATTAATTTTCATGAAATTATAATAGCTAATCAAATTATTTAGAATTAGACATTTAAGTTAGGGGCAGCATGAAATTTTTTTAAAATTACGTGGCACTTTCAGAATTTTGCAATTCACCTGGGGCATTTTTATAAATAATAAATAAAATATATTTTTTTAAGATAACCATCAAAAAAACTTTTTAAAGCGTCCTATGCTGGCTACACCCGTCTCTACCTATACATCATATATATTACAGAATAGTCTCAAGTAGGGAACCAACATAATATCACTATCTATGCATTCATCACCCATTAGGATAGTTCTTTCCACAGATCATGCATACTATTCAAAGTGAATGCAATGCAAATTTCATTCTGTTAGGATTCATTCTATATGTTAAGTTCCTGGGGCATTATTCTTAGAATGTGGTCATGGTTACCTTTCAACAGTATTCTCCTTCTAGTCACAGCTTCATTACACAGTGGGGCATTTTTCTGTCCCTAAACTGTAAATGCACAACAAGCTAATTTAAAACTCCATTACTTTGATACAAACACTTCTTCTCTAATTAAGATTCCCATATCTTTTTAGAAAGAACATGACATAATGATAATCCAATGGGTATTCATTCACTTTTGTGTAATAAAAGGACAACTTTTTCGTCGACATCAGCAAGCTTTATTATCACACAAAAGACAATGAATTGTGAGCTACAAAAATTCCACTGACCATTATTATGGTATCCCAAGGATATCCCTAATAGATAAGAATAGTATATAAATATACAGTACTTAATTAAGTCAGGAAGCCCATAATTTTGCTACAATTTGTATGGAAAATCAATCCAATGGGAATGTGCGCACACATATACATAAAATAAGATTATAAGAATAACAAGCTCAGCAGTCCCTATTCCTTTACACAACTTTTGACACAAATTTCTAACCACCATATCAAAAATCATTCAATAATTAAGATTAGAACATACATGAAATTCTGTGTTTTTCAAAAATTATTTAATTAACTGTAGATCCCATCATTAATAATTAATTATTTTTTCCTATCTTCTCTTTCTTTCTTGTCCTATTCTTTTCTGTCTCACATCAAAACTCCAAACTTTGAGCACTGATATTTGCACAAAACCACTAAAGACAAAAATATTCATATTCTTTAGTGATTTTGTGCATTTCGTTTGAGCAACTTTTTGTGCAAATCTCATCACTGCTAAACTTTCACATGCTTAAACAAACCCAAAAGCCAAAGTCTTAAAACCATCAAAGATCCAGAAGAAAATTTTAAAATAAAAAATGTTTATCCAAAAGAATTTTGGTGTAAATTCTTAAGAGTTACGCTAACATATCATCGAATCCTCAATTTACATTCTTACTTTAAGCCATTTTTATCTTCATTGAAATGCTCAATGAGATTATATTTATGCAGACCATCTTGGTATTATCGGTAAAGAGTTAAACCGTACATCTTTTCTATGTGTCTAACTAAGACTCTTAAAAGATAAGAGATAAGATAACATTCATACGTGTCTGGCTAAATATTAAAGTATAAGATGCCTTCATAGTTTCTTCTATTTAGCTGGTGACTAAAAGGGCATCTCTATTCAGTAGGCATGCCTTTGAATAGTAGTGTCAGTAAAGATGCCCTTATTTAAGTCGCTACACACATGGGAAAATGATAAAGACATGTTATACTTTAATTTTAACCAAACATGTAGCATAATACAATTTGGGGGGGTGGAGAAGAGTGGGGGGAGGAGGGAATAATTTAAAATTGATGGCGGTGTTCACTGCTTATTAATTAGTTTAAAAACTAGAAACTTAAACTCAGTCCAAACCTGTTAAAAGAAAAGGGTTGTTATCTGTGTGGCTGAATGAATCATGGGCACTCATTTTCACACAATGTTTCACACAAATTTTTAGACCATTGGATTGATACACTTTGAACAGTTGAGATTGCATCTTGATGTGTATTAATTATGGTGCTTTAATTACACAGGTAAGACAATCTCAATTGCTGAATGTATATTGATCCAATGATCTAAAACTGAGAAACAATTTTTGTTAAAAGTTTGCTACCATGGGTACCTCCCTTATATAAGACATACTTAATCCAAACTGCAGCAAAATTGAAAATCTGAGACCAAAGTGCCAAAGTGCATTTATTGGCACCATTCTCACTATTGAGCAGCGAGGCATTTACTATTTTCTCCTTACCAGAAGATTTATAGCCATAAACTGTGGTTTTAACAGGTATGAATGAGAGAATAAAAATGAAGATGAGATGAGTAGTCAGTCAAGAAGACTTTAAAAGAATTAGAAAAAGTCATCAACTCATTTCTATCCTATTTTGGCCAAGAAGATAATCTCTAACTTCTGTATCTTCGTTCTTGAGGATCTGGCTATGGTACCTACAGTTGTACCATAACCTCACTTTTGTCTTTTGTGACTTAACAACTGAAAATTTCATTGAGAGCCTCCTCATAAGTATTAAAGAAATTTTTGTCTAAATACATAGTTAAATTTCATTTATCACCTTATGCTCTTCTTTTTTTGTTTTTTCGTTCTTCTTCTCCTACCGTCAACGGGCATATTCATCTGGTAAAAACTTTGTCACTGGTAAAGCTCATTAGAATTAAATGCTCTTAGTTAAGCTTTTTCAGATTCAAACAACCAAATATCTTTCCTTGGTTCAGACAATACAGCTAGGCCATGATGGACAAATGTTAGTTTCATTAAATTTAGTTGTTCTGATGATTAGAACAATAATTTTATTATCATTTAATTTATGCATAATGTTCATATGTTTTATATCAGTTTAGGATAATACCTTCGTAATACAAGGGAAGAAAAAGAATTCCATAAGAAGATAAAGGATTTGGACTTTGGGTATGAAGAAATAAAAGACTGGAGAGAGAGATGGGAAAGGGTCGGAGAGATAGAGGACGAAGAGGCAAAAACAATCGAGAAAAAAAAAGTTAAAAAAGAGTTTTGCTAAGTTACATCATCTTTAACTTACATAAACCCAAGATCAGGTTTTTTTTGCATGACTGAATTGTTGCATGTCCAACAACTAGAGGGTCATAGGACACTACTTTTGGGTCAACTATAAGTTCCATATAATGTAACATATGAAACTTAGCAGCTGCCTGAAAAAAATCATGCATGAATTAGTTTGTAAGGGTATATTGGGTATTAAGATGAGTTTATAAAATGATACATAAAACTTTAAGTAGGATATTTGAACCCATCAAAATACTCTACAAACCCATCTTTAAAAAAGATAAAATTATCACTAATATAATACCCATAGAATAACTTACGAATTAAAGACAAACTCTATTATTAAATGAAATGATTTTATTTTCTACATCCATTTCTATAACCAATTAACCATTCAATAACGCTTATTTATCTATTTCCTAAATTCTACTTTTTTTTATTTGTCATCCTAACATAATTTTATTGTCAAAGTTTTCAATTATCTAAATGAGAATTAAAATTCTACTCAATTTATGGATCTTCTGCAGTGTAGTATATAGGTCTAATCTCCATATGTTGCAAATGAAAAGAATTCTAACTTGTCAAAGTCATTTGTGTTTATTTGTGCTGTTGATTTCATGGGTGAATGAGTTCAATTTGTTATTAAAGTTGCAGGATTAAAACTTTAGTTTAAGGGCAATGGTGTTCGTTGGTATCACTTGTTTCAATGGGGAAGGAGAAGAAGAAAACTGGAATTATGCTGAATATTCAAGTAAAAATATGGTTTTCTAAAAATTAATGAAGGGTGTGGTGAGAAATAGTTGCGTTGAGCAGTTTTGTGGGTTCAATAATTTCACCATCAATTTATTGTCCTTTTTTTTTTCTAAACAAAAAGTCAACTTGTTGTCAACCATCCAATTCATCACAAAAACTAATAGTTGGGTTGACATATGACTTCTCTAATAATAAAATTAGATTAGTAATAAATAATATATTTGATTTGGATAATAATAATTAATTTATTTGGATAATAACAACCAAATTTACCCATAAAAATATAGATAACTATTGCTAAGATAAGAGAATGAAAGAATAAGATGCTTTTTTAATAGAGCACTTCATGCTTATAAATGTAATTTGGATGTAAACAAAAAATACTTCAATACTTATAAAAAAACTGCAAATTAAAAAGAGTGCAAGATGCTAAATTGAATTTTGGCCATGTAAGTAAGTAGAAAGTACCATAGTACTTGTATATATTTTGCAAATAAGAGAAAGTGTAAGGTGCTTAATGAAATTTTTAGTTGTAAAGTCACAAAAGTCAAAAGGGGCTATATGGTTCAACTGTGGTACCATAGCTGGATCCCTTTCTTGAATCTCTTTCTAATCTTTTCTTCTCCATTTCTGTTCTCTATATCTATTATTTTGTTCCTACAACACCCGATACTTGGAAGAAATTCTTTGGTTATTGAAAACATATTATATTTTCATAAAGGAGGCATAAAAATTATTTAACTACCATAAATTTTTGCAATTTTTTTGTTTAAGAGAAGAAATGCGACCACCTATAAGGTGCAAACAACAAAAATGATTATAACCTCAATCAATTAATCAACTTGCCTTTTCAAACATAGAATTTCCCATCATAAAAATTGATACCCAAATCAAAAGGCATCAATAATCATTAAACATGGTAATGAAACACTTTCAGCCGGTTACCTTGTCAACATGCGGTAAGGCTCGCGAAGGTCCTTAGTGACTAGATCATCAATTAAAGTCCCAACATAACTGCTTTCCCTCTCTAGAACAATTAGCGACTTGCCATCTGAATGCCTAGCAGCATTGATACCAGAAATAATGCCCTATGAAACAAAATAAACATATTTAAAACAGACTTGCTTATTGAAAAAATAAAAATAAAAATAAAACAAATTAGCAAAAGGTTCTTTTCTGGCCTCGTGGTAGTCATTCTTTAAGCATGCTTATAGTACAAAATAAAGCAATTATTACAAATTTTCCATTATTCTAAAAAATAAAACCTGAGCAGCAGCCTCTTCATAGCCAGTTGTTCCATTTATCTGACCAGAGAAGAAAAGTCCCTCAACTTTCTTGGTCATAAGAGACCTATAACATTGATGAGCAGGCAAGTAATCATATTCTACTGCATAAGCAGGCCTCAACATCGAGCAGTTTTCTAGTCCAGGCAAGGTTCTCAAGAGTGGTAACTGTAATCTCTCAGGTAAACCAGTTGAGAATCCCTGTGACGAAATAAAATGATTACATATAATACAAAGCACAAAGCATCTACATATGAAACTTATAACAGTTATGCTGATAAGGAGAAAGAGAAAAATCTAGGACTGACATGAATTCCATAACCAAAACACTTAAAAATTCAATTAAAATTTGAATCAAACTTTGATTTGATTGAAACAGTTCCCTCTTCTACTATTATTAGGAGTCAAAAAACTGAGAAAACCGATGAAGCCTATTAAAGACCGAAAAAGGTTTGCTTGAAATTAAAGATATCTAGAACACTTCAACTTCTAGAAGTTACAGGCTAGGTATTATTATAAAAATTAGCTAACCTATAGTCCGCACAAAGAATTTTCATTTCCAAATCATCCATGTCTAATAAATCATAAATTTAAACAACTGATTCAGGCAAAAAAAATTTAAACCAATACAACTTACTATACAAAACATTAAATCATCAAAATCTTGTTTGAATCCGTTGTCACCTGACCCCACATTTTTATTATGCTGAAGATGCATATACTGAAATTAGAGTACAACAGAAGCCATGTCAATTTTTACTGATCTATCAAGCACAAGTATATTATCAAGCTTTCCTTTTTGGAAAATTTAAATGTATTGTTTAACTGGATTCTAAGCTTTACAAGAGAAAAAGAAGCCTACATTTTTTTGAGATTTGTGGTTTTAGTGCCTTTTTAGATGATTTGGAGTGAAAGAAACAATCATATCATTAAGAAATCAGGTAAGGACAACTCTGATGGGCTGTGGGAAAAAGTTCACAATTCTGCTTCACTTTGAACTACAGTTTCTAAGAAGTTCCAAGACATCTTTTGCTTCTACATTCAGCAAAGGAGTTGTGTGAATCTAATTGTATAGCATTTTGCTTAGTGGTGTACAGGTATGGGTGATTCGCTGGTGTTCAAAACGTCATTCTGTTAATGATAGTTGTTTTTATAAAGCTTTGCTCTGTCTCTCCATATTTTTGCTTTCTATGCATACCTGCTCTCTAGACTCTTCATGGTTTTCATTATTTGAAACAGAATTCTTCTTATTTTATTATTAATATTTGTATTCTAAGCTTAATAATGCAGAACCAAATGCAGACTTTCAAGGAGGACTGTATAACGCATGCACAGACAGGGATGTAATGATGGATTATCAAATTATCGTATAGACATCCTACTGCAACAACAGCATTTACAGTACAGGTAATTATACTCAACTCCAAAACCCAACAAAGTACATATTTCCAAGAGAGTAGAATTTGGACACAAGTAGCACAATTCAAACTTCATCATCGCATTGTCATGGAAGAAGACAATTGATAGCTGACACGAAAACAAAAATATTCAATCTGCCATACAAAAAATCAATTCTTCATTCTTAAATGTTTTTTTAGTCTATTTTTTTCATTTTTCCGGCTCTCTTTGTTGCTAAACCTGTCGCAGAGAAAAGAAAAGATAATATGGTAGCAAACCTGAACATAAAGCTCAGGCACATTACGGCCTTCTGGTTCAAGAAAAATCTGATGAGACTCTTTATCTTGAAATCTCACAATCTGAAACAAGGAAAAAAAAAACAACTCAATAGAACTGATAAACACTGAAGTTACTAATAGTAATATGTAAATGGAAAAGCATTGTGCTCGTAACTAATTTGAGATCGTTGGAATTAGTAATGCAGCAAAAATAAACTACTTATTCTTTCAGAATCCATGTTAAAGCCATATTATATCTCAGGAAAAGGAACAAGAAAAAGGTCAAGATGTATCAAGATATCTCATGATAATAGAAAAAAATTTCAAACAGCATTAACATAGTTAGGATATTTTCTCCCCTGCATTAAATCAATGCAAGGAGATTCATCGAGACTAAAACAATAAATTGATGCCATCTCTTCCCTGAAACACTGACTGCAAAACCAACAACAACTTTGTCTATAACTCTCTCTGAAGAGTGCTGGACAGTCATGCATACTTAAAGACAAAACCATAACAGAGAAAGAAGCTAAACTTAAAACAAAACGGCAAACAAATATGCTGGGTGCAGAAATAAATATCAGCTCACAGAAAATGTGGGTGTATAAGCTAATGAATCATTTATTTGACTCTATTAAACATAAAAAACTGAAAACTGCACAACCAATTGAAGACTTGCTGCACTGTGGCTTTGGCAAATGATAATTAACGTAACCTTAAGATTGAAAAAGGAATTATGAGGACATTCAGTTGAACTTCATTACCAATAGAAACACAAGCGTAGAGATTTTGATCTTAATCAACCAGAATTGGTAAGAAAAAGTAGCTCCTATAAAGGGCACATGTGGTCTAAAAATGTTATGATAAACAACTTTTGAATAAAGGTTAATTGCAAAGTTTAATTGCAAACCAACTTTTGAATCAATGATAAATGATTGTGGAACTAGAAATTAAATACAAAGGAGACAACTTCAAGAAGATTTCGGCACCATGACAATTGCAAAGAGCAAAAAGTACATAACAGCAACGAACAGTATAATAAGCAGAGGATCTCCTTTGTCTGATTAAAGGAGGTGCATAAATCAGCAGGTGCTACATGATGTGCCTTTTCATTATTTAATCACTCAAAATTCTCTTAAATAACAAATGACAAATGATCGGCAAAATAGAAATTCTCAGCATTCAACAAAACATCAATAAGGAACTGTACCTTATCTTCAATGGCAGGGCAGTACCTAGGCCCCTTAGCTTCTACCCATCCACCATAAGTGGGAGTTTCATGCAAGTTGTCTTTAATAAGCTGGTGGGTTCTTTTTGTGGTACGTGTCAGATAGCAGCACATTTGTTCCCTCTCAATATGAAAGTCAGGATCAAAACTAAACCAGCTGACCTGTAAATTATCAACTCATATTTAAGACAAGATTCTCATGATAAAACATTAGTCTTCAAGGCTTAAAACTAAGAAGAAAAGGAAAATATAACAGAAAAGCAAGCAATTCAAAATTATAGGCTTCACCCAAAGGATAATAACCGTAACATGATAAGATCATGAACATTACTTCAATAAGAGGTAATCTGCCAATTAAACAAATAAGTTAGCTCAAATATGCCCAAGAACCTGCTCAACGGAGCAGGATGTCCAGCACTCCTAATATCTATAAGTAGAAATGACCTGGCAGTTAATTCTAAGACCAACTATAGAGCTATCCATGCATTGGAAATCACCAAGCTAGCATCTCTATAAATGTTAATAGGATAAATGTAATAGATGATGTGATCAAAAGAGCACCTTTAAAAATGTTAATAGGGTAAATATGTGTAACATGTTCCAGCATGAAATGGCATGAAATGCATGCTTATAAACTCTATGAAGCAACTTGACAAACATGATTTAAATCATGAATCATGCAGAATTTATGTCACTCAACCTACACAATGGATAAAATGGAAAAACCTCTTCATCTCCATGCTGGGGTTCCAGTCCTGAAAAATCTACAGTTCGAAGATCAACGCGTGATGGGGTTCCAGTTTTTAACCGATCAGTCTCAAATCCAAGGCGTTGCAAGTTCTCAGTCAGTCCATGAGAAGCTGACTCACCAGCTCTACCAGCAGGCATAGAAGTTCTACCAACCCAAATTTTACCACTCATAAAAGTGCCGGTCGTGAGGACAACTGAAGGAGCATAAAAGTTCATCCCGAAAAATGTGCAAACACCTTCTACATTGTCATTCTTTCCTAATAAGATATCTGTCACCATAGCCTCTCTAATACATAGGTTTGCAGTGCTGATGGTAGAGTGAAAACAAAGAGTTAGCAAGCAGAATACACCCACCCACCAATATGCAGGGGTGCAGAAAATAGAGAAATGAGATGAACCACATTGATCTGTGTTGATTGGAGGGAAAAAAAAAAAAAAACTCACTCAGCAGACAGACAACAGTTGACATTTGACAATTACCTCATGTCTTTGACAAGACGAACTATTATAAAGTGCCACTATGACAGTTTTGAAAGATAACTAAACATGAATACAGAAAAACTTTCAAAATTTTTTAGGCCATACAAACAATAAATTCCTTCATCGATGTCAAAATACAGAAATTATGAGGTTGTTATGTAGAGTTCAGTGTGCAAATCAAATTATCAGCTGTACTACGTTAAAGAAACCCTGAGATTTCATGATATATTTCCCCCAGATCTAAGCATTCATGTGGTAATAAAATTGAGGATTTGCACTCTCTATTGAAGGAGGCAGAAAGTGATTATCTAGTTCTCTTTCCATCATGAAGCATTCAAAGAAATAGCTACAAGTTCCAACAACCATGTTCATACAATTCAGGACCTTTTCATTTGGAAGTTTAGTCTACCAACATCGTGTAAGATGGAAGATGAAAGAAATTACTTGCCTCTCCACGATATTCTTCATTTGCATAGCATATTCCCTTTTATCAGTTTGTGCACGCAATGCCCGAACAGCAGGACCTCTCGAGGTATTGAGGACACGCTTTTGTAAATAGCACCTAAATTACAAAGACGAATCACTGTTACGTTTGTTATAATACAAAGCAAAAATGTTAATTTTTAGCAAGATAAAAACACAAAATAAAAATGCATGTCAGTTGCTTGAAATAAATTAATTCAACTTCTTCTAGAAAAATATAAGGGACCACAACAAAAACTAAGAAAACAATACCAGAAAGTACTAACATAAGCAACAACTTGAAAATAAGGCATGTGACCGGAAAACTGATGTCGCAAGTAAGCAAAAAACAGAAGGAAAAACAGATGAAGTGCTCAAAGAAATTCTATAAGCTATATCATGAATGACACAAAATAACGATAATGAAGTATTGCAGCTGTCTAAGGGCCATAAAAATATTAGCGCAGATGAAGAACCTTCTCAAAAGTTTGCAGTTGTAGTTATAGACAGCTTATGAAAATGTTAGATAGATTGTTCACTTGTTTTCCAAGCCTCAATCATCTGATGTTAGCAAGACATGTCAAAATCAACTACTATTCCCAGAAACTTGGGCTACAACCATATTCTTATTATACCATGCAGTATTTGAGCTTTCAGACAAAATAAAAATTTGTAAAGAGTTTGTCCAAATGCAAATATTTGTCTGACATTCAATTTCCAACACATGCAGTGACAATATGGCTGCAGCCGCTGAATTGACTATCCAAGAAGATATAAAAGGTTTTTGGATATTACATATCAGCAACCTTCCCAATTTCACCACCAAGTGCATCCACTTCATGTACTAGCTGTGATTTTGCAGGTCCACCCACTGCTGGATTGCAGGGCTGCAAGTAACTTTTCTCAATATAAACATCTTTCTAAAACTTTTAAAAAACCAATTCAAAAAAATTGCATATAACAAGAACAACTTTTTGTAGTGTGATATTGAGATACCTGCCACGCAATTTTATCGATGTTAAGAGTGAGAAGAAGGGTTTTAGCACCTAAACGAGCAGATGCAAGGGCAGCTTCACACCCAGCGTGCCCTCCTCCAACGACTATAACATCGAATCTCTCATCAATATTCCACTCTGCAAGTCCACAAAAAGAAGACAATTGGTTAAACAAAACAATTCCCACAACCAGTTCGACAAAATGCCTCACAGAACAGAACAACAAAAAGCACCGACCTGGGGAGCCGGAAGCAGAAGCAGCTGAAGGTACGACCGAGAAACGCCGGGAGAAGTTTGAGGCACGTCGAAGATAGCAACGGATGGGGAGCACACGGGTTCGGGTTCGGGTTCGGGTTCGGGCACGGATCGGAGCGGCCCATTTGAAGAGGAGTGGAGTAAAGAAATGACGGGTAAGGCGGCCGGAGATATTGATATTGAGATTGTGTGTTGCCATTTCTTAAATTCTTATTTTAGTTTAGTGCTGAAAGGCTAGTGAAAGACGAGCGACATAGTAATGGAATAATTGAATTAAAGGATGCACTATACGTCGCCTCTATCCTGTGGCTACGATTAGGAAAAAGAAATTCTTACAAAAGATTTCACAACATCTAGCACAAAACCGTGTGTTTTGAAAAAGCAAAATTGTAAAGTATTCATAAAATTTTGAAGATTAGTCATTTACATCTTTACTTGGATTTTGGGTTGAAAATTGGGATCCGCCTATGTTACCACTGTGGTAACGTACCACACTTTTTGTCCTCTTTTAGTACCTTCGTTGGATTTAAAATGAGTCGATCCAACGGTTGACAAGAGCCGGTGGATAATAATAGCAGCCGGTTGCTTCAAGTTACTGGGGGAAACTTTATTCAATTAATAAAGACCTAGACAAGTGCACGTTCTTCTCTTAATTGATTTGCTTTGAACGGCCCATAACTAGGGATGGCAATGGGCACCGCCCGCAGCGGGTTTGCCATTACCAAATCCAAACCCGCACAAAATTTAAATTACCAAACCCACCCGCAACCCGCGGCGGGTTTTAATTTTTTTTAAAAAACCCACGTAGCGGGTTTTAACAATTACCAAACCCGCAATGGTATCCGGCGGATTTTTTGCGAGTTTCCGTATTTAAAATCACAAATTTTTAATATATAAATTTATAATAATAACCTCAAATTCCATATAACATATTCAATTTTATATTTAAACAATGTAAATGAAAAAGTAAAATTTCCACATCAATTCAATACAAATTCTCAAATTTAAGTATAAATTACACAAATCTATTTAAAAAGCACAAACTAATATCTAAAAATCATAATTACATTCTATATTATCATTTAAAACAAGATCCAAAAGAAGATATTCATTTTATTCACCACTATAAGCACCCATCCAACACAATGCCTATAATAATAATTAAGATTAATATTTTCAAATATTAATTCGAAGGGAAATGTCTTTAGTTTTCTTTAGGTTATGACTTTAGAATAGGAGATGAGCCATATACACACATACACAACTTTGAGCCTTTGGCTATTTGGTAATTTGATTAATTACATTATTTTCTTTATATATTTTTATATTTAAATTAAATTAAAAATATTTGAAAAAAATTATTGCGGGTATCCACCGGGTATAAGGTTAATACCAAACCCACCCGCATCCATGTGCGGGTTTTAATTTATAATACTAAATCAGCCCGCAACGGATAAAATTACCCGCAACGGGCGGGTTTTGGCGGGTGGGTTTGGGCGGGTTTGCGGGTACAATTGTCATCCCTACCCATAACCAAATGTTAGCCAGAAACCATGAATTGTTGAAATCTTTTCGAATGGAATCGCAGTGGTACTAGGAGAAAGTATTTCTAAACAACGTCAGATAAATTAAAGGCGAAAACAGATTTGTGCCAGGCAATTGCAGCAGAGATCGGGCGGAGCTGAAACTTTAGGAATTAGGCACATCTCATTAATTGAAAAAAAAAAGAGTGGAAAGATGTGTGTTTGATTTGGTGATGAGGCTTTCAATCGGACGCAGCAGGTAACTCCTTACTACAAATTTAATATTTTGATCGAAATATTTAATACCGGTGATTAGCTTAGTAGACGGGTTATGTTCATGTGTTAGAAAGACGAATTGCTTTTGTATTCTTCTTCCAGTTTGATGAGTTTAATTTGTTCTCATCTGTCCGTAATGTCTCCAGAGACCACCAGAGATATGTCTCCTGTGCTTGTCAATATATAACTATGCAATTGCATGTTTCTTGCCTCAAATATGAACCGTTTCAAACAAATCAAATTAATCAGCAAGGTGAACTTAATTAATAATTTCATATTCGAAATGCGCCCGGTTAGGAGAACTAATTAATTTTTAGTGGTTCAAAATCCAAACTTTTGTTTTTTTGTCCGAGAAGTTAGAGCAATTAGGCCAAGGTCAATTAAGAAACCGCTAGCTATTTCTTGTGATTTATCGATTAAGTGAATGGTCAGCGACTTTCAGCCTTATGTTGGATTACCTGTCTAGGCTGCCAAATAAAACGGGTGATTACAATATCCCATTTTGTCTTCAAAATGCTTAGAAAGTTTTATCTTTTGAAGCCTTAATTTCTTCCTGATTTGATGTGTATACATACTCCTAGAATTAACGAACATTCAGGGCCAGGATCCTTCACAATCTCAGGAGCAATTTTGTCGTCCTATGGCCTTTTACTTCAATTAAGTGTGCTTGTTCACAGTACATGTTCCCAAGTTTAATTTAGGCACGAAAGCTGAACTAAGTTCTTACTTGTTGCAGTATACGCAACAAGAAACTGTTACTCGATCTGTTGAACAAAGGGATAGCATGCAGATGATATCCACGTCCAGCGATGGTAGTATAAGTAAGTTTTATTTTCCTAATTGCTGAATATGCATTCACAACTTTACATTGTCAATACATATTTCTGATGTCGCTACCATGAATTCAATCTTCATGGCGGTCCACTGCACCCACCACTAAAGGATTTTGTCATCATTGTTATGTCGGAAATTTTTTTGTTATTTCCATCCTCGAGCATTATTATTATACAGGGATTCATTAATATCCTTGTGCTGGCTTGTTGGTCTTTCCCCAATTTTTTTTATTGTACAAGTAACGATGTTGCATGCGTGCTTGAACGTAATGTTGTTGGCTATTATGTCGATTTTTTCCACTATGATTGTGCACTGTAACAATTGGGACTTCTAAGGAATATCTAAATTGTGTCCATAACTAATACAATTGGATGGAATTACTTTGTAAGAATAGTGTAATTTGTTAAAAAGTTTTGTTGGTTCATCAATTAATGACAAAGCCCACTTTGTTGTGGGGATGAGCGAACATATTTGTAAGTTATTTATTTTCCCTTACATAGCTATCTTATTTATCTTCAAGAAAAAGATACTAAAAGCCTTGTTTTTGTGTGTGTTATTATGCAGGCATGTGATAACAATTTGGATCGGCTGGATGAAATCCACATCAGCCTTTTGCAGTTCAACTCTCTATGTTTCATTATAATGTTTTGTTATATATGTAGGATCTATAAATGGCCTTTTGTTGATTTTCGGATGGAGGAAGCTTTTGATTCTTTCCTCAAATGACTGTCTCTTTGGTTTGTTATATATGTAGGATCTTTAAATGGCCTTCCGTTTGTCTTCAGATAGAGGAAGCTTTTGATTCTTTCCTCAAATGACTGTCTCTTTGGTTTGTTATATATGTAGGATCTTTAAATGGCCTTCCGCTTGTCTTCAGATAGAGGAAGCTTTTGAGTCTTTCCTCAAATGACTGTCTTTGGTTTGTTATATATGTAGGATCTTTAAATTGCCTTTTGTTTGTCTTCGGATGGAGGAAGATTGTGATTATTTCCTAGAATGACTATCTCTTAAATTAACTTTTGATATCTACCACCATGGTCATTCAGTTTGCTCTTACTACAGTGTGCATTAACAACCTATAAACTAACTTTGTCTGTGAACTGCATGCTTCATCTTCGATATTTTTTGGTGTCTAGGCTGTTGAAGTTTGTTGTTATTACTGACTAAGGCAATCCATTGCTGACAAGAGGTAATTTATTACCTTTTTATACGGCAATGTTATTAACATCCTCCTATGGCCTTTTACTTCAATTACCATTTCCGTTTAAACCATGTATTTATTTAACATTGACGTAGTATTTTGCATTATACAAGTTCCCAGCATTATAATGTATGCTAAATTAAATTAATTAACAAGAACCTAGTAACAAGTCGCCCAAGTTTGAAGTATAATGAGATGGAATCATGCTTGAAGTCGCTATAAGCATTTTACCATCTTCCAATGTATAATACAGGCACGAGCTTCTTGAAATTGCATTCATCATGACCAGAACAATGGCCATCAAGGGCACAACTACATAATATTCAATAATCCAACAGCCTACAAAAATATCACTTGAACTGTGATTCAAAAGTTCCCAGTTGTCAGTTGTATAAAATAAGAAAGAGATTCATGTTGTTTCCGTTGAGCTCTTGTGCTATCTTTTAAACAGAAATTAAGATTATCTTTTATGTTTGCTAATGGAAGTAGGAAATAATAAATTCTGCTTGTGTCTCCTTTGGGCAACATTTGATTATGAAGATTCAGAGCAGTTTGATGCCGGCAACTCCCGAGTGCAATACCATTTCTATTCCCTACTTTTAGTAATATCAAGATTTAAGCATCTACTGGTTCTCCATTTATAAGTGAAAAAAAAATTTTGAATTAAAGTGGAAGAGGTGACCACTGATAATTTATAAAATACATGCTGCTACTAAAACTAATAAAATTCCAATTACGTGAAAAAGTCTATTCAACAGGTAAAATTGGTATGTACTTTATGGCCCAACTCCTTGAGCTCAATTATTTATAATTGGACTAAATAACAATCTTCACTAAATTGAATCTTCACGATAGCAAATATCATGGGAATGCTTCTCACTGTTAGTTAAATAGTTGCTAACGTGCAACTTCTGAAGGAATCTTCAAGAATGTCTCCATTCAGATGATGACCTACCAGAGAAATTACAACAAAAATTTAAATGAGGGCAGCAGGGAGGGAAAGAGCTCAAACAAAATTCTTTTTTTCTTTTTTTTTTCGTGGGAAGGATTTTACTGAAAAATAATACAGCAACACCATTAGATGATTACCTATAAAAACTATCTTATTAATCTGTTTCTCCTCTGCTCTCCATTTTCGAGCTGGAACAATCTCATAAATCTCCTTGACAGCCTGCCAACCATTCAGAAACAAAAAATTTTGATATGAGACAGCATTCATCTAATCAACAGAGGCAACGCCATTTATTAGAATAAAGAAAAATTTGCATCCATCGGTGATTAATAGCGCCAATAACCAATGATGAAGAATTTTCAATTAAATCGGAGGCTCCTTTTAATTGAAATTTGTTTACAGTAAGCTTAACTAATATGATTATGAATATAATCATAAAAACAGCTCAGAACCATATCATCATCCAAGAATAAAATCAGATGCCCTTTATAATATGTTTACTGCTAAATTCTTCTCATGGGTGTTTTCCTCTGCATGCCATGAGAAAGGCACTCTTTTTTACATGTTCCAAATGCATGCTTAATTTAAGAACACCTGCAAACAGCCATGTCCTTGGCTCCTTGCTACTAATGGAGAGGGCAACACCTCACACACAAACAGTAAGATAGACTTCGGAGACACTACATGTTGAACAGGCAGAACTTGTCCAAACAGACTCATGTGATGGGAACATTATGAAAAAAATGTTGAGCCATAAGGTGACTACCTGGTAGAGCCTAACCTTCTCTTAACAGAACCCCACATGGCAGTCCAACAATATAAAACAATCATGAACATCAACTCATGGCCCATAAAGAACATGGTCAACATGAAAATTTATTCATTTTCTGTAACAGATAGATAGCCTATTTTACCAAGTATACAAAGCATTTCAAGGGGGTACATTCCCAAAGCGCATGAACATGCTTGCTTTTATAGCCAAGCAACTCATTTTTTTCTTCAGCTAGGTGCAGCCCATTCACAAAACTAAATTAACAATTCATAACCCCAATGTCATCCATACATAATTGGCCACCAGCAGATAACACAAAAAACAAAATAAAATAAAAATAATAACCAAGCAAGGTTAATTGAATCATCGATATGGTTACATTTAACCATTACAAAAAGAAAGAAATATGTACCTTCACAGTTTATTGCAAAATAATAGCCCAATCATTCTACAAAATCTTCTCCAAGGAATTTTTTTCTCAATCATTCATTCTACATAATCGTAATGCTTATTGCAATCAAATTAAACAAGCAGTACTTGTTACTAATCTCGCCTTCACTTATTCTAACAAATAAACATTACCGACACTCCTAAGCAAATTACCATTGCCATACTGTTGCAAACAAAAATAAACATTTTTTTCTTTTTAATTACTTGCTGCCTCTGTTCCAGCGGCACAACAATAGATCAAGTGCACGTGAGAAATTGACTCTGTTCTAAGGCAAATTAATGTGTCTAATTCCTAAACTTCCACCACCACCCAATATCTTTTCCAGTTGGTTGCCGTTGTCATGTATCCGCCGTGAATTTTACTTGCATCATTTCTGACTTTATCAGCAGACACCAAAACTTTAAACTTCACAATAGCAATTTCTAGGGGAAATTGATCGTGATTTCTGGGGGTGAAAAACAATTCAATTATCAGATTTTCTGGGGGTGGAAAAGATTTCGATGATCTTAATTGGGGTGTGAAAAATCTTTTGATGAAGGCCTCTCAAACCAGAGTCAATATTTGTTTAAAGATACGTGGACGCTTATTTAACATTTTTTTCCTTTGTTTAATTATTAAATTTCATACAATATCTTTCAACAACCGGCAATAGACATTTACCCATTTTTCTTTTTCGACCATTAGATTCATTCAGTTTACATCCAACGGCAGTTTAGGATGGAGACAAAAAGTGTGGTATGTTACCACAGTGATAATATAGGCGGATCCAATTGTCCGCAAAAATGGTATTAGAGCCAAGTTTTTAGTTCAAAATATAAAAATGGAAGAAACAATTGTTTATTTTATTAATAATAGAGGATATAATCTAGTGATAGTAATATAATTAAGGATAACATAACTAGACATAAACAATATTATTATTCAGAAGTTAATATATTAGATGATAAACAATTAAAACAATTTTATTTATCTAGAGCTCATGAATTTAGAATTGGAGAACTCATAGTAATAAAGAATAGAAATTTAAACATTGAGCATATTCTCTTATTCACGATTAGGAGAGAAGTATATAGAAATAATTTTTCATGGAAACAATGGAATATTAATTCTATTGAGGATTACATAGACGAACTTGTAATTGATTATAATGGATTTTTAAATATTAAACAAAGAGATGAATATAACTGGAATAATAAAAGGATCAGGAGTAAATACTATCCTTCTAGCAACGTGCTGATAGGATATAAAGATTTAATTATGTATAAACTTTGTTGTATACATAAAGGATTAGAGGAAAACAATACTCCTACGGATATAAGAAATATTATATGTCATAAATACTTGTTAGAATATAATAAGATACTATACAGATGGTATTATGAATAAATTACCAGAACAATTGATAATTTCTCAAAACATTGAAACCAATAGATTACTACCTTCTAACTATAGGCATAGAAGATTTACTTATGGAAGATTTCAACCATTTGATTTAGTGAATGATTTTGATATGTGGGGAAATAATCAATTGAACTGAATTTCTTTGTATTTATTAAATAAATTAGGAAACCCTAATTTAACTATAAACGATATAGAAGCTGCAAATGAAATATTTTAAGTTAAAAGTTTTAATGCTGAAAATATAAGACATTTTAAAATGTTGGGAGATCACATGAGTGAAGAGTTTAATTCAATCAAACAATTAATAAAACATTTCAAAATTGAAGATCAAGATAAATTAAAACACAAAATCATCCATATCATAAACAAAAATTCAATTGAAGATAAATTAAATAAGATAGAAATTCAATTACATAAGATAGGTTCTCCATGAGAGAAGAACCTATTGAAATTACGCATGCTAAAGAAAATACAAATATACCATTATTATTAAAATCTGATATAGAAGCTAAAATCAGTAAAATAAAATCCAGCGATAGACCTAAAATTGGATATATTCATATTGGAGGAATTTAGGTCATGATAAAAGCTCATTTTCAAGAAGTAATAGATAGTCTGGTAAATTTAGCAGTACTAGATAATAGAATAAAATATCGAAAACATGTACTTGGAATAATACAAGAAAACTTGAGTTATAAAAAATTGATATTTAAGATATATCCCAAATATTCTATAAGTCTTAGGGACAAAAATATAAATAAGACATTAACCTTATGTCATGATTTTAAATACTTTCATATAATGCATGATGGGTCTTATCCATATAGCATCACTAAGGGTGGCCAACGGGCCGTGTTGTGCTACCACGACCCATCAAAACCAAGGCCCGTGAGGGCCCACAGATTTTTATTATTAAACCCAGCACAGCCCACAGCACGAGCCCACGTGTGCAGTGCTCGGGCGGTGCCCAAAAAAGCCCATCAAAATTTTCTTTTTTTTTTTTACTTCAAGCCCACGTGACTAGCGTGCTTTTTCAAGCCCATCAACCCATCTAATAATAATAATAATAATAACTTTTATTAATTATTAAAAACACAATTAACATTTTATTATCAGTTTATCACAATTTTGCAACTATATATTTAAATATTTAATTTCACGATTATCAATTCAATTATAACACAACAATAATATTTGAACTACAGTGAGACAAATTACACCTAATTTTATTTGAACTATTAATATTATAATTGGACTTGAACTCCATTGAATGAAAATGCAACTTTTAATTTATCATAAAAATAAAAAATATTTCATTCATAATTTTATTTTTGTATATAAATATGAAAAATATTTTATTCACAAATCAAAAATAAAATATATCTCCGTTAACTAAGTTACGATTTCATAAATGAAATGTTAATTGTCGTAAAATTTGATATATCATTTATAAAATCGTGATATTTATTTATTCATTTAATAAATTATAAACATAAAACAATTAGAATTTTTTTAAACTAAGACTTAAATTAATTTAATAAAATATATTAAAAATTTTAATTTTAAAATATTTGTAAAATCATAACATTTTATTTTTACTTCTTATTAAAAACATTTATTTTGATACACTTTGGCTCACGTGCTATTGATGGCCAACGGGTCTTGTGCTAGCCCACCAATAAAGGCTGCTTATTACGTGCCTTTTCGCATGCCGTGTTTTGGTTCATTACTAATTGTGCCGTGCTTTTAAGGCTCACGTGCCTAAAAATCTTAGTCCGGCCTACCCCACGTGTGTGTCGTACCGTGCCGCATGCCTTGCCAAAACGTGCTCATGTCGTGCCGTGCTGTACGGACACGTGTCGTGTCACGTGCTACCCGACCCATTGGCCACCTTTAAGCATAACATATGCCATATAATATGCTTTAACAAATTTAGCAAATAGTGAAATGTTTGTTGATAAAGACTTTATTGAAATAGATAAATTATTTAATAAAGTAGGGAAGATACAATCTCTTGAAATCTTAAGAGAAATAGATTTACTAGAAGAATGAGAAATGGATCTAAGTAACCAACCTACTATGATTAGAGGAAATACTACTAATTCTATAAAATATACTCCAGAAGAAAGAATCATTATAGGACATAGAAGATCACTCTGTATACCCAAAAGAGTACCATAATTAAGTAGAACCCAAAGTTTGACTAAATGTAGCCATCTTGTGATACCACCATCACATGAAATATTAGCCACAGTTAGAAAACATAATGAAAATCTAAAAATTAAGATCGAATATGATAATGGAAAATCATGGCATGAGACTTTTGCTATCCTTGAAAAATTCTTGTTGATTAAATATTTATATGCAAAATCTTATGTATATGCCAAAATGATTAAATATTTAGAAAGAAAATTTCTTGTTGAACCTCATACCTATGTATGATTTAATGGAGAAAGAAAGACATTAAGTCAATATTGTGAAATACCATTAAAAATAAAAGGAATAGAATTCAACTTTTCTTTTTTCATAGAACCAGATTATGAAACACAAATAAGTCTTTTATTATTATGGATGAACTTTCTTGAGAATTTCTCTCCTTATTGCATAGGAGATAGAGAAATAAGCATAACAATTGAATGAATTAAGCAAGACATACCAAGATATGTCTAATCTTTTTATAGTTCATATAAAAGTGATTATACCATATTATAAACACAAGGCAGAATGGTTTCATGCTTTAATAGATACTGGTTCAAGAATTAATTTAGCTAATTCTAGGATTTATCCAAAATCATATTGGAAAGATTATAAACCTTTAAAAGGACTAGGAATAAATGGTGAACAGATCACCTTAGGGACTTGTAGGATTAAGACTTTAATCCAAATCGAAGATTACATCCTAAGTATCCCCATATTATGGTCTTATGATCATATGGGATCAGATATATTTTTAGGAGTCAATTTCCTTTGACAATTCATTTATATAATGACTAACGAAGGCATTACTCTTCAAACACCATGTAATCATTCTATTACTACCCCAAGAATTTATAACCCTA
Source organism: Citrus sinensis (assembly GCF_022201045.2). NCBI lineage: Eukaryota > Viridiplantae > Streptophyta > Magnoliopsida > Sapindales > Rutaceae > Citrus > Citrus sinensis. Next base: position 22,820,272 of record NC_068562.1, on the reverse strand, counting down.
TTAGACGAACAACTCGAAAATTACATTTTCGACATAGCCAGCATGGTGATTACAGTATAAAAATCAATCAAATCATGTCAGACTATGAAAAAAATTTTTAAAAACTTGATAAAAATTTTGTTGAAAACCCAATTCAATTATGGGAAATTGATAAAATATATGTTAAGATCGAATTAAAAGATCCAAATGTTATCATAAGAGTTAAGCCTATGAGATATGAGCAAGAAGATAGACAAGAATTTGATAAACAAATTAAAGAGTTATTAGAAATTAAGATTATTCGAGAGTCTAAAAGTCCTTATAGTAGTCCAGCCTTTATGGTTAGAAATCATCAGAAATTAAATGAGGAAAAGCTCGTATGGTTATTAACTACAAAGAATTGAATAATTACACCAAATTCGATGGATACTTTTTACCTCATAAAGATACATTAATTACATTTGTGATTAATAAAAAGATATTTAGCAAGTTTGATTGCAAATCTGAATTTTGGCAAATCAAACTTGAAGAAGAAAGTATACCACTTATTGCCTTTAGTACACCTCAAGGATAGTATGAATGGATTGTAATGCCTTTTGGATTAAAAAATGCATGACAAATATTTCAAAGAAATATGGAAAAAAATTTTCAAAGAATTTCATGAATTCTGCATTGTTTGTATAGATGATATTCTATTATTTTTAGATAATGAGATAGATCATATTAACCATCTAATTTCTTTTGTAGAAAAATGCAAAAAACATGGAATATTACTCTCTAAAAAGAAAGCTGAAATAATGAAAACCATAATAGAATTTATGGGGTTGATAACAGATGCAACCTTATATTTTTGAAAAAAAATATTTTCCAGATAAATTAGAATCTAAAGAACATATTCAAAGATTCTTAGGATGTCTTAATTATGTTGACGGTTTCATAGAAAACTTAGCTAAAGAAAGACAACCTTTACAAGGATTATTAAGAAAGAATAATACAAAATCATGGGAAGATCTCCATACCAAAGTAGTAAAAAGATTAAAAGAAAAATGTAAAAATCTTCCAAGGTTAGGATTCCCTACCTCTAGTGATAATTTAATTCTTAAGACAGATGCTTTAGATAATCACTAGGGTGCAGCCTTAAAAACATATCAAGAAAAGATTTGTACACATGCTAGCGGAACATTCAAACCCGCAAAGAAGAATTATCATAATAATGAAAATGAATTGTTAGCTATTAAAAACGGAATAGCTAAATTTGGTTTCTTTTTGTTACCAAAGAAATTCAAGGTAAGATCTGATAACACCCAAGTCAAAGGATTTATATTTAATAAATTACCGAATCTCCCTCAATATAAAAGATTAATTAGATAGCAACAATTTTCTACTGAATATGATTTTGAAATTGAATATATTAAATTGTAGATTTTCTTAGTCGAGAATACAATGAAGAAGAGTTTTTTCAAAATAATTAAGGGCATAATGATGTGCTCTGAAGGTCAAGAATTGCTTCTCAAAGGCAATGGTATGATTTATGATGGGCTTGCCATGATAAATGATGCCTATGAAGAATTAAGCAAACTTTGCCTAGATAAAAGTTTGCAAAATCATCTAGAAGTCCAAACTTCATAATAATATATTAGCAATATACTAAAAAATGTCCATTTTAAGGATCAAACTAAGGGTTGGATCACCCAGAGTTCTTCACAAAACTCAAAGGTCACGCATCCATAGAAATTCCTCACAATCAATGATCTTAAAGAATAATACATGAAGAAAGAAGAATCTCAAGGGTCTTCAGTAAGCTTAAGGCCCCAATATGATAAAAGCGGACAGTCCGTCCCTATGGTTAAAATTCCATTAGGAAGCGACTACACTTATGATTATAAAAGAATTCGTAAAATAGCCTATGGGATTCGTCCTAGCCAAACTATTATACCAAATCATTCAAAGTTATACCCAAGGATAAACTTTGTACCAGAAGCTTATCCAAAATTGATAAAAGACATGTTTGAATACGATTTTCTTAACCTTATTTATGCCAGTGATGATTGCAGGGAAATAAAAGAGCTCCTAGAAAAAATTACAGAGGTTGTCAATGACCTTAAAAGGATATCCAAACAAAAGAAATGATTTTTATCAAGATTCTCACTACTTGCCCTGAATACTATGAGAACAAATGGTATCCAACGCAATATATGATTCAAGTTGGAATTAGCAATAAAAAAGTTAGTCCAGCTGTTGATTTAGACAAGTCTACAATGATTATGATCTTGAATTATTCAGGCCCAAAGCTTTCACCGGCAAAAGAGTCATAGTAATGAAAGTCCTCTATAAATCTCTTAAGAGGATAAGTAAAGAAAAAATATGGCTCCACGAATCCACAAAAGGAGCATATAATATTTTCTATAAGTAGAAAAGAAAGCATTTTAGTCAGACAAGCCATATTAAAAAAAGAAAAAGGCAATATATGAAAATCTCATGGAATCCAGCTTACTGACATGCCACGAGGTATGTAAGGTGCTAAAGCATCAGTCATCATGTGACTACTGCTACGAAGGATTAAAAGGGGATTCTAGTGGAGAAGACATGTCGATAGATGAAGATTTGATAATTGGCATGTAACAGAAACTATTAGAAAAGATAAAAGATGTTATCCTAAAAGCACCAATAATTCAAAAAGAAAGATTAGAAAAGATAAAGCTCACCATAACCAGATAAAGGTTGTCTGCCATCGGGAAAGAAGACAACCATTGTCTTCAATGATAAAAAAAAAGAGGGGTCACCTTATCAGGAAAATCCACAATCCACCAAGAGAATTGAACAAATGTCATGTAAAAGAGATAACCTTATCTCTTTAATCTTATAAATAGAAGCATATAAGAAGGGAAGGACATCCCATGTCTAACCTTCACCTACATCTATATTCTTTGTAACCATCCTCTGTAAACAATTTCAATGATGAAATAAATAAAACTTTTTTTAGTGAAATTATCATCTTCCAGATATCTTATATATCCTCAGAAAATAACCAAGAAGCTTACATGCCAATACTTGTGCTAAATGAAGAAGATTTTCTATTACTAAGTACTCTTCCAGAGACAACTACAAAAAAATCACTTAGACATATCATATTAGAGCAGTTTGCTGTATGTTGTGCTGGGCCATGTAGAACATTAGAGCAGTTTGCTGTATGTTTAATGTGTGGAGTTATGGCGGTGCTGACCATAAACTCTCTATGGTTATAGGCAATTAGTGAATTTATCTCAAAATTCTGAGAGATAGTACACTGGTAAGTAATCTTGAACTCTCTTCTTTTATTTTAGTTACAAGTGGAAGTATGTTGGGTCTTGTTTGTTTTCTGAGGTGTTATGAGATAGGAAGTGATAAAAATAACTCAAATTTCATTAAAAAAAAATGGAAAGATCTGTTAATAAATTTCTAGACGCAATTGATCATCTAGACTTTAGTCGAGAATATTAAGTTGCTTATACAATTTCCATAATTAAAATAAGATTAACTACAAGCAAATGCTTGTACGAAGAAATGAAAAGAATTAATGATTCAGAAATATTCGATTCATTTGAAGAAGAAAACAGGATAACATTAATCAATTCTATCTACCCTCCAAATTATCCAAGACATGTGCAAGGCCAAAAATAAAAACACAAAATCGAGCATAAAACAATGGATAATAATAATAATAATATAGAGATGTTGATTCAAGATACGAATCTCAAATTACAATTTATATGTGAAAGCCTAGATAGGATGTAACTATGTTGGGAAGATAGTTTAGGAATATACATAAGAATGTTTGAAGAAAAAATTTGGTCTATGTCTCAAAAGAGACAAATGATTATAAATACAGGAATTAATTTAAATATAGATCTCTATGAACGAGATAATCATTTAGAACTTTACAAAAATATAGTTAAAACTTTGAAGAAATTTAAAGATAGATACATACACTTCTCACTTTCTTAGCCGCCACTTGACTTCTCCACTTCTTGTTCCTCTTCTTTTTTTTTCTTCTTCTTCATTTCTTCTTCGGTTTTTTCTTCTTCTTCTTTTCTTACACCGTTGCCAGACATCTTCTTCATCTTCTTACACCGCAGCCAAACATCTTCTTCTTCTTTTCTTCTTCTCTTCTTTTTCTTCTTCTTCTTATTTTCTTCCTCGGTTACCAAATATTTCTTTTGCTTCTTCTAGTCTCTATTAATTAATCGTTTAATAATTTATTTTTTAATTATTAGTTAATTTCTTAGTTTTTTTTGTTAAGTATTATTAATTTTTTGTTAAATTGTTAAATATAGAATTCTATATGTTAATCAGTTAATTTAAAATTAAGATTATAGGAAATTTGTGTGATGTTTAGTTAATTTTTTCTGTTTTTGGATGAAATAAAATTAATGTTTCATCATATAAACGAACCCGAATTTATAACTCTAACCGAATCAAACCGAATTAAATTTGGTTTGGTTTGGTTCAGATTTGTAGTTTGAACCCGATTGGGTTGAATCTTTCAAACTGAATGGGTTGAATCCTAAACCGAAACCCAAACAACCCGAACCGAAATCCGATTTGCCCACCCCATAGCTTTGTTTAAATTGCATTAAGTTTTATTTGCTTAAATTTTTAGAAACTCAATTCACACCCCTTCTTGGGTTGCCTAGTTAGTATTTCATTAAGTATATAATGTGTTACAACCATATTAGAATGTTATAACTACCATATTGATGTGTCAACATTATATCTTAATGCCCACATAGATCCAAAACAGATCTAGTCTAAAATTAAACATAGAATGAAAATAATTGGTTGAAAATACAAATGATAAACATGTAACTACAAATAATAAACTTAAAATTCACTTGAGAGAGTAATTAAATCCATGATTTGAATCTTTGACTTTCACCCTCCACCTAACCTCATAAAATTAACCACACATATTAACAAGCAAAACACTTATTTTTTTGACAAATTTATGAAACACAATATGAGAAAATTGAAAACAAAGAAGAAGAGAAGAGATTCTTCCCTAGAATTTGAAATATAAGTGTGCAACCCAAGAGGGGGGGTGAATTGGAAATTTAAAAATTATCCTAGCAAATCCACACAACAAGTAATCTAATGCCTTAATCAATTCGAAAACAATAAATTCAATGAAAGCACAATAATAAATGAGCAAGGGAAGAGAAAGCAAACTCAAGGATTTTTACGTGGTTCGGCAATCCCCGCCTACGTCCACGCCTCCAAGCACACCGGGCTTGAGGATTTCACTATCCAAGCCTTTCCAAGGCTTCAACGATTACAATTGACTTCGAGGTGTCAATAAACCTTTTCAACAAGAGATTATATCTCCAATCTCTTTACCCCAAGTGTTTCCCACACTTGTACTCTCACAATTTGATGAGAAATGATAAATACAACAATGAATCTCTCTTTAAGAGTGGATATACAAATTGAAGAACAAAGATGATTTAAAGAATGATGATTCACGAAGTTGAAGCTCAATATATGTTGTGTGCACTTGTTCTTGCTTGTTGGAGATTGTTGGAGAGCTTCAAAATGAGTTGGATTTGAGTTTTTATAGTTTGAGCTCGAAAACTAGCCGTTACTCACATTTTGGTCGTAACCGAATTACCGGTTATGGACATCCGGAATTCCGCTTAATGTTACCGTTACAGCCACAAATTTGAATTTCTGAACATCCGGATTTTCGCTTTGTCACATCCGGATTTCCGCTTACGCTCAGTAGCATACTGCTCAACAACCGGATTTTCGTTTGTCAAGATCCGGAATTCCGCTTTTAATTCGGATAGATTCTGCCTCGAATCCGGACTTCCGTTTATCAGAAACCGGATTTCCGCTTGCTACAGTAACTGCTACAGTGAATATTTTCTCAAATTTACAGTTTGACCCCAAAACTTTATAAAACTATAATGTGGCCCAAAACGTTATGAAAGTTTGCAAAAAGGTCCAATTTCAGAACTTTAGAATAATGCTGTGTCAATCCCACAACTTTCTGAAATTATGACTTTGCCCAAACTTTGTGAAATTATAGAATGGCCCAAAAACATTTAAATAGTTTCAAATAGGTCCAAGTCCGAAATTTAGAAAACTACTTGTTTATTTCAAAGTTTTCAAAATTCTTTCAATTAAACCATAAACTTTGAAAAACAACCAATTTCATAAAATCATTTTTCCATTAAATATGAAACATTTATAATATGAAAATAATGATTTATTTAAAAAGAATATTAAATAATTTGAGCTTAAAAAATTAATCATTTTTAATCTTGTTTGTTATCATCAAAATCAATATTATGGAAACATATATGTTAACAATCTCCCCCTTTTTGATGATGACAAACATTTCATGTATTTAAACAATCATTTTTCATAAAATCATTTTTTCATTAAATATAAAACATTTATAATGTGAAAATAATGATTTATTTAAAATATATATAAAAAATAATTTGATCTTAAAAGATTAATCATTCTTAATCTTGTTTGTTATCATCAAAATCAATATTATGGAAACATATATGTTAACAATCTCCCCCTTTTTGATGATGACAAACATTTCATGTATTTAAAGAATGATTCCACAAATATAGTCTTCTTTTACAATTTGCCAATTAGCTAAATTAATGATTTAAATACATAGATTTTTCTCCCCCTCATCATCAAAAAGAAAAACTCAATTGGCAAAAAAAAAAAAAAAAAGTAGCAAATTTTTATAAATTTGAAAACATGTATTCTTCTCCCCCTTCATCATAAAAAAGAAAACATAAAGGAAAAGAATAAAAGTAGTAAATTTGTGACCCATGTTGTCCGAATAGAAATTTCAACACATTCTCCCCCTAACAACAAGCATCACCTCAAATACAAGTTTAGTAATATCACATCCAAATTATTATAGATCATGATAAAAGTCAACTCCATACACAAATTATCACACTAAAATATCATGAACCATTATTCCATTAATTACCAAATCAACAACTCAAAATATGAAATTATCATATAAAACACCCATGTAATCAAATCGTCATATCTCAAAATTATCAAAATCATCATCATAATCAAATATCAATTATCAAAACAATTACTCAAAATGCATATTATTCAAAAACATATTATATGCTCCCCCTAAATATATGGCCAATTTTAAAAATTTAACCAAAATGATTTTATCCAAAAACAAATCATATTTATCTCCCCTTAAAAATGAACAAATCCTCAAATACATAACATGATTAAAAAGATATAACCTTCAACAATTATAACAAACCAATAACTCCATCAATTCATTAAGCAATGCACATATAATCATTAATCATCAAAATCAATATGAATTCCTCAAACATTTGTAACAATTAAATCCGAGGATTCTATAATCATATATCAACCATTAAAAGAATGCTCAAAATGCATATTATTTCCCTCAATTTACATCATTAAAATGATTTATTACTTTGTCTCCCCCTTTGAACAATAAAAATGTTCAAAAAGCATATTATCCAAAATAGAACAAGTAATAAGCTAAGCAAGGGAATGCAAAAGTCATAAGAGCATAATGTCAACAATTCAAAAGTCATATAATTACTAATCACATTTTAGAAATCAAGACAATTAAACTTATCAAAGATCTAATGTGACATTTTAATATAACTTACACTCTCATATGCGCCAAGATCTCAATGATCATGTATTTCTCCCCCTTTTGATATCATTTAAAGCAAGTAATGCATATTCGACAATACATCAATAAGTAACAAAAAATGCATCCATTCATCAATCATAGATCCCATAAGATCAAATTTCATCAAATACAATGGAATCATCAAAGCACATTCTTTGTCATCAAAGCACATTCTTTGTCATCAAAGCATAAGTATATAATAGCAATATATAGATAATCAAAATCAACATATGTCATTATAGATCATCAAAATCAACATAGCCAAAAAAACCATCATTATGAGCTAAAGAACAAGTGATCAAATCCATTATTACAAATGCTCACATATATTTTTAAGTGATGATCTAGTAGCTACACCTTGTGATGGATCTTCAAAATTAAATTCTTAAGGTGAGAAGAAATATACCTCCATTCTTTAGGGAGTGTTTGAGAAGTACCTTCATCTTACTCCGCATTTGTTTCTTCATGTTGCTCCTTTTGATTTTCAAGTGGTGCATTCTTTTGGCTATCATTTGATAATCTTCTTGTAGCTTTTCATCTACATTATCATCAACAACAACTTTCTCCATAGAGGAAGAATTAGACTCATCAAATATAACATGTATAAATTCTTCCACAATCAAAGTTCTTTTGATATACACTCCATAAGTTTTGCTTGTGTTTGAATACCCAAGAGAAATACCAACATCAAATTTTGGATCAAATTTACCAAGATTATCTTTTGTGCTCAAAATAAAACATTTGCATCCAAATATCAAATAATAATCATCATCAATCCACAATGAAAGCAACAATGCATATAAAAATGTAGGTGCATAATATAATAGAAAACTATGGTAAAATCCGTAAGGAGAGCACACTATGGAAGTGGTAATTTGAAATACTCAAAATGCACAAATTCGAATTTTTCAAGCTATTGAGTAAAATGAGTAAGTTTGAATCAATTAAAATGATTTTAGACACAAGAATGATTTTAGACACAAGAATGGATGGGGAATAATTTATATGAATCAATTTGGATTGAAAACGAATAAGAATGATGGATTTTGGAATGAAATCAAGTGAGGAGTAATCGGCTTCTAGTGAGAGAGAGAGAAACGGAAAGCCAAAAGAGAGGGAGAAGATGAATAGTTGAAATAGCATCCGAAACCGGATTGCCGAATGAGATTAACCGGAAATCCGGTTGGTTCCAGCAAATGTTTCACGCAAATCCGGTTTTCCGGATAACACGAACCGGCTTGCCGGTTGGATCCAGAAGATAGCAAGAGAGAATCGGCTTGCCGGTTTGCCAAAATGCAGCTCGAATTCGGAATTCCGAATTGACAGAACCGGAAATCCGGTTTGGTCCAGCAAGCGTTCCTTGCTAATCCGGCTTTCCGGTTTTGCTAACTGGTAGTCCGATTTGAGGCAGAAAGTAACGTGCAAGCTATATACCGTTGGAAAGATAATTAAGTTAGCTTTCCAATAAATTTTACAGAGCTTGATTTAGAGTTCTCTAGAAGAAGTTATGACCAATTCATTACAACATGTGCAGACTTGATTTGGAGTGCTTATAATCATTCAAAAATAAAATGCAGAAAGGTCAAATTCGGAATAAAAACTGTATTGATTGAGCCAGAAGTAATGTACAAGCTATATACCGTTGGAAAGATAATTAAGTTAGCTTTCCAATAAATTTTACAGAGATGGATTTGGAGTTCTCTAGAAGGAGTTGTGACCAATTTATTACAACTTGTGCAGACTAGAGATTTTCACAATAATTAAACATATAAACATTCAAAAGTGAATAAATTAAACACACCACTTAACTATCATGCTTAAACACTTCATAAACATTAACATCAAACAAATCCATCATGATAAATCACTCAATATTACACACAATGATAATTCCATCATGTAAACATACAAGCATACTTTCGCAATTTCATTTATCATGATTCATTCAACAAAATTAATATGGCAAGAATTGTTACCAAACCAATTAAATTATCTTGCCTCATCTTTTTCTCCTAGATCATGCTCAAATAATTATCCTCACAAGCTTTCATCAAGGAACTTCTCCACCATTCCTTGATTGTGGTACCTACAAAACAAATTCAAGTTGTACCCTTTGGTACCCAAATACTCTTGGGTCCTTGAATGTTAGATTTAGTTCCTTTTGGAATCCAAATACATTTGACGCCATAATACACATTTCTTTTAATTGGACATCTATTCTTCATGTGACCATCTTGATTACAATAATGACATACAATTTGATTGTTAATGGATGTATTCTTCACAAAATAACTCTTGTAAAATTTTTGTTTCAAATTTGGTTTGTAACCAATGCCACTTTTGTCAAATACGCATTTTTGTGAATTTAGCAAATTGTCCAACATCTTTTGCCCATTTGTAAATTTTAATACAATTTGATTTAACTCATCACTCTTCTTTCTAAGCACTTCATTTTCTTTTATTAATTCATCACCATATGATTTCTCATGCTCATATGAAGTACTTTGTTTACATGTGAATGATGCAATTCTATCATGTAACATTTCATTATCTAATTCCAATTTTTTGATCTTTTCATTTAATGAAACATTGGATTTTTGCAAGGCATCTTTTTCAGTTTTCAAATCATTTACATGTGATTCTAGATGCTTGTATGAAGTGCTAGATTTCTCATTTGATAATGCAACTCTATCATGCAATGTTTTATTTTCTAATTCTAGGCATGTGATCTTTGCACTAAATGATTCATTTTCATTCTTAAGCTCCATCATCTTCTTTTTAAGACATATATTCTTTTTACCAATCTTCATTAACTCATCATGCAAATCCTTAAAAGCATCATGTAATTCATCATATGTAGGAAGATCATTTACCTCTTCAAGTTCATCATCCGAGTCATCTCCAATTGCCATAAGTGCCAAATTCGGCACTTCATGAAATTCCTCCTCGCTCGTAGTCTCCTCATACACAATTTCAAGTTTTCTCCAAATTTCATAAGCATTAGAACAATTTGAAACTCTATGAAATTCATTTTTATCTAAGGCATAAAATAAAGCATTCATAGCCTTGGAATTTAAAGACATATTTTTCTTATCCAATTCACTTAAAACATTCTTCCTAGGAATGAATGAACCATCACAAACTATTTCCCATAATTCATAATCTAAGGCTTGTAAAAACACTCTCATCCTAATTTTCCAATAAGGATAATCATTACCATCAAAGAATGGAGGTCTAGTGGTGGATTGGCCTTCCATGAAAGTTGAACTAATTTGGGTTGCTATTGATCTTTAACTCTAGACGGTTAAGTCTACACAAGAGCACCTTGCTCTGATACCAAATGAAATATAAGTGTGCAACCCAAGAGGGGGGGTGAATTGGAAATTTAAAAATTATCCTAGCAAATCCACACAACAAGTAATCTAATGCCTTAATCAATTCGAAAACAATAAATTCAATGAAAGCACAATAATAAATGAGCAAGGGAAGAGAAAGCAAACTCAAGGATTTTTACGTGGTTCGGCAATCCCCGCCTACGTCCACGCCTCCAAGCACACCGGGCTTGAGGATTTCACTATCCAAGCCTTTCCAAGGCTTCAACGATTACAATTGACTTCGAGGTGTCAATAAACCTTTTCAACAAGAGATTATATCTCCAATCTCTTTACCCCAAGTGTTTCCCACACTTGTACTCTCACAATTTGATGAGAAATGATAAATACAACAATGAATCTCTCTTTAAGAGTGGATATACAAATTGAAGAACAAAGATGATTTAAAGAATGATGATTCACGAAGTTGAAGCTCAATATATGTTGTGTGCACTTGTTCTTGCTTGTTGGAGATTGTTGGAGAGCTTCAAAATGAGTTGGATTTGAGTTTTTATAGTTTGAGCTCGAAAACTAGCCGTTACTCACATTTTGGTCGTAACCGAATTACCGGTTATGGACATCCGGAATTCCGCTTAATGTTACCGTTACAGCCACAAATTTGAATTTCTGAACATCCGGATTTTCGCTTTGTCACATCCGGATTTCCGCTTACGCTCAGTAGCATACTGCTCAACAACCGGATTTTCGTTTGTCAAGATCCGGAATTCCGCTTTTAATTCGGATAGATTCTGCCTCGAATCCGGACTTCCGTTTATCAGAAACCGGATTTCCGCTTGCTACAGTAACTGCTACAGTGAATATTTTCTCAAATTTACAGTTTGACCCCAAAACTTTATAAAACTATAATGTGGCCCAAAACGTTATGAAAGTTTGCAAAAAGGTCCAATTTCAGAACTTTAGAATAATGCTGTGTCAATCCCACAACTTTCTGAAATTATGACTTTGCCCAAACTTTGTGAAATTATAGAATGGCCCAAAAACATTTAAATAGTTTCAAATAGGTCCAAGTCCGAAATTTAGAAAACTATTTGTTTATTTCAAAGTTTTCAAAATTCTTTCAATTAAACCATAAACTTTGAAAAACAACCAATTTCATAAAATCATTTTTCCATTAAATATGAAACATTTATAATATGAAAATAATGATTTATTTAAAAAGAATATTAAATAATTTGAGCTTAAAAAATTAATCATTTTTAATCTTGTTTGTTATCATCAAAATCAATATTATGGAAACATATATGTTAACAGAATTCACTCCAGATTTACACTTAAATTTTGCTATATAACTCACTTTTCAAATTTCTCTACAAATATTCTACTTCTCTCTACAAATTCCTAATAAAAAATTCAAGCACAAAATTTTTTAGAGCTCTTGCCTTTATATAGGCAAATTTTGAGTTGATCAAGTATGGACATTTACATGATATTTTTTATGTGCAATTTTAGTTGCACAATCTAAGGCTCTAAAGTTGCAACCATTATAGATTGTTAGAGTGAGCATAATCAATGGTAACAAATGAAGTCAAAGTAAGACCCTCCATTTGCTCATTTGTTAAAGGTGGTTTATCCACCAAATTGATGTCTTAAACCTAGTGCAACAAGGTGCATGTGAGCTCAAACACATGGCACGATCTCACCTGTCCAAAATCAATGGTAGACCGAAGGACTAGCAAATCTTCCAAAGGCTTCTAATTCTTTAGAATTCAAATTTCACATCTATTTTTTCGATGCAAGTATCATGAATTTCGGGATTTATCTATAAAACACAAAAATCATACTTAAAAGCAAATAAAAATAGACAAGTCATAAAATAGGTTAGGGATTTGTAAATGTGATAAAATTATTAGTGCTATCAACACTGTAAGTAAAAATAATAATTTTAACCTTTATTAAAAGCACACTTTCTAGTGCTAATCATCTATATACTATCCTATGTTGCTCATCTTGTTCGAAAAATAATAACGATCAATTCTGAGAGAGTTTCTAATCCTTGGTACATAGGATTAGATAGAGTAGGATAAGATAGGATAGGATAAGAAAGGATAGAATGAGATATAATATTATTTTGTGTTTGGTGTAATATAAGATTGGATAATAAATAATCCTATTTTTTGTTTTGGTAGGCCATTTGGTTGGTTAGCAACTAATACAAATTTAAAAATTAATTCTGTGAAAATTATGTTAAATTAATTGTTATATTAAAAACTGGAAAATATTTGCCTGTTGTTTTTAGTTTTTACTACTTTTTTTGGTTTACTTTTTAAATCATAACTTCTAACATCCGAAGCTGAACTTAGCTACAAATACAATTCTAATTTATTATGAAATATAATCGAACTTAAAGCATTTTATAGGTAAAAAACGAAAGAAATCAGCCATTTTCCAAATTACCGCACATGGATTCTTTTCTACTTTCTAGCCGTGTTTTTTTACCACTTAATAAATTGGTCCATAACAATTCCCAGAAATCATTCACTTCACAATCCAAAATAAATAGCATCAGATTTCTAATGGAAATAAATTACGTAAGTAAATTAAGAGAAAAATAAAAAACGACCAGTTAACAAAGTGTAATCCAAATTTGAGAAGTCTTATTGCATTAAACTGATGAAAATATAGAAGATCAGAGATGATGCAGGCACGTTTCCTGTGAGATCGAGCAATTTGGGTATCCGAGAAAACGAGGGATATTGTTTCTCTTGTCCATTCTAATAAGATAGGATAAGATTTTGGTTTAAAAAAATTTATCGCAAGGGTCCCCCATAGGATATGTTTTGCAAATATTTGCCGGATTAATGGTGAGGCGCCCTGGATTTGCCTATCCTACCTCTATTTTTTGCTCTGAATGTTAGATTTGTATTATTTTTTCTTAATATTATCCAATCTCAATGTATATAGCAGCAGCCAAACAGCTCCGAAGGCTACGTTTGACACGTAATATTAAATTGAATTAACTATTAGGATTAGACCGGATCAAATTCAGTTGAGTCAGTCTAGATTATATAATATTATCTTATGTTTGGTATAATATCATATTAGACCATGATAAATTATATTTGAATGAAATTGCATAATATTTAAGTTGACATTAAAGTATAAATACGAACTATTCATGAATATTTTATATAAAATCATTATTAAAATTACTTAAAAGACAATTAATAAAAAATTAAATATATAGAAAATTAGTTATTAGGTAGACAAAATTATAACAGACAAATACAAATAGATTAAACTGAATTAAGCTAAATTAAAAAGCATTTAAAGATTTAATTTAATTTTTTATTACATATATTAAATACCTTTTATTTTATCAGAAAGTTAGCAAATAATATATATAAAACCAACCAATTACTTCTATTATCAATTTTCATTATTAATTTTAATATAGTGATTATTAAATTAAATATTATATTAGATATACGAGTAATGGTTAATTAAATAGACAATTATTTTTAAAATTAATCCTTACTAAATTCATACGTAAATTGGGATTGTTAATCCAAAGATTTAAGAATTAAATCAAACTTAATACCTTAATCTAATCTAAAGTGAAGCTTGCCAAATATAGGATAAATAGTTTATCCCAAAATTAATCCAATCCTACACTTAATTTTAGCTCTCAAACATAGCTTAAATGTCTGGAACAAAATAAAATAAAACCTCATCTATCTTCTGCATAAAACAAATGGCGAGACATTAGAAATCGTGTTCTCACTTAAACATATTGAATGGATCAAGGGTCAATATTGATCTAATGGAAATGGCTAGACGACTTGGATTTGGAATTGGCGCTTGTTTGAGATTGTTTTTATGAGGCTCAAAAGTAATTTTAAAAATTTTAAAGTTAATTTTAATGTTTAGTTAAAAAATTAAAATCACTATTAACAAAATCGGTTTCTTCTACAACAGGCTTTGAAAAGTAGAAATGAAT
This sequence comes from Citrus sinensis, assembly GCF_022201045.2. NCBI lineage: Eukaryota > Viridiplantae > Streptophyta > Magnoliopsida > Sapindales > Rutaceae > Citrus > Citrus sinensis. The sequence goes on along the minus strand of NC_068562.1, from coordinate 22,805,253 downwards.
AACTTTTCAAAATTTGATTTGAATAAACAAGTTTATACTTTAATAAAGTCCCATAAATATTCTTATAATTATCACCTAAACCCAAAAATATCCCAATTCAAATTGGAAACAAAATCAATATTTCAATAAAATTTATTATATTTTTTTTAATTCACGCATTTGTTTACCCCGTCGGCAACCATAGAGGCAAGAGCATTGACAAACATATGTGTTCGTTACCTTTTAATTAAATTTGGGATAGTATCATTTTAGCATTTAATATTTTATAACATAACATTTACCATCAAAGTTTTCTAATAATTACTTTTTCCCACTTAATGTTTTAATTTTTATCATTTTACTACCAAATCATTAACCCATTAATTAATTGTTTATGTCAAAGAGATATTTTAGAAATTTCAATATATCCATTATTTTAGGAATTTCAAAGGTATAATATTTACAATCAGTTGGGATAATTTTGAGATATTGATTTAGACCAATGGGCAAGTAACACAAGGCAACAAAGAATAAAAGAGAAGAAAAGTCAACACTATTGAGTGAATGGAGTATAGCTCAAGGCAAGCCCGGAGTACTCTTTGAGAGAACAACTCCACCACTTTGAGGGGTAAAATTGAAATTTAAATATGACAATTGAAGGCTTCATATCTGAGGGCTGCATGTCATAAAAAAAGACATAAATATTTTTTTTTCCTTTAAGCTACATGCAAGATCTTTTTCAATGAAAAAAAGAAACATCAACACCCCTCAATTATCCCCTAAAAAGCAGCAGGACCATTGCACTAGCTTTCACCACATGACAAAGAGTTAAGACTACATGAGGGCTAGAGAAATTATTTGCTCACTATCAAGTGAATAAAGAAAAAGATGAAAATAGCCCCAACTAAGGAGGGTTAAGGAGGGTAGCACTAATGAAAAATCTCCATGTGGCAGAAAAAATAAAAATGCCCCTTAATCCTATAAATTCAGCTTAAGACACAAGAAAAGGGTCTTTTCTAGATCTAACTTCTTAAAAGGCTTCTTCATCTCCTTTTTCCTCAATTTCTAAGGTTTCTTTCCTCCACTCTGCACCTTTATGGAAGATCTTGACTATCTCACATCTTAGAGGAGCTTTTTCCTTATTCTTTTCTTAAAAAACTCTCTAATCTCCATAAGACCCACATCTCATTTTTGTTATTATTTATCATAAACAATCTTTGTTATGGTTTGTTGGTATCGTAAAGCAATGTAAAACTTCATTTATATAGTGGATTTGAGATAAATTACTTTTGTGGATGTAGGCTAAAGGGCCGAATCACGTCAAATCTTGTGCATTCTATTATGCTTACTTTCTACTTATTATGATGATTTTGATGCCCAAATCGTATTTCATATACAAGTTCACATGAGTTATACTATGAGCTCTATTGAGTTCCTTGGATAATCTCTTTAGAGCTAGCCTCAAGTTCACCAGAACTATCCCCTAAGCTCTCTTGAACTCCCCATGTCAACTCTCTAAATTAACTCAAGTGAGTTTCATTAAGCTTTCCATATTATTCCAAACTCAAAAACCTTAGTTCACTTCCAAAATCACCTCAACTCACCTCCCAAATTACTTCAACTATATCACATATCCTAAATATTAGTACACTTAAACCTTTATTAACTAAAGTTCTCTTTAAATATAAATTTATTTGTTTGAATAAGATTTCATCTAGATTCAGTAAAACATCCACTAAATGATTTAATTTGGATTCTAGAGAAAATTTGGTGAGAGCAATATTTCCATTAATTAATTATTTTAAAATAATCAATTAACAGAAGCATTTTTTTCTTTGGTTATAATTTATTTCTTATTTTTAAAAATTTAGATGGTTAAATTATACTTACATAGTTTAGGATTAAAATTTATTTATTATAATTGTCGTTAAAAATTCTATTAAGTTTAATGGTTTAGTGGTAAAGGATAAAAACTGAAATACTGAAAAAGTAATTATCGAAAACTTTGGTAGTATAGCATATGTCAAAAAATATTAGGTGATAAATGATAACATCCAATTAAATTTTGTTTATTTCTAATAATTTTTTTGTGCCAATCAATGGGTTCATGTATATGGGTGTTTGTCACTGTTAGTTTTTATATCATCTATCAATTCTTTCCAATAATATTATTGATTGTTACCTTTTTCTCATATATTGTATCCACCTTTCATTTCCTTTTTATTCATTATAAGTTTTAAATCATCGTTGATGTTAAAATATGTTTACAATTATGTAGATGGACAGAAACAAGAAAATTGTCAATCAAACTAAAGCTAATAATGTACCACGGGATAAGACTATATAGGATAATGAGACTGTTAATTTTTTGAAACTTGCGTATCATAGAGTAGAGAAAAGATATTGCCCTGAGACTCATTTTACTAAATTAGGATGAAAAAAATTGGTCAAAAACTCATTTTACACCAACAAAGAGACAAGGAAAGAGGTAACAGTAGAGAAATGACATCGCCCGAGAACTCATTTTACAAAATTAGGATGAAAAAAAATTAGTCAAAAACTCATTTCACATCAACAATGAGATAAGGAAATAAGTCAACGAACAAGAAGGTCTAGCACAAGACATATTAACAATGAACTCGAAACACAAGAAATGAAAGTTCTAAAAAATAATATTGTTGAAAGTTTAATGATAATTTACTATTACATGAAATCTATTATTTGTTTCCATTTTGATACTTTGTAGCTCATTACATTTTTTTTTTATGTTTTTGTGAAAGAGGGCCTCATTATACTTTGATTATACAATAACTATGTTATTTGTGAAAATTATTAGATGATTTTTTAATTATCGATTATTTTAAGATAATAATATAAAAGAAATGGAATTAATGAAGTACAAATTTTATTTTTAGTTAAAATTATTATAAATATAGAATAAAAATATTGTATGGACATGTTTTTATGTGTGTAAGTAAATTTAATCTTATATTATGTTTGTTTTAGTCATTTATTTTCTTACAACTATTTAATAATAAGATTTACTAAACATCTATAACTATTTTTAAAACTCATAGCATTTTCAAATACAAAATTTATCAAATATTTAAGTAATTATCTTCATAATTGATTATTTCGACAAAATAATTAATAACAATTACTTAAAAAAGCTATAACATTACCGAACTGATCATATATCTAATCTTGCATCACTAGAGAAATACCTAGAAACAAAGGCATAGGAGTGACTGAAAGATGACGTTCTCTATGAGATTATGAGCATTCCGAAAAAAGAAAAGGTTGAGTGAAAATTGAAAATCTTTTATCATTTTGCCATTGTGTACATAATTTATATTAGGGTTTAGTTATATTAGAGTTGCTATAAGGTAGAGTACTCATTCGTAACCACATAATCAAAATTATAATAAATTTTTTATTATTTATCATTTTATATGTGTGGTTGAGATTCGTGCTCTACTGTAACTCTGCTCCAACATAACCATAGTCTTTATATTAATCTTTTATATCCTTGAACAGTAGATCTTTTTTATAATCGAAGGGCATGCTAATTATTCTCGCATTTCGTACCTCCATCTTATTGCTACCATGTGTCAACGTCTTCTTCGCCTTACAAATAAATCTTACCTGCAGAAAAAACATTTTTATTAAATGTTAGCATATTACATAGTATATGATGAAACAAGAATTTGGGAAATAATATTTCCAAGTGTTTATAAAATCTGTAAACTTTAATAATTAGGCTGGAAGTAATTATTGCGAACCTTTGTTATTATTTGACTTGGAAATTGGAATATAAACTTGAAATTGAAATAAAAATCCCACTAAAATACTTGCAATATAAATAAAAAATCATAGAAAAATGGAAAAAAAAAACATAAATCAAATTGTAAATGCATATTTTTAATTGATGTATTTGGGTTTTGCTTCCAATGTAGCAAATCAAATCAAAGCGAATCAAAATTCAAAAACCGGTGGATGAGCGGGAAAAAGAAAGGGCAGCCCAAATGATTTTAATAAATAAATAAGAATATTCCAAACAAGCTGATTCGTACAAATTGGCCTTCGCTTTTTTGCTCTCTGTAAAAAATCGACGACTTGAATTTCTGTTTTAACCCAAAAAAAAAAAAAAAATGGCAGAGAAGAAGAGCAAGCCACGAAGCTTAAACGACAGTCACTATCGTCTTCTCCAAGACCTCGCCTCTCCCACGAATCGAAGCGCCCTTTCGTCATTTTCCGGTAAACTTTATTATTTTAATTTTATTTTTAGGGTTTAAAAGTTAATTGACAATTATTATTTGTTTGTTTCTAGTAATAATTAATTTGTCTGCTGATTGATATCCTGTTTATAGAATACGAAGAAAAGCCATCCGTGGCCAAACACTTGGCCTCCTCCAAACTAAACGACAACGCTTCTGTTAAGAGACTTCAGTTTTCCGACACCACTCGTTTCGATTCTACTCTCGGTATTTTTGTTCTTTATATATATATATATATATATACACTTCCGTTTATAGTAAATTAGATTATTATTATTTGTTTTATTTATTTAATTATTTATGTGTTCATTTCGTACTTAGAATATGAAGAGCACTTTTTTTGATTTTCTATAGTGGTTCTTTTATTAGATTACTAATCTCTAATTTTTATGTATTTAGATGATAAGAAGCCTGTGAAGGTGGAAGCAGAAGTTAGAACTAATGATTGCAGTGTCTTGTCTCGAGATCATGATCATGTTGAAAGTAGATCAGTAATTGGTGAGGAAACTAATTTCGGATTCTGATTCTATTTTTGTCCATTCATTTGTTGGATTTTATGGAGTTACTGGTGTATTAATTCTTACTGCAACTCAAGACTTGTAACAAATGATGATAAACTTTTAGACATTGAAGTTAGCCTTTAGTAGTAAGCAGTGAGGCCACACTTAACACTGAAGATATTGAAAATTGAAAATTTGACTTGTATTTAAGCATTGTTATTGGTTTAGTAATTGGTATATGTTTCACCCCTTATGATGGAAAATTTGTTGTCTTACGTGGGTTTGTTCATGAATGGATCTATTTCAGATGAAGAAAAGCCACAAAAGGTTAAAATTGAAGGTAGACGTCGGCTCTGCAAAGTCTCATCTCGAGATGTTGATAACACTGAGAACAGAGCTGTTGTTGATGATGAACCTAACTTTTCAGATATTACAGATTTTGATTCACCCCTACAGTCTAAAACTGTGAGTACGATGGTGAACATTGAGAGCAGAGCTGTTATTGATGATGGGCCTAAATTTTCAGATATTACGGTTTTTGATTCACCACCAAAGGCTAAAACTGTGAGTGAGAATGATAATTATAAGGGTGGGAATGAAATTAGGGATATTCTAAATGATTTGAGCGCAAGGCTTGAGATTTTGTCTATTGACAAAAGAAGAGTCCCTAAAACTGTAGATCCAGAAGATGATTTTTCACGGTTGGTTAAAAATGGAGATACTGGTCAAGGGAGCAAAGGAAATTTGCCAGAATATGCAAGTGCGGAGTCCTCATTTTCCCTCACATCTGATCTTTCTGATTCCTCATCTGGTGTAACGAAGGATAATGTTGGAGGTGTTGTTGAGAGTGTGGCAGATGAGTATGAAGAGTCTAAGGGTGATGATGTTGCTGATGAGGAACAGGAAACCGAGAATGTTGGTATAGGGTTGAAGAGGAATGAACCAAGATGGGTGGACAATAATTTGGTGTCTGCAAGAGAATCATTCGAGTCTAATCTTGATGGGGAAGAGGATGGTGGTTCGTTGGGTGAGGTTGAAGGTGATGAGCATTTGAGTAGAGTACATGAAACTAAGAAACATCATCAAAGGCAGAAGAAAAATGAACCAAAGAGGGTGCATGATGGAGAAAGGTTTAATGGTCAATCTTTTGTATCTGGTGGTAGAGAAGAGTATGATGATGAAGATGATTGTGTAATTGTGAGTGGAAAACTTGTGGTTAATAGACCAGATAGACGTGATGGTAAGTTAAATAAGTCTGCTCACTCTGGTTTGGTCAATGTGCTGGATGATTACTCAGATGATTCAGTTTTGGAAGATGAGGGTTCCATTACTTTGAGTGGACCAAGGTCTACTTACATGCTGCCTGGTAAAATTGGAAATATGTTGTTTCCACATCAGCGTGAGGGGCTGAGGTGGCTTTGGTCTTTGCATTGTCAGGGGAAGGGTGGAATCTTAGGGGATGACATGGGTTTGGGGAAAACAATGCAGGTAAGAAAATGCATGCAAGGCCTTCTGAGATGATTTAACTCGTAATGTTTGTTGTAGAAGCAATTGACTCTGATTTGCCTCCTTTTGCAGATATGTGGCTTTCTAGCTGGATTGTTCCACTCAAGATTGATCAAGAGGGCGTTGGTTGTTGCCCCAAAAACATTGCTATCTCATTGGATCAAAGAATTAACTGCCGTGGGGCTTTCTGCAAAGATTAGAGAGTGAGGCTGTTTGGCTAGAATATCTGAATTTTGTGATTTTTTCTAAATTGCTAGAATTAATTTTTCTGTTTATAACATACATATCTATGTCTTTTCATGCAGATATTTCGGGACTTGTGTTAAAACTCGGCAATACGAGCTCCAATATGTACTTCAGGTTTTATTTTTTCTCCTTGCTTATCTATCTATCAAAGACGTTGACTAATCACCAGCTAAATCGCTATAAAATAAGATGCAAGAAATGCATGTAAGCCACAAATTCTTAGTCAATAATATCTACGGGAAGAAAAAATGCCACAAATACACATAGATCTTAAACTTCTAATTGAACTCGGGATTTAAAAGAAGTTGAAGCGATTAGTGCGTTTAGTAGATGAGGTTTTTCTATTGATTTATGCACGGTTTCAAAGTTTAAATTTTATTTAACATTAGACAATTTAGAAGCTGAATAATTCTGTAAGCTTTCTGAACGTCTAGGTTCATTTCTTTTTCTTCTTTTTGATACATGACTGAGATTCATGGTCTTTTGTTTGTGGGCATGACATTAAGGGTACCATCTCTATCTGCATCTTTTGTCTCCTTGTAGGACAAAGGTGTGCTTTTGACGACTTATGATATTGTGCGGAATAACTCAAAGTCATTGAGAGGGAGCAGTTTCATAAGTGATGAAGCTGGTGATGATGATGCCATATGGGATTATATGATACTCGACGAGGTAGGAATTTTATGCTAGCTATAGTTAAGAAATTCTGAACTTTTATGCAGTCAGTTATGCTATAATACATTCATGAACATTTATGCAGTCAGTTGTACACCTAGAAATGCTTTTCTTTCTTTGGGGTTTTTCTTTGTTTCACACATTATTTTACAATGTGAAATGAATATTTTATATGTTTTATGTTGTTTGATTTATCCTTCTTCTCTCTTTTACTCTACATGCATGTGTACATTTGTGCTTATATACATACATTCATGGGTATATACATACTTGCATGCTTTTAGCTGTACTCATGGTGGGCACCAAAATTCAGTTGATTCAGACAAAGCTCCATCACTCTCGTCTATTGGTCTCAAAATGCAGTAAAATATTGCCAGTGCAGATGTGATTTAGATGTCTAATTTTAGGTGAAGTTGAACAAAAGCAATAAATTATAACTTTTACCAAAGTGTGGTTGTGGTATTTTTCTTGATTGTTGGCCTTATTATTGATGAATTGTTGTGACTAGATGTCCTACTTCATTGTCAATTCTTGTAAATCTAATTAACTATTATTTTATCTCTATCCACAAGTGTCACTTTGGAGAGTCATTATCTATTTTTCGAACTTCAATTCTAATAAGTTTTGATTTGTTATAATTGCTGGTAGAAATCTTGACAGTTGTACCCTGATCGGAAGAAAATCTGGTTTTGGTAGTCTTTGCTAACTTTACTAATGAATTATGTTGCAAACAAAAAGGGTGCTTTCCTGTTGATGTGTCTATTCAGAATAAGGAAACAGAAATATGGATCGCCAAAAATGCTTATAGATAACGAGGTGGTATATGTTTTAGGTAATTTAAAGTGTTCACTCTGAATTTGGAGTCTTCTTATATATTCCTTTTCTCTCTTTTGTTTTATGCGCCATACGGGGTTTGTACTTGGGGGATAATAGCGAAACTGGCTTGTGAAGTTATCTTTTGCCTGTAACTGCTTTCATATCAGCATTTGATTTACTTTGACACTGTTACGTTACATTATGACTCTATCTTTTCCTTGATTGATGGATTTACCATCGTAGGGGCATCTCATAAAAAACCCTAGCACACAGAGGGCCAAAAGTTTGCTTGAGATACCAAGTGCTCACCGTATAATCATAAGCGGCACTCCAATTCAAAACAATCTTAAAGTATTTTCTTTAACCTTTGCTCTTTTTTTCCTTTTTGGTTCTTTGTACCTTATAATACTCCACTAAGATTTTACTGCATTTGAGGCAAAACATATATGATGTTATGTTTTGGCTTTTGTTTCTTGTTACTCTGAAATAGGAACTGTGGGCTTTGTTCAACTTCTGTTGCCCTGAGCTACTGGGCGATAATAAATGGTAAATACGTTCTTAAAGCTCTATTTTGCTTGAGTTTGTGATTCTTGTGGCTTGAAGGTTCAAAATATTGTCAGGTTTAAGGAAAAATATGAGCTACCCATACTTCGTGGAAATGACAAACATGCTTTAGATAGGGAAAAGCGTATTGGTTCTGCAGTTGCAAAGGTGATGATTTTATTATTTGTATTATCTTATTGGAACATCATAACTTGGAGGTTCTGATTCTCCCTTTTTTACTTCATTTGTCATGGTATGTATATTATGTATATCTCCATTTAATTAAAATATAGCGTTTTCAATTACCTTGAGCTTTTTTATTTTATTTTTTACACCAAGCATGTATATTGTGGTTAGTTAAACTGGTTCATTCCAAGCCTTTTCTTGGTCTCTATCTAAGTTTATTAATTGTTTTGTGGTGGTAGTGGGACTTGCATTTAAATACAGAAAATCTCTAAGAAAATTATACGAATTGCAAAATTCTCTGCTTATCATGTATGATGCATTCATACCAATGTACAGTGGTCATTGGTTCCTTGATTTTTTTTCTTCCTTTATGATCAGACTATAATCACTAAGAAAATATTGTTTAAGACGCTTAAAGCTTAGCTATAAATAATGGATGTATTATATGTTAAATTCTTTGGGGGTTTGATCAAGTTGCCCGGTGAATATCGCAAATCAGCTAAGTTTAATTGGAGATGTGATTGCTAGTTATTCCTATTGTTTTGTTTTTCTAGTTTTTGTTTTCATTTGTTTTTAACTTTAGATGCCCTTTTGTTATTATGTATTGTAAAAAGTAAAAACTATTAACTCTTTGTGGAAAAGAATAATTTTTCTCTGTATTTCTTTTCTAATCAATACAATTACATATTTATAGGAAAACATAACCTAGTCCTTCCTAAATTAACACCTAAATTAATTCCTACAATCTTTCTAATTTAAAGCTCCTATAATTATGGTAATTACAGCTAAACACACTCTTTTTTCATGCTTGCATAATATTATGCCAATAAAGAGATTTTTACTGTAGCATGATGTTTGGCATTTTTCTTTTTTGCTTAGGAACTACGGGAACGGATTCAACCTTACTTTTTGCGTCGCTTAAAGAATGAGGTGTTTCATGAAGATGATGTCACTTCAAGTGCAACACTTTCTAAAAAGAATGAGATGATTGTGTGGCTAAGATTGACTAGTTGTCAGGTACATTTTGCTCTACTCTGGCAACATTTTTCGTTTCTTGTAATTTCATCTTTGATTATCTTGTTATTCTCACAGTTCTTCTCTCATCTATATAGCGACAACTCTATGAAGCTTTCTTGAATAGTGAGATAGTTCTTTCTGCTTTTGATGGCTCACCATTGGCTGCTCTTACGGTAATTTTTGTTGTTTAGTTTTCACTTTGCTCACTCTTTCTATTTCTTGCTTTAGTGTGTGATCCTAAATGTAATTATTTTTTACATCTACTGAGGCTTCTACAGATATTTCCTTTCGAATTATTCAGTTTGTTTTTTCTTTGGTTTTTTTGCCAAATTCTTTTATTTATTATTTTTTTGGACGTTTGCAAAGTATTTTATTACTTTTTATGCTTTAGTTGGCTATACCTTACGACAAGATAATAAACAGTTATTGTTTGCTTTGAAGTAGATTCTGAAGAAAATATGTGATCACCCACTTCTCTTGACAAAGAGAGCAGCTGAAGATGTTCTAGATGGGATGGATTCAATGCTTAATCCAGAAGATGCTGCCCTGGCAGAAAAATTGGCTATGCATATTGCGGATGTTGCTGAGAAAGATGACTTTCAAGAGCAGCACGACAACATCTCATGCAAAATATCTTTTATTTTGTCACTATTGGTTAGAGATGCCACAAATTTGCAGATTAATGGTCTGAATATGTTCTGTCTTTGCTGAAGTGTAATTTGTTCTATGTTCATTGACAGGATAAATTGATTCCAGAGGGCCATAATGTTCTTATCTTCTCACAAACTCGCAAGATGCTTAACCTTATTCAGGTTTGCTCTAATCTATGGTTTCCCAGCCTGTGATGCCTTTGAAGTATTATGATCTTTAGCTGTTGACCTTCCAAGTGTTTCATGAGGGTAATTGATAGTGTGGTAAATAAGAGTGCTATAAACTCACTCATTTCAGGAATTTGCTGAGATATTTGAAAAAATTGAATCCAAATCTCATCATTATATCATTACCTTGTTTGTAATTCAAGTTCCAAAGTTAGTCGAGTTCTGATTCTGTCTAGGTGCTATAGCTTCTGGCTTGTTTCATTTTGAGTTTAAACTGGTAAAAATTATTTATTTTTTGTACATGGTTAGTTTGGATGAGTAATCAGCTTATTGTATGGTGTTGCTGGGTAAAGTTGTTTTTGCCTCTCAAGTCGACATCTCGTCTGCCTTTGTACTCTCACACTCTTAAATGCTTTAAGCTTCATATCCAAAAAATGATTGGGGTGGCAAAATATCTATTGTTGTAGATATTCCTGTCATTACAATCTCGATACAAAGGTTGTGACAACTTATTGGTACTCAAAAACATGTGATATTAGTTCCAAAAGCTAGGACACATTGTTTGAATACTGAAATATTTGAATACTGAAATATAAATATGATGCATTCGACATGTTGTTTTACCATTTTTCTTACAACCTTAATTTTTTGTTTTCCCTTTTGCATGAACTCATTTATTGCCAACTTGAAAGGTGGAAACAACATAAAAACTAGACTGCCAGTTTGTATATTTAAAAAATTCAGTTGAATTTCATTTGTGAAGTTTGCAAAAGTAATCTGGGTCACAAATCAAGACATTCTGTTGGTTGAATATTGGATTAGTAATTTACTGTATATAAAAGCCAATTTGTGCTTGATCTTTGTTTTGTTCATAGGAATCTATTGGTTCCAAAGGTTACAAGTTTCTACGCATTGATGGTACCACAAAAGCTAGTGACAGAGTGAAGATTGTTAATGTGAGTTTACCACAAAGTCGATTTTATTGATTGTTTGCTGGTGTGAAATCTTAATGTCTTAATATTTCTTCATTTAAAGGATTTTCAAGAGGGTGACGTGGCTCCTATATTTCTTTTGACATCTCAAGTTGGGGGTCTAGGCCTCACACTTACTAAAGCAGACCGTGTGATTGTGGTGGATCCTGCTTGGAATCCAAGGTGCCTCCTTTTTTCACCCTCTTGGACTTGGTAATTTATTATTTACACATGATTCTTCTGAATCTCGACATGAATGCTGGATATATATATGAAAGGCTGTGATGCGCATTATTGGGTGAATGTGTATGGCCATAAGAATTCCATGTAAGTTTTTTTTTTTTTTTTTTACCTTGAGTATTAGCTTAATACATACGGTAAACTATCAGCTTTTGATTACTAATGTACCGTATCTACTGGTTACTTGATTCTTCTCTTATCCTATGCCTCTCGGTTAACACTGAATAAGGCTGTCATGTCCAAGTATGGATGACCAGAGCATTTTTCTCTACCCACTATAATGTCAAAAGAAAACGGGTCACTTCTAAAACATATGGCCTTCCCAATTTTGCTTGACCAGAAACTATCTCAATAAAATGGGTCAAGGAAAATAACACTTGTTAACATCAAAATGCATACAGCTGAGGAAATCATGTTTATATTGTTGCAAGAGCTGAGAGAGAGAAATTTGACTATTTATATTGAAATTTAGATCAAGCATGGTAAAAGCTGTTGGATCAACATACATTTGCTCTTATTGATTTTATTTCTTACACTCTAATAACAGAAAACTATGGCAGAGACTTGAAATAAAAGTGAACTACTGTTGGATATTGATCTTTAAGATGCTACCTCCTTTGTCATGGAGCATCCCATGTTTTGTACAGGATTCCTGGTTCTAAACCCATCTTTCAGGGTACAACTAAAAGTAGGCTCCATTGTCTGACCCAAACACAAAAACAGATTAAAAAAAGGAAAAAAAAAGTAGAGGAATCACAGTCAACTGCAAAGTTGATGATGTGTAAATTGTAGTTACGATGAGATGGTGGTCTATTGAAAAATGTCACTAAGGCATAATATTTTCATTGTTTAACCATTATTTTGATTCAATTAATTTATTTTTATATATACAGTACTGATAATCAGAGCGTTGATCGTGCTTATCGAATTGGACAAAAAAAGGATGTCGTTGTGTACAGATTAATGACATGTGGAACAGTTGAAGAAAAGATTTATAGAAAGCAGGTTAGAGATTTGTTTCCTTCCTCTGTTTGGTTGTAGCTGTACAGAGATTTTCCCTTTTATTAGCCATATTTTGTAATTCCAAAGATGTGATTTTAAGCTGTTGAGACTACCACACTGCTAAATAATATGTTTTAACAAGTTGTAAACCTACATGGGCCCATAAGCCTACATGGACCCATAGCTGTTTAGAATCATCTCAATCACTTGAAGGAAATATCATACTCTGTTGAAGTGTTGAAATGAATTGAAGAAGCTCATGTTCTATACTTCAACACAATCTAACACTTATTTGAGAGAAATAATGGATTTTTCTAGATGCTTTCTATGATACAAGTTGTATTAAGATAGTCTCTATGCAGTTCTTTATGAAGGGATGATTAGAAGGTTTACTGTTTGCTTGTCTTTATTTTTGTTACACGTGAGTTTGGCATCATCTTGACTGTTCAAACTGCGTGGTTTAGATATTCAAAGGCGGATTGTTTAAGACAGCCACTGAGCACAAAGAACAGATTCGGTATTTTAGCCAGCAGGTATATGCCTGTAAAGTTCAAATATGTTGCTGAACTGAATTTTCATTTCCATATGATGCTTGATGTATTGTCTTCTTTATCTTTCAGGATCTTCGGGAACTTCTCAGTCTACCCAAACAGGGGTTTGATGTTTCTCTCACCCAGCAGCAATTACATGAAGAGCATGGGGACCAGCACAACATGTAATGAAACTACAGCATTATTTTAGTTTCTGTGAAATCTTTACCTTTTTGTTCCTCATTTGCATGCTTACACTGTGCAATGATTTAGTCAACATAGTATAAACTTGCATGGTAAATTGGTAATGGTCCCATCCTTAAACTTTTTTGGAGCTTTTACCTCCTGCTCCTTGTGGCAATAACTGAGTCCTTTTCCCTGAGCTGAGTCAAATGAAAACATCTAAATGGTGCTGGGCCGCAATATAATCTTAATAACCATATTTATTTAAGTTGGTCAAATAGGTTGTGATTATTTTTTTATTAGCTCAATGTTATGATACTCTTGTCAGATCCATCCTTTTAATTTTGATAATGGATGCTTTTATGATGCCTGTGACTTTTATATGCTAAATTATAATATTATAGTGAATTTTAGCAATATATGTATGCATAGCTGAATCTTAGTTTTGTAACATAATATGTTAAGTTGTTAACCAGCATTGTGAGCATGTCTGTACATGTACAGTATGCTTTCACTCAATGTACAGTTTGACTGTGGTTGTGTGTTTAATTCTTTTAAACAGAAGAGATAAACTTAATTTTTTTGTATCCTAATACACTTTTTCCTAGGGATGAGTCCTTGGAAGCCCACATACAGTTCCTTGACACACTAGGTATAGCAGGAGTCAGTCATCACAGTTTACTCTTCTCCAAGACAGCACGAGTGCAAGTAGTGCAGGAAGAAGAGGAAGCGACAAGGTGAAAATTTCTATCTTATTCTTACCTCCTTGGGTGCAATAAACTAGCTCATTACACCAATGATATGTCTATTGCTGACATTTTGACTTTTTAAGTACTTGTTTTCAACATGTTTCCTATCCACATTTCTAGAAGTCAGAACTGTTGCAAATTTGATATCCTATATTTGTATTTGCAAGAGTATCAGTGTCTGGGCATGCGTGCTGCTAATAGTAAAACTTGTTTGGTGTTACATATATTTTCAACTCCAAGATCGTGAAATTCTGATTTAAGTTGTATGTTTTCTGGATAGCTTGTAAATGTGCAGTACAAGTAACATCTTGTAACATTTTCTTCTTTTCTAGTTTATCAGGCTTTTATTGAAGATGCTAAAAACCATTAAGATAAAAGTAATTGGTCTACTAAGTTAATGGTGTACTGTTGTTCATGGACTATAATGTTTTGGTTGACTTCCATCTGCCTCACTGTTTCAAAATTATTGCTGCTTAACTTTGGGTGCAGGAGAAAAGGAACTGCATTTGTTGGTAATTCGTCATCTAGCTACTTGGTTGCACGAAACGTCGATGGGTACTTGAAGGATCTTTCACCTTTTTGAACCAATTGTTTATGTATTTGTTATATTTCAATAGCATGCTGTTAGTAAAATCTTTGTGCTTCTCACAGGGCTGAGTATGCGTTCAATCCTAGAGACATAAAACTGAACAAAAAATCTTCTTCCCCAAAAAATGAAGCTAAATTAAAAGAGTCTGATATCAAGGAAAGAATTAAAAGGCTGTCACAACTTATATCAAACAAGGTACGGTTTTATTGTAAGTAATAATAATTAGAATATCTTGACAATTGATAAACCTGTTTATTTAAAAAATTTCCCCAGTTTTTCTGGATTTTAGCCTTTTATTTAAATAGGTTTTGTAACGACTCTAATTGAGTCCCACATTGCTATGTTAGGCTTGGCTTGTGGGCTTATAAGTATTTGGGCTTCCTTTCCTTGGAAGCTGATTTTTGAAGAGGAGTTTTACCAATGTGTGCGTGACAGTTGGTATCAGTGCAAGTTCTTTCCCTAGGATGTGGCTTTATAAGCACTTGGGGTTCATGGAATTGTCAGCCAAAACCAACATTATCCTTTTATCTTCTCTCGTCTCCTTTGTGCGCCTCTATCAATTTGAGTAAATGGTTATTTAGAAAAGTTAATTAGTTAAAGCACATGTAAAATTTCTGGGAGTGCATATTGAATGCCTGCAAAAATTGAGTCATTCATCAGCATTTATACTATTTTTGTCATCGTGATTTCATAGTTTCTTCTAAGGATCTAAACCTCAATTATGAGGGTGCTGAATATATGAGAACAAAGGATTATATGCTAATGTTGATATGTATAAAATTTCAAAAACTGAGTTTGAGTAATTAGGCTGGCAATGTACTCGACTGTTTCAATTGCAGCCTATAGTTTATACTATTTGTGGGAGTGCTTATTGATTGCCTGCAAAATTTTTGAGTCATTCATCAGCATTTATACTATTGTTGTCATCATAATTTCATTGTTTCTTTCTAAGGATCTAAACCTTGATTATGAGGGTGGTGAATGTATATATAAGCACAAGGGATTTTATGCTGAAGTCGATTAGTATAAAATCTCAAAAACTGAGTTTGAGTAATTACGCTGGCAATGTACTCTGACTGTTTTGATTGCAGCCTATAGTTTAGACAGTCTCCTTAAGAAATTTTATTTGAAAAACTTACAGGTGTATGTGCTCATTTACCCTCAGTTGCTTGAATGTTGAATGTTCTTTTTGAAACATTGTTTCCAGGTTACCGTAGAGAGATTACCAGACAAGGGAACAAAATTACAGAAGCAGATTGCTGAACTAAATTCAGAGCTTAACAAGATTAAGATGGAGAAAAGACCTGAGCCAGGAGTCATTGATTTGGATGATGTTACTGGGAAGCTCCAACGAGGGCTTTTTTTGACTCAGCAATTTTGAACTTAGGAAAAATGGTCGTCTGAGAATTTTGGCATGTTTGTTACAGCACAATGCTGTTGTATATGAGATTGTCTTTCTAATTCCAGTTCTGAAGTCACTTAGTGAAATGAGAATACGTTTTGAGAAACATGAATCTGACGATTACTCATTAGTAATCATTTTTATTTGGTAATTGGAATCCTTCTAGAAATTGTAAAAGAGCCTGAACAAGAAAATAAACAAGAACACAGCGTAGTTGCAATACTCAAGTTCAAGGCTCTTCTCGCATGAAAGTGGAATTTTCTCAAAAGAGAAGGCTGCGAACCAACAGAATTGTTCTCTCACAGAAAAGTATTTTCACTTTTCAGTTTCATCAAACCCCAAATGTCAAATGTGCAAATAGGTTCCATTAATCTTAATGAAACTCGATGGTATGATTGGTTTGAAAGAGGCACCCATAATATAGTTCAAAAGGGTTGGCTGCGGAAGAGTTTTAGGAGTAAACATCAAAAGTTGTTGGTATATAAGAAGTGGCACAAGAAACGATCCCCAGCCCCTTTCAATTCGTCTTAGAATCCAGTCACCTAAGGTCCTATTAGAGGCTAACCTAATGTTCGGGTCACAATATTGTTCTTAGGACTCTGTTCCCCTCTTATATTTGATCAGATTCGTGGGTAGAAATAGAACAAATTTAAGGTGCATTTGGTAACTTTTTAATTTGTTGTTTTTCATTTTATGAAAAAGAAAATGGATAAAACTTGTTTGGTGGGCTATATTTTAGGAAATTACTACAATAACCAAAAATGAAGGGAAATTTACAAAAATAACCATTAATATTTTATTATTTTCGTAATTAACCCTCTCAACTTTTTTCTATCAACATTAGCCAAACACAAGCCTTTCTTCCCAAATTACCCTTCTTTACAGAACAAAACCAACATTGTTTCTCCCATCTCGCCAAACCAAAAGCAGCTTTTCATTCTTGAATCATAAGCCAACGGCGACCGCAAAAGACAACTGTAAAAGTGATATCCGATCATAATCTATCCAAATTCAACACAAATCGACGTCACTTACTGGTATGAATTATTTTCTGAACTTACTGAACTGAGTCGGGTGAATCTGAATCTGGCGACAGGCTGCCTGTCGCAGCAAAACTTGGTGCGACAGGCTGCCTGTCGCAGCAAAACTTGGTGCGACAGGCTGCCTGTCGCAGCAAAACTTGGTGCGACAGGTGCCTGTCGCACCAAAACTTGGTGCGACAGGCACCCTGTCGCACCAAGCTTCGGGCGACAGGTTGCCTGTCGCACCCACTCTTGGAGATTTATTAAAATTGTATTATTTTAATTAGGACTGAAATAAAATATTTTTTTTTAATTTCAGGCTTAATGGATTCAGTTGTACTTGAATTGTGTTACGATGGTTGGTGGGAGACATTAGAGAATGGCTGTATGGAGTACGTGAATGGTAAAAATCAAGCTTTTTTGGTTGGAAAAAATTACCTGTTTGATCAGTTATTGACAAGAGTATATGAGGTGTTAAAAATAAATCGTAATGACTATAGTATCACAATGAAGACAACTTTGAGGTCTAGTAACACATTATATCGTATATGTGCAATGCCCATGGATATATGTGATGATGAAATGGTGAGAGTTGTGTTGCATATGGCATCTGACGTAGCTAATTTTGGATGCATTCCTATATTCGTGACCACATCACCTCGAGTTCCGAGCGAAAGTATTGAGCCACATGTCGATACAGAAACTTCGTTTAGAGCAAATATGTCTGGCCCCGATAATGATGAAGAGGTGTTGCCAAGGACAATATCGCTGCAGCAATATTACTCTCCAATCCACGACAATTATGACAACATTGATGATAATGGCGTTACGTTACAGGATGTTGGAGCAACGGTATTTCCAATAACAACGTCGTTGGAGCAACAATATTCTCCGTATCACAACAATGATTTTCGGGACAATGATGATTTTCATAATGAGACAGAGGGGGATAATGTTTGTGCAGAACCTTCTAATAATACAAGGCGGGGCACTCGTTTCAATAATGATGGTGATGATGGAGGAGCCGGTCCTTCGAATGTTCCGTCGTTTCAGGATGAGGATGAGTGTGAAGACAATACTCCTATGAATAACAGAGGCAATAGACCTATTCCTTCTATGGTTCGATCGAGAAGGAGAATTGACCCCCTTACAAGTCTTGCTCCAACTTTACCTTCGAACATGGTTGCTCCAAGCTTTGTTAGCAGTTGTGACTCAGATGATATCAGCGTGGGTAAGCTATTTGCTGAGAAGAATGAGCTTATATTACAACTACGCAAGGTGGCCTTTAGAGATAAGTTTGATTTTAAGATTGCACGGTCTACTACGACACGTTTCGAGGCTCACTGTTGTTCAGAATCATGTAAATGGCGTATTCGAGCAACTAGAAGTTCGAACGAGCAACATGTTCCTTGGGTGGTGAAGAGAATTGATAATGTACACACTTGTCATAATGAGGTATTGGTTGATGGACGTCATCAACTAAGGAGCCGGGTTGTCGGTCATATTATCGCAGAAAAATATATTCAAGATAAGAGGATTTATACTCCCAATGACATAAGAGCAGATATGCAACAGGAATACGGTGTTCAGTTAACATACCAGCAGGCATATAGGGCGAGAGAAGTTGGTCTTGAAATAGTACGCGGCAACCCTGCAGAGTCATACAACTTGCTCCCTAAATACTCTCACGTACTAACTACAGCGAATGAGGGTACAGTCACTCACCTCGAGCAGGATGGAGATGGTAATTTCTTGTACTATTTTGTAGCACTCGGATCTTCCATCAAGGGGTTTATGCAGTACATTCGGCCTGTCATTGCTGTAGATGGTACTCATCTGAAGGGATTATATCGTGGAAGCATGTTCGTGGCAACATGTCTTGATGGTAACAATCAATTGTATCCGTTAGCCATTGGGATCATGGATTCAGAAAATAATGATGCTTGGGAATGGTTTATGATGAAGTTACATGGAGTGATTGGTGATAGACCTGAGTTGGTAATTATCTCTGATCGATGCACTGCCATAAGGAGAGCCGTTCTTAAAGTATTTCACAATGCAACTCATGGCGTTTGTTTTTACCACGTCAAAGGTAACATTAAGTCACAATTTAGAATGTCCAAAGCTCTTTGGGATGAATTTGAGCCTGCCTTTATTAATGCAGCAAAAGCATATGGCCACGAGGAATTTAAGAGACAACTTGAAGGGTTGTGGATGATCCACTCGGGTGCGGCTGATTACCTAGAAAATAATGTCGGTACGTGTAATTGGGCAAGGTCTCAGTTTGAAGGTAGGAGGTACAGCATTCTTACCACCAACATCGCGGAGAGTGTTAATGCTTTCATGAGGGAACCTCGAAAATTTCCTGTTACTCATCTTGTTGATCACTTCAGGAAAACATTGCAGCAATGGTTTTATGATAGAAAAATTGTGGCTGAATCCATGACTACTCGGCTAACAACATGGGCGGATGAAATAGTCACTGAGAGGAGAACTATAGCTGAAAGAATGATAGTTCGGCCGGTGTCTCCGCATCGCTTTCAAGTTATAGGCGGTGGGCTTAAGGAAGGGTTGGTTGACTTGCAAAAGAGAACTTGCTCCTGCAGAGTGTTTCAGCTTGATCAGCTTGTGTGTGCTCATGCAATTGCGGCGTGTCTAACACACCGGGTGGATTTTATTAACCTTTGCTCGGACTTTTACACTACAGAATCGTTGGCGATGGCTTATGCACAACCAGTGGAGCCAGTTGGTGATGTGGCTGATTGGGAAGTTCCAGATGAAATTCAGGAGCTGCAGGTATACCCACCAGTTGAGGCACCGCCACCTGGATGTCGTAAAGAGCGCAGAATACCCTCGGCTGGCGAGGACGTTGACCGGCGAACTGTAAGATGCGGCCGGTGTCATGAACTTGGCCATAATCGTAAGCGATGTAAGAATCCTATTGCGTCGACTCGAAGTTAGTTGTATTTTGTGTGTTATTCGTTGGTTAAAACTATTATTGTTTTTGTGTTACGTTGGTTAAAACTGTTATTGTTTTTTGTATTTCGTTGGTTAAAATTGTTATTATTCATAAAACTTTATTTTATTTTAAAGTTCAAAATGTGAGGCATTAAAATTATATAAAATTAAGTGCGGAAATTAAAAAAAATGTAAATTTCAACATTGAAATTACTACATAGGTCTACAATATAATATCGTCATTAAATATATCAACCGCAATCTTCTTTCTAAAGTACTCGACATGACTAGCGTTAAACTCCAACCTAAGCCCGAACATTAAATACATCGTAACCATCAATACAAAAACACCGCAATCGCCAGTTCCAGGCTCTTGTTGTGGCGCGCTCTTAACTGCGATAACTTTCCACGGGTCTTCACTCCGCAACTCAGGTCGTATATTGTAGAAGCCAACATATTCCAACCAGCGAGGGAATATAACTTCAAGTGGCTTGAATTTCAACTTGTACCTTTTGTCGTCGCGAAATGTGAGTAATGAGTCATAAATCCAGACTTTATTTTTCCGAAAGTCAACTCGTGCTAGTACCCAATGCGCGCCGTCCAAGTTAACAGGGATGAGTAACTGCATATAAAAATTTAAAAACATGTTCGTTATATATGAAATTGAAATACAACAAAGAAAAAACAACTCCTCGAATATTTTCATTATAGAACATGTGAAATGTAATAAAATACATACCATATCGACATCCGTCATTGATTTTTACATTGTGTGCTGTCGCCCACACAGATAACTATTCAAGCGGTCGTCGAATACCATTGAATCGACTGCACAATTCCCGTTATTCCATAACTGATTCAAGAACACCTAGTACATAGATAACCAAGAAATGCATAAATTAATTAAACTTAAAGGCAATAATTAAAGAAATTAAATAGTATTTGTAAGTTTTGTCGGCACGTTACCCAAAAAAATGTGTCCGTATGTGTGACACGTTGGAGTAAGGCATTTGGATACTGCCGTTGTTTCCCGCTAATCAAGCGGAGATACTCGTGAATATGCTGTAGAGAAACAGAAATATTACGATTTAAAAAAAAATTATACACAAATACACAACAGTATACACCACGAGGAAAATATAAATACCTCATCGCCTAGCCATCCCATCGAAGCTGTCCCCAAAATTATTTGAAAGAATGACCGCGGGTGCTGGACGTTCCGGCGGACTCTGATATCACCAGTGAACCATCGATCAAACTCAGCAAACCAACTAGAGTCCTCCAATCCTCTCAGCGGATTTACATCCACACTCGTACTCATGTCAATCGCATGCTCCATGATTTGGGGTCGAGGTAACCTCCGGACGTTCTGTCCTCGCCTGACCGGAGGAATCATGTAAGGACTGTTATAAACATACGACGGTATGTACGCGCGGCCGAACTTACTAACGCCCGGAGGCACCTCTGTGAACACCTGCACGCTCTCCCCACTAACATCCCCGTAGAAACTAACCAATGACGTGGGCGTAGACAAATTTTCATTGCCCACGTCAGTATACACTCCATAGTCATCCGGGGCCTGTACAATCGCCAAAAAGAACATATTAAATAATTATCAAATTAAAAGTTAAACGAACATAATTATTTAATATAAATTAGCTTACCGCATACGAGCGTGCAGTGGGAGAATCCTTATTTGGACGTTTAGAAAATGTGTCGATGAAGCCAACAACGGTTTCTTTAAAATCTTTTAATTCTGACTTTATTTCATACACGTTACGATCAATCTTATCCAGCCGTCGTCGTACGTAATCATTAAACTGCTTTGTCCTCGACTAATACAAAAGAAAAAAATAAAACTTTAGAATAACAATAAAAAAATAATAACAACCAAAGTGAAAAATATCGTATATTATTTATAACCTCAGAATCCCGTGCGTCATCAGAGTTGTCTGTTTGCTGCTGGTCATCAACAGCCACCTCATCCTCAAAAGCGTCATGACGCTGCTCAAAAGCGTCATGACGCTGCTCAAAAGCGTCATGACGCTGCTCAAAAGCGTCATGACGCTGCTCAAAAGTGTCATGACGCTGCTCTGGTATTGGGTTTGGTATGTCGTCATGATCGTCATGCTCGTCCGATTGTCTTGTAACCGACGGCATCGCGTTGATTGAGGGTTGGTGCTGTATAAAGTATCATTTAAAATTACTAAATGAAAAGTCAAAAATTTCGATAAAAAAAATTTTTGTACTTACAGTATACCGACCTTATGAACCCAGTCTGGAATGCTTGGCAAGTAATCCTTCACAGAGAGCCAATATTTTCTGCTACTCTCCTTTGAATTTGGCTCAAGAGTTTGTAAAACGTCCGTCTGCCATAAATTTAATTGAAAAATTTAAGTAAGTAAACCCAACTTAAATTTAGTAAAGTTAAAAAAATAAGTAATACATATTACTTACAAGACGAGATTCGTCGTTGAAGAACGAATAAACCTCCGCAAAGTTGATTCTCGAAGACGCCATAGGCTTCCATTGCAGAATGCGGGGAATCTTACTCTTCGTTTTGACGACCCATGTTGATGGTAACCCTCCGATTGCTTCATAAATCCAAGCCTACAACAACCAAAGTGAAAAATCAAATAAAACAACTATCAAATATTTAATACTATAAAACTTATTAATAAACAAAAAAAAAGCACCTGCACCCCAGACGTAAATCCGTAAAGATTGTATTTTTCAATATTATGATCTGGATTTTTCAACCGAGTCTTCTTAAATTTCTCGTCTTTTTCGAACAGTGCATTGTCAAGACTCTCATAAATCATTTCCCACGACAATAGACCCCATGGACGCTTTCGGAAGTACTGAATATCATCAACTTGGTCAAGCCAATCGAAATTAATTTGACAGTGATTTTTTCTTGCATTTAGTACTCTGTCCGCAAAATAAAACATCGCAATCTTTAATGCGTCCATATCGTCTATTTCCTCGAAATTCAACTCCTTAAATACGGCATCAAATTGCTTCACATTAATCTTACGATGCACACCACCAAAATACGTATTCCGTAGCCTCTGCTCCATTTCATCATTTTTTTCATTGGTATCAACACCAAATGAAAGTCCAATAACCAAGCACCATTCGACAATTGACAAGCGAATCAAATGCTTACCAATTTGAAACCATAACTGATCCTCACGGCTATCTTCTTCATGGGCCACTTGACGCAGTAAAAGATTATGCAAAATTACCCCACTAAATGGAAAACTTCGACACTCCAAGAAATGCCCAAATATATCCTTTTTGAACATACTCAACTGCCGGTTTGTTAATTTTTCCTCGATAGCTTTTACGACCGAAGATAACATACACATGCTCGAAATTCGACCAGGAAAGTGATCAGCATAACGAAAATACATCTTGCCTACTTCAATATCCGGTGATTCTGATTTCGCCATGTATCTGTAATATTTATAAAATTATTACATTATATTTACAGAAATAAAAAATTAACTCGTAAAAAAAAAACTCTAATTTTTTGGTGCGACAGGCGCCTGTCGCACTAAATCTGGTGCGACAGGCAAGCCTGTCGCTCCAAAAAACTCGTGCGACAGGCCCTGTCGCACCAAAAAATTGGTGCGACAGCGCCTGCTGTCGCACCAGATTTGGTGCGACCGCAGGCCGCGCATGGGCGCGCGCTGCTGCCCAGCGATGGGCGCCGGTGCGCGCCCTGCCCCCCTCCCTCCCCACCCCCAAAATTAAGCGCAATCACCCCAAAATCAAAAACAGTACTCCCAAACACCACCAACCACCACAAACATCATCACCACCATTATCAATCTCAAGCTATAACTATTATTATTCTAAAATCTCATTTTAAATTAATGAAAATAAGAAAAATGACTAACCTAGGTTTTGTTGAAGGTTGTGGATCGTAGATCGGATGCCGGTGAGAGATGGAGCCGCCGCCGACGGGGTTGATGTCGCCGCCGATGATGGGAGTTGGATCGGTTTGGGAGAGATGAGAGAAAGAGAGTGTTGGGGAAGAGATGAGGGAGGGGTATTTTGGACTCAAATGTTGTTTAATGGCTAATGTTGATAGAAATATTTTTGGGGGGTTAAGATGAAAAAAAGCAAAGTTTTTTTGGTTATTAGTTTAAATTTCTCAAAAATGAATCATTTACGTTTTTTGAAGTTTGTGAAGGAAACTAGAAAAAATCATATTGGCATTCTCAAATTTTTTATCTCTGCTAGGGGTCTCACAAATTTGAATTTATATAATCATTACAATAAAGTTCATGGGTCCTACAATAAAGATGATTATAACAATGAGAATATGAACAAAAGTAATATAATTATAAATTGATTTATATTATCTTCATAATTTTCTAATTAAATAAAATTTTTAATGACATTATTTTTTTATTTAATATATTACATTATGAAATTTTTTAATGCCATTTTTTGTTATTCTTATATTATTTGGGAGGCTGATGCTGGTTTTTGGAGGTCTTTTCATTTTGCACTCTCATCTTCGGCTCTTTCTTCACTACTTTCGAGGGCTTAAAAGGAGAAAAGTTGATACTTTTGTCAATAAGAGAACTCACCCACCCTTTGTGAGATCAACTAGACATTTTAAGGTGCAATACCCTCGAGAGCATCTTTGTGTCTTTTTGAACATGTGATGATCCACTATTAATTAGTTCTCTCTTCGAGTAGGGTTTTAAGGATAGTTTGGCCTTTCTAATTGAGACCTTTGAGCTTACTTGGATTGGATAGCTGTCCTCTAAGGGACAGTCTTTGTTGGCAACATGTCCTTAATTCTAATTACCTCATTTTAAATAAATTAATTAGGCTAAGAAGCACATGATTTCACTAGAGATTGTACAGGTAGTTGTGTCCTAGTCCCCCTTTCTCTAATCTGACTTTGGTAGCTTGTAAGAAGATATTTTGGAGACAACCTAAGTATCTTAGTGTTGTTGGCAAGGCTGCCACTGTTCTGCGGTCCTGTATAGACACATGGTGACTTAGATATATTGTAGAAGGCATTTTTTGTTGTTCTCAAATTATTTAAGAGGCTGGTGCTAATTTTTAGAGATCTTTCCATTTTGCCCTTTTCTTTACTACTTTCAAGGGCTTAAAAGTCATGTGCAATATCTTCACAGGTGTTGTATCATGCCTTATTCAAATTTTATCACCACTAAACTTCTCCTTAGGTAGATCTTCTATTGGGGGACAGTCTCAATAGGGATCATCCTGGGATCTTGTGGCATGATCCTCATATTCATTTGCTTCCCCCCCCCTTTCCCCCACAAAGCTACTGCCTAGTGTAGGACTAAGGCGGCCAGGAGGATAAATGTAGCCCTTTGGAGAACAGGGTTGCCATTCGTGCGGAATCGGTCCTCATGAGGTTTTGGTTGCCACTTAAGGGGTATTTCAAGAGGGTGTGTTGTGCCTTTGAGGTGTCATTACTTATTTGACGTCTTGGTATGGTCGTTAGTTTGTCATGGCCAGAGAAATCACCCATAGAAGGGAGGTTCCTCATGTATTCACTACATCTCATAGGAGACTTTCATTATTTGCATTCCTCTTTGTGAGTTTGATTGTTCATTTCCATTAGCTTTTTCTCTTTATCTTTATGTTAATCCCCCATCTTACAGGGGCGGATACGTGCGAGGTAAGCCAACATGACAAGGATTCAGTAATAAAACTCGTTCAAAAGCTCAAAAGCAAGGTTGATGTGAAAACATTGGGAAACCTTTTGGCTGAAGATAAAGTTTGGTGATCAGGTCCGCAGGTGATCGAAATCAAAGAGAATCTTAAAGTGGAGGTATTAGGGGACCTTCTCCTTCTAATCTTGGTGGCTTGTAAGGGGATATTTTGGAGACAGCCGAGTAGGGACCATGCAATGATGACATGTCTTGGTTCTGTTTGCAAGGCTGTCACTGTTCTGTAGTCCGTACTAACATGTGGCAACTTGAACATATTGTATGAGATATTTTTTGTTATTTTAAGATGATTTGAGTGGTTGATGCTGATTTTTCGTGATCTTTTTATTTTGTCCTTTCATCCTCAACTCTTCATTCACTACTTTAAAGTCATGTGCAATATCTTCACACGTGTCATATCATGCTTGATTCAAATTTTACCACCAACATTTTGTTTTAAAGTAACTTCTCTCCACGTGGTACAATAAGATAACGAGAGGAAAACTTAAGGAAAAAGTAAAGTTTAGAAACTTTTAAGATAACTTTACATATTTTTAATATTATATAGAAACATGTATTAGTATTTTGAAACAATGTATAACTCTTTTTTGAATGTTTATATATAAATTTTGATATGTTTCATTTATTAATTATTAATATAGTACATATTTTGTCTGTATACCACTTGAATTATGGGTAACTAAATAAAAATTATAAATTTTGTAACTACACTTTTAACCCACTCATAGTAATAAAAAAAATTTGGTCTCAATATCATGATTATAGTTCTATTAAATTATAAAAGTTGTGCTGTTAATTGAAATCTTTCACTGAAATTACATTTAAGGACAAAATAAGTGTGTATAGTAGATCTTATTTATTAGTTATAAATACTTTTTTAATTTGATAAGCTATTTTAAAATTTTTTTTATTGTTGTTTGGTAATTTTTTTAGTAAAGTTTTTTAAGATTAAATAAATTATTTAATTCCTATTTGCAAGCCCAAATTTTTTATTTTTATGAGTAGAGGTTGATTTTTTTAAAATACTAAATATCTTTTAATTATTTAACAATCATATTTCATTATTTTCATAATATAACTTTAAAAAAATTGTATATTAAAGTTATTTTATAATTTTTAATAAAAAATCTCGTTAATAACTAAATAACTAAAATTTATTTTGTGAAAATTTTATTTATAAAAATTTATTTAAAAAGATATACAGAACCACCTTAAGACTTTGTTTGGTACAATTTTTCAAATAGAGCTTTTATTAGTTTTACCAAAACAATTTAGTTATTTGGTTGTTAATATAAGATTTTATTAAAAAAATTATGAAATTACTTTAATAGGCAAGTTTTTTTAAAAAATTATGTTATTAAAAAAATAAATTAAGATTGTAAAATAAGTAAATGATATTTTAAATATTTTAACATTTAAAAAGAATTTCAACATCCTCTCCCAAAAGCGTAAAACTTTAGTTTTTACAAATAGAAGCAAAATAACTTATTTAAGCTTAAAAAACTCTATTAGAAAAATAATTAAATAATAACAAAAATTATGATAAGAGCTTATCGGATTAAAGGTTCGTTGGGGATTGAGGTTGTGCAGTTGTTATTTGGTAAACACTAGTTGATGTACCTTAAAAGTTATGTTAATATAATTTTTTACTTATACGATAAAAAAATTTATTTTATCTTTAATAATTTTATTAAAATTATTATTTAAAATTTATATTTACTATATACTATTAATTTATATTTCATAATTATAATTTTTTTTCTATAACAGTTATAAATTAAAATATACACTATCTCAATTTTAAATAAAATTTAAATAAATATTTATAACCATTAAATAAGTTTCACCAAATTTATTTAAATTAAAATCATTTTATTTGGAGCCCCACTCATGATAAAATACAAAAGAATCATGGTTCTTGATGGAGTTTGTTTGAACGCTGAATATGGCGCTGCTTCGATCGTTATTCTCAGTCCAAACACGGACCCCTACGTCCACCATTACGCGCCGATTCCTTCGACTCAACCACAACCACTACCACTTCTACTCCACAAAAAGCGACGCCGTTCTTCCTTTCACCATCGATCTCCCAAAACTCGAGCCATCAAACGACGCCGACTTACTCTCCCAAATCGTACTTGCCCACCACAACCCGTTCCACGCCATGGAGTCCTCTCTCCAACTCCACGGCATCACTCTTTCCCCTCACCTCCTAAACCAAACACTCCTCCGCCTCCAACACTCTTCCAAAGTTGCCCTTGCCTTTTTCCACTATTCCCAATCTTTACCCTCCAACTCCAACAACCCTCGTCCCTCCACCTCCGCCTCCTCTTACAATCTCATCATCGACATTCTCTCCAAAGTCCGCCAATTCGACGTCGTTTGGCAACTCATCGTCCAAATGGACCAAAACAACATCACCCCCATTTCATCCGCTTTCTTGATCTTAATCCGCAGATTAATCGCCGCTGGCCTCACCCGTCAGGCGATCCGAGCATTTGACGACATGAAATGTTTTGTTCAAACTGAAAATCAAAACAACAACAATAACGTTAACTTCTTTTGCTTCTTGCTCGATACCCTTTGTAAATACGGCTATGTAAAAGTTGCTGTTGAGGTTTTTAATAGGAATAAGCATGAGATCATACCGAATGTGAAAATGTACACGAGTTTGATTTATGGGTGGTGTAAAATTAATCGAATTGACATGGCGGAGAGGTTTTTAGGAGAGATGATAGAGAGAGGAGTCGAGCCGAATGTTGTGACTTATAATGTGTTGTTAAATGGGGTTTGTAGGAGGGCGAGCTTGCATCCGAGTGAGAGATTTGAGAAAACAATAAGGAACGCCGAGAAGGTGTTTGATGAAATGCGCGTGAGAGGGATTGAACCGGATGTCACTAGTTTTTCGATTGTGTTACATGTGTATAGCCGGGCTCATCAGCCGCAGTTGTCGCTTGATAAGTTGAATTTTATGAAGGAGAAAGGGATTTGTCCGACTGTTGCTACGTATTCCTCTGTTGTTAAGTGTCTTTGTTCATGTGGGAGGATCGAGGATGCAGAGGAGTTACTTGGAGAGATGGTGAGGAACGGTGTTTGTCCTTCTGCGGAGACTTATAATTGTTTCTTTAAGGAATATAGGGGGAGGAAGGATGCGAATGGGGCTATGAAGTTGTATCGGCAGATGAAAGAAGATGGTCTATGTGTCCCCAATATGCATTCGTATAATATATTGATAGGGATGTTTATGGCATTGAATAGAATGGATATGGTGAGGGAGATTTGGAATGATGTGAAAGGAAGTGGGTTGGGGCCGGATTTAGATTCTTACACAATGTTAATTCATGGGTTGTGCGAGAAACAGAAGTGGAAAGAGGCTTGCCAGTATTTCGTTGAGATGATAGAGAAGGGTTTGCTTCCACAAAAAGTTACTTTTGAAACTCTTTATAGGGGCTTAATACAATCCGATATGTTGAGAACATGGAGAAGATTGAAGAAGAAGCTTGATGAAGAGTCAATTACTTTTGGTTCTGAGTTCCAAAATTATCACTTTAAGCCATATAGGAGATGATGCACCATGTCTTTGCAGCTTGAATCAAATCTTCAGCTCGTGAGGTACTCAATGACAGTAATTTTGGCATATTTCAAAATTTAATTTAGTCACTGTTCTGGTGTAATTAAGCTGGTTAATAATCCAATACTATGAATCTCATATCAACTATTAAGACTAAGTTAATTGGTCTATTCCCGCAGCACTTCAGGTATCTCCAACTTTAATGCTACATATATTTTTGTTGATGATTGATGTAGGGATAGCAGATTTTGAAGCCTTTGAAAACCTCAATGTTCCTGTAATGTTATTGGTGTAAATTGAAGAAAACAGCATTCTTAACTGTGGTCAAAGTCTAGATTGAAGTCCCTGTGAATATTATTAGATATAGGTGCCTGCTTTGCAGGTCAGCTATACATACCTTTATAATATGTTCTTGAACTCTAATCTTTTTCAGAACCCACACTTACTTTTGCTCCCAACTTCCTTGTAAACAGGACTTTTATCAAGGGACCAATACCCAAACATGGTGGATTTCCTTGCTTCTGCCTGTAAAAAGGTTTTGGGGCATGTACCTTGAGTTTTATAACTAAATGAAGGTAGTTTATTGTTTATAGATTTTTTTCTGCTGGTTGATTTTTCCTTTTTGTATTCTCATGCTTCTCTGTCGATGGGAATAAATCAGTCCTTTTATTTAAACAACCTGGATTAGTTTATATTCTTATCTTCATTAATGGATCGCTCTTTAATTTGTAGTCTTATGAGCTGAAATTACAATCCAGCTGTTAGTGACACAATGGAGGGCATTATAGCATTGGTACTACCTGCTGAGGTTTAGAATTTACCACTTCCAGTTATTAATAGTACAAATTTCAGTTATGACAAGAATTAAGATACAGTATTTTACTTTGATGGAAATCCAAGTTTTCAACTTGGAGAGACAGCTAGTGGGAATATTTGATCCTCTTGATCTAAGTACAGTAGGTAGGTGTAGTATATTTACAGAAAAATAAGAAGAATTAATTAGTATTCAAATTTAAGTGGTGTAATGACACTTTGTCGATACTTAAGTATGTGCTGGAACTAGCATATTTTAAATACAAATGATTGGATTAATTCTTGAGTAATTTAAATTCAGAAGTTCAAACTATCTTCAAAACTGTATTCCCTAATCCCTTAATCTTTGGATGATACTTTCATGCACTTCAGAACTGATGATTATTGAATTTGTAGTATGTTTGGAATTGGAGGTTGACATGTAGGCAAGTTGAACTTGTTTAAATATAGGAGAGTAGGAGGCATAAGCATGGCTTTTCTCTCAATATTTCTTCTCGAGCTAATAGAGTTGCTTTGTGTATAAACTCGAATGCTTTTCCTTCTCACTGAAACTGAGTAATGAATTTTGATTCGCAGAACAGAGTATGGAAGAGTAAAAAGAAGCAGCAGCTCAACTAAAAAGAGACAGCTAGCTGTTGGTCGGGGGGGAATGGAAAAAGAAAACTGCTGGCAAATTAATAGAATGCAGAAACCTGTTTGTTTGTGAGCTTCGTGTGTCAGTTGTATCTGCTGGCTGGCCCGGCAATGAAAGTTTAGCCAAACCCACAAAAGTAGATGAGTTGCTCCCATTTTTGTTGTCTTTTTATTTTTTTCAATCCTTTTATGTTTTCTCAAGTTTTGAAGTAAATTACTCAGTCATCCCCAAGTGGAGTGTGAAACAAAGAAATCTCAAATGGCAGATGTTTTGAAGAAACCTGGAATCTATCATGAATTATCAATTTTATGAACTCATGATTCGGATTGGGGTATTTTAATTATAAATCTCCTTAATCTAATTCGAAAGTTGTTTCCAAGATCGACCATAACGGCTTTGATAGGTATTTTCGAAATGAGTGATTTTGCTCCTTTGTGCTTATTATCATGACTCATGAGGCATGTGAAAAAGATGATCTTAAAAAACTTCTGCTATCCAGCACTGAAAAAGGAACAAATCCAATGCGGTGGTACAGCTTTTGTTTAGAAGAAAATATAATGAAGCTTTTATTTGCAAATTGACTGACAGGCACGGGTCCAGGCTATGCCTCTTTAGGCACTTAAGGAAGCAAATTTTCTCCCCACTGGCTTTTGTATCTTTCACCATCATTTGGACAGAAATTTCACCATACTTGATTCACTGCGAAGCCTATAGCTTGATCGGCATTGGCAGATTGTATGCAGCTATCTTCTGCATTATTCTTGTTGCTTTCTATTTCCATCTTGAATTACAGATTTACAACAGCAACTTGAAGAACTTGTTTAATCTAGTATCAATTAATTTATAAATATTTCTATTGTTTCAGTCTAAGAAGAGTTGACATACTCCGTGTGCACTGATCGAATTTTATTTATGAATTCTCCTTGTTTTACTGGCCATAAGCAACTGCCAAGTTGAACAGTGGCAGCTGCAACTCAAGTATAAGCCCAGGAATTTTAGAGATATTAGTTCATGTTAAATTTAACCAACCAGACTTCGTTATAAATCGAGTCCCTCTAAACGAGCTGCGTGCCAAATTTGCGACTAATATGCTTAATCTAACGCCAATTCCAAAGCACAGAATGTTCAGAAAAACAAGAGCAACAAACGTCATACATTCCCGATAGTGGGGTCAGCTAAACTGGAAAAGTACCATCACAATTCCAAGCTCAGCGCTTTTTTTTTTTTTTTTTTTTGGGCTGTTGTACCAAATTTACAGGACATATAAATACAGTCAATCATCTATTATCCTCATTTCGAATTAACTACTTGAAAATGTCTACTAATCCCAACAAAATAAGACAATTATTTGAGCACAGCTTCAATTATTTGAGCACAGCTTCCTGGTGAAATGAGTTCAAACATTTTAATTTAAATACAGCTGAATTTTTTATCTCAATAATAAATGTCTGTTTGGTATGACTTATTTAAGAGTCATAAGTACTTATTTAATTGTATAAGCACTTTTTAAAATTTTTTATGGTGTTTGGTTATTTTTTTAGTAAAATTTTTTTAACTTAAATAAGCTAATTTACCTCTACTAGCAAAAACCCAAAATTTAAGTTTTTGAGAGTAGATGTTATAGAGCTTTTCTAAAAATATATAATATAAAAAATAATACATAGTTTAATGGTTCAAAAGTATTTTTTTTATTGACAACCAAACACCCAATGACTTTTTGTCCAAAAATTATATTGGTATAAACTCTACTGCTATAAATTCTATTGTTATAAACTCTATTTAATAAGTTGTACCAAACGGAGCCTAAGTTTTACAAAAAATATCGTAAATGGGATCTTTTTTTAATAAGTAAAATACCACGTGTCCATTTTAAATCTCAACAATATCTACTTGAAATGTCCACTAACCCCAACGTTTTTATTTATTTATTTATTTTTTGGGCAGCTAGTTGAATTCATGGGATTGCTAGGAAATTGTTTTCATTGGGATTCTTCGCTAGAGGGTCCTCACTTGTTCCCTCTCCACGAGATCCCGTCTCCCTCCGCGGATGTGAGGATTAATGCTTTAGGGACTGCAGCGCTTCTTGGTATTCATATTTTTCCGTGGAGAATTTTGATGTCCGCCTCCTACGAGGGTCAACCCTCCTGGGGCAACTGATGACTACCCTTCCATTCGACGGGCAATGCTCGGTATGTTGGGATTATGTAGGATATTGATTGATTTATTTTTAATAAATATTTTTAATTAATAAAATATTTAAGATACTTTTAAGCATCTTAATTATATAAATATTTTTTAATAAAATCCATTTAATTATATTATATATATTTATATGATTATTATATGCATCCACAGAAGACATAAATAAAGTTAGGGTTCAACTATCTTGGAGTAGCTCTAAGGTAGAGCAGCCTCCAAAACTGTTGGATGCACGTTGTTACAATTATTTCAAATTCAAGTACATGCATCCAACAGTTCTGGAGGCTGCTCTACGTTGGAGTTGCTATAAAGTTATCTTATGATTAGATAAAGGGTTCGACTATGTTGGAACCCTTTGCGTAAGGTCCATTTAACCATTTAGCAGTTGCTATAAAATAAAACACTTTTTAATAACCACACGATTAAAGTTAGAATGAGTTTTTTTACTATTTATCACTTTGTATGTTTGGCGGTGATTCGTGCTTTACTTAGAGCAACTCTACCATAACCTTCAATAAATTAAGTTCATAGTTGATAAATAGAATTGATCGCTTTATTTATATTTAGACTGTAGTAACTTTATTGAATTATTTGTTTTAATCATATATAAATTTACTGATATAGTTTGACTCCATTGAAATATATCATAATTGAAATTTAATTAACTTTAAAATGACTGTTAAACTTGTTAAATATCATGGGCATTGATTTTATTACAATCTCAATCTTGAGTTCATTATAGTTTCATATTTTTTATTATAATTTCATTTGAGTTACCAATAGGCGTGACATACATTTATAGCAAGATTATTCAGTATCTTAGTGGAAGCAATTATGATTAATGAGATTATAAATTAACAATATAGAATTTATACAACACATCTTTTAACAGATTTTCGGTACTTGATCATGGAATTCTCTGGTCAGAATGTGTCAACATAGTTAGTATGTTGAAATTGATCATCAGAGAAACACAACAAGTGTTAAGGAATAAATGTAATTAAATTGATTGGATAACTAAGATATCAATTTTATTAACGATGTGGTACAAAATATTATTCAGTAAAGAAATCAATATCGCATGAGTCGAATTATTATTCAAGAACACTATCATTGATACCGTACAATTGTAGAGGTTAGTTTCAATATTTTAGTGAAGTATATTTGTAATTAAATCAGGCTAATTTAATTACAGACCTAATTATTGTAGCCATTATTATATGTACCCATAAGATCTGAGTTAACTCTTTTAATTAACTGTACCACTTCTGGATTGCTAAGTAAGATAAATAGTAATTTAGATTAAAACCCGAAATATATTATTTGGTGAGAGACTCCATTTAATATTTTAATGTATAAGGGGTCATGTGTTATTATACAAAGTGGATCCCTATACTAAAAACTAGTATAACGCTATTTTTTTTTGTTTTAATCGTATATGTCAATTTAAATCAAATATTTTTTATTTAATAAAATTAAAAAGAGATAGATAAGAAGCTTAGGGTTTCCACCAAAAGATAGAAAAAGTCTTGTTCTTTCATAGAAGAATAGGTGAGCCATAATATACAAAATAATGAAAAAGAAAATTTTCTCTTTAGCTTTGAGATAAAAAGTTTTCTACTGCTAGTTGTTTTCAGTAGTGATAAAGGGGCCCACACATTAAGTGCAGATCAGACTTGAGACATAATGTGAAAGATAGTTGGTGGTAGATCGTAATCTAACAAGATTGGTAGTGACATATCATGACTTATGAGGATAAATTACTTCTACAAAAAAGCAAAGGAATCATTTTTAGATTATGGTAATTTTTTATGTTGTATGATAATTGCGATCTAAATATTTCCACTGCAAAACGTTTTTTAACCAACAGACTTTGGGTTAAGTAGAGGTTCTTTATGCTTTGAGGTAAACTCTGTTTCAGCTAATCATAATAGCCAAACATCATGGCTTGGTGCATGGCTCTGTTGGGGAGTCAAGGGAATGAGTGTGAAAATACCTACGAGGTTGATGACAGTTGAGTGAGGAGGTATTACTTGAATGGAGATCAATGTATTTTACAACAACAATTTTGGATTTGTGGCATTGAATCTAGAGGAAGAGGCTTGAAGTTTTTGTCAGTTAAATGAATTTTTGAGGCTTAAGGTATTTTCCAAGGCAGAGTGTGAGTAATTACAACGAGGCTTAAGTTTAGAGCTCACTTATTATTCCAGGTTAGGGAGAGAGAGATGCATGAGATAGAGAGCTTAGGCTTAATTCTGTTGCATATGCAGTTGTATTTTACAGTTGTGTGTTGACTAGTGTTGCAGATGTCAGCTGTATTTTACAGCTACGTGTTGACTTAAATACTAGATTTTAAGAGATATAATCCCTAATTTTCAGGGATACTGATTTGCAATATCTTAAATGTTTTTTACCATTTTGTTCCTAGGGTGTAATGTATATAAATAAGTATTATTCTCTATTGTATAATATGAGAAAGTAGAGATTAAAAACAGAAGAAATCTAAATTTTCATGTGGCATCAGAGCAGCTCTTTTGAACTGAGCCTCTGAATTTTTCTCCTATTTCGTTCGAAAGTCTCAAGCCTTCCAATGGAGAAGACAACAAACCCTACACAAGAATATGAGATTTCCTCTAGTTCTGTAATAAGACAGGACATCTCTTCGGTCTCCTTAGGTACCGAAAACCCCTTTATGCAAATAACTCTGCACAAGTTAAATGGCAGAAACTTTTTGCAATGGTCTCAATTCGTCACCATATTTCTTCGTGGCAAAGGTCGATTAAGGTATATTACAAGGGAAACTAAAGCCCCTAATGTCTTGGATCCTGGTTACCCCTAATGGGATGCTGAAAATTCAATGGTGCAAGCTTGGTTGATCAACTCGATGGACGTGGATATTGGTAGGACTTATCTTTTCCTACTATCTGCGAAGGAGCTTTAGGAAGCCGTGACAGAAGCCTACTCTGACCTTGGGAATGCGGCTCAGCTCTTTGAAATCAAGTCACAATTACGTGACAAGAAACAAGGGAGTCTTTCAGTGACTCAATATTTCAATTCTCTAAACAATATATGGCATGAACTCAACCTTTACTACGAATCGCAGTGGCATTGCTCTGAGGATGCCATCAAATATAAGAGGATGTTGGATAAAGAACGCCTCTTTGATTTCATTTATGGACTCAACAAAGAACTTGATGAAGTTTATGGCAGCATTTTGAGAAAGAATCCTCTACCTTTCATCCGAGAAGCTTTTGCTGAGGTGAGACATAAAGAAAGTCGAAAGAGAGTCATCAAGCAAAAGACAAGTCCTTGGATGAGTGTGACTATTGCCACAGGAAAGGACATACTTGAGACTCGTGCTAGAGGCTTCATGGAAAGCCAGCATATTGGAAACCAAAACGTCAGCAAGAAGCAAAGGGAATGGTGACAGAGAAAACTAATTAGTTTGCTCTCACAAAAGATTAATTTGAGATGCTGCAACAGCTTCTCATACAAAATCAGCAAGCAAAAATAAATGACTTGACCTCCTCTAGTTGTAATGTAGTCCATACAGGTAACCCATCAGCCCTTAGCATCTAATACCTTGAAAAAGGTCCTTGGATTGTTGATTCAGGGGCCTTAGACCATATGATAGGGTCTTCTCAAATTTTCTCTAGTTACACTCCATGTCTAGGTAATTATAAAGTGAGGATTGCTGATGGATCATTATCCACTGTAGCTGGAAAAGGAACAGTAAAACTAGCAAATTGTTTGACTCTTTTTTCAGTTTTACATGTCCTAAATCTTAAATGTAATCTTCTTTCATTAGTAAACTTACCAAGGACACAAACTGTGTAGCTAAATTCTGTGGTTCTAAACGTCTATTTTAGAATCCAATATTGGGGAGGATGATTGAGAATGCGAAGGAATACGAGGGGCTGTATTATCTCGAGAATAAAGGACCTGTGAAAGGACATGCTCAGGTCTCTCAATGTGAATTTGTTTCTTCTGAAATAATGTTGTGGCACTATAGGTTAGGCCACCTTAGCTTTCCATATCTAAAAACCTTGTTTCATTCTTTATTTAAAAATAAATATTTGAGTTTATTATATTGTGATTTTTGTCAAATGGCTAAACAAACACGTGTTCCATTTCCTGCCTGTACTTATAAACCATCCCAACCTTTCACTTTGATTCATAGTGATATTTGGGGACCTCAAGGGTTAACAACCTGTCAAAAGCAAAATGGTTCATTACATTCATAGATGACCACTCTAGGACCACTTGGGTGTACCTTTTGAAGGAAAAAATATGAAATTGGACAAACTTTTAAACAGTTCAATGCCATGGTAAAAACTCAGTTTCAAACTGACATTCGTGTACTCCGTACAGATAATGGAACTGAGTATTTTAATTATATTTTACGGAATTACCTATCACAACAAGGAATTGTCACCAAAGTTCTTGTTCCGGAACACCACAACAAAATGGGGTTGCGGAACGTAAAAACAGACACCTTTTAGAGGTTGCTAGGGCTATTATGTTCACAACTAATGTACCAAAAATATATTGGGGAGAAGCCATTCTTACAGCATCTTATCTCATAAATCATATGCCCTCTTGAGTTCTTAAATTCAAGACACCTATTTCTGGTTTTCTTGATAGCTACCCATAAAATCACCTTGTTACCTCTAATCTTGCACTCAAAACTTTTGGTTGTACAGCCTTTGTATATCTTCTGAGTCTTCAAAGAACAAAATTGTCTCCTTAAGCCACCAAGTGCCTATTTCTAGGATATTCTCATACTAAGAAAGGGTACAAGTGCTATATGGAAAAGTCTTGAAGGATTATGGTTATTCTCACTTGTACCCTTTCTTGGTACGAGAATATCCTAGAAATATGCACTTAATGGCTTTAGGATACAACTTTGTTATTTGAAGACTTGGAAGTGTGGACAGGTACAAAACAATACTCGTGGTGAAGGGTTTCACACAAACCTATGGGGTGGACTACTTAGAGACTTTTGTCCCAGTGGCAAAGCTTAATACTGTAAGGATCCTTCTCTCTCTTGCTGTAAATTTAGATTAGCCTCTCAACTAGCTTGATATCAAGAATGCCTTCTTGAATGAAGAATTGGAAGATGAAGTTTACATGATTATGCCACCTGGTTTTGAAGAAAAAGGACCGACTGGAAGAGTTTTCCGGTTAAAAAAGTCTCTCTATGCCCTTAAACTGTCACCTAGGGTCTGGTTCGATCGATTGGAAAAGTCTTGAAGAATTATGGTTATTCTGAAGGGCAAGCCGATTACACTATGTTCTACAAACAATTTAAAGAAGGGAAGTTAACTATTTTGATCGTGTATGTTAACGACATTATACTAACAGGAGATGACAAAAAAGAGATAGAATGATTAAAGGCAAAATTAGCTTGTGACTTTGAAATCAAGGATCTTGGACCACTACATTATTTTTTGGGAATGGAGGTAGCTAGAACAACTAAAGGTATTCTAGTTACACACCGGAAATACACCCTAGATTTGCTAAAGGATACTGGTTGATTGACTGTAAACCTACTGCCACACCAGTTGAACCATATAGCAAGTTGAGTCTTGGATAAAATAGTGCACCCGTGGAGAGGGGGAGATATCAAAGACTAGTAGGGAGATTAATTTATCTTTCATATACTAGAATTGATATTGCTTTTGTGGTTAGCTTAGTGAGTTAGTTTATGCACTTTCCAAGAGAAGATCACTTAGTGGCAGTAAACCGGATACTTCAATACCTGAAGTCAACATCGAAAAAGGGACTTTATTTTGAGAAGGGAGAAAAAAAAAGAATGTAGCAGCTTTTGTTGATGCAGATTGGGCTAGAAATGTCATGGATAAGAAGTCTACAACGGGTTATTGTACTAAGGTGTAGGGAAACCTTGTAATTTGGAGAAGTAAGAAGCAAACTGTAGTCGCACGAAACAATGCAGAAGTAGAGTTTCGAGCACTAGCACACGCGGTATGTGAGCTTATGTGGATAGAGCGTGTTCTTAAAGAACTGCAGTTAATAAAAAACAGTCCTATGCAACTTTACTATGGCAATAAGGCAGCAATTAATATTGCTCTTAATCATGTCCATCATGACAGGACAAAACATGTGGAGGTAGACCGACATTTTATTAAAGAGAAATTGGAAACTGAAGTTATCTGTTTGGTGTATATTCCTACAGGACAACAAACTGCAGATATGTTGACAAAAGGAATACCTGGACACAAGTTTGAAGAGTTTGTATGCAAGCTAGGCATGACGAACATCTATGCTTCAGCTTGAGGGGGAGTGTTGCAGATGTCACCTGTATTTTACAGTTGTGTGTTGACTATTGTTGTAGATGTCAGTTGTATTTTATAGCTATGTGTTGACTTAAATACTAGATTTTAGGAGATATAATCCCTAATTTCAGGGATACTAATTTTCAATATCTTAGTTGTTTTTTACCATTTTGTTCACAGGGTGTAATGTATATAAATAGATATTCTTCTCTATTGTATAATATGAGAAAATAGAGATTAAAAACAGAAAAAATCTGAATTTTCACAAATTCAATTAGCACTTGAGTGAAAGATTTGTCAAAGTGTTGGATGTGTTTAACACTACTTAATTTTTCTCCTAGTTTATTTTGAGCTTTTTAAGATCTAGTAATATGTGCCACATACAAAAAAGAAAAAAAAATAGTGACCAAGATTATTTTCTAATTTAATGCTATATAATTAATTAACTATTAAACTCTCTATTTCATTAATTTTACAAAATTTATGTTTCTCTCTCTTTTTTGCAGTTAAAGGGAGTTGGGTTTGATTCCACTTAATGTCTCCACTCATTTGTTTCAATTGATTCAATTGTAGATGCATCAGATAAACGTGATGTTTTAACTATATGGTAAATGCAGATCAATGAACAGACAATTGATCGAAAGAATAAGGAACAAAGGGAAGTGCAAAAGGCAGTGGAAGTCAAGGTGTATCTGGAGGACTATACTAACCCGTTGGATGTAAATTTCAAGA
Source organism: Citrus sinensis (assembly GCF_022201045.2). Taxonomy (NCBI): domain Eukaryota; kingdom Viridiplantae; phylum Streptophyta; class Magnoliopsida; order Sapindales; family Rutaceae; genus Citrus; species Citrus sinensis. Next base: position 22,765,073 of record NC_068562.1, on the reverse strand, counting down.
AGACATTGATAGACCATCAGCAGATTCATTATTAACGTTTCCTATTCATCTACTAATCTTAGAGTTCTTTAACAAGACATACTTATCTCCTTTGTAAATTAACTAAATATTCTTAAGAGTTTACAGACGATGGAAGTTTTCAATTTGGTCTTGACTAGTGAACATTTCTTGTCCTCGTACGACTTCCTTTCAATGTACATAGTGAAGAAAAATAAGTGCACGCAGTATTTGATGCATCGAGATAGTTCTTGTCGGTTAATAAAAATCCTCAGAGACATCCAAGGGAAATTTCGAAAATAATTTGATAGCAATCCAACAGAAATAAAGATTGGCTGATGGAGGCATCACATGCACAACCGAATTCCTCATGAGTTTAGGCTCTAATTTCGTGAGTATTCCACTCGGTTCCTCTCTGCCTTTTTTTTTTTTACCTTATGTTTTGTTTACTCTCTTGACTATCTAGAGATCGAGATCATTGATGTGACTCAAAAGTGTATTACTCCTCAATATAAGAGTGTCTAGTTATAATATAACCCGGTGAGTTCGGGATCGAATCACAGGAAATTTAAAATCTAGTTGTCAATTTGTTAAATAAAGAAAATTAATTGAGGGAAAAGAAATCACTAGAAAGTGATTTAAAAATATGCTAAGGTTATAGGATCCACTCCCAGTTATTCAAACTATAATTTTAATACTCTCTCATTTTTATATTTTGCCTCACTTTTACCAGTTAATTTTTATATCATTTAATATATGTGTGTGGATAAATTTGGAATAAAATACCTAATGTGCCACAACTATATTAATATGTCGACATTATGTCAAAATACCATATAGATCTAAGAGAATCTATAAATTAACATGACATGAAAATAATAAAAAAAAACTTAATAAATTAGCCACTCATATTGAAAAAAAACACAACACTCTTTTTATTTGATAAACTTTTGAAATATGTTACAAAAAAAATTGATACAGATGGAAACAATAAAAGAAAAGAAAAAAAAAGAAAAATTCTTCAGCTATACTCTTGGCTATCACTCTCTCATGTCACCTCAACTCTCCCTCCCCTGCTTGCATCCCCTTGCCTTTTATAGGCAAGGGAAGTATCTTTTTTTCTTTTATTAATATTAATATTTTATTTTTATATTATATACATATATTGTAATGGTCAGGAAGCGTGATGGCCCCCTGACCATCACCAACATGATTGCCTATCATTTTTTAATTTTTTAATTTTTTAATTTATTATTATTTATTACATCTCCTTAATGATGCATTCCAAATTACTCCATCAGTCCTTTATTCTCGCTTTCAATTCTAATTCCATCTTTATTCCTAAAAAATATTTACAAGATATTAACATATTACGAATTAATTTAACATAGAAATATATTTAGGGAGTATTAAGATAATTTAGAAATAAAGAGCGCATTAATCGACACAATAAGTGAAAAATTAATAATTTTATTCTTATTAAATGTACACTTTTTAGTGTCAATCAATCATTAATCCCCCAGATGTTTCCAAACGATAGGCTTACTTAAAAAATAATTTTTAGGGTACTGGATGTGGTCAAGCTAAATTCAGAGCAGTACCAATCTACGATGGCTTGATTAATGGATGTTCATCGTTGGGTTTCTTAATTCTCTAATGGATATATTATAACTCTTTTTTTGGGGGGCGGGGGGGGGGGGGGGGGTTAGCCTTCTGGCAATGTTTGTGATTGATGTTGAAGGAGTCAGGAGCTTTTTTAGAGGTATGAAATGGCTTCGGAGAACATGAATCTTCCATCCATGGTAAAAGTTAATCTGCATTACAATCACGTGAACTCAAATGTTGCTATGATAGATTTTTTTAGTGATATGGAGGGTGTGGGCTCCAGAGATGATGAAGATGGATTGGGTGAGGCGAATGGCTAAAGTAAGAGTGATAACATTCGATCTTCGAGTTTAGTTAACTTAGATGGATCTTTTCATCCACCTCTCTTCTTCTTTTCAGGGAAGGGTAAAGCTTTTGGTTCTTAAACTTACACATTATATTCGTTGTTTCATTTGTTATGTTTTTGTCTTTGCCTTCTCTCTTTTTTATTTTCCAAAGACAAGGGTATTATAATGGATATTATTATTGCGCATCATACCATTGCCACTGAATTTATTGTTGCTGTTCTGACTAGCCATTATTCCTCCTGCGACAGGAGTACATTGCAACAGTGAACATAAACCATGAGCATATTTCAACAGTGGATGTAAACCATGAGTACATTGTAATATAAATTATAAAATGCTAACTAAGAAGTTGGCTAAAGAAGACATTGTAAAGCATTTGAAATAGGAGAGTTGGATGTTATTTTCGCACCAGACATTATCGTGATAGACTTCTAATATTTATTGGCAAACAATGGATTGACAATCAAATCATCTGCAATAGAGATCTTAGATGAGAAATTTGATGAAATAATAGTATTTTAACATTAATGCAATCTAAAGAATTTTCTAAATATTAGATATCTTAAATTATGACATAAGTAATGGATATAACTCCATTTTTTTTAAGAGTAACGAATCATGATGTTATTAAAACTCAACAAATTTGAAACACAGCTAAGTATAACAGTAAGGTAAAAAAAGAAAAAGCACAATTAAAATACATTAAAACGTAACTAAATGTTACTTCACTCTTCATTATCCTTGTTCAGCAGCAGCCCATCAATAGTCACTTAAAGCAAAGTTAAGTTGTTCCAAGGCATTTGCTTTTAATTTTTCTTTTGCTATCTTTGTCTCTCTTGTATTTGCAACTTTAATCTTCTTTTCTGGATACAGTTCCAACTCCCTACAAATTCCACACAAGTTCAAAAAGTTGTGCTAATGGTGGTGAAGGATATGGTACTAGTTTCATTGGGAGACATTGAGAATTACATCATATTTCAATAAGGTAATTTTGAATTTGTGTGTGCCAAGTCTCAAGGAAGGGTTTTGGAACTTTTGTTGGTTAAATGAATTTTATGAGGGTTAGAGTGATTTTGTAATGTAGAGTGTGAGTAATTACAACGAGGCTAAGGTTTATGGTTCACTTATGATTTCGGGTAATGGACAAAAAATGCCTAAGATAGAAAGCTTATAATTTCATTAATTCATTCAACACTCAAGTGAAAAATTTGTCAAAGTGTTGCATGTGTGTAACACTACTTATTTTCTCTCCTGGTTTATTTTGAGCTTTTCAAGATTTAGTAACAAGTGCCATATACAAAAAAAAAAAAAAATGAGTGGCCATGATTATTTTCTAATTTAACGTTATATAATTACCTATTAGACTCTCTCTTTCATAAATTTTACAAAATTTATGTTTTCTATCTCTTCTTTGCGGTTAACAGAGTTGGGTTTGATTCCACTTAATTAACTGAATTAGAGATGTATTAGAGAAACGTGATGTTTTGACTATGGGGTAAAAACAAATCACTGAAGAGGTAATTGATCTATCTGGGGACATAATAACTCGTTGGATGTAAGTTCCTGGAAGATATTGATATATTATCTGCAAATCTGTTATTGACATATCCTATTCATCTACTAATCTCAAAGTTCTTTAATAAGACAAGCTTGTCTCTTTTGCAAGTCAGCTCAAATATTATGATAAGTTTACAAGCAATGAAAGCTTTCAATTTTGTCTTAACTAGCAAATATTTCCTGTTCTTTTGCTACTTCTTTTCAATGTACATAATGAAGAAGAACAAGTGGATGCAGTATTTGATGCAACAAAATAGTTCTTGTCAGTTAATAAAAATCCTCAAAAACATCCATGGGAAATTCAGGAAATGATTTTGAAGCAGTCTAACAAATATAAAGATTGGGTGGAGGAGGCATTAACACGAGCAATTGAATTCCTCGCGAGTTTAGGCTTGAACTTCTTGATTATTCCACTCCAGCTTCTCCCTCTATCTTTTTTTTTTTCTTCTATGTTTTTGCTCTCTTGGCTAACTAGAGAGATCGTTAATCCCCCAGACATTTACTACAAATGAGCTTACGACTTACTTAAAACACAATTTTTGGGGTAAGCCCATTCAAAGCGTGGTCAAGCTGAATTTGGAGTAATACCAATCTAAGGTGGCTTGATTGGTGAATTTTCAAAATTGGGACTCTCAATTCTCTGATGGATATATTATAACTACTTTTGCGGTTTAGCCTTCCTACAGTGCCCATCGTCAATGTTGAGGGAGTCAGAGAGCTTTTCAGAGTATAAAATTACTCAAGAGAACATGACTCATCCATTTATGGTAAAAGTTAATCTACCTTACTGTCACGTGAACTCAAATGTGGCTATGATAGATTTTTTGAATGATAAGGAGGGGGTGAGCTCTAGAGATGATAAAGATGGATTGGATGAGGCAGATAACTTAAGCAAATGCGATAACATTCGATCTTCGAGTTTAGTTAACTCAGATAGGTCTTCTTATCAACCTCCATTCTTGTTTTTCAGGGAAAGGTAAGGCTTCTAGTTCTTAAAAGTATAGATTATATTTGCTATTTTAATTGTTATGTTTTGTCTTTACCTTGTCTTTTTTTTTAATTTCCCAAAGACAAAGGTATTATAATGAATACTATTATTGCACGTTACACTATCACCACAACGTTTGTTGTTGCCGTTCTAACTAGCCACTAATACTTATGCAGGAGTACATTGCAATAGTAAACATAAACCATGAGTACATTTCAGTAGTGGACATTAATCATGAGTACATTATAATATATATTATATAATGCTAACTAGGAAGTTGACTAAAGAAGATAATATAGAGTATTTGATGGCAGAGAGTTGGATGCCATTTTTGCATCGTACGTTAACATGATAGACTTTTAACATTTATTTGCAAACAATGGACTAACAACTGGATCATCTGTAAGAGAAATTTTTGATGAGAAATTTGATGAAATAAAAGTATTTTAACATTAATGAAATCAAACGAATTTTTTAAAATATTAAATATCTTAAATTATAACATAAATAAAAGATCAAACTCCATTTTTTTTTGCCCAAAATCATGATGTTATTGAAAAAACATACGAAAGTTCAAACACAATTATGTATAACAAGAAAAGTAAAAAAAAAAAAAAGACAAAGCAGAATTCAAACAAAAATAAAACATAATTACTGAGATAATAAAAGTAAGAAAGACAAAGTATAATTAATTCACAATTAAAATATAACTTCACTCTCCATTATCCTTGTTTAGTAACAACCCATCAATTGTCACTTAAAGCAAAGTTAAGCTGTTCCAGGACATCCATTTTTGGTTTTTTTTTTTGCATTATTACTAAGAATTTAGGGAAGAATGATGATGGCGTCAAGCCAATTATGGATAGTTCTTAGCTCATTCGTTATCTTTGGCTTTCTCCTGTTTGCAAATTCAATCTTCTTCTCTGCATATAGTTCTATCTCTCTACGAATTCAACACAAGTTACTTTTAGCATTTTCTCTAATCTCTTTGGCGTTATCTAGCAAGGGTGCTGCTATTGCAATGTCATCTTTGGAATGCTCGATCAGCCTGTTCTCATATGAATAGCATCTATAGTTATTGACAGTAAAAAAGAAAAAAAAAATTCTTCGAAGCTGTGCCAATGGTGGTCAAGGATATGGCACTAGTTTCAGTGGGAGACATTAAGTCTTCATGAGAAATATAGAACATTCCATACATAATATACTATGAAAATAGAAAACATTTTAAGATCACTCTAATCTATCTAGACAACAATTTCTTCAACATGTGTGTCATACCTTTATCTCGAAATCCAACCTTAGAAAAACAACAGGTTTTCTGTTTTGTGCCCTTTGATCGATTGTCCTATCATGATTCAATTTTGTTTTTCTAACTTTTTTAAACTTGTTTTAGTTAATCATAATAGCAAAAAATGTAGCTGGATGCATGGCTCTATTAGGGAGTCAAGGGAATGAGTGAGAAAGTACTTGTGAGGTTGACAGTAGTTGAATGTGAAGATGTTACTTCAATGGAGATTAACGTATTTTGGAACAATAATTTTGGATTTGTTTTGTCGAATCTAGAGGACAAGGGCTTGGAGTTTTTGTTAGTTAAATGAATTTTATGACGGTTAGGGTAATGTCGAGTGTGAGTAATTACAACGAGGCTTGGGTTTAAGGTTCGCTTGTGATTCTAGGTGAGAGAGTGTGCGAGACAAAGACCTTAGGTTTTCATTAATTCAATTAGCACTTGAGTGAAAGATTTGCCGAAGTATTGGATGTGTTTAACACTACTTAATTTTCCTCCTAGTCTATTTTGAGATTTTTAAGTTCTAGTAACATGTGCCACATATACAAAAAAAAAAAAAGAGTGGCCAAGATTATTTGTTGATTTAATGCTATATAATTAATTGTGAAGCCGAGTTAGTTACATTCTATTATAATCACTGATGAGGTGACTTGATGACTCAGCATGTGTTGGCCAGCAGGTGGTTAATTAGTTATGACCAGGAGTGTATAAAACGCAAAGGAAAGGCTGACTGTTTGGTATCTTTTATCGATTTTTTAAGAGGCCTAGGTAGAGAGTGAGAGAATTCTTCGTGCAAGTAATTTGTTCTCTGCCATATGAGTATTCATTGTAATCAATATAATCAATATAGCTTCACACCTTGTTTGGGTTCTTCAACCATGCATATAGGTACGTTGGCACCGAACCACGTAAATCTTCTTTGTTGTTTCTTTGTGTCTTTCTGCCTCTAGCTTTCTTCCCACGTTATTTCTTTCTTGTTATTTTGGATTACCTTTGTTCATGATTCTTTTTTTTTTTTGGTTACTCTAATTCTTAGTGACAAATCGAGCTTGGTTTATCTTTTATTTGCTTAACATTAACTATTAAACTCTCTCTTTCATTAATTTTATAAAATTTTTGCTTTCTTTCTTTTCACTGCGTTAAAGGAGTTGGATTTTATTCCACTTAACGTCTCTACTCATTTGTTTCAGTTGACTTAACTGGAGATGTATCTGAGAAACATGATGTTTTGACTATAGGGTAAAAATAGACCACTGAAGAGATAATTGATCTAAAGAATAGGGAACAAAGGGAAGTACAAAAGGGAGTGGAAGTCAAGGAGTATCTAAGGGGACTTACTAACCCGTTGGATGAAAGTTTCGAGAAGATAGATATATCATTAGCAGATCCATTATTGACGTTTCTTGTTCATCCACTAATCTTAGAGTTCTTTAACAAGGAAAGCTTATCTCTTTTACAAGTCAGCTCAAATATTCTCAGGAGTTTATAGGCGAAGGAAGCTTTCAATTTGGTCTTGACTAGCCAACATTTCTTGTCCTTGTTCGACTTCTTTTCAATGTACATAGTGAAAAAGAACAAGCGGACGCAGTATTTGATGCATCAAGATAGTTCTTGCTAGTTAACAGAAATCCTCAGAGACATGCGAGTAAAATTCCGGCAATAATTCCATAGCAATCCAACAAAAAATAATGATTCCATAACAATCCAACTGGGGAATTAGTCTCCCATTCCCTGAACTTTCCGGATCCCAATTTCTTAAAATTAAGAAGTAAAAGCACAATACTTTGTAGTGGCCATTGCTTCTCGAGTTGATCCGAAGTAGACTAAATTGTCTTTAGAGTTAACCAAACACTCCAGAATTGATCGTGTACAACTTATAATATTTTGATTATAATAAAATTGAAATACCGTTAAATAGTAAAACTAAATTACAACTCATATTGTAACTAAATAGAAATTGTAAATAATATAAAATTATAAAAAAAAGAGGCTTGTACTATACAATTTTCTTAAAATGGATTTGCCACCTATTAACGGGTGCTTTAAGTCTGAATGACAACTATTTCTCAGGATATAATAGGATATGGAACAAGTTCAGCACACTATTGAATTGTTTTTAGTAAACTTCTGAAGTGCTTGAACTCGTTGACACAAAAAAAGTCAAAGGAGGAAAAAAATGTTTTGTGTTTTTGTGTGATTTTGCTTTTGAAATGAGGAGAAGCCACCAATTTATAGACATTCGGGTGAGGGTAGTATCATCCATAATTAATTGTATTCAAATTTGTAATGGTCACTTTCAATTAAAAGCTCTATAATTTAGAATCATAATCTAGTCAGCTAATTAAATCACAATATCTTTAACTGTTGTATGTAATCTAAAAGTTATTAAATTGATTTATGTTATAAGATTTCTAATTTAAGCTTTTAATTCTTGCAATTAATCATGAAAAAATTAAAAAAATGATAAAAAACAGTTTATCTAACGTCAATATTAGAGCTAAGGTCTCAAGTTCAAATCCCCTACTTGCAAGCTCCGCCAATAATTCCTTCAATTTGCTTAAGGTTTGGGTCAAACGACTTCTCAAACAATTATTTGTTGATTTACATCATAGTTTTCTTATGCGTCTTGTAGTCATCTTGACTTGATAGTTGATATTGTTATGACTTTATTCTTACCTAAAAAAAGAAATAATTTTTTCCTAAAAAATATTCATTTTTGGTTTTAAGTGTTTTTTTCTTAATACCTTTCAAGAAAAATGAAATGGGGAAAACTTAGCATCTTTTCAAAATCATTATTGGTTTTATCCAATTGTCTCTATATTTTGCCTCGGCAGAAAGCTGGTCCTGGTGCAAATGATGCCTAAGGTGAATAAAGATTCTTCTTATGTGTATGATGTTGACTAAGGTATGTTCTTGATGACATTTTGTTTCTTTTGTGTAGATGCATAGGTACTAAGAAATACTAGGAATCTTGAAACATATATTTTAGAAGATCATGTATTGATTCATGTCATATTCAATAGTGGAAAGCTAGTTTTTCTGCTCTAGTCTTGCCATTTTCCGAAGGTTCTTGTGTGATGAGACGAATTGCAAGCTTTTGAATGTGCTTGTCTAAATCTGGTTAGTGTTAGTTTAAAGGGCAGTAGGTCTGAGATTTTCTGGATAATTTCGGAAATTCAAACCTAGAAATGAGAGTTCCAAAGGATCCATTTTAATTTTGTACTAAGATTTTGTAATGCTCATGCCCATTAATTAGCTAAACATACTATAAGGAAAGATACAACTGCTGTCTGGTTAGATTTATTACCAGTAGAAGTACAGAATGTATTTAACAGTGTCGTTTAATCAGTAATGAAATGTTTACTTTCATTTCAAAAAAAAAAAACGCCTTCTTCTTGGTAGTTTGCATCCACACCCTATAGTCAGATTCAATTATAGTAAAAGTAGGTCAATATAAAATAACTTTGGTTTTTCCTATTTCCTTTTAAGCCTGGGGATGCTCAGATGTGGGGAAGATAATAAAATATTGATTAAGAAAATTTTTTTCCTCTTATAAACAAATGTACACTGAAGCTTTGTCTAGATATTAAAGTACTTAGTAGAATTACCTTTTAGTTTATTGTTAATACTTTTTGTTATTTAATGGGTACATGCCTACCCTAGTGTGTAGGTAGTGTAAGTTCCTACAACCGAGGCTTTCTGGCAAATCTCTAAACGCATCAATATGCTTAGATACTAGTGTATCTTTGGACAAACCTTTTTGTTTGAATGGTATTATTTCATAGTCAAAGCTTATGTTACATTAGCTGTATGTTACAACTATAAATTTTTAAATTCTTAGAAAAGATAATAATTATTAAAAAGGTCAATAAATTTTAATGTTTTACATTATACCCTAGGTTGTTTATACTCCATGTTGTTTACACCCAAGCTGCAATATTTCAATTTTTTTAAAGTTCTTCGTTTATATTTATAGCAAAGTTAGTATCAAACTCCTCAACAATTTTTTCTATTTTATTTAATTGAATCTTTAACTTGTTTAATTTTATATCTATTGAGTTTTTATTCATTATATTAATAATCTCTTGGTTTAATATATCATGATTTTTAATGTTAAAGTCTTTTATGAATTGTTTAACTTTATTAAATTCTTTACTTAGTTGATCACTTGATCTCTTAACTTTTTAATTTATTTTATATTCCTTCATTGAAATTATTAATTTCTAATATTTTGTCTACCATTTCTATATCATTTATAGATAAGTTTAGATTTTCTAATTTATTAAATAAATATAGTGACATTCAATTTAATTGATTATTTCTCCACATGTTTGAATCATTGATAAGATCAAAGAATTGAAATATTTTTATTAGAGGTTTTGATAATTTATTCATTGTACAATCTTTTTAATAATTCATTGGATTTATAAGATATTTATTACATATAATATCTCTTATAATTCATGATACTAAATTTAGATTACAAAATCTGTGTGATGGCATTGATCGTATGTATTTAAGAAGGAAAATAGATTGAATGTGTGTGTGTATGGTAGAAGAAAAAATTAGTTTATGTCTCAAGAGAGACAAGAAATTATAAATGTAAGTGCAAAAATATATTCAAAATTTGTGGATCTTTATGAGTATAATAATAATTTAAATCTTTATAAAATGTTGTAAAAAATTTATAAAGTTTTAAAAATAAATATAGAAAAGATGGATGAAAAAATGATTTAATTATAAAAAATCAATGAGGACTTATTTGAAAAAATAAGTAAACATATGATTAAAAATAAAATTTTCTATAAATATCTATTTCACCTGTACTTTGTTTTATATTAAAATTATTTTTATCTATTAAATTTAAAAAATATAAAAATTAATGGCATATATTCATTGGTTGTTTGTTACATTATATGTAATGTAAGCTTTACCTATTTCATATGTTATATGCTTTTTGGTTTCATTTATTAGCTATCTAGGAGCTGGCTACGGTACAGATGCTGTACCTTACAGACCAGGTTAGCCAGCTCCCCAATGGTGCCATCTGCTGACTTTGTTTCCACATATAGGGACACGTGGAGTGTGTGGAGTGGGGGATGTATGTTACAGAATCTGTAACATAGACTTCTCCTAGCTATCTAATATCCTTACTGATAAAAGTACATGCTATTGTCCATTGCGATTAGCCTTAGCCTAACTTAGAAGTCATTTTTGTCTCATCTTAAATTGACGTAGACAATTTAGAAATTCCGTTATAAATAAGCTTGGATTTGGTTTGGAACTCTAACTCTTTAAGCCTCCACATCACTGTAGTTTAAATTTGAACGAAACCTTGGTCAAGCTTTAGTATATGCCATTTATTTATATCTTGAGAACCAAAATCTGGACAAATTTGGCTTTAGGATTGATCTTAATCAGCCAATAATAATTTCAGCGCCCCATAAAGCTACTCAACCTAAAACCTTCCCTACTAGAGATAGCAAATAAATCTAGGTCCATCCCGCATCCACAAATATTTGAAAGATTCAAATTCAAAAAATCTTGATCCACGTAATAAAAAATGTGGACCTAGATGTAGAAATTGAGGATTCATGTGGATCCATATTCATTTGCATTTGGAAAACTAAATATTCGGATTTGCATATTTTTTTGAAATAAATTCTCTGCACTATTTATTTTTTGTCATATGTATATTTAACCATCACAAAATTTTAACAAGTGATTTGCATCACTTTATTTCTAAACTTGTATCGATTAACTACTTTGACACCAACAAAATTTAGAATTCATTAAATAATTCAAATAAAATGATCATTTTACCCTTAAATAAATTCATAGACTATTTTATCCTATAAAATTTTAAAAAATAAAATTATAATTACAAAAATACCCCTGAATTTATTAAAACAAATAAATCTCAAAATCCAAAGTGTTAATTTTTGTAATTGATAAAATAAGCATATATTAATGCACCTATGACATATGTAATACAACTAATTAATACATAAATGACATGTGTAGTTTAGTTTTTTTTTTTTTTTGAGGAGGTGTAGTTTAGTTAAATATAGCTACCACTGACATAATATTTTAATTGTTGTACGATTGATATGAAATCTCTTATGTATTTTAAAATTTCTCTTAGTAAAAAACTTGGAAACCCCACTATTCCTTTTAGCCTCCCCCGTCCTCACCTGAGCTAGTAGCAACAAAAACAAGCATAGTCAATTGCAGTAGAATTTAGAGCAATAGAACTCAAGGAAATATCTAAAATGTATCATATAGTAAGACTAACTACCTCGAGAATTTGGTGAAGAAGGGAATTGTGATCTGGGCCCATTCCCTGAGTGCAACTAATGTAGAAATAAGGCTCGAGCCCATGAACCTTTCAACCAACACTAGGCCGTAACACATACCAAAAGCAAGAACTTGACCAAACATTATTACTATTATAATGACAGTGAAGTGACTCACTGATGCCCCGAGATTGGGACACGTAGGCAGACGCGCCGCGCGGGGGGGGGGGGGGGGGGGCGGGCCCCACTTGGAGAGCGAGAAGCGATGATTTGTTTCAATGTTTCGTGGTGCTTCATCTCCCATACGGCTTTCAGGGTTTAACTGAAAATAACTCTGTAGTGTAACCGTGTAATACAATACTGAAAACTGATACGGCAGCAATCATCATCAAGCCTTCAAAGACTGTTAGGAAATGGGATTTGGAGTCCTGAGAAGCATTATTCGACCCCTATCAAGAACTTTAATATCACGAAGTCCGACTTCCACTTCCTCAACGACGCCGTTTTTCTCCTCCTCTTCGTTGTTAAAACCCTATTTTCAACTTCTTTCGACCCGCCAATCTCCATGGATCCCGATTTCGAACCATTTCCACAGCCTAACCGACACACGATTTCCAAAGCGGAGACCGGTTGAAAAGCCTCGCCGTAAAAGAGCCAGCTTGCGTCCTCCAGGTACTTATTCCCTTAAGCTTTCAATTTACATTTGATTCAATTTACGATTTTTGCAATTTTTCAAAAAAAAAATTGATTTGCAGGGCCTTATGCTTGGGTTCAGTACACGCCAGGGCAGCCGATTAGTCCTAATAATCCCAATCAAGGGAGCGTCAAAAGAAGAAACGAGAAAAAGCGAATGAGGCAGCGGCGCGCTTTTATTTTGGTGCGTTATTTGACAACTTATCATTTTTTTTTTTTGGACTTGTTAATGGATTTTTGCACGTCCTATTTGTCAAATTGATGTTCCACTTTCGGATAAAGCGTAAAGACATTGTTGCTAATTGGTAGAGTCAGTAGAGCCACTTTCTCTATGAGCTGGCCGTAAGGTTTCAATTTGGCTTTCGAATTTGATCACAATGGTTTATTTTCACTAAAAAATGCTGATATCAAACACAAAAGCAAGAAATAATTTTTTTTTTTTTTGGGTGTCTCTCTTTAAGATTTTCCATGTATCAGGCATTTATCTATGTCAAGGGGAGAGAGTCTTTGAAATTTCTTCAAAATCTGGTGTTGTCGTACTTGTCACGGGGGAAAATTTTGCTGTGAGATGGCTGCAGCAGTGCTGTCTTTAAATCTTAGATGACCTTTCTACCTTTATTGCACGTTATTTTATTTCTTTGGTACATTAATTTATTTTTTGTAAATAAGAAAACTATATTTTAGTATCTAATGGACAAATTACACTTGAATAGTAAAACTTTATTAACAATTGAGCTCAGATAGACATAGGCAAGGTTTCGCACAAGAGACGACATGGAAACCCTTTGTTTCAACTCAAGCTTCGTCATCGCCCATTAATTGAAGTATTGTAAATGTTGTATTATTTATTGTTTTCTGTTTTACAGGAGATTCATCGTAATGTGTTAGTACAAAACTATTTTGACATTAATTTTGTGAAACTTGAGTTTACTCCAACATCTCTTGTGAAAGCTAAATACTCCATTAGTGTTTTTCTTCAGTGCGAATCTCATTTGTGTGGAAGTCACCTGTCTGGAGTAGGCTCATGGTCAAGAAACTAAATAGATTGGTTGTCTCATCCTTAGGAATTTTCATTTTTGTTCAAAATCCAATACAGTTGCTCTCTTGAATGTTTTCACTATTTTTCCTTCCTTTCTGAAATCAATACTATCTTATTTGCTTTTTACACTTCAGTAACATCTTCATTGTTTGTGCACCATGTTGTAAACAAAATTGGTTTCCTCTTCCATTTTGTGATGAGCGACATGCATTTCCTTTTTCTATTCCTTAGAGTTTGCTAAGGGAAAGACCTATTGATGAAGAGCAAGAAATTGCAAAAATCCTATTTAGATTGAAATTTATAATATTTAGGGGTTGCTATTTAGAGTTTATTGTTTATATATTGTTTATTTGAGTTGTATTCCTAGTTTAGGTATGATCTTTATTAAAATAGGTTTCTAGTCATATTAGGATAAGTCGTAGTTGGTATAAATCAGTGTCTTTTGTAGCTTTTATAGGCTGGCCTTGGTTATTTGTTATTGATTATTTCTTGGAATAAACTCTAGGTTTGAGTTATATTCTTGTTTTTTGTTGATCTTTTGTGGAATTAACGAGACCTAGATTCGTGGATATTCTTCGAGTCAATATGAATTTAGTTTATTTATTTATTCCAGTACTCTCAAGGATCAACGGGATATTAAAAATATCACTATCTTTCCATCACCCTACATTTTTATCCTTCTGCTGAATCAGTTTTATTGCAAAACGTTCGTTTATAGAACCACGCTGCATCACCTACACTGATTACATTTGAATTGAGTACAAAGATAAATTCAACAATTGGCCTGAGCTTATGTTTTACCTATTTGTTATTTGTTATATTCTATTAGAATTTTGGCATCCTTATAAATTAATAAGAGGCTTTTGGGGCCTTTGTGTTGGGTGCAATATTTTTAGATTAGGATGTGCTCTGGTGCAAACATTTGTAATCACAAAATCTTTTCTGTATATTAAACCTATGCAGTCAGAGGCAAAGAAGCGAAAAGCTCAGTTGCAGGAGGCTAACAGGAAGAAAAGAGCTCAGAGGGTAGAGCACAAGATGGCTGCAGTGGCAAGGGAAAGGGCATGGGCTGAAAGACTGGCAGAGCTGCAGCGGCTTGAGGAAGAGAAGAAAATATCCATATCTTGAAATTTTTGTTCTTTACATTTGCAGTCTTAACGAAGATGTTGACTTTTGATTGTTTGATTTTATTCCAAATTTGTGGTTTTTTAGGTTACTGTTTTTTGTTTGAAACCTTAGAAAATACTAGTGATATTGTGCAGTTTCTGAAGCACATGTTTCACTTGCCTTGATCTGTGTTTGTCAAATTTCCTGTCGTTTGGAATTGGTAGTCAAGACGGGTAGATTGGGAGTTGATTTTTCTTCAGAGCTTAGTGTGGGATTGAAGAATAAAGAGTTGGCCTTTTAACTTGTAAACATTTTCTTTACAGAAGAATAAACAGAATGAATTAGTATTCAAATTTAAGTTGTGTAATGACTCTGTCTTTACCTAAGCATGTGCCAGAACTAGCATATTTTGCATATAAGTGATTGGATTAATTCTTGAGTAATTTAATATCAGAAGTTTCAAACTGTATTCAAAACTGTATTCCCCAATCCCTTAAATCTCTGGGGTATGCTTTCATGGACTTCAGAACTGATGATTATTGAATTTGTAGTATGTCTGGAGGTTGACATATAGGCAAGATGAACTTGTTTAAATATAGGAAACTAGGAGGCATGAGCATGGCTTTGGTCTCAATCTTTTGTCTCTTAAGCTAATAGAGATGTTTTTGTATAAACTCAATGTAGTATTGAAGGGTAGGATTGGCTAACTGTTGGTCAGTGGGGAATGGAAGAAATTCACTGCTGGCAAATAAATAGAAAGCAGAAACATGTTTGTTTGTGAGGGGCGAATTGCGTGGAATATACCTGGTTTCCCTCAAAATACTTAAAATATACCTCCATATATTAAAATTGCTAGCTTTACACATATATACTTAAAAAGATCAGGGAAAATACAAAAATAACCTTAATAAAAGCCAACAAAACAGAATCGATTCCCACCCAAAATCACAAAGTCGAGTAAACAAAATAAGAGAGAAAACTCCTTGAAGAACAAGCGGCTCTCTACCCATTCTGCACTTCAGCTATCCCCATTGCCTCAGCTGTGTCACCACCACCTTGTCTTGCCTCCGTCATTGGTTACTAGGTAAGCAATTTTCATTTTCTTCTTTCTCCTACAAATATTGAAAGAAAAATTTTAGGGTTTTGCTTGAAAATAGTAAGTGATTTAGTGAATTGGGTATAATTTATGAGATTACTGAAAATAGAAAGAATTAGAAGTATAACATAAACAATGTAATACAATATATCACGAAAAGACATACAAAAACAAATGTTAGACAACATATTTTAATTTGAAGAACTTCAAATTTATTTTATTTCCTCTATGGATTTTGTATTCTTTTTTTTTTTAGTGCAACAATTAAGATTTGGCAACAATGTGGTTAAAGAAAAGTTGATTAAAGAATAATGTGGGTTAATTTTCTCAATTTTTGCTTTGCGGTTGGAGAAAGGATGTGTTTAGTTTTGAAACATTATGATTCAATTTTAAAGGTTATTTGATTGTGTTCATTGGATCTGCCTTTTATTGATTATTGTTTTGAATTTTGTTATAAACATATTGTTCTGTAAATTTATGAAATTAAGGATTGTAGTGTAAGAATCTATATGTGTTGTGTTCTAAAATCAGGGTTAGAGTTCAATTATGAGCTGGAAAATAGTTGTTGGCATGTTATTAGCCTAATAACATTTGAATTGTTTACTATAATGCTTCATATGATTAGTTTATAACTCATTTAACCTCTAGATAAAATTTTTTACTTGATCCTGTAGGTTCTGGACTATATACCAAAAAAAACCATGCCATCCGATGATAATTTAGATAACGACGATCATAAGGCGGTTTTAGTAAAAGTGTCTAATATGTCATCACTAAAGGCACTTTCACTTATAAAGCAACGTCTCACAGAGCAACAATATGAAGTGTTTAAGGAAACATGCTTTGGTCATTTTGTGTACCTTCAAGATCTAAAATTCGCTGGCCAAATTGTTCATGCATTATTATTACGATATGTGAGATCAACTGATAAGGCAATGTACTTCAAAATAGGACAAAAAGAGTGCAGATTTTCTATGCTTGAGTTTGCCTTAATTACGGGATTGAAATGCCATAAAGAACATGATCTTCTAGTACATGAGAAAGACAATACTGATAGTATATGTGATGTGTTCATGGGGGGCAATCATGAATTTACTCAAAAACAATTACAGAAAGCTTTTTCAACAGCCCAGTCCAATGATGATACCTTGATGGTTAAGTTCGCCATGCTATATTTCTTGGAGTCTGTGTTGCTAGGAAAGGAGCCCAAGAATAAGATTGATGACCTCCATATTCGTCTATTAGACAACTTTTTCGTCTATTAGACAACTTTAAAGAATTTAATAATTATCCATGGGGTCGCTTGTCATTTGAGGCAACAATGTTAAGCTTGAAGAACACAGTTACAAGGAGAAGCAAAAGAATTGGTTCATTAGATCCAAACACAGTTACAAGGAGAAGTAAAAGAATTGGTTCATTAGATCCAAACACAGAAGAGAAATACAGCCTTTATGGTTTTCCATTTGCGTTTCAGGTGAGAATGCTTATTTATTTATTTTTATAATAAACACATGAATTTTATATGATATTGATGTAGTGTTGTAATATTGTAGGTGTGGACATACGAGGTCATTTCTGAATTCGGCCAAAAATTTGCAACCGAAAAGGGTGATTTAAAGGTTCCAAGAATTCTTAAGTGGTTTTGTAAGAACAAGATTATGGCTGATGTAATTAATAAAGCCTTGAAAGAGGAAGACACCGTAAGTGTTTCATTCTTATTTAAGTGCGAACCATTAACATGAATTATTTAGTTTAACTTGAGTTATTTAGTTAAAGCATTAGTACCTTCTTGGTATAATTTAATTAACATCTATATTATATAGTTTACTGTAGCGACAACATTGCATGCCACCGGAAGTGATGGAAGTAATGAGATTGCACAACATTACATGCAATGGTTCTTGGCTTCGGAAATTGAGTGGAAGCAAGAGCTTGGCGAACTCAATGCTGTGAGTGGTGATGAGCCTAACAACGAACCAAATTCTGCACATTCAAATGTGCAAATGCAGCAGCAAGTTGATGTTGTAATGGATGATAGGCATGCAACCATCACTGATGATATTTCACACACACCATTCAATGCACCCTCCCCAGGATTTTTTCCT
The DNA here is from genome assembly GCF_022201045.2 of Citrus sinensis. NCBI lineage: Eukaryota > Viridiplantae > Streptophyta > Magnoliopsida > Sapindales > Rutaceae > Citrus > Citrus sinensis. The sequence continues at coordinate 22,746,955 of NC_068562.1, read as the reverse complement.
TCGCCACGTAATGCACCTACTTTTTAGAGGACAACACTGTTCCACGAAAAAACAAGCAAAAATGTAAGTTAGTTGATTTGTTTAAAGACATTTTGAGATTTTTATTTATGAAATTAACTTAGCAGTATATCTTAAAACATGTTCGTAGGTCACTCCGTCTTGTCGTGTCTCCATAGGCGATCATGTTGCTCCAACATTTCAGAAAATTTATGACAGATTAAGCAAAATCGAGGAAAAGGTGCAAAAGATTGATGTGTTGGAAGCAAAGCTTGACAACATTACAAAAGACTTATGGAGAACGACGAAGTTACTCGAGGAGTTTTTAGCATCTTTTAATGCAGCCAAAGATAGTCTCACTGATGAGGTTTGCAACATTTTAAACACTTTTAGAAGCAATTTTTATTTTTTTATATATTTTTACATTTATTTCAGTGGCTTAGAAAAAATTGAAATTAAATTCAGTTGACAATAATTACGAGCGAATTCTAATTTTGTTATATTTATTCATAATACAGCCACCTGCACATAATCCTCCTACCTCAGTGGCTTCTGATGTAGTCATAGATAAAATGGATGTTCAGGTTTGTAATATTAAATCTAGTTGAAGTTAAATTCAGTTGGTTACTATTATGTAAAGAATTCTAAATTATGTTATATTTATCTGTAATACAGCTACCTGCACATGATCCTCATATCTCAGTGGCTTCTCATGTAGACCATGATAAAATAGATGATCAGGTTCGTAATATTAAATTCAGTTTGTGTTGAATTTACTTGCCAGCAATTATGTACAAAATTATAAATTTAATTGTATTTATCCGTAATACAGCCACTTGCACATGATCATCAAACCGCAGGGACTGCTCATGAAGATGCCGATAAAATTGATGTTGAGGTTGGTAAATTTAAATTTAGTTCGTGTTGAATTTAGTTACTAGCAATTATGTACAAAATTCTAAATTTGATTGTATTTATCGATAATACAGCCATATGCACATGATCATCAAACCGCAGGGGCTGCTCATGTAGATGCCGATAAAATTGATGTTGAGGTTGGTAAATTTAAATTTAGTTCGTGTTAAAATAAGTTACTAGCAATTATATACAAAATTCTAAATTTTGTTTTATTTACCTGTAATACAGCCACCTGTACATGGTGTAATTAACATTACTGATGAAATTTCTAGCAAATCTCACGACAAAAAAAGATGCAAAGAACAAGATTGTGTTCCATTGGAACAACATTATCTGAGAAAAAAGAGAAAAAAATCAGTATATGTTAGCACACCTTACACTGACCCTTATAAGAAGTCACGAAAGGATGCAGTAACTGAATCAAAAGGTCCAATAAACTTTGATGATTGGATGCGTGATGGCAATATGGAGCCGTAAGTTTATTTTATTCTTTTTTTTTGTTTTCGGGTTAATTATATTTATTTCTTCTTTTATTCTTGTTTTAGGGTTAATTATATTTATTCAAGTTGCTATGTAATAATATTTCTTATTTTTTATGGTAGTTTGACAATAAGGTGGCCCGTCCACGACGCAGATAAAGACTTCTTCCGTCTATTATGCAAACCAAGATCATGGATATCTAGCGCAGTAATAATTTTTGTTAGGTACTTTAATGAATATGTTAAACAATGCATATAATAACTATTGTTTATTATCTACAGCACTTGGACTCTTTTTTTTATGCTGTACGACACAGCTTGGTAAACTCCCCATCTTGTGCCATAATGGACACTATATATTAAGTAAGTTTGTTATTACATTTATAAAACATATAGGAAAATATAAAATATATAAGACACTTACACTTTTGTTTTCTGTAATGATAGCGAAAGTTAGAGCATCTGTATTCAGTTTACGTGATCAACCCTGAAAAAGTATGGACAAATAATGCTACTAATTATGTCGTTGATTATGCCAAGGGTGAAAAACTTAACTGTGTTGTTCATTGGAAAGATGTTTCCAAAGTAAGTTGCTTATATTTATTTGATATGTTGACTATAGTTTTTTTTCTCCATTTAGTGGTTTACATGGTTTTTTCTGTAGGTATATATTCCGCTTCATCCTAATCAAGATCATTGGGCACTAGCACAGTTTGACCTTCAAAAGGAGATAATTTTTGTGTATGACTCCATGTTAGATTATATGAATGACAGTGCATTTGAGAAGGAATTGTTGCCGTTTGTAGTTATGATGCCATTGATTCTAGATAGGATCTCATGGTATACTTCACATTCTGATAATAATTCTCTAACTCGTAAGTGGAAGGCTGTGCGAGTTTCAGACATCCCACAACAAAAAAACAAGTAAGAAATATTGTTGCCTCTCTTATATTATCTCTTGAGTTATGTAATATCAAATAACTATCACTTTATATTTATCTCTTGCAGCAATGATTGTGGGGTTTTTGTTATGTTTTATTTGGAGGCACTTGTATATGGTCTAGACATTCCATATGACGTTCGTACACAAGCAGGCATTAACTCATACCGAAAACAAGTGGCAACAAGGTTGTTTTCTGACAAGAAGTTGATAGAGGAGTGCGATTGATGATGACAAGAAGTTCATTGTTTTGGATAATCAAGAATACTCGACTTCGTATTAGTTTGTAGTTTAACTTTTGGGATAATGTTAATCAAAACCTTATGAACTGGCTTGTATTGTTGTAAATGGGTGAAATAAGTTAAATATTTTGGGTTTTGTTATTATTTAGTCAGCATTAAATCTCCAAAGAAATTTTATACTTTTTTATGTAGGTCGGCTAAAGAGTCGAGTATACTCAACTTATTTCATCAAAGTCTGGTATTTTGATTCCCATACTTCAATGTATGTTTGCCTAAAAAATTCTCCTCTAATTGACTTAACTCTCGACTTCCTTCAGCAAAGTTAGGAAAATAGTCGGGAATACTCAGCTTTTAATGTGATCTTGCCTAACATTGAACAAAATTTCTCCTCATCGAAGTCGGGTAAACAGTCGAGAAAACTCGACTTTTAGTGTAATATTGCCTAACATTACATAAAATTTCTCCTCATCGAAGTCAGGTAAATAATCGAGAAAACTCAACTTATATTGCAATCTTCTCTAACATTGAACGAAAATTCTCCTCTCATCAAAGTCGGGTATCAGGTCGAGAATACTCGGCTTTTATAGTAACATTATGTCAGATTGAATGAAAATTCTCGACTCATCAAAGTCGGGTATGAGGTCGAGAATACTCGGCTTTTAATGTAACATTACGTCAGATTGAATGAAAAATCAACTTATTTCATCAAAGTTGGGTATGAGGTCGAGAATACTCGACTTTCATCAAAGTCGGGTAAATAACAGAAAATACTTGACTTTTTTCAGTGCAGTCGGGATTGAGATCGAGAATACTCGACTATAATATAAAAGTCGGGTTAAAAGTCGAGAATACTCGACTTTGATTGTATCAATATGTAATAATCTATCAAAAAATGTAATAGCTACTAAATATTATCTGCAATAACTGACCATGAAATAGTATCTGTAACAACTTTAAATTATCCAGGAAACATTAAATACAATTGTATTTCATCCTTATACAATTTCAACTAGTAAATAACAACTAGTAAATTGATCTTTATCTAGGAAACATTAAATAGCAACTAGTAAATTCATCCTTCTACAATTTCAATACGAAAATCCTTATACAATGACTTAGCATAGTCCTTTAATTGCTCCAAGAACTCAAGCCATAACCCAAAAATCTACGATGCCACAATTTAAAGACAACATACAAGCTAAATCCTTCGTCAAGCCCTGTACACATAATGTTAAATTTAGTACATATTTAAACAACATTAACGAAATAAATAAAACATAAATGAATACCAAGAATTGAGACACTTACATTGCATATAAATTTAAAACAAGGTATCACTCATGTAACGACATTGGCGTCATGCATTTGAGTCGATTGTGTCCACGACCACCACACCGACTGCATTTACGAGGCACCTTTTCCTCACCCCTAGATGGTATTCTATTATTTTTTGGACGCCCACTTGACCGCTTTTCTAGAGGAGGATGTACTTCGCGGGCACATACATCACCAGAAACATCCCACCCCTCTTGAGGACCAACAGGATAAATAGTCTCAGAATATGCTAACACCCATGCATCACTTGAATAGTAATGGGAGCAGTAATCATAGATTGAAAAATCCCGATGCCTACACACCGCCACAGCATGTACACATGGTAATTGTTCAAGTTGGAATTCCCGACAAGTGCAAGTTTTCTCTAACATGTTCACATGCCCATCAAGATCACCATCTTTAACAATAAATTCATATAGATTTAAGTTGATCACTCGAAAAAGTTTGAGAGGCAATTTGTCTACTTCTCACTACCTTATCCGCCCATTTTGTCAGTCGACTATTTGTAGCCGCAGCCTCTTCACGACGCTTACAAAACCACTCTCGTAGTTTGTCAATTATCCCATCCATTAGTTTATGAATAGGTAACAATCGATCAGATTTTAAAATCCCATTCATGCATTTAGCAATGTTGGTATTCATAATATTGTAACGTCGTCCATCAAAGTGCGAACGTGCTCACTTATCAATCCCTGCCTCCTCAAGATACTTTCCAACTGCTTCGCTGACCTTGTATATCTCATTCATATAATATGTGAAGTGTGTTAGTCGATAAGCTTTTGAAGCCGCTTCAAATATACCACCAACATCAACATCTTTAAAGTGAGTCCTAAGGTTTTGCTTTAAGTGGTATGTACAAACTCCATAGGTTGCATTCGGGAACACAGTAGATACAGATTTCTTAATACTTGGATGGCGGTCAGAAATGAAAACTAAATTTTCAACTTCCCCAATTGATTCCCCCAACTTTGTGAAAAACCACAACCAAGATGCATCGTTCTCACTATCACCGACACCGAAAGCTAATGGATAAATCTGATTGTTACCATCCTTGCATGTGGCAATGAACATAGTTCCTTTGAGAAAGGTACCATCAACTGCAATAACTGGCCTAATGGAAGAAGAAAATCCCCTCAAAGAACTACCTATTGCCATGAAGAAGTACTTGAAGTGATTTGTGTTATCAATCTCAAGGAAAGTTCGAGCCCCAAGATTCTTTTTCTCAAGCATTGCCATATATTGTGGAAGCAATTTGTAAGACTCTTCAGGTGAACCTCGAACAATTTGCATTGTACATTCCCTTGCTCTCCATGCTTTGTGATAACTTATATCGTAACCATATTGTTGCTGAAAATCCTGCATAATGTCTGCAGCCCTATATGAAGAAGATGAACCATCATACTTAAACTGAATATTTTGGGCAATTAGTTTTGCAGAAGCTTGGCGATGATCTTTCTTCGAGACATCATGGGAACAAGAATGTACATGGCAATACTTCCTAATTTCGAACATACCACAATTATTGACCTTAACAGCACGAAGACGCCATTTACAGTTTTTATCCACGCAAGTGACAACAAGTAGATTCTTACCAGACTTAAAGGTTTTATATTCAAAATTTCTTGCTATAGCATATGCACTGAGCTTGCCTTGCAAGACCTCTCTGGAAGAAAATTGTTGTCTTTCCATAAATCCATCACTATCATCACCAACTTCATTTGATGCTAAATTATCAACACTAACGAACGAATCATTTGTGCTTATTGAATTACTACTAGCCAGCAAACCAAGTCTCGGCAAATAGTTGTTACTACACCGTGGCTGAATTATGGTCAACACCGGTGGACTATCAGTTCTTGCTTCAATATTCGGTAGTGTCATGTCTTCGGCATCAAGATGGACAGTTCGTGCTTCAATATCCGGTACCATTCTGTCTTCGACATCAAGATGGACCTCTGTTGGATGAGGAATAAAACTATCATCTTCTATTCTAACTCTGTCAACTTCAGGTTGGGAAGCTGATAAATCAACGGTTGGATAATAGTGACTCTCCTCCCAAGAAAGGTGTCTTGCAGGTGGACTATTCTCTGCCCTTATATCGCCATTACGCTCGATAATATTTACCCTACGTTCATAAGTGATGCATAGAGGATTTCTAAAACCACTATTAGCTTCTTCCAAAAAAAATTCTACATCACAATCATTCAAAATTTCCATAGGTGGCAAAGGCTCTGACGATGTTTTGAACTTGAACTTCATGCTAATAACAAATTCAGAAAGATCAATAGAAATCACTTCTGCCACTTTTTCAACAAGTTGCTCAAGTGTAGTTGAATGTGGTACTTTAATACCCCGTATCTGAGTACCGGTAAATATATATTCACCATTTTCCTGAGTCCATTCACCATTATACAATATAGGAACACGTACAATTGCCATGAATGAGTGAAGACACTGCCATCATTAGAAAAATTTTAGTACAAAAAATATGGATCTAGTGACTTACTCGACCTTATTACTCGACTTATTTTGTAAAATTACTCGACTTAATACTCAACATTCAACACACTAACTTGACTTCTTACTTGACTTACTCAACTCATTTCTTACTCATCAAAATTCTCGACTTACCCGACTTCTTACTATACTTATTCAATCCACTTACTCGACTTCGCGCTCGACTAAATACTCGACTTATTCAATTGTCTTCATTTCTTACTCGACTAAATGCTCAACTTACCAGACTTCATTCCCGACTTAATACTCGACTAGATACTCGACTTATTCAATGCATTCACTTCTTACTCGACTGAATGCTTAACTTACCAAACTTCATACCGGACTTTGTACTGGACTACATACTCGACTTATTCAATGCATTTACTTCTTACTCGAATGAATGCTCAACTTACTAGACTTTATACTCGACTTTGTACTTGACTAGATACTCGACTTATTCAGTTGCCTTAACTTCTTACTCGACTAAATGGTCAACTTACCTGACTTTATACCCGACTTTATACTGGACTAGATACTCGACTTATTCAATTGCCTTCACTTCTTACTCGATTGAATGCTCAACTTACCAGACTCCATACTTGACTTCTTTAAAAATATTAATACTCAACTCAATGTACTTACCCGACTTATTACTTGACCATTAATACTCGACTTATTTAATATGCTTACTCGACTTCTTACCGGACCATATACTCGACTTATTTAATATGCTTACTCGACTCATTTAATATTCTTACTCGACTTCTTACCCGACCATATACTCGACTTATTTAATATGCTTACTCGACTCATTTAATATTCTTACTCGACTTCTTACCCGACCATATACTCGACTTATTTAATATGCTTACTCGACTCATTTAATATTCTTACTCGACTTCTTACCCGACCATATACTCGACTTATTTAATATGCTTACTCGACTAATTTAATATTCTTACTCGACTTCTTACCCGACCATATACTCGACTTATTTAATATTCTTACTCGACTAATTTAATATTCTTACTCGACTTCTTACCCGACCATATACTCGACTTACTTATCTCCAATTCTTACTCGACTAAATTCTCGATTTACCCGACTTCGTACCCGACTTCTTCCTGTACTGATTCTTCAATCACTCAAAACTTAAATGTAGTCTTAAATCCCTACATTCTATGAAATAGTGTGTGTGTGCAAGCACAAAAAATAAATAATGTACTACTAAAATTTATAAATCATTAGCAAGAACACTTATAATGAAATGAAATCAAAACCTAACCATATAAATAGAATGTATTTCAAACATACCTTGATAATGCACCTTCTTAACTGTTTATTTTTATCAAAAACCTTTGTATTGGAGCTAAAGTCAAGTAAGGAAACTATCAAATAATGAAATGGAGAGATAGAAGGAAACTGTCAAAGAGGGAAAATGGCGAGAAGAGAAGAAAATAAAGAGGGAAATGTTGAGAAGAAAAATAGAGAATGGTGAGAGAAGCCCGAAAAAGAGAAGCCATGGGGGAAAAAAAGATGTGAATTCTTGGTTTTTTAAGGTTATTTTTGACTTTTCCTATCTTCATGGGGTATATGTATGTAATAGGGTATAAATTTGGTATTTGAGGGTGAATTGGGGGCATTTAAATAAAAAACCCGTTTGTGAGCTTGTGTATCAGTTGTATCTGACGGATTTGCACTGAGCAGACTACTTAACAACTAAGAGCAGAGTACAGGGTCTTGAACGAATATAAGTTTGTTGAAATTGTAAAACATGTCATATTAGCCAGCTTAGCTGCTATCTGGAGTCTGGCAACGAAAGTTGAGCTTAACTCGCAAAAGTGGATGAGTTGCTGCCATTTTGTTGGCTTTTTATTAATATTATTATTTCTTTTTTTTAATCCTTTTATGTTTTCTCAAGTTTTGAAGTAAATTACTCAGTCGTCCGCTAGTGGAATGTGAAATGAAGAAGTCTCCAATGCCAGATGCATCATGAATTATTAATTTTATGAACTCATGGTTCGGATTGAGGTATTATAATTATTAATGTCCTTAAATCTATTTTTCTAAAGTTGTTTCCAAGATCGACCATAATGACTTTGGTAAGTGTTCGTGAAATTAGTGATTTTACTCCATCTTTGTGCTTATTATCATGAGGCAAGTATAATGATCAACTCCAAAAGCCTACTGCCATCCAGTACTTTGGAGGGCGAAAAAAAAAATTTCCACTGCCCCGGTACGGCTTTTGTTTAGAAGAAAATACAATGAATGCTTTTACTTACAAATTGGCACCCGAGCATGAGTCCAGACTATACCTGTTTACGTACTTAAGGAAGCAAATTTGCTCTCCATTGGTTTTTGTATCTTTCACCATGCTTGATTCCCCGCCCTAAGCCTTAATCCGCATCGGCAGATTGTATGCAACTATCTTCTGCATTATTCATGTTGCTTTCTAATTCCATCTTGAATTACAGATTTACGACAGCAACCTGAAGAACTTATCATTTAATCTAGTATCAATTAATTTATAAATATTTCTATTGTTTCGGACTTAGAATTGTTATACACTAAATGTGCGCTGATTGCATCTTATTTATGAGTTCTCCTTGTTTAACTGCAACTCAAGCATAAGCCCAGAAAATTTAGAGAGATACTTCATGTTAAATATAACCAAACAGAACTTGTCAGAGAACGAGTCCCTTAAAAGAGCTGCATGCCAGTTTTGCAATTAATGTGTTTAGCTGGCACAATATCAGTCATTGCAAATCCAACTACAAGTCTATTGCCAATTCTAAAGCACAGAATGTTAAAAAATAAATGCAGCAACCATCATATATTCTCAATAGTGGGATCAGCTAAACCAGAAAAATACTTTCACAATTGCGAGTTCAGTTTTTAAAAAGCTGTTATACCAAAATTACAAACATATAGATGCAGTCAATCATCTGTTATCCTCATTTTGAGTTGACTACTAGAAAACATCTATTAACTCTATTACCCCCAACACAATAAGACAATAATTTGAACACAGCTTCCGGATGACATGAGTGCAAAGATTTTGACATAGCTGAATTGTAGATCTCAACAATTAAGTTTTAGGGAAAATATCATAATTGAATTCCTAAAAATTTTTCCACATATCATTTATATCAGATTTCTGGAGGCAGCCAAAAAAAGGGGTAAATTCCTTAAACAAATTTTCAGGTAAAAGGAAGCTGAGCTTAATCAACAGATAACCTTATGACCTGGAAGCTTTATCAGCAGTTTGAGAAGTCTTTTCAGTAGATGGGTGAAACTTTTCAACTGGAGTAGCAGTAGCAGAGCCAGCAGATTCTTCAGTGTCAACAAGTTTACGCAATCGCTCTTGAAGAGCTCTTACTCTGTCTTCGGTTTTCCGAAGCTTTCTCCATCTATAAGTAGCCCAGAGGCCAAAACCACCATAAACAACTAAATAAGAAGCCCACACGTAAGGATATGTTTCAGCATGTTCTCTGATCTTCCGGTACTGTTCAACAATCCCATTTAAACCAACAGCAGGGGAGCTAGTAGTTGACTGATCATCTTCTCTCTTTTGCTCAGTTGTCATTTCTTGTTTATGCTTTTACACAACGTAGCAAACTACAAAAATCAGAAAATACAGAATAAAAATCAATTTTGATAGTCTAAACAAGTTATTACCCACTATTTGAATGAATCGCATAGTCATGCACCAGCTCTGTAAGATCCATCTCTGTCATTTAAGGATCATTGACCAAAATCATGTGTCTTATAAGTCATTTTGTTAGATCAGTTTTGGGCATAAAAGAAACTAAAATTTTGAATATGTCGATGTAAGATAGCTTACAAGTCAGATTCTATCCATCCATCTACACAAAAAAATGCACTCACAATCAAGTACCGAAAACTGAAAATAAGAAATTTGACAATCAAACCAACAGACAACATCAAAATGAAGATAGGAAACCACAACTTTATATGCAAACTAAAAATGAAAGTACAACCACCATCAAATCCAAATCTTGTTTCAATCATCCTATTTTAAAATTATTTTCTTCGAATCCAACATATACTATTTTGCTAACTGTTCACTTGATTTTTACTACTTTACCGTACAAAAGTCATCGTTATAAGCAATTGGATAACTTATTAAATGGGCACTGAAGAATGCAGACATGGTTAACACTAATTTCAATTTCAAGAGCATCTAAGAAGCTCGGGGAAAAAAGAAAGAAAAAAGCAGCTAATATTTATTTATAGCCAGCGCGTATGTGTTTTATAGAGAAAGGAGAATTGAGATTACCTGATAATTAATTAATGTAGAAGATGAAGATCTCTCTTTCCTGGGAAAATGAAAGAAACCCTAAACCCTTTGGGAAAAGGGGAAGGGTTTTTGCTCAGTTGAAACATAGCCCAAAATCAGTTACAAATTCAATTGAGCCCAAATGCCACTTATCTACTGTTGTATGCACTTGAAAAAATATAGTTATTTTCAATTATTTAATTTCTTTTTATTTTTGTACTTTAATATTTTTTTTAGTTAATAACTATTTTCTTCGACAGTTTTCAAGTTTTTTTTTTCTTTTATCGTTTTTATTTAGAAGGTTGAAGACTCAATTTATTTTCCAAAAAGTCCAACAAGTGGGCCATAATTAAAATAATCATTTTTTATCCTTCTATTTGAAGCAGCTAATGACTTCTTCTTCCGAATTTTAAATTTCATCTCCTCTTAAAATATTAAATAAAACATTTTTTTAATATATTGTATTAACTGTTCTAAATAAAAATATGCTGAAAAATTATTTATTTAATAAGTATAAATAAATATGCATTCATTTTTATTTTACTTTTAACACAATGTATGACTTCCATTTGCAAATGACAATAAATAGGAGCCATTAGATGAAATAACTTTTAGTCTTAGGATTCAACCCAATTAGGGATGGCAAAATTTAGGTTTAGTTCTCGATTTAAACTTGTCAAAGTTAGATCTGATGTAAAACTAAGATTTTTCAAATATGGGTAGAATTTTTTGTCCTCTATTCTCTTTTAGTTATGTACTTAAAAAAAAGGTAATTTTGGTAAAAAAAATTTTTAATTATATACTTAAAAAAAGTTATTTTTGGTTAAAAAAAATTTGAGGGTAATGATATAGCTATCAAATACTTTATACAAACTATTTTGTCAAAGTTGATTTAACATCACATGACACGAGCTATATAAATTATTTTTTTATTTTAAATTTTTATTCAATCAATTATATGAGTCCACATAATTTTTACAAGAATTACATTTATACAAAAATAATTTATACCGTACTATGTTACTTAACATGAAAACCAACCTCCGAGTTTGGATAAGAGGGTTCTATGAACCGGTTTTGACCCAAAATGCCTGGGTTTAAGAATCTGAGACCGTATACATCCAGTTTGGGTTGAATTAGGTCCAAAGAACCGGGCTGTTTGGATCCGGTTTTCTTGCTGACCAAGCAAATGGGAGAAAAAAAAAACATTATCAGGCTGGATTCTGCAATTGTTTGCTAAACCAGTATGAAGCCAAATTCACAATCCCATAAAGATGATGGTCCGACTATATATTATGAAAATAAGATCTGATGTTGGATGGTTGTGTATTACAAGTAGGGTATATTTTGAAAGTCATAACTTAAGTTATAAGTATTTGTTTTCAGCGTATAATATACCATTACGAAATTTGTGACAAGATAAACAAATCCAGAGTCGCTTGTACCATTCTACCTAGTAGTCGAGCAAAAACTTTTGCTTATTCCTTGATCATTTTTCAGTTTTAAGATATTTTCTTATTTCTCTTGTTTCTTCTATATTTTTATCATTTTTTTTTTCTAGAATTCAGATTTGGAAAACTTTTTTTCCTTTTCTTATTTAGATTAGGAGAATTTTATCATAAAATAATATTTCAAATTTACTTATTTTGATAAATTCAAAATATTTAGGGTTATTATGTAAAAAGGCCAAAACCCTAACTTTATTAATTCAGACTTATTCAATAAATTTAATTATTAAGAAACTTCTGTTTCAACTATCTATAATCTTTTACGTTTTCATTTCGTCAAGATACTTGAACAATCTTGGGCAAACGACAGCATTCATCGAAGCTCTTGCTTTACGACTTGCATGGATGTGGTGTTGAAGTCCATGTTGTGGCTGATGCAAGGTAATTTTGTTTTTATTTGCCAATTTATGCTCTCAATATATAGTTAACACTTATTTTCTTTTTCTCTAAATTGGTCATTAATTTTCTTATTTCAGCAAGCCAAGGATAAGCAGATAAAGTAGAATTCTCTAAGTTTCATGCTAGCATAAAGAAGGTGATATTGGTGTCACTGGGTTTCTAGTTTTGGGGTGCGTTTGGGGCAGTAGCAAAGCTACTCTGCACCCTATAATCTTATAGAAATCCATGAGAATATAGGGTGTGGAGCAGCTACACTGTGGCAGCACTACTGTCCCAAACATACCTTTATTTTACTACCAGCTTCATATATGTTAAAAACTTGTGTTAAATAATTTTGCTTATTAACGTAGTACTTGTTTGATATTGAGATACCGTGACTTAAAAGCTACGACTGGTATGGAAGTGTGAAAAAAGTCCATAAACACAAAAGAGACATTGTGAAATTATTCCAAAAAAAAAAAAGAAATTTAGAGCAAAAGGAGGAGAGAACAAAATGAAGAGTAAACAGATAAATGTTGAATCTTGTCCAATCTATCTATCTATCTATATATATATATATATATAAAGCTGAGACTTGAGGATGTGATGTGACATCACCATTTCTCATCATCTCATATTCTCTATTATCTAATAAATTGGTTGAAATTAAAAAATAATTACATTACAAAATATTAAAATAGAAAATAATTATTAGATTATAAATGATTACATGTCTTTTCCTCTTTCTATTTAAATTCAACAATATGTAACCATTAATAATAATTAATTATAAGTCTTGAAACATTCATTTATTTTATTATGCCAACAATTAAATTTTAGTGGCTTAAAATACATCAATTAATTAATATTAATATATGAAGGAAGGTTCCTTCATCTTCCCTCAACAATGCCATTAGAGCCTAATTTTAATGTCATAATTCCATATTTAATTATTCAATCTTTTGTTTAGTGCATTTTGGCTTCTTCAAACTCCATAAATATTAAATATTTAAGATTTGTGGCATCATTATTTCTCATCTTTTTATATTCTCTATTATCTAATATATTGGTTGAGATTAAAAAATAATTACATTACAAAATATTAAAAATCTATATCTATCTATATATATATATATATATATATATAAAGTTAGGACTAGAGGAGGTGATGTAGCATCACTATTTCTCATCTTCTTGTATTCTCTATTATCTAATAAATTGGTTGATATTAAAAAAATAATTACATTACAAAATATTAAAAATAAAAAATAATTATTCGATTATAAAAGATTATATGTCTCTTCCTCTTTCTATTTAAATTCAATAATATGTAACCATTAATAATAATTAATTATAAGTCTTCAAACATTAATTTATTTTATTATGCCAACAATTAAATTTTTGTGGCTTAAATATATTAATTAATTAATATAGAAAGGAATGTTCCTTCATCTTCCCTCAATAATGCCATTATGGTCTAATTTTAATGCTATAATCTCATATTTAATTATGCAACTTTTTGTTTAGTACCTTTCGGCTTCTTCAAATTTTATAAATATTAAGTAGTTAAGATTTGTGGCATTATTATTTCTCATCTTTTTATATTCTCTATAATCTAATATATTGGTTGAGATTAAAAAATAATTACATTACAAAATATTAAAAATAGAAAATAATTAGTAGATTATAAAAGATTACATGTCTCTTCTTCTTTCTATTTAAATTCAACAATATGTAACCATTAATAATAAATTAATTATAGTTTTGAAACATTCATTTATTTTATTAAGCCAACAACTAAACTTTAATGGTTTAAAATACATCAATTAATTAATATAGGAAGGAATGTTCTTTCATCTTCTCTCACCAATACCACTAGGACCTAATTTTAATGTCATAATTTCATATTTAATTATGCAACTTTTTATTTAGTGTCTTTTGGCTTCTTCAAACTATATAAATATTAAGTATTTAAGTTTTGTTATGTTTGGGTTTTTTTTTATTATTTAACCAACATGCTCTTTATAAATGTTCTTGTGTTTTTATTTTTTGACTTATTTAAATTTTTTGTATTGTGTGCTTCATATAGTATTCTTTTCTTCATGAGTTAAACAATGATAAAGATAGTTGGATGATAAGGGTTAGGTTTTGTAAAATGTGGGAGTCTGTTAACACCAAGAAGAATAGAGAGTTGATTAGTGTGAACATAATTTTTATTGATGAAAATGTTGTATACACTTAACTATACACATTAATATATATTTTTAAAGTTAACAAAAAAATAATTAACTTTCATAAATAACATTAGTTTTATAAGGCTGCGTCATCTTTAAAAAAAAATCAATTCATATTTTTTATCAATTTTATCAAGTGTAAAGTAATAAAAAAATAATACTAAATTCTTTTTATTAAAGCCACACGAAGTGCGGTTCTATTTCCTAATATATATATAAAGTTGAGACTTGAGGAGGTGATGTGGCATCACCATTTCTTATTTTTGTATATTCTCTATTATCTAATAAATAGAGAATTTTTCTTTTAAATTTAGCTTTTCATTTTCTCATAATTAATTTGATTGTTATTACACAATAACAATTATGTAAATGTTTTAATGAGGCATATTCTTTATAATGAACATCCAATGGGGAGTATTATGAATTTATTAAAATAAATGTAGATGTTCATAACATATATCTCTTTGTTTCCTCACTATCTCCCATTAGCAACATTTAGCTTCCCTATAACTCCCACTATCTCACAAGAAATTATGATCCATAATTTTTCATTAATTTCATGGAGTGATTATGTAACTATAAACGGAGAGCTCATCTTTTTGTTTTGTACACACACAATTGGAATGAATAAAATCACAGTATAATATATTCTCTCATTTTATTCTTTATCTTGCGTTGCTTATTTATTTGTATTGATGGCTAATAGTTTTTTTTTTGTTTTTTATAAGGCTGTCTCATCTTAAAAAAAAAATCAATTAATATTTTTTATCAGTTTTATCAAGTGTAAAGTAAAAAAAAGGATAATACTAAATTTTTTTTTTAAATTTGCTTGAAACGCGGTTCTATTTTTTAGTATATGTATATGTATGTATATATATATATATATGTGGTGAGCGGGCATCACAAATAGTTCCCAAAATTAAACGGAAACGAACTTTGATAAGGCACGGTCTCCACAACAGTGGAGGGAAAACCAAGCAGCAGCAGTTAAAATTCAAAGCAATCGCCCCATGATGTCTAAGCAGAATTAGTTACAAGTAAACAAGTGGGCAAGCAATGGACACGTGTGCGATGGCGAGTGAAACATCAGATGTATTCTACATACGAAACGTTACTATAAATGGTTATTGAATAGACTACACCATGGGAGGATGGTGTAAGTAATAAAATACACAGCCACTTACATTGCACCACATGTCTAGAAAATTATAAAAATTTTCATATTACTTCGGATCCGAGTTTAAGAGATATCAACACATGACAATTTTGTTAAGCATGGGAAAAATAACTAATTCAACCCATAACATTACCAATAAGTAACACATCATTACTAACAAAATCATATGTTAGCTGTTCAAGTACAGAAAAAAATGGTTCAAAAGTCTAACAGCGTTGAACGAAAAAAAGGAATGAAGGACAAAGATTTAGATTTGATATCAAATCTCCTACCATGACTATTTTCTTTGTTCTATCAATAGAGGACAAAAGAATCGAGAAAGAATCTTTTGACTATTTTTTCACTTGTTAAAGAGAAAAACCAAATTTAAAATTAAGAGAGGTTTATAAACAAATAGTGATAAGAGCCTTGGAGTGCCATTGTATACCACATTCGAGTCAAGTTCATGAATATACACTCAAAGAACAAGGAGAAATCTTGATTTATTGAAGTTATTGTATATAATTATATATTCGGAATTTTTCTTAATTATATATCTAGATTACTGATTTATTTTTGAACCTTAAGAAGTAATGCTCCAAAAACACCTAAGAATTTTTTTCAAAAGCAAATACAATAATAGTGGTTGTTATTTTGTAAGGATAATTTTGTTTTTTTTTTAGTGGAAGATTGATACACATTGTAAGTGGTGGGTGAAAAATCGAATAGATTCAAAGTTTTGTTAGATTTTTTTTAACAGAGTAATTTTTGGATGGATAGTTGATAGAAGTTTTCCTATTTTTAAATTAAAAAAATGAAGCTAATTTAAAATATTGATGTTTTGTTTCATATTTGTAATTAGTTATTTATCCACTAAATTAAATCAATAGTGAAAATTAAAATATTTAAATCCAAAGGTCCATAATAACTTCATTATCAATACTATAAAAATTCATATAGCATCATAGAGAAATCCATCTATTAATACTAAAATTGTAAAATAAATTATATTTTTTTTGGGGGAAAAAATGAGTCAGAGATTTAAAATATTATGGAAACGATGAGTCAATTCTCTTTGTAAAAGAGTGGCTTGTGGCTTGAGCAAATTGAGGGCTCGGTTAAACTCCACTAAAAACATATATTGCATGTGTTTTTTTGCAAGTATCCGGTTTTTTATCACTGAATTTTTATGTTACAAGTTGAAAAATGAAATTCTCATGTTAAGAGAGATGATATATTTCACTTTGTTCATGATTCTGAACCCTTTTTATTAGAACTTTAATAGAGTATATGTTGATTTTTATTTGCAACTTACCCGTTTAATTAATCCCTGCTACAATTAGGTTACATGTTGAATTTATTACTCCTGAGTGATATGTATATTAAAATTAATTAGTATGTTGGTTATATTATTTAGTATTGGGGGCTTACTAATTTCATATTCATAACACGAGATCTTCTATCAACCATCAACTAATATTGGCGGTAGATTTGGTTATATTTAACATTTGCCATTTATCTTAGCACCTCATTCTCAATCAAAATATAAGATTTAATCATCATTAATTTCATCTCAATCAGCTATTTGCTTCTTGCTCTCAATCCAAACACAAAATTTAATGATTATTAATTTACATCTCAAACCTTCACGGCCCAATCCTTGTAAGAGAGATTGTAACATTTTTCAATTTTTTGGTTTGATATTTTGGACGAAAACAGTTTGCCGTTTCTTGAGAAAACAGCTAACCGTTTAAGTCCAGAGAGCATGTTTTCTGTTCTGGAATAAAACGGTTCACCGTTATTGAGAAAACAGCTAACCGTTTAACTCCAGAGTGCATGTTTTATGTTCTAGAGAAAACGGCTCATCGTTTATTGAGAAAACGGCTAACCGTTTATTTCTAGAAAGGCTTCAATTGGAAAAACGGTTAACAAGATTGAAAATTTCAATTGTGAATCGATGCAAATTCAAACTAAAAAGAGTGTCTTCGAAGAAGTACCATTTCAAATGGTTGTATTTTTTCAAATAAACATCTTCTTCATTAAAAGGAAAAATATACAATTAGAATATCATCAGATTTTGCAGGTTTCATATATGTTCTGGAAATACAATCTTATTTGCTAGAGATTATATTCAGGATTTGATATATCTTGGGGGTAATTTGCCATTAAAACTCTATAGCAAACCAAGATTGGTGAGGGAAAATAAAACCTTAAAGGAAAGTGTGCAAACACGTCTCAAATCCTAAGAAATTTTCTTTGTTCTTTGCCTCCACATTCTTATAATTCACCTACAATCTTTAAGGTTTTATTTATGCAAATGGAGGCTGAGAAGAGTTTGACATCATTTTTGAATCCTAGTGTCCATCTCGATCGTTTTGATTGAACTAATTTCACTCGTTGGAAGGGAAAATTGTTATTTCTCCTTACTGTTCTTAAAGTGGCATATGTTCTTGATGCGAAATTGGAACCATTTCTAGAACCAAGAGAAGATGATACCGAAGTTGTTAAGGCTGCACGAAAATGTCGTGAAGATGATGAATTGATGTGCCGAGGTCACATACTCAATACGCTTTCTGACAGGTTATATGATCTCTACAATTCTATGACTTCTCCGGTGGAAATTTGGAATGCTCTTGAGTACAAATACAAAACGGAGAAAGAAGGTACCGACAAATTCCTTGTATCTAAATATTTTGAATTTATTATGGTAGACACAAAATCCATTCTTGATCAAATACATGAGTTACAAATTATTGTTGCTAAGCTTCGAGAGTTAAAAGTTGAAATTTCTGAATCATTTCAAGTTGGGGCTATTATTGCTAAATTGCCTCAAAGTTGGAACGATTATAGAAAGAAACTCCTTCATAGTAAAGAGAACATAACTTTAGAAGAATTGCAAAAACACTTGGTAATTGAAGAAGAGACTAGGTCTCGCGAATCCAAGGATAAGCATGATTCTACTAAAGTTAATGTTGTTGAAGCTAGTAAATTCTCAAAGAATTTTAAAGTCAAGAATAACAAGAAATTCAAGAAGTCCAGCACACAAAAGTTTTCTGGAAATTGTTTCTTTTGTGGTAAGAAAGGCCATCGCCAAAGTGATTGCAGATTCAAGAAGAAAAAAGAAGAAGTGAATTCCCATAAAGCTAATGTTATTGAAAACAAATCTGAAGAGATTTGTGCTATGGTTTCTGAAATGCAAATTGGCATGATTACCGAAACCAACATGGCTGAAACTAAGTCTTATGATTGGTGGCTCGATTCGGGTGCAACAATTCATGTTTGTAATTATAAGAAATTTTTCTTATCATACAAAGAAGAAACAGAAGGACAAATGGTTCTCATGGGGAACAATAATGCAGCCATAGTAGCAGGGAAAGGAGTAGTTGAGATCAATTTCACTTCTGGAAAGAAAGTCATATTGTATAATGTCTTTCATGTACCTTCTGTTTGGAAGAATCTTATTTCTGCTAGTTGTATGTGTAAGCATGGGCTTAAGATTGTGCTTGAGGGTAATACTTGTATTATCTCAAAGAATGGATTATTTGTTGGGAAAAAGGGTATTCTTGTGATGGAATGTACAAACTCAGCATTAATAATAATAATATCAACTTAGCTTATATTGTTGAGTCTTGTGATGTTTGGCATGCTAGATTAGCAAATTTGAACTTTAGATATTTGAAATACATGTCTAAGCATGGTTTGATTAATTGCAATGATGTTAAAGGTCATAAGTGTGAAATCTGCATCCAAGCTAAATTAACTAAGAAACCTTTTCCTAAAGCTGAACAAAATACCTAAATATTGAGAAAACGGTTAACCGTTTATTTCCAAAAAGGCGTCAATTGGAAAAACGGTTAACAAGATTGAAAATTTCAATTGTGAATTGATGCAAATTCAAACAAAAAAGAGTGTCTTTGAAGAAGTACCATTTCAAATGGTTGTATTTTTTCAAATAAACATCTTCTTCATTAAAAGGAAAAATATACAATTAGAATATCATCAGATTTTGCAAGTTTCATATATGTTCTGGAAATACAATCTTATTTGCTAGAGATTGTATTCAAGATTTGATATATTTTTGGGGTAATTTGCCATTAAAACTCTATAGCAAACCAAGATTAGTGAGGGCAAATAAAACCTTAAAGGAAAGTGTGCAAACACGTCTCAAATCCTAAGAAATATTTTTTGTTCTTTGCCTCCATATTCTTATAATTCACCCACAATCCTTTCATCTCACTGTCCTTTAGATCTTAGGCACATCTAGGATAGAATTTTTTTTTCATAAACAAAAACAAAATGAAAAAAAAAGTCAGTGTGGTGTAAAGAAAGTGATTGTGAACAATAATATAATTGTTAACATTAATGTACATCAAAATTAAGTCTTTTGGGAATGAAAGGAGCAAAGGCTTTGCCAATAGATATAAAAATAGATAGGAATTTTGTCTTCTGTATGAAACAACAGTGTTATATTGTGATCATATACACAATACAATAAAATGATAAAAAAAAAACTAATAGGAACTTTTCATTTTGGATCTTTCAATCTTACTGCGGGCATTCTCATAAGAAACTGGTGACAATAATCACGTCATCACCTAAAATAAAATAAAATAAAATAAAATAAAATAGTACGGTGGAGTTTATTTACTATTTATTGAATTTTATAGTTTCACTATCATTAAGGATGACAAAAATTCACAGGAAATTTACAAAAATAGCCTAAAAGTTTTAGGCATTTTCACAAATAGCCACCTTAGGATTTTGTATCATTAGTAGCCAATTTAATTTTTTTTAGACCAAACAACCTTTGCCTTCCAAAGTAGCAACTCTCTCTTCTTTTCTCTCTCAAAACCGTTGGTGGCTTGATCATCCTCCACTGTCGGTGCTTTTCCAACAAGATCAACGGCGACTCAACGGGCTTTTGACAGCAACATCAATTTCGATGAGACGCGACTATATTTCCAGCAATTGGACTGTGATTTTCTATAACATTAAACGTTATTCTGGCAAGACAGGCATTTGATAGCTACATCTCAAGATTTTGATGTCAAAGTAAGGTATTTTTTTCTTTTCCATAACATTAAATCATCAATTGGATGTATTTGGGTGTAAATTTGCATATATTTCATGATAGATGAGCATTTGGTGAATATTGTTTTGTGTTAAGTTTTCTATTACCAATGGCACGTTTGGTGTTTGATAAAATGCCTCTAAGACTTTATTTGTCTTGTTATGTTTATAACTTACGGTATTATGGGTTGATGGTGGCTTGGGGGAATTGTTCCGTTTGAATTATTTCCAAAAACACTTAGTGCATTATCAAAAACACTTAGGTTGCTAATTGAAGCTCGTTGCTCGGGTGATAGGTGCCCGTTGCCCAACCAAGATTGCGTGATTTGTTGTTTGAACTTTGGGCAACAAGTGAGAAGCAACGTTTTACTAAAATTTTGAGCGATGGGTATTGGTCGCTCGAGTGACGAGCCAAAATTCTAGCAAGGTTGCTTCTAAGTTTCGTTCGTTGCCCGAAACTCCAATAACAACGTTGCTGGCTCGTCGCCTGAAACTCCAAAAGCAATATTGCTGGAGTTTTGTTCGACGGGCGCTTGTCAGCTAAAATTCTAGCAACCTCTCTATCATCTACTATTTGTTTTCTTTGTGACTACTGAATGTTATAACAAATAAACTTGAAATTTTTGTGCAGATAAAATGGCCAAGAAGCTGCAGGCAAAGCGTAATCTGCCGGTCCAAAGAGGGAACCACGTACAATAAACATTTATGCATCCGAGCATTTCCCTGGTTGTATTATGAATCTTTCAAAGTTTGGAAATGTAATGGAAGTGATCAAAACAAAGTTAACAAAGCGACAATTAAAATTATTCAAGGAAGATGTATTTGGACATTTCGTAAAGATGGATACGTATGTGTTTAATGGCGTGATCGTGGAGAACGCACTGCTGAGGCAAGTAGCGCATGATGAAAGTGATGATAATCGGTTGTGGTTTGAATTTGGTGGCCTATTGGTGAAATTATTGATCAGTGAGTGATGCTTAATTATAGGACTTTGCTATGGGACATACGATATACACAGAAAAGCAAAGCTTAAGACACACCACCGGTTGCGTGATTTGTACTTTGATGGTAGTATAAGGGAAAATTTTAAAGAATTAGATGAAAACTTTGAGGATTTGAAATTTAAAGATATGGACAACACTGATGCGCTAAAGATTGTGTTATATTACTTTGCGGATAGAGTTCTTAATAGAAGCAAAGATGAACGCAAACTGAATCCATCATTGCTAAACAATGTTGATGATCTTCAGTACTTTAGAATTCTTCTATGGGGTCTTGAATCCTGGAACATCGTATATGACAGCTTGGACACTGCACTAAACCAAAAATTAGAGTCTTTCTAAGAGAACACTCTCAAAGAGGTGAAGTACAACATTTATGGCTTCTGTCATGGGGTTCAAGTACTTTGTCTTATACTTAACAATATGGTTAATTTGTTTTATACATAACAATGATTAACATCTTTTTCATTTTCCTTGACTTTGTATCTTTGTTTGATACAGGCTTGGTTGTTTGAAGTAAGTGATGATTTTTTTAAGGGAAAAATGGGCTATCCCAACAAATAAGAAGGCTTCTCGTATATTGAACTGGGAAGGCATTTTATCCTCTAAAATATGTTATACTGAGGTGTCTAAGTTTTTCAATGACAACAACCGTCTTGTAAGTATTACATATAATTTAATTTTTAGTTGTAAGTATATAGTAAATAAAGGATGATCTGCCAAACAATAATTTTGGGTTACTTTTTATGCACAGGGGATTGTTAAACAAACACTCGAGCCTAGCACGCGTGAAAAAGACAAGGCATATTGGAATAGTGTGAAGGATTTTAGGCCATCAATCCCACATTGGGTCCATAGTGTAAGTACATTATTCAATGAAGTTATAATATTATTATTGAATCTAGGACTACTACAAGTTATTTAATTGTTTTCGTTATAGCATCACCTGAATATAAAAGTGCCGCCCATCGAAATGGACCAAAATAAGCCAGAAGTTGATGATAAATATGAAGTGGACGATCAATCACTTGATCACAATTAATATGAAGTAGATGATTCACATGAAAGAGAGGTAACACGTTGTTGTTAATATTGTAATTAATTTTAAAACAATGATGTTGGATTTAACAAGTTATACATAAAGTTTCTCCTGCTTAATTTATTTTTTATTTTTGGTTTTTTATCACAGATGAAATCAAAGCTTTCATATGATTATGTTATTCTTCGGATAGATAGAATTGAGATCGTGCCTAATTACACGTGCCCACGTTGTTCTCTAAATAATCAACTGCTCCCGAATGCATCCCCCACTACCCCTCAAGTTGTGTTCTAAACTCTTTGCATCCATACTCTTTTGTTGCGTTTATAAATGCTGGCTTAAACTTATCCCAAAGAACTTTTGACATCCTGAATTTCGACTTCATGTTACATTTGACATGGTAAAAACAAATGCCATGGATGACACTACGAAATATCTTCAGAATAGCTCTCTGAATAAAAGTGCATTGATCGGGGATAATTACTAAATTTGGCATGTCACCAATTACTCCATGCAAATTCTTCATAAACCATTCCCATGAGTCATTATTTTTGGAATCCCTAATCCCAATAGCTAGCGGATACGACAAGTGTGTGTGTCATCACATCTCATCACTACCCAATGTACATTCTCTTGATTTGATGCTCTCTTTGCTCGAAGTCACCATTTAAATGACATTGAAGTACAATGCGCCTCGAAACGTGTTGATGTGGACCTTGCAACCTTGAAATCAATATCCCTCAAGGAAACTTTGCGTAATTCCAATATCAAATTATATTTAGAATCAAACAACTTGCCCACACAAATATCATTGCACCCAATGTTTCTAACAAAATCTGGAGCAACCAAGTCTGAAGGCAAAACTGGTGCAATACTAATAATGGGGTTAACTGTTACGCCCTTCGAATGGGGCCTTGGAATGACAGGACGACTCCGGGGCAGTTGTTGCTCAATCTGAAAGTCAGGTAACTCTTCCCTATCGTCGACTAGACCCTCATCATGCATATCGTCCCCATTATCATAAGTATTACTTAGATAATCATCATTACCATTATCAAAATAAGCATTGAAAAGATCATCGTCCTCATCATCAATCGGGCTATGGTATGATTCAGCATTAATACTATCTGCTAATGTATTATTTGTGTCATCAACCAAATCATTATTATATTGAAAAGAAGAGTAATCTTGTTGCGGTGATGTCAGTGGGAACACCTCTTCTTCAACAACTACCAGTGCAATGCCGTTCTCTTCTTCAACAGGCTCTTAGTTTGTTATTTTAGGGGATTTGGTAACAAAAATAGGGATGCACCCCTCGTTCATCGAATTAGAGCTCATATGTAACAGAACTCTTACCGTTTCATCATCCTGTACATCCATAGGTAGTGTACATAGAGGTTGAGTAGAACATCTCGACTGTAAAATTGTCTTTAATGTGATGCTATAATTGTTCGAATTTATTTGCAAAACTTCATATACTCTTGCAAGAAATACAGCAAACGTACATTTTTTTTTAACAAAAAAAGCTCTATTTCTTCTGTTTTTATACTGAAAACGACCATATGTCAATTCCTCCCATGATCCATCAAAACACATTTGAAGAACAACTGACTCCATCAAGCCTGAATAATTAAGGAAAGATAAATAAAATTATCACTACTTAAAAAAAAACTTAAAATATGTGGGACGGGCACCTGTCGCACGTGGGATGGGCGTGGGATGGGTGAGACAGCTTGTGTGCGACATGCACCTCAATGTGCGACAGGTGCCTATCGCACATTTTCTGGCTTTGTCCCCCAACTCATTTTTACTCAAAATACATGCATAAATTTCAAATAATCCAAAGATAAAAATACATATTGTGTAAAATAAACACTAACCTTAATTTCTTGCTTTCCAATTAATGATTTGGTGTGTAGAGAATGGTTAGTTTGGATGAGAAATGGGTGGTGATTTTTTGTGAGATTTTTTAGGCATTTTGTTAATAGGTCTGAGGGTATTTAGGTCCATAAGTTACATATATGGCTAGATATGATAGAAAAACCTAAGATGATTATTTCTGAAAATACCTAAAACTTTTAGGATAATTTTGTAAATTTCCCAAAATCCACAGTGCATCACTACTCATTTTTAGTTTAAAGGATTAAATCCCTTTAATGTTATTTCACATGCGCATGAAAGCAAAGATGCATGCTTCTGGCATATAAGAATATTTTTAATAGTTTGTGGTTGTGGATATCAATTTTTTTTCCTTTATTCAGAATCACACATGAACAACTATAAATTCAGATCAGTAAAGTAGAAAGAAGTAATAAATTACAAGGAAAATGTAGAAACAACCTAGCAGTGAAGACAAGATAGAACAAAAGGTGGCATACAATCATGGGCGCGTGATCTCTAGTAAAAATATAAAATTCAAATTTTAATTATACAGTATTAATAATAAATCGTATGAACAACAACTTATTTTTATTTCAAATTAAATTTAGTTTCCAAAATTTTGTCACGTACCTCAAATTTATGGAAAACACCGGTGAGCATAACAATGGTCAATCTAGAAGTGATAGGCACCGTTGATGAATACTCAAAGTGAAGGAGGTATTAAAATACTGCTAAATGTGCGAGTTTATTCAAGTGATAATATTCTGCATATTGTTACATGATTTTTGTGATATCATTTTATTTAAATTGTTTTTTTTTTAGTTTTCGATATTCGATGAAAAAATTAATAAGAAAATAAATTAATCTATCTCTAATCTTATTTCTATAAGTTTAGATTAAAATTTATATTTAATTTATTTGTTTTATAATTACACAAAGAAGCATATATGCTTTCAGATTGGTATGCTAAAAAAGAGACTATAACTTATAAATAAAAGTATATTGAAGATAGAAGAAAAGCTGGAATAAAGCAAAAATCCACTATAGATTACTCTATTTGAATTTAAATGAACAAATTCCCTTCGATGTTATGTCATATGTGCATGTAAACAAATATGCATTCTGTTATATTTCATATAGAAATATTTAATATGTTTTAATTTTTATTTTAATTTAAAATATTTTTCTTTTTAGCTAGCTATTGATATTCAATCAAATTCGAAAAACCCAGGGGTTTCCATCTAATGAGTGTAACTCTATCATTAATATAGTGTCCGATTTTACTGTTCTAGGAGGAGGGTATAGTGAAAAATTCATAAGGTAATTAATTTTAATTCTAATTTTTTTATTTATAATAAAACTTATAATATTTTTTTTTATAATCACACAAAGAAGCAATTATGGATAAATGTGTCAGTCTTAATATCACATAACCTTGTTATAAAAAAATTTAAAGTGCGTCAGATATTCCATCTGTAATTCTCAAGTATACAAGACCATGTCGTGCACTTTATCATACATATAAGATACCATCATGCATTTCATCTTGCATATAAGGCAAGGTCTTGTACTTTGTCTTGTATTTCAAGATGCAAAGGGTATAAACGTCAAATAAACATGGCACACTACAATCTTCTTATACTTCATGATATGAGGAACTCTAACTCTCATTCTTTTGTTTTTCTGATATGAACTCTTAACTCTCATTTACTTAATAAGAAATATTGCCGTGGATACTCCTTCAACCATTCTCACTAACTACTATTCCCTTTTCATGGTTGGCAAAGTGGTCTTCACCAGAAGCATAAGATTGGCCATCAAGGGCAAAAATCATCGTGTTAGTGAAAGTTAAAAATTTCGGATACTTTACTCTCATGGCGAACAAGAGAATGTTAAAGCCGTTATTTGGAAAGTGAATTGTTGAATAAAACAAGAATGAATATGTTTGGGGAAAAAAATAAGGTGACCATTATCTCTTCAAAATTAAAGTGAGCAAATGGTTGATAGGCTAATAGGAGGTAATTCTGATGACCATGAGCAGACCACCTTGACCAGGTGGTAATCTTGAGAATATGACCAGACCACTTCGACCATGTGCTAATTCTGATGACCATGAGCAAACCACTTCGACCAAGTGGTAACATTTGAGGTTACGAGCAGATCACCTCAACTAGGTGATAATCCTAGTGACCTCGAGCAGATAGGTTTGAGGAGACCAGAACTAAGTCAGGCCAACGACCTTAATTAAGTTCAACTGACAGGTTCCTTATAAAAAGTCAGGCATAACGTCCATGCACACTCAGCTGCTATAATTGTAGCTCAACAAGTACTCTATAACAGGTGCATTCAACACAGTAACACCAATGCATTGAATATGATAAGACAATTCCAGATGCCTATAAAGGTACTGAAAAATCCAGAGCGGGGGGAGACTCCTCAACAATTTTGATTCTCTTATTATATTTATCTGAGATTATTTTATTCATAAAACTAGAAATGAAATATTTTATTTTTTCCATAAACTAAGAAATTAACTTAGGCATTGAAGGTTTCACGCCGGAAAAACTTCCAGTGCCTATTACTGTTCATTTTGATTTCAGGTGTTTACGAGTGATCTGTTAGTGATCGTAGGCTGCTTCACCAACAAATAAATTTAATGCTGGTGCAGAAATCTGATATTAAGTCACTAATTGACTCAACCAGATTTTGGCATCAACATTTGGCGCTGTCTGTGAGGACGGTACGAAAAGTCACACTACTTGTAATAAGACCACAATTAGAGAGAGGGGGAGAGAGGAAACAGAGTCGGGTCAACCTGAACTGCGAACGTGACCCGACCCGATCTCGTAATTTCGGCCACCCCACCAGTCAAGTTTGGTATCGATCAAAAGCTCATGCGTCGTCGATCATCTTCTTGCCGTCCTAATCGCTGAGCGTCCGGAAAGCCACAATCTAAGCTACAAAAAGTCACGGAATTGCCGCCCTGATTCGGTATGTTTTCACTGGAGTAAGGCCGCATCGCTGCTTGGGTTTTGTTCCTCACCTTTCCCTTTGCATTTCTGACTAACTGTTGAGTGTTAGAAAATGCATATTTATAAAGGAGAAAACCGTCATTTTACATTTTAAGTCTTACTAACAACCCTTACTTTTATATATTTAACCTTCTTGTGATTTAATTACATGTGTTTTATTTTAATTAAGTATTTTATGTATTTTAGGGGCATTATAGTCATTTCACAATAAAGGAGAGATCAGACGGCAAAACAGACATCACTTTTGAACTCAGGACGGTCGAAAACCTTAGGAGGAGCATAAAAGG
Source organism: Citrus sinensis (assembly GCF_022201045.2). Classification (NCBI taxonomy): domain Eukaryota; kingdom Viridiplantae; phylum Streptophyta; class Magnoliopsida; order Sapindales; family Rutaceae; genus Citrus; species Citrus sinensis. Next base: position 22,718,659 of record NC_068562.1, on the reverse strand, counting down.
AAAAATGGCACTATTCACATGTACGGTACTATTCACGTGTATGGTACTGTATACGTTACTGTTCACGACACTGTTCACATAAACGGATGATGATGTGGCATTGACCGATGATGTGGCATTGACTGATGAGGTGTCACGATCCTGTTGGACTAAAATTCTTATGTACTGTTGATGCTGACGTGGCAGCATATCAGTAGACGAAAAATCTCGCGTACGGTGCATGCATCACACAGGATTATTTTCAACCAAACCGTGTTACTGTTCATCCGGGTCAAACCGTGTTACTGTTCATCCGCGTGGTCAAACCGTGGACTGTTGACTGATGACGTGGCGCAATCCTGAGCGTCCAAACTGTTTTTTAATCCGATGGCCATGATTTACTCCATGTATCTATAAAAAAGGGGCCTCCCCCCCCTAATTTGATATCTCTGAATCCATTTTTGGGATCCATTTTCTGTAATTCCTTCTCCATCTTGTATTTTCTTCGTATTTTAATAAATTCTCATTTTGCCCCTAGTTCAATTATGAGTGGCTAATTTTCTTTCAAGCTTGGGTTGAAGGTGAAGTCTCAACATGTGTCATGGGCTTAATTTGGTAAATTTACTTTCTCTTCCCCTCTAATTTTTGTGGATGTTTTGACTTCTCGTCGACAAATAATACTAATCTTGTCTAGATACCGCCTTGGTTACACCGGCTCTCTAGTATAAGGTTATTATTATTTGGCACGATAAGCCCTTAGCACCATATTGATTAGAGCGTGGTTCATGAGGTGTGGATTCCCCCCTCATGATTTAATTGGCATTAATACGGATTATTTAGCCCGTGATGCATGTTGATACGGATCCAGATACCCAAGTACGTTAATTTAATAGATTTTCTCTTCAATTTATTCTCTCCATTGCAATTCCAATTTTAGAATTTATTCTCGCCATTTTAATTTAAGTATTAGCATATTCCAAATCATTTCCACCATAAATCCAACTACCCATTTACAAAATTAATTCTATATATAATTAAAATCCACCTCCTCGTGGGATCGACACTCGTCACCATTAGTCTATACTACAATAGATTCGTGCGCTTGCGAGTACATTAAAATTTGCACAACAAGTTTTTGGCGCCGTTGCCGGGGAGGTAAGTAATTTTAATTCATAGAATTAATTTTTGTGAATAATTTCTTTTATTTGTTTTCTTGTATTTTTTTATTATTAAAAAAAAAGAAAAAAAAGTGAATCTACATTTAAAGGTTAGTATTTCTTTTCTTTTTCTCTTCTTTAAAATTCTGTAATTTAATTTTTCATTTATTTTTCTTTGTAATTTTTTTTGTTTATCTTATTAATTTAATTTTTAGTTAATTTCTTTCACGTATTTATTTTTGTGTATTTTTATAGAAAGGTTGTAATAGCGCAATAAGGTTAGTATCGTAATTTCTCCCTCTTCTTTATTTTTATTTGTTTTGTTCCCATCTTTATTTTTTATTTTATTTGTTTTGCATGCATGGTCGTAGGTCATTATTACCTAATCTTGAACCTATCGACCTTGAATTAGAAAAAAACACTTCGCACACAAAAGCACATTAAAAATAAATTTGAAATGGATTTGCAACCACAAGAGAGGCCATTTAAGGACTACTTCAGTCCCTTAGCTAATTTGAGTACATCATGCATAAGATACCCAAATGTAGCTGCTAGGAGTTTTGAATTAAAACCTAGTGTGTTAAATTGTCTCCCTACATTTTATGGCCTAGAAAATGAGGATCCATATAATCATTTGAATGATTTTCATGCCATTTGTCAAACATTCAAATATGAGAATTTTTCAGATGATGATGTTAAACTTAGACTATTCCCATTTTCTTTAAAAGATAGAGCTCGTTCATGGCTTAATACATTGCCTGCTAATAGCATTGCATCATGGGAACAAATGGTTACAAAATTTTTAAATAAATATTTCCCAGTGCATAAAACCAATGCTATTCGCAGGGAAATCTCGGAGTTTACCCAGAAAGATGACGAGCAATTTTTCGAAACATGGGAGCGATTCAATGGGCTACTCTTGAAGTGTCCACATCATGGGTATGAGAAATGGCACCAATGCCAATACTTTTTAGAGGGATTATTGCCGAATGTGCAAGAATGGCTAATGACAACAAGTGGAGGAGAGCTAATGTCAAAAAGTGCATCAGAGATTTGGGAATTCTTCCAGCGACAAGCGGATAATTCCCAACAACGGAGTCGATCACTCAGGAATACTAGACGAATTAAGGGAGTAAATGAGGTTCAAATTGGCGAGTCAACTTCGGGAATCAAAGAAGTCAAGGAGATGGTTGAAGGTCTTGCTCGACAAATAGCATCGTTATCGACTGCTAAATCAACAGAACCACATGACCATGACTCATACTCAGATCAAGCCAATGCCATAGGTGTAATGAGAAAGCCATCAAATTACAACCCATACTCCAACACATATAACCCTGGATGGAGAGACCACCCCAATTTTTCATGGTCTCAAGGATTCCAACAGAATGGACCAACAGCTCCAGCTCCACCAATTCCACAAAATCCTCAAGCCTCTCAGCCACCATTTAGACCATACAATCAGAACCAGAATTACTCTCAGCCCAGACCATGGGAGGATTCATTCCAGAATCTTAAGAATCTTACTCACTCCACGATTGAGCAACAGAACCGCACCATTGATGGACTACGAAATGAGTTGAGAGCAGGCTTCAACTCACAAGCTCAATCAGTTTCAAGCCTCGAGAAGATGGTGGGACAACTTGCTTCTTCAGTTCAGACCTTGGCAATGACCGTTGAGAAAGGTAAGTTTCCAAGTCAACCAGTGCCTAACCCTAAAGGAGTGCATGAAGCAAGTACCAGTTCACCACAGCAGCATGGAGAGATCAAAGCAGTAATGACCTTGCGAAAAGGAAAGGAAGTTGACAACAAAGTGGAGATGCCGGTGACAAAAGAAAATCAAATTGTACCTGTGAATGTTGAGGACTCATCACCGGAGGAGAAAGAAGAAACTAACCCACGAGAATACGTTCCCAAAGCTCCATTTCCTCAAAGGTTAGCTAAAGGAAAGAAGGGAAAATCCACAGGTGAGATTCTTGAAATCTTCAAACAGGTAAGTGTTAACATCCCTTTACTTGATGCTATTAAACAAGTTCCATCTTATGCCAAGTTTCTTAAAGACCTTTGTACTAAAAAGAGAAACATGCATGTTCAAAAGAAGGCATTTTTAACAGAAAACGTTAGTTCTATACTCCAACATAAAATTCCTTTAAAATACAAAGACCCAGGCTCCCCCACTATCTCATGTAGTATAGGGAACCACACAATTGAGAATGCTTTGTTGGATTTAGGAGCTAGTGTAAATCTGTTACCTTATTCAGTGTTTGTGAAACTTGGACTGGGAGAATTACACCCAACTCCAGTGGTGTTACAACTTGCAGATCGGTCCACAAAAATACCTCGTGGTATTGTGGAGGACGTGCTTATCCAGGTAGACAAATTTTATTTTCCTGTTGACTTCATTGTAATTGACACTCAACCAATACAGGATTTAAGGAAGCACATCCCCATTATTCTAGGCCGACCTTTCTTGGCAACTGCGGATGCTCACATTCAATGTAGAACTGGAAATATGCAGTTGTCCTTCGGCAACATGACTATGGAGCTGAACATCTTCAACATTGCTAAACAACCTCACAGTGCAGATGATGGAATTGTTGATGTGGATTTAATCGAAGCATTAGTTGATGACACTTTTCTTTCAAACCTTAGTGATGATCCTTTACAAACATGTTTAACTCACTTTGGTTTTGATTTTGATATTGACAGATCGGTTGATGAGGTCAATGCCCTGCTTGACTCAGCACCATCTATGGACACTAATAAATGGAAGTCAAGAGTTGAGCAACTAGCACCATCAGAGAAGCAACTCATTCCATCATCAGAATCACCACCGAAACTCGAGCTCAAACCATTGCCCAACACTTTGGAATATGCGTTTTTGGGAGAAGAAAGTACTCTACCGGTAATCATCTCAGCATCCCTCAATGACGAACAAAAAGGTAAGTTGTTGGATGTTTTGAAAGAGCACAAAGGGGCATTAGGATGGACCATAGCAGACATTAAAGGTATAAACCCAGTAGACTGCATGCATTACATTCACCTTGATGAAAATGCTAAAACTACTAGGGAGATGCAACGTCGGTTAAATCCTAACATGAAAGAAGTTGTTAGAACTGAAGTCCTTAAGCTATTAGATGCAGGTATCATTTATCCAATTTCTGATAGTTCATGGGTCAGTCCTGTACAAGTTGTCCCCAAAAAGTCAGGAGTCACAGTAGTTACGAATGCTGATAATGAATTGATACCCACTAGAGTAACTACATGATGGCGTGTATGCATTGATTATAGAAAGTTGAATTCTGTCACACGTAAAGACCATTTTCCTTTACCATTTATTGATCAAATGCTTGATAGATTAGCAGGCCATGAATTTTATTGTTTTCTAGATGGCTACTCAGGATATAATCAGATTCCCATAGCACCAAAAGATCAAGAGAAAACTACTTTCACTTGCCCTTTTGGCACATTTGCATATAGGAGAATGCCATTTGGATTATGTAATGCACCTGCTACATTTCAACGATGCATGCTAAGCATTTTTTCTGATATGGTTGAACGATTTCTTGAAGTCTTTATGGATGACTTTTCTGTCTTTGGTGATTCATTTGATCAATGTTTACATCATCTAACACTAGTTCTGCAGAGATGTATCGAGAAGAACTTGGTCTTAAATTGGGAGAAATGCCATTTTATGGTAAAACAAGGTATTGTTCTCGGTCACATCATTTCGAGTAAAGGTATTGAGGTTGACAAAGCCAAGATGGATCTCATTTCTAATCTTCCTCCACCCAAAACAGTCAGAGAAGTAAGATCTTTCCTTGGGCATGCTGGTTTCTATAGACGTTTCATTAAAGATTTTAGCAAAGTTTCTAGACCCTTATGCAATTTACTTGCTAAGGATGTACCTTTTATCTTTAATGATTCATGTCTTATGGCGTTTGAAAAATTAAAACAGTTATTGACATCATCACCCATCATTCAGGCCCCGAACTGGAAATTACCATTTGAGCTCATGTGTGATGCATCTGATTATGCAGTAGAAGCAGTATTAGGACAAAGAGTTGATCGAATTCCCCATGTTATTTACTATGCTAGTATGACATTAAATGATGCACAGTTGAACTATTCAACTACTGAAAAAGAAATGCTAGCAGTAGTGTTTGCATTAGAAAAATTTCGATCTTATCTCATTGGTTGTAAAATAATTGTGTTCACAGATCATGCTGCTCTTAAATATCTTCTCACAAAGAAAGATGCAAAAGCTAGACTAATTCGTTGGGTGTTACTTTTGCAGGAATTTGACTTGGAATTCAAAGATAAGAAAGGGTCAGAAAATGTTGTGGCGGACCATCTCTCTCGTCTCCATTTTGACACAATAATAGAACAATTACCATTAAATGAGTCATTTCCAGATGAACAATTAATGAGTGTGGAAGTATTACCTTGGTATGCTGATATAGTTAATTATCTTGTTACAGGTAAACTTCCAGAGCATTGGACCAAGCAAGACAAGATCAAATTCTTTGCGGAAATAAAGAATTTCTTTTGGGATGACCCGTATTTGTTCAAGTATTGTGCAGACCAAATTGTTAGACGATGTGTCCCAGAAAATGAAATTCAGAATATCCTTTCATTCTGCCATGAACAAGCTTGTGGAGGCCATTTCAGTGCTAAGAAAACAGCGACTAAAGTTTTACAATGTGGTTTCTATTGGCCAACACTATTTCGAGACGCTTACACTTTTTGTTCTTCATGTGATAGGTGTCAACGAATGGGGAGCATTACACGAAGGAACATGATGCCACTAAATCCAATTTTAGTGGTTGAGATTTTTGACGTATGGGGTATCGACTTCATGGGACCCTTTCCCCCTTCTTTTGGCCATCAATACATATTGGTTGGTGTTGACTACGTCTCAAAATGGGTAGAAGCAATTCCATGTAGGACCAATGATCACAAGGTGGTGATAGGATTTTTGAAAAGCAACATTGTCTCGCGCTTTGGATTCCCTCGAGCAATAATCAGTGATGGTGGTGCCCACTTTTGTAACAAAGCATTCAAAGCTCTTTTGACAAAGTATTCAATCACACACAAAGTGGCGACCCCGTATCATCCGCAAACCAGTGGCCAAGTTGAGATCTCCAATCGAGAAATAAAGCACATATTAGAAAAAACGGTGAGGCCGGACAGAAAAGATTGGTCATTAAGACTTGATGATGCCTTATGGGCATATAGAACGGCTTTCAAGACCCCGATTGGGATGTCACCCTACAGGCTAGTGTATGGAAAAGCTTGCCACCTACCTGTGGAACTCGAGCATCGTGCATATTGGGCCATCAAGAAATTCAATTTTGACATGCAGCAAGCCAGCTCAGAAAGAAGATTACAGCTGGCAGAACTTGAAGAAATTCGCAATGATGCATACGAAAATGCCAAGATTTACAAGCAACGAATGAAAGTCTTCCATGATAAGCAAATTATGAGAAAATCGTTCACTCCAGGTCAGAAAGTGCTTTTGGTCAATTCTCGCTTGCACCTATTCCCAGGTAAGTTACGCTCTCGTTGGTCTGGTCCCTTTATTGTTCATACTGTTTTTCCACATGGGGCAATTGAAATTAAGGACCCAAAGAACGGTGTCACGTTTAAAGTTAATGGTCAAAGATTAAAGCCATATCTAGAGTACCAACCACATGGAGAAGACACCGAAATAAAGTTGAGTGACCCACCAGATTTGAATTGATTTTTTTTTTCTTTTCGTTGGTTTGATTTTTCTTTCTTTCTTTTTATTATTATTCTTTTGCTAATTGAAATTGTTTTTGCATAAGTGTGTTTATTTTACCATTAAGTTTTCTCTTATCATTTTTAATCATGAGTCTCATACTTAGACCGTTCCTCCTGAACATTCTTAAACCACTTCAACGTGTCAAAACTCATCTCAAAAGACAGATTCAATTTTGTAAAACACATCGCATTTGGGCTCTACAACCACCAGAGTTAGTAGCCTATGTTGAGGGTTTAGAACACCAACTCAGAGACATTGAGAGAAGTGTTTACGACATCCAGTTGGAGCTTGAGGTAAATTCAATAAGAGGACGATTTTAATTTTCTTTGTGTGTTTTAATTTGTTTTTCTATTTGTGTGCTTTAGTTTGTTACCCCGGTGAAGTGGCGGATAACGGTACTCCGTGACAATCAAGTCGGTTACTTCAGTTTCCCATAATAACTGATATTCTGAGGTGAAGGTATGGACAGAAACGAGATTCTAGCAAAGCTTCACAAGCGATTCCCTTCACTTCCTCAGAATGCCCTCCTTACGATCTATAAAGCTCGGTCCGAACGCATGCGATTATTCATGAGGAATAACATACCTGCTGACATCCGTTGGTTAATCGAGGCTAAAGTACGATCGGCAGGTGAGTTACCTCCAAAATTTATTGCATACATGCCTGGTTGTGGTAAAGGAAATTATGCAAGAAAACGACGAGCTCGAAGAATTTCTGTTGCTTGTCATAAGTGTGCCAGAATGAGTTGCAATAAAAACCCATGTTCTTTAGGCATGATGTCTGATAACAGGGAAGATAAGATTCAATTCATTAGGGATGGCTTGAATAAGGAGTCATTGGATGATATCCTTTTGTCTCTTGAAACGCATCCCAGTGGATATGTGCAAGGAGCGATTCTCCAGTTATGGCCATTATTCCAGAAAGAGCATGCACGATATAGTCTCGGGAATCTGACTATAAACGACCCTGTTTGCCAGTTTATAAGAAAACTGGATAGGAAGCCTATCCTCGACCCATAGAGGGCGTTCAAGCCGTTTCTGGACGTAAAACCAGAGGAAGATGTGAGCCACAGTCGCAACTACCTGTAAATATCCTTTTACTTTATTGTTATTTTATTTCACTATTGTCTTATTGTTTGCATTATTGTCTTTAATAATTTTATTACTGTTTGCTTTTTCCTTTTTACTGTTTTCTTTTTGACTTGCGAGCCACGTGCTTTACGCGTTATTTGACACTGACATATTACCTCATACACAACCATGACCCACTATCACCAAGACTCTTAAATGTGATTTCTTTTTTGTCAAGCACTCACAAATTGTTTTCGAGAAGTATCACAATGGCAGCTACTCCCAATAGACAATTCAAGAACATTTGTGTGCTTTCTGGATTTACCTATGGCAAACATAAAGAGTTCGTTGAGGCAGCCATAGATCTTGGTCGAAGCATAGCAGCGAGAAAATTACACTTGGTGTATGGAGGAGGTAATCGAGGGTTATCAAAAATGGTCTCAGAAGCAGCTTTTATCAGAGGAAGTCAAGTGTTAGGCATCATCCCAAGAGTCCTAAAACCATTGGGCAGTTCGTCTGACTCATCAACTGGAGAAGAGTTAGTCGTCTCAGGTATGCAAGAAAGAATAACTGAAATGCTTAATTATGCTGATGCTTTTATTTTCCTTCCAGGAGATCTTGCAACACTAGAGGCACTTATCACACTAGCATCTTGGGCCCATCTGCACATCCACCAGAAACCCATCGGTTTGTTAAATGTCAATAACTTTTATGATGGCTTTATCGCATTTCTTAACCATGCAATAAAAAACTATTTCATTCCCGCTAATGTGAAAAAACTCTTTATTTGTGCTCACACTGCTAATGAGCTACTGGATCTATTACAAGCTTATAGACCGGAGCCAGACCCCTGGACCTTTGTGTTGGAGCGTCCAAATAATGATGGTAACAGTAGCAGCAGTAAGAAGTACAAATTAGATTTAACTCTCCGCCTGTAAATATTTTCTTATGTGTTGCACCACCCAGGTGATGTCTTCTAAACTCTACTTCTTTCATTTCAAACATTGAGGACAATGTTTCGTTCTGGTTGGGGGGAGGGAATAGTCGACAATTATGAAATTTTGGTTAAGTTTTTACTAATTTTTTGTTGTAGAAACTAACTGTTGCTAACTTTTTGTGTTGAAGATGGCTGAATATGGAGTGTAGTGACTCTAGAAACGCATCTTCATCGTTTAAAAAAAAATTAAAAAAAAAAATTAAGACATTTTCTTTTTCCTTTATTATGTGTTTATGTTTATTTTTCTTCTTTTTAATTTATCCTCTATAAAAATGCATTTTCCAACTTTTGAGTCGAAGATGGCTGAATATGGAGTGTAGTTCCTCTAAAAACGCATCTTCTTTAAAAAAAATAATAAAAAAATCATTTTCTTTTCTATCATTTTTGTAACTTTTCTAAATTAATTTTTCTACATCATTTTCACATTTCTGCATGCATATTTTTTTTTTTTTATGTTTAGAATAGGTTGGGGGGTAGAATGTTGTTTAAAAAAAAAAATTTTTGATTTGTTTTAACATTGGGTGACATGATTAATTTAAATTTTAGTATTTGTATTATCTTTGGTCTTAAGTGATGTTACATTATGTTTGCTACTCTACATGTTGATGTTGGAGAAATATATGAGTTGCTTGAAGGAATGAACATGTCATAATAAGTACCAAGTGAGTTTTTGAGCCTATCATTTTTCTTGGAGAGTAACCCTTTTGCCCATTCTTTATACAGCTTAACAGTTTATTATTGTATACACGATCTCTAGATTTCTTTTGAGTTAACCCTTAATAAAAAAAAAAAAGTGTGTTGCTACATTTGGAGGCCCATCTAACTAGTAGATATGGAAGATTATTTAGAGCCCTAAAAGACGATGGAGAGGCCATCTTTGATCCGTTTGAGCCTTTCAAGCCATCCCTTTTATTTAATATCCATAGTTAACCCTTTTGAGCCTTTAAAAAAAAAAAAAAAAAAACATTTTCTTTGTCAACTTATCATCTTGACCCACTCCGATTTGGAGTATTATCCGATATCTTATAAGTTCCATCACCTATTTATGTTTGAGAAAATGTAAATAATTATTTTGTTCAGTGAAGTTATGCCAAATAAAAGCAAAAAAAAAAAAAACAAAAAAACAAAAAAACAAAAACAAAAACAAAAGTTGTTGTTTCAAAAGAATAAAAATAGGTGAAATCCACCTTGCAACTTCCAAAAAAAAAAAAATTCTCTGCATTTTTCTCAAACATACACTTTGTTTTCCTTATTTCCCTTCTTTGTTAACCATGTCCCTAGCCTACGTTACGTCCTAATAAAAGTCCTTCTTGATTTTAGGGAACTATAGTCCGAAGTAGAAGCTAGTTATATGGGCTAAAAAGATGTAGTGATGCATAATTAAAAAAATCTTTTGTATGAAATCGAAGTCTATTGATGATGTAGCCTGAGTAGGACATTGCGGTCCATAAGCAAGCCATTTTACTGTCTCACTAATTCCATGATCGTTCATCTTGATCTGTTCCAATCACAACATTAGTTAACATATAAAATATTCATGTGTTTTATAAGCATGTAAGATGATATAGCGTAGTACCTTATCTTGCAGCCATGCACTAAATGTCTCTTGGTGCCTTTTTTGTAGCAAGCTTTTATTCTTTGGTTTACTAAGACGTGTATCTAAATATTTCAACTCTATTTTATGCATTCTAATATCAAAAAAGGAAAAAGGAATTAATAGTAAAAATAAATAAAAAAATTATAATATCTAAAGTCTTGATGTTATTGTCCTCACTCTATATATGCTTCCACTTCAGCACTATTATATAGCACATAACGGTGAGCAATTTGCAATTCTTCTTCAGATAAATCAATATGTTCTCCAACAGTGAATGGGTGACCTCCCAAAATCGTTTCATCACCCATATCTTCATTACGATTATGTCAAGAACCTAATCCGTCAACTTGTTTCATGTATCCACTACAAAATCTCATGCATTCTTCAACTAAATAGCATTCTGCTATACATCCTTCTGGTCGTGCTTCATTCTTAACATATCCCTTCAATTTTTATTTTTATAAATCTACATAATTTATTTTAAAAAATAAAATATCAGTTGTACTAAAAAATAAACTATAATAAAAATCATGATATTAATGCTAACTTAACACACCTTTCAAAATGATACATCCAACGATATTGTACTGGACCACACCGTTGAGCTTCACGTCCTAGATGAATTGTCATGGATCATGATGTCATAAAAGGATGGAGGAAAAAATCTTTCCAGCTTACACAAAGTTTCAGCAATGTCGTTTTCCATTTCTTTTAACTTAGCCCCATCGATAACTCTTCGACATAATTCATTGAAATATGCCGGAAGTTGAAAAATCACAAATCTTAGTCCTTTAAATAAAAGACCTCTTAATGCCACTGTCAATAATCATTGCATCAAAATATGATAATCATGGGATTTAAGACCCTTAATTTTACACTCATCGATCAAAATGTTGTTTCCAATGGTTGAGCCATATCCATCCAGTAACTTTATGTCAAATAGCCTCTTACAAAAGGTTTTCTTCTCCTCTTTAGATAATGTGTTCGTTGCAACCGGTAAGCACAATCTCTTTCCTTTCCTCTTCGGATATAAATGATGCCTAATTTTCAAAACTTTTAAATCTTTACATGATTTCAACCTATCTTTTGACTTTCCTTTTACACCCAAGTTATGACGCAAGAGTAATCCCTGAAAATAATGAAAATGACCACATTATATGCCTATTTGTTCATTATCTAAATTTTTAGTAATTAATAAAATAATAATAAAATATTATTTAAAAATAATAAACCTCCCAATTGGCAAGTAAAAAAATATCGACTTCTTTTTCCACATTTGCATTGTCTTTGACCTTCTCTTCCTTTTCTTCTTTTTCATTTTCCCCCAATCATTTACAAAATCTCCTACTTCATTTAAAATGCCTTGACAAGTAACTTGTTTAGGCTTTTCTCTTGTTTCTTCATTTCCATCAAACCTAGCCTTTTTTAAATCGAAATTCATGCTTGTTGGGAAAGGGACTACTGCAAGCAGTTGCAAATTAAGCGAAAATAAAATATTTCCCTCTTTGTGTGATTAAAATAGGATGTGCACCATAAATAAATAAGCAGAAAAATAAACTAATAAATCCAAAGAAAAAACCAACCACAAGAGACATAGATTTTTACATGAAAAACTCAAAGCGAGAAAAACCACGCAATCTTTCACTATATTAATGGGATTACAACACAAATTCTTCTTTAGATAATATTAGAGGCAACCGACATCAAGAATCTCACTATTCTTGGCTTATAAGAACAAACTAATAACTATCTCTCCAATAATTGAGCATCTCAAATAATAGCCAAAGAGAGGATAAAATAAAAATCAACACCAGTAAGATTATAGAAGGCGATGCCAGGAATTTACCCTCAAAATTTGGGAGAAAAATGAGTTAATTTCGCCTTCCGATCATTTAATTAAATATTGAAATCAATATTCCCTTCTATTGGCTTTTCTCTCTCTCTCTCTTGCCGCTTTTCTTCCACCGAGTGTTTTCAGGCACAATTCCATTGGGCAGCGCTTGCTTTTATAGCCAAATTACATGGCAAGTTTTATCCAAGTCCAAGACTTAGTAATAATTATGAACCAAGCAAACTTATTTGGACTTTAAGCTTTTAGACCCCCAAATGAGATGGACCCAACAAATCTTTCCCTCCAAATCATGGGAAGGACACTTTTGGGTAGAGGAAGATTAGAAATGAGATCCACCTTAGCTTTGTCAACCTCAATACCTTTGCTCGAAATGATGTGACCGAGAACAATACCTTATTTTATCATAAAATAGCACTTCTCCTAATTTAAGACTAAGTTATTCTCGATACATCTATGCAGAACTAGTGTTAGATGATGTAAACATTGATCAAACAAGTCACCAAAAACAGAAAAGTCATCCATAAAGACTTCAAGGAATCGTTCAATTATATCAGAAAAAATACTTAACATGCATCGTTGAAATGTAGCAGGTGCATTACATAATCCAAATGTCATTCTCTTATATGTAAAAGTGCCAAAATGGCAAGTGAATGTAGTTTTCTCTTGATCTTTTGGTGCTATGGGGATCTGATTGTATCCTGAAGTAGCCATCTAGAAAGCAATAAAATTCATAACCTGCTAATCTATCAAGCATTTGATCGATAAATGGTAAAGGAAAATGGTCTTTACATGTGACAGAATTCAACTTTTTATAATCAATGCATACACGGCATCCTGTAGTTACTCTAGTGGGTATCAATTCATTATCGGCATTCGTAGCTACTATGACTCCTGATGTTTTGGGGACAACTTGTACAGGACTGGCCCATGAACTATCAAAAATGGGGTAAATGATACATGCGCCTAATAGTTTAAGAACTTCAGTTCTAACAACTTCTTTCATGTTAGGATTTAACCGACGTTGCATTTTCCTAGTAGATTTAACATTTTTATCAAGGTGAATGTAATGCATGCAATCTACTGGGTTTATACCTTTTATGTCTGCTATGGTCCATCCTAATGCCCCTTTGTGCTCTCTTAAAACATTCAACAACTTACCTTTTTGTTCATCATTGAGGGATGATGAGATGATTACTATTAGATTACTTTCTTCTCTAAAAAATGCATATTCCAAAGTGTTGGGCAATGATTTGAGCTCGAGTTTCGGTGATGATTCTGAAGATGGAATGAGTTTCTTTTCTGATGGTGCTAGTTATTCAACTTTTGACTTTCATTTATTAGTGTCCATGGATGGTGCTGAGTCAAGTAGAGTGTTGACCTCATCAACCGATTTGTCAATATCAAAATCAAAACCAAAACCAAAGTGAGTTAAGCATGTTTATAAAGGATCATCACTAAGGTTTGAAACAAAAGTGTCATCAACTAATGCTTCAATTAAATCCACATCATCAATTCCATCATCTGCATTGTAAGGTTGTTTGGCAATGTTGAAAATGTTCAGCTCCATAGTTATGTTGTCAAAGGACAACTGCATATTTCCAGTCCTGCATTGAATGTGAGCATCCGCAGTTGCCAAGAAAGGTCGGCCTAGAATAATGGGGATATGCTTCCTTGAATCTTGTATTGGTTGAGTGTCAATTACATTGAAATCAACAGAAAAATAAAACTTGTTTACCTGGATAAGCACATCCTCCACAATACCACGAGGTATTTTTGTGGACCGATCTGCAAGTTGTAACACCATTGGAATTAGGTGTAATTATCCCAGTCCAAGTTTCACGAATACAGAGTAAGGCAACAGATTTACACTAGCTCGTAAATCAAACAAAGTATTCTCAATTGTGTGGTTCCCTATACTACATGAGATAGTGGGGGAGCCTGGATCTTTGTATTTAAGAGGAATTTTATATTGGAGTATAGAACTAACGTTTTCTGTTAAAAATGCCTTCTTTTGAATATGAATGTTTCTCTTTTTAGTACAAAGGTCTTTAAGAAACTTGGTATAAGATGGAACTTGTTTAATAGCATCAAGCAAAGGGATGTTAACACTTACATGTTTGAAGATTTCAAGAATCTCACCTGTGGATTTTCCTTTCTTTCCTTTAGCTAGCCTCTGAGGAAATGGAGCTTTGGGAACATATTCTCGTGGGTTAGTTTCTTCTTTCTCATTCGATGGTGAGTCCTCAACATTCACAGGTACAATTTGATTTTCTTTTGTCACCGGCATCTCCACTTTGTTGTCGACTTCTTTTCCTTTTCGCAAGGTCATGATTGCTTTGACATCTCCATGCTGCTGTGGTGAACTGGTACTTACTTCATGCACTCCTTTAGGATTAGGCACTGGTTGACTTGGAAACTTACATTTCTCGACAGTCATTGCCAAGGTCTGAACTGAAGAAGTAAGCTGTCCCACCATTTTATCGAGGCTTGAAACTGATTGGGATTGTGAGTTGAAACCTGCTCTCAACTCATTTCGTTGTTCATCAATGGTGCAGTTCTGTTGCTCAATCGTGGAGTGAGTAACATTCTTGAAATTCTGGAATGCATCCTCGCATGAGTTGGGTTGAGAGTAGTTCTGGTTTGGATTGTATGGTCTGAATGGTGGCTGAGAGGATTGGGGAATTGGTTGCATTGGTGGAGCTAGAGCTGCTGGTCCATTTTGTTGGAATCCTTGAGACCATGAAAAATTGGGGTGGTCTCTTCATCCAGGATTATATATGTTGGAGTATGGGTTGTAATTTGATGGTTTTCTTATTACACTTATGGCATTGGCTTGATCTGAGTATGAGTCATGGTCATGTGGTTCTGTTGATTTAGCAGTCGATAACGATGCTATTTTTCGAGAAAAACCTTCAACCATCTCCTTAACTTCTTTGATTCCCGAAGTTGACTCGCCAATGTGAACCTCATTCACTCCTTTAATTCTTCTAGTATTCCTGTGTGATCGACTCAATTGTTGGGAACTATCCGCTTGTCGCTGGAAGAATTCCCAAATCTCTGATGCACTTGTTGACATTAGCTCTCCTCCACTTGTTGCCATTAGCCATTCTTGCACATTCGACAATAATCCCTCCAAAAAGTATTGGCATTGGTGCCATTTCTCGTACCCATGATGTGGACACTTCAAGAGTAGTCCATTAAATCACTCCCATGTTTCGAAAAACTGCTCGTCATTTCTCTGGGTAAACTCCGAGATTTTCTTGCGAATAGCATTGATTTTATGCACTAGGAAATATTTATTTAAAAATTTAGTTACCATTTGTTCCCATGATGTAATGCTATTAGCAGGCAATGTATTAAGCCATGAACGAGCTTTATCTTTTAGAGAAAATGGGAATAGTCTAAGTTTAACATCATCTTCTGAAAAATTCTCATATTTAAAAGTTTGACAAATGACATGAAAATCATTCAGATGATTATATAGGTCCTCATTTTATAGGCCATAAAATGTGGGGAGACAATTTAGCACACTAGGTTTTAATTCAAAACTCCTAGCAGCTACATTTGGGTATCTTATGTATGAGATGCTCAAATTAGCTAAGGGACTAAAGTAGTTCTTAAATGGCCTCTCCTGTGGTGCTTGTTGTTGTTGCAAATCCATTTCAAATTTATTTTTAACGTGCTTGTGTGTGCAAAGCGTTTTTTCTAGTTCAAGGTTTATAGGTTCAAGATTAGGTAATAATGACCTACGACCATGCATGCAAAGAACACAAAATAAATGGGAACAAAACGATTAAAAATAAGGAAAAAAGAGAAATTACGATACTAACCTTATCGCGCTATTACAACCTTTTTATAAAAATACAAAAAAAATACGTGAAATAAATTAACTAAAACTAAATTAATAAGATAAACAAAAAAATTGCAAAGAAAATAACTTAAAAATTAAATTGCAGAATTATAAAGAATAAAGAAAGAAAAGAAATTATTACCTATAAATGTAGATTCACTTTTTTTCTCCTTTTTTTAAAGAAAAAAATACAAGAAAATAATTAAAAGAAATTATTCACAAAAAATTAATTCTATGAATTAAAATTACTTACCTCTCCGGCAACAGCGCCAAAAACTTGTTGTATAAATTTTATTGAACTCGCAAGTGCATGAATCTATTGTAGTATAGATTAATGGTGACGAATGTCGATCCCACGATGAGGTGGATTTAATTGTGTGTAGAATTAATTTTGTATGAAGGTGGTTGGATTTGTGGTGAAAGTGATTTAGATTATCCTAAAATTGGAACTGAAATGACAAGAATAAATTGAAGAGAATTCTATTGAAATACAGCACTTGGGTATTTGGATCCATATCAACATGCATCATGGGGTAAATATTCATTATTAATGCCAATTAAATCATGAGGGGGGAATCCACACCTCATGAACCACACTCTAATCAATATGATGTTAAGGGCTTATCGTGCCAAATAATAATAACCTTGTACTAGGGAGCCGGTGAAACTAAGGCGGTATCTAGACAAGAATATTATTATTTGTCGACGAGAAGTCAAAACATCTACAAAAACTAAAGGGGAAGAGAAAATAAATTTACCAAATAAAGCCCATGACACATGTTGAGACTTCACCTTCAACCCAAGCTTGAAAGAAAATTAGCCATTCATAATTGAACTAGGGGCAAAATAAAAATTTATTAAAATATGTGGAAAATACAAGATGGAGAAGGAATTATAGAAAATAGAGTCCAAAAATGGATTCAAAGATGCTAAATTAGGGGGGAGAGTCCCCTTTTATAGATATATTGAGTAAATCATGGTCATCAGATTAAAAACAGTTTGGACGCTCAGGATTGCGCCACGTCATCAGTAAACAATACGCATCAACAGTACACGGTTTGACTGAAAATAATCTCATGTATTGCATGTACCGTACGTGCGTCTTTTGGTCCACTAATATGCTGCCACGTCACCATCAACAGTACATAAAAATTTTAGTCCAACAGGATCATGACACCTCATCAGTCGATGCCACATCATCGGTCAATGCCACGTCATCGATCTGTCTATGTGAACAGTGTCGTGAATAGTAATGTAGACAGTACCGTACATGTGAGTAGTGTCATTTTTCATTTTATGCTCCTCCTAAGGTTTTCGATCGTCCTGAGTTCAAAAGTGATGTCTGTTTTGCCGTTTGATCTCTCATTTATTGTGAAATGACTATGATGCCCCTAAAATACATAAAATATTTCATTAAAATAAAACACACATAATTAAATTACAAGAAGCTTAAATACATAAAAGTAAGGGTTGTTAGTAAGACTTGAAATCTAAAATGATGATTTTCTTCTTTATAAATATACATTTTCTAACACTCAACATGCACCACTAAGCCCGCTCTCTGCATACAGCTTTTCAGCTTCTCCTTGGGCAATAGCTTTGTCATCATATCTGACCCATTCTTCGTTGTGTGTATCTTCTCAACTTGCAGCTGTTTCTTCTCAAGCATGTCTCGTATCCAATGATACCTCACATCAATATGCTTGGATTTTGAATGGTTTGTTGAATTATTTGCTTAATGAATGACACTCTGACTGTCGCAGTACGCAATAAAGTTATCTTACTTCACACTCAACTCTTCTAGGAAATTCTTCATCCACAAGGTTTCTTTGCAACCTTCAATAATTGCAATATACTCTACTTTTGTGGTAGATGAAGCAACACACTGCTAAAGTCTGGACTGCCACGAGACTGTTCTTCCTGCAAAGGTGAGTAAATATCCTGATAGAGATTTTCTCGAGTCAACATCTTCTGCCATTTCTGCATCCGTGTACACTTGTAACACATGTTTATCACCACCAAAACATAAACATGCATTGGAAGTGCTTCTGAGATATTTGAGAATCCACTTCACTACTGTCCAATGTTCTTAACTCGAATTAGAGAGAAACTGACTAACTACACTAACTGCATAAGCAATATCTGGTCTAGTACAAACCATGTCGTATATCAAACTACCAATTGCCGAAGCATAAGGAACTCCTCTCATCTCTTGCTTCTTTTTCTTACTTGTAGGATAATGCTCAGAACTCAGCTTGAAATGTCCTGCAAGTGGAGAACAAACAGATTTTGCCTTGTCCATGTTAATTCTTTCAATAACTCTTTCAACATATGCTTTTTGAGATAACCATAACTTCCCAGCTTTTTTATTGCGGGAAATCTTCATGCCAAAAATCTGTTTCGCTGGTCTCAAGTCCTTCATTGCAAAAGACTTACTAAGCTCTCTCTTTAGATTGTCAATCTTATTAGCATCTTCACCAACAATCAATATATCATCCACATAAAGTAAAAGAATGATAAAATCATTATCTTGTTGAAACCATTTTAGCCTATAGTCTTGTTGAAACCATGATTCAACTTGCACACAAGTTCTTCTTTGCCTTTGACATTTGAGAGAGTAAGGCATCCCAAATGTAGAGTGTAGAGAGCTTAGGTGAAGAGCTCTCTAAGAAGAGTGCAAAGAGAGTTATATGTGAGAGAGTCTAGAGAAAGAGAATGTCTGCAAGTGAGCTCTTAGAAAGCTTGAGACAACATTTCCTTGGGTGCTCAGTTGGGTTCTGCACTATTTACAGAGATGTGAGAGGATGCGTGTCTTCGGCAAAATTTTTCTTTCAAGAATGTGTGAGAGTACTAGATGTATTTGGCCATTTGGGAAGTGAGATTTTGTTATTCAAATTTATACTCTATAAATTGTTAGTAAAATAATTATTCTCTCTTGCCTCTGTGGACGTAGGCTTTGTTGCTGAACCATGTAAAATTCTTATGTCCTTTATTATTATTTTTTTTTTTGTAAATATTTAATGCGTATTGATTCTGCACTTGTGCACAAGTGGCATTAGAACACAATAAATGACGCTTACAACAAGTGGTATCATAGTACAACATGGTTATGGTTCATCGACTAACAATTACAAGGTCTAGTTTTCTTGTGATGGATTCTTGTATACTGAAATTGATGTTGTAAGAGATATTCTAAAAATGTAATCAAGAATCAATTAATGACGATGGAAACAAAACAATTCATCAAAGTGAGTGATTATTATCTCTATACATTTTTGTAGTTCTTTACAAGGTTAATTATCAACCAATGTAACACAAAATTTGATTGACTCAATTGTTACGAATCAGTACAATTCTCAAAATCATAATTGTATCAATTATTTTATTGTATTTATAAGTTTTGTATAAATTGAGCCTATGAATCAATAATAATGATATTTATCGTTTCTATATTGTTGTTTATATGTTTTCAATGAATTCATTTAGCATAAGCAATAGGAATGAATTGATAAAGGAGACATTAGGAGAAGCTTGGCAGTTGGCACTTGTGACAATATTGATTTCTGAATCACTTGTTTTGAGAAAATGCCACTTTTATATACCAGATGCAATTTGAGGTACTTCCTTATAGATCATTTTTCGAATACACACACGCGCGCGCCCACACACATATATATAAGTCATTATAGGTCATTTTAATTTAACTTACTCTTTGACAACGCAAGTTTCTATACATGCATAGTGACATAGATTTTTTTTATCACTGAATTTTTATGTTACAAATTGAAAAATGAAATTCTCATGTGATGATATGTTTCACTTTGTTCATGATTCTGAAGACCTTTTTATTCGAACTTTAATAGAGTATATGTTGGTTGTTATTTGCAACTTACCCGTTTAATTAATCCTTGCTGCCATTAGGTTACACGTTGAATTGATTACTCCTGAGTGATATGTATATTAAAATTAATTAGCATGTTGGTTATATTATTTAGTATCAATTCATAGGATATTGGAGGCTAACTAATTTCATATTCATAGCAGCAGATCTTCCATCAGCTATCAACTAGATCTTCTATCAATTTGCCGTTTGCCTCTTATCTTGCACCTCGTTCTCAATCTAAATGTAAGATTTAATCATCATTAATTTCATCTCAATCAGTTATTTGCTTTCCGTTCTCAATCCAACCACAAAATTTAATGATTAATTTACATCTCAAAAATTCATGGCCCAGTCCTTTCATCTCACTTTACCTTGGATCTTTGACACATCCAGACTGGAAAAAAAATTTCATAAACAAAAACAAAATGAAAAAAATCAGTGTGGTATAAAGAAAGTGAGTGTTAACAGTGGCGGATCTAGAAAAATAATTTACGGGGGGCTAAATTAGATAATAGTAAAATATGCAAAATTAAAATTTTGAATATATAAAATATTTGCTAATACATTTATAATTATTCTCTATGCATTTTCATATTTTTAAAATGTTATGCAATAGACTCATTATCAATATTATTAAATTTATTGTTTCCTATATAAGCAACCAAACTATTATTTATCCTATCCGATTCTAAAGATGATTCATCATGAGCTTCATTACTGAAAACATTCGCTTTACTATTATTATAGAAATTGGAAGAATTAATCCTATTTTTGATAATAGAAAATATTTTGGGTGGTGGACTATCATTATTTTTAATTAAGATATAGGTTTTTTTAATTCTTAAAAGTTAAAATTTAAATTTTATGGGATTTATAATTTATAGTCACTATTTTAAATTTTTAATTAAGATATAGGTTTTTTTAATTCTTAAAAATTTAAATTTAAATTTTATGGTGTTTATAATTTATAGTGACTATTTTAATAAATTTAATGGGGCTAATTAAAAAGCTAAAAGATTTCTCTTTTATTTTTAATTTTTTTTTTTGGCCAGTGGGGGCTTGAGCCCCCACTGGTCACAAGCTGCATCCGCCCCTGAGTGTTAAGTCTTTGCTTTGCCAATAGATATAAATATAGATAGGAATTTTGTCTTCTTTTTCTGTATGAAACAACAGTGTCATATTGTGATCATATACACAATAAAATGATAAAAAAGCTACTAGGAACTTTTCATTTTGGATCTTTTAATCTTACTGCGGGCACTCTTATAAGAAATTGGTGACAATAATCATGTCACCACCTAAAATAAAATAGTACGGTGGAATTTATTTACTATTTATTGAATTTTATAGTTTCACTATCATTAAGGATAACAAAAATCCACGGTGCATCACTACTCTATTTCAGTTTAAAGGATTAAATCCCTTTAATGTTATTTCACATGCGCATGAAAGCAAAGATGCATGCTTCTGGCATATAAGAATATTTTTAATTGTTTGTGATTGTGGATATCAATTTTTTTATTTATTCAGAATCACACAGAAACCAAAGTAGAAAGAAGGCTACACGTGTGCTGGATAGGGAAGAAAAGCTGCTGATCCTAGCTCCACGCTCCCTCACATGCTTAGCCGGGTCCGGAACTCTAACTCTCATTTACTTAATAAGAAATATTGTCGCGGATACTCCTTCAACCATTCTTACTAACTACTATTCCCTTTACATGGTCAGCAAAGCGGTCCTCACCGTAAGCCTCTTAAGATTAGCCATAGTCAAATAAGAGTTTGATATGATATAAATACCGTCTGTTCCTTAAGTAAGTGTAAGATCAGCCATCAAGGGCAAAAATCATCATGTTAGTGAAAGTTAAAAATTTTGGATACTTTACTCTCATGGCGAACAAGAGAATGTTGAAGCCGTAATTTGGAAGGTGAATTATTGAACAAAGCAAGAATGAATATGACAGATTAATGGTTTTGCGGTGTGTATAATACTTTCCTTAAAGTTTTATCTGCATCCATTTAGAAAAGTTTACTAACGGGCTCTACTGCCAATTGCCTCCAAGATATAACAAAATCGGAATACACTCTATTGGAAATTGTATGATTGTAAATAATGAGAGTTGTAATAAAGGAAATGCTTTTAAATCAAGGGACGAATTCCTACTTGCTGCTAATGAAGGGAAATCAAATTCAGTTAAGGGGTACGTATTTTTATGTAAAAACTTCAATTTTTCGTTTAATCATCACCCGACAATTTGGAATTTTTTTCCCTCTTGTTTTGGATGATGACTATTGCATTAAACAGCTATAAGTTATGTGCATTGTGAAGCGAACAACTTAAGTTACATTATTAGTAATTTTAATAGTTTTATTGTTTAATTTATATGGAATAATTGATCAGAGAAATTTTTTTTCATTCATCAATTTTTCATCATTCTTAATTGTTGCCATAGAAGCACGTACATTGCATTTGGCACACATCAGAGAAGCAGAAGCAGCTTGATCATATCACTGGTTAACAAATTACATAACCTGAAGAATCAGTGTGTTCTTCTTCTTTCTCATGCTTTTTAACACTTGAGGGTTGTTGTTTTAGGAATGCATTTAGGCATGATGACATTCATGAGTCTATAGCATTCACACTATCATACTTTCAGTCCACATGGATCCATTCACAACTTCAAAAATAGTTTATCAAAATTAACATCTGTCAGTATATATAGATGTCTTGTTTTTCAAATCCAATAAGATTATTATATATATATATATATATATACATACACACAAATGTGAAGCTTTATTAAAAATAAAAGAGAAAAGTATATATAATTAAGCTCAACTATAAGAGTTATAGTATCCACTATTATTTCTTATTTATTACTAAATTTAATTTTTTTCTTTCATATTCTTCGAATTTTTTAAAGGTTTTGCGAACTAGACTGACCATCTTGCGGTATTTCAGTAGTAAAAATCTAACACAAGCTTTACAACAAGTCTAAAATTAGAAAGTGATCTAGTTTTCTGTTGGTTTGAAAAATATTTTACAGCAGAAATATTTGGATCGCAATTCTCATACAATATATAAAATTACCATAATCTAGAAATTGTACCTTTGTTTTTTCGCCGAAGTAATCTAGGCTCGCAGATCACAATCCGTCACCACCACTCTTATAAGATCACGATCTGTCACCACCAAACTTGTTAGATTACGATCCATCACCAATTATCTTTCAGGCTGTGACTCAAGTTTGATATGCACTTGACGTGTGGGCATCTTTATCACCACTAAAAGTAACTAGCAAGAGAAAATATTTCTCTCAAAATTAGAGAGAAATGTTTTTTTTTCTAATATGTATATTGTGGCTCCTCTCACCTTTGGAGAAAACAAGCCCTTTTTATATCTTTATTTGGTGGAAACCCTAGGCTCTATATTTATATATTTTTTTAATTCTATTAAATTAGATTTGATTTGAATTAAAAAACAATAAAAACCAAAAGTGGCATTACTTGTTCTTGTTATAGGGGCCCACCTTGTAAAATAACACAAGGCTCCTTACACACAAGCATATTAAATGAAACATTCTACTAAATAATATATTTAGGCTTTTAACCCAAATACCTAGTTATCTTGCTTATTAATCTAGTATCGACACAGTCAATTAAATGAGCTAACCCAGGGATCATATCGGTACATACAATAGTGCTACAATTATTAGGCATGTAATTAAACTAACTTAATTATTTAATTCCAAACTACTCCACTAAAAGATTGGAATTGACCTCCATAATTGTATGTTATCTAGGATAGTGTTCTCGAATAATAATTCGACCCATGCCACATTGATTTCTTTATTAAACCATCATTTGTACCATATCACTAAATAAATTGATATCTCAACTGTCTAATCAATTTAATTACATCTTATTCCTTAACACTTACTAGTTTTCTCTAATGATCATTTTCAACATACTAATTATTTTGACACTCTGGCTAGAGAATTCTATGATCAAGTGCCGAAAAACCATCGAGAAATGTGTTGTATAAATTCTATATTATTAATCTATAATCTCACTGCTCATAATTGCTTCCACCAAGATACCGGGTAATCTTGACTACAAATGTATATCGTGCCCATTGATAACTCAAATGAAATGACGACCATAAACATGAAACTATAATTAACTCAAGATTAAGATCGCAATAAAATCAATACCTATGAGATTTAATAAGTCTGACAGTCATTTCAAGATTAATTAAATCTCATATGTGATCTAGTTCAATGTAGTCAAACTACATCAATAAATTCATACATGATTAAGACAAATCATTCAATGAATTTACTACAATCTAAACATAAATAGAGCGTCCAACTCTATTTATCAACTGCGAACTTAATTTATTTAATCATAAGATAACTTGTATTTATGTCTTCTGTAAATTCATATCATGATCACATAAATACATATAATATGATTAAACGGACCTTTTTCAAAATATTTATGCAATTGAAAATATCTCAAATATTTTATTAATAAGAAAATAAATTAATTAATATCCTTTAAAGAGCACATAATCCCAACATTTTCTTCTTTAATTTGATTCCCTTGGTGGCTATATATTTATTTTATTTTAATTTGATTTGCAGAATGAGTTAATTAATACCCAATCATGGAAAATATAGGAAGAGGAAAAATGTCAGTTATATTTGTTTGTCATAATTGATTTAAATAAAAAAGAAGAAGAAAGAAAGAAAGGTTGCCCAATTAATATTTTGCATCTTCTTAATAAGGAAAAGTAAGGTGATCATTTGACATAGGAGAGGCAAATCCAAAACCCTAGTTTTGTTTGCTTTAAATGCAACATTGATCCTTTGACTAGTTATCCGTTAAGTATCATCATCACTATCATCATTAAACTTACAGAGTTTAGACCAATAAGTCTATGTAATGTCATCTATATAATTGTCATAAAAGTCATGGCAAATAGACTGAAAATTATCCTTCACACTGTGATTGATTCATCCCAAGTGCTTTCATCTCCAATAGATTAATAACAGATAATATTATTGTTTGGTATGAATGTCTTCATAAAATTAGACATAGTAAGGCCAAAACAAATGGTCTGGTGGCGCTGAAACTTGATATCAGTAAAACATATGATAAAGTGGAGTGAGCTTTCTTAATGCAGACAATGAGCAAATTGAACTTTAAGGAGAAATGAATAAGATTAGTAATGAATTGTATTACTACCTTATTGTTCTCAGTAATCATCAATGGGACTCCTAAGGGTATGATCACCCCTAAAAGAGGATTAAGACAATAATGCCCTTTGTCTCCATACCTCTTTATAATATGTGCAGAAGCATTTTCTAATTTGCCGGTACATGTAGAGAGGCAAAAACAAATACAGGGGCTGAGATTTGGATAGCACATATCTATTTCCCATCTCTTGTTCGCAGATGATAGTTCGCTATTTTCCAGACCTTCACACAAAGACTGTCAACATCTTAAGGACATATTTGATTGTTATGTAGTTGCCTCTGGACAAATTTTTAACTTCGACTAGTCCTGTATGTTCTTTAGTGGTAATGTCTAGGAAAATATGATTTCAGCCATCAAGAGAGTCTTCCATCTTAATTTGGTCTCGAAGCATAAGAAGTACTTGGGGCTGCCCTCTATGATCGGAAGGAAAAATAATTTTTTTTTCAATGAGGTGAAGCTCAAGGTTCATAGCAAGATTTCTAGTTGGCAGTAGAAGTGTTTCTCAAGTGGAGGAAAATGGATTTTAATCAATGCAGTTGCGCATGCCGTTCCAGTATATGTGATGAGTGTCTTCAAGATTCCATTAGGGTTGTGTGACAGTATCCAACAGGTTATCGCTAGGTTTTGGTGGAGCAACAAAAAGGAGAATAAGGGTATCTCTTGGACAAAATGGGAAAATATGAGCCAAGTTAAAAGTTTAGGAGGCATGGGGTTTAGAGATATATCAAGTTTCAAGCAAGCTTTAATAACAAAGTAAGGATAGAGGTTGATTCAAAACCTAAGCTAGCTGGCAGCTAGAGTGCTAAAGGCAAGGTATTTCAAAGAAATTGATGTTTTGAATGCCTTAATGGGTTCAAACCCCTCTTACATTTGGAGAAGTATAATGTGGGGAAGACAAGTGATACTTAAAGGGTATAGATGGAGAATTGGCAATGGTGAAAACATTTCAGTTTTCAAAGGCAATTGGATCCCAAGACTATATACTTTTAAACCTATTTCTACACCAAATTTACCATTCAATGCCCCAATTGTAATGCTGATAGACAATGAAAATAAGTGGAAGGTAGACTTGATTGAAAAGATGTTTTCAAAGAAAGATGCAGAGACAATTCTAAGCATTCCATTGCTAAGAAGAAAAAGATAAGATCATGTGATTTGCACAATGACAAAAAAATGAGAATATTTTGTCAAGAGTGGTTACCAAATGGCCGTTAACATGAAATTCTTGGACCCCCCAGGATGTTCGAGTAGCAACAGCAATAACTAGAGTATTATTTGGAAGCTTACCCTCCATAAGAAGATTAAGATTTTTATTTGGAAGGCAACAAAAAATCTATTGCCAACAGCTGAGAATTTCTATAAGCATGGAATTGTTCAGAAGGCTCATTGCAAGCGTTGTGGAAATGGAGTGGAAAACATTTTGCATACGTTAGTGGCTTGCAAGGTAGCAAAAAAGGTTTGGCAACTCTCTCCTATGGAAAATGCAGTTCATAAAATGGGTAATTCGGACCTCTTAGGAGAGTTGACAAAATTGAAAAGGAGCTTGAGTAAAGATGACTTCGAATTTCTCATGATTTTGTTCTGGATTATTTGGCATGCTAGAAATAAGTTTGTGTTTGAAGGGACGAAGATAGATCCAGGTATTTCAATGGCCAAGGCTGAAGCAGTAAGGGAGGCATATAAAATAACCCAATTCCCAGACATGTTGAATGCAAAGAACTTGCAAAAGAAGAAACAAGATGAATGGGTTCCCCCAACTCTGAGATGGTTAAAAATCAATGTTGATGCAGCCACTGATGCGAAAAGACAATGCGCTGGATTATGAGCCATGATTAGAGACTCCACAGGAAAATGCATAGCTACAACCATTAGAACTGCCACTTTCAAGGGTGATGTTCTGCATACAGAAGCATAAGCAACTGAATAGGGCGTTACATAGCAAAAGAGGTAGGCATGCAGTCAATAATTTTAGAAACTGATTCTCATGCATTAGCAGATTTGATCAATAATAATGAGGGCAACATGACAGAGATACACTAGATCATTACGGATATTCAAGCCTTAATCAATCAATTTAGTCGTTTTGTGGCAAAATATATACTTAGATCTTGTAATAATTATGCTCATTATTTAGCAAAAATAGCTCTAGGTAAGACTGATTCGTTTTTTGGGAAGGGAAACTCCCCTCCAGAGATTAAGCATGTGTTCTCTTTATGGTCTAATGAAAGTTATACTTTCCTCTCAAAAGAGTTGTGTTGAAAGTTTCTCCATTTTTTTAAACTTTTCAAGACTTAATTAACACATGTACTTGATTAACTACACACTAGCTATCAGGGCTTCTCTGCTTATATAGCCTCTATTCCGATATAAATGCACTAAATGTTTCTTTACTATAATCAAAAAGAATTTTCGTAATCCTTTTCAAGAGTAACCCATTTTACTTAGCAATTTTAGATACAAGAGAGCAATATAAAAAGTGCCATATAGTTGAATTGATGTTATATAACTAAATAAAATAGGCAGTCAAATGCCTTCTTATCCTTGAGGACTTAGTGGTTTTTAAGTAATTTTTTTTATAGCTACTGTTGGAGTGATGAAGCTCAAATCTGAATTTAGGGATATGTATGACATGTCACTTGTGTGTAAGGAAGAATAACGGCATGTCAAGCATTGGAGTTCAGAGTAGCTGAATGATACAAATGTTATGTCGGTTGGATGTCTTAGTAATGCACGTGATGCGTCACATGTTCCATTAATTCAAACGACAGCCATTTCTGTATTTCAGTTAGCAGATTGTGTGAACAATTGACAAGCGTCCCAGAGCAAATTCAAGAAGTGGTTTTTTCAGTTAGATCATGCGGGAGGCAACTGGAGATCTTCTTGGCTGGAAACCCAGGAGTGTGAGCTGACTTCTTGAGGTTCTTTCATATTGTTCTAAGTGGAGTATAAAAGGTCCTAGGATCTGTTACTAAGGGTATTGGTTAAGTTGCATGTGCTCTTCATATTTGTAACTTGTTCTCTGTAAATCAGTAAAGACTTGCTTCTCTTTTCACAGTAGATGTAGGCAAGAAATTAGCCGAACCACTATAATCCTTGGTGCAAGTGTGTGATCTGTTTTTCTTTGATTGTGTGGTTGATTTCAAGTGACTAAACATAATTCTTGTTAAAGCTCAGTTTAGTGTTAGTTCCAGATCAAGATCGAGTTTCATAGAGTGGGCCTTGGGGGTTTCAAGTTGATCTTGGTGATTGATTTGGTTTCAACAGCTACCTATGTTTAAATAAGAACTAAGAGACTAAAAAATTAATTTGTATATTTTACTACTCCACCTTTAAAAAGAAAAAACACTTCAAAAATGAGTCTCCTTGTAAATTCAGGTAATTTTGATCTAAATTATTGATCGACGTCTTAGTTGATTTGCATTTAATCAACTATTTGTTTTGGAAAATTGAAACGAGAGATTGGTTAATAAGTTTAGAGTAATGATGTACTTTTTAATTAGTATTCAAGTGTTATGTGATGTTCATCTATTAGATGATAGAATATGTCTCCTTATAAACTAAGATAATTTTGATCTAAATTTTTTATCCATGTCTTAGTTGATTTGCATCAAATCAACTACTTGTTTTGGAAAATTGAAGCCAGAGATTGGTTAATAATTTTAGAGTATTGATGTGCTTTTTAATTAATATTTCAAGTGTTCTGAGATGCTCATCTATTAGATGATAAAAAAACTTAATAAATAACTTTGAAACTCAAATATTAGAAACTATTGTGCTATTTATAATTTTATGGATTAATAATTAATTAACCAGATGTGAAACATAGTGATAAATGGCAAAACCCACACCGAGTATCATATCTAATAAGTAAAAGAGTGTTTCCGTTTAAAAAAAAATAAAAACCGCTTGAACCATCATTACAAAATAATTAGCAAAAATGCAGCACGGTAGCCAAAAGTCAAGATGGATTGTTAGCGCCTTATCGATCTATTTGATATCTTTTATACAAGAAAAATTTGTGTGGGCTGTCTTACCTACTTAATGGAACAGTCTAATGATATTTTGTGGTGAGGTAGAATAGTGAATTTTATTGAGACCAATAGTGAGTCTCATTGTGGAACCAATATATTTAGGCAATGTTTACTTTACAGATTAGAGATTTGGAATATGAAGTTAGAATCATTGATATTGTTTATTTCGCGAAATAGAGGCGGGAATCAGAATCGAAATCGTGAATCTCACCCAAATTTAGGAATGGGGAATGGGAGATTGATTCGGGAATCAATCTCCCATTCTCTAGATATTTCATTTTATCCCCCAATAAATTTTTATTATTCCTAATTTGCCCCAATCAACTTTTGTTATTTTTGTATTTTGGTCCCTACAAAATTTATGAAAATACTCAAAAGTTTGTATTATTTGCATATAGGTCCTTTATTATTTAATAACAACAACAACAATAATAATGAAATTAATCATAACAATAATTTAAATAATATATTTTAAATAACATTAATATCATAATAATGAAATTAAATTATTATTATTATTAAAATTTATTAATTTTATTATTTTAATTGTTATTATTATCACCATTAATGACATTAATATTAATATTAATATTATTTAAAATTTATTATTTATTATTCGTATTGTCAATAATGTCATTATTATTATTTTAATATTATTTTATTAAAATTTGTTTTATTTATTAATTATTATTATTTAAATGCTACTATTATTGATTATATTAAATTAATTATTTTAATTATTGTTATTATTATTTTTAATACTTAATAAAATAATAAAAATTGATAAATTTTAACAACATTAATATTAATAAAATAATAAATTTTAATAAGACAATATTAAAATAATAATGACATTATTATTATTATTTGTATTATATTAAATTAATTATTTTATTTATCATTAATTATTTTTATTAATATTATCGTTATTAATTTTATAGTTATTATTATTATTATTAATAAAATTTATTTATTTTATTGTTTTAATGAATTTAATTTTATTATTTTAATAAATTTTATTGTCATTGTTATTAAGAACTTTTTAGTAATTTGTAACAATCTAATTTATTTCATTCTGATTCCAAGACAAAGTAAACACATTAATGGCAATCCAACTCATTCTGATTCTGATTCTGATTCTTACAGTTCAAGTAAACAACTTATTCTTATTCTCATTCTCCATTCAAATTCTAGCCTATTCTCATTTCTGCCCATTCCGATTCCAGTTTAGTAAACGCATCATTAATATTAAAATATCAGTAGATTCTACAATAAGATTCACTATTTTACTACATCATAAAATATTATTAAATTGTCCCACACGATTTTTTCCCCTTTATGCATTGTAAACCAAGCAAATAATTTAATGTTTACAGAATATCCAGTGACATATTAAGAATTTACGAGTGTTTTTTTAGGCAATCTCTTAGTTACATTTTTTTCTAACTTATAAATAATAAAAATAATGTAAAAACGAATAACATGTAAGTAGGCCATACAAGCTCAATATCTTTTTTTTTTCCTTACTTTTTGATGGTTGTCAGTTCAATTAAATGTAGCCTAAAGAGACTTATTTTTTTAATCATATGGAATTCCTTTCAGATGCTTGGCACCAACTTTATCATATAGAATATTAAAGGGAGAACTGATGGTAACACCTTTGTTTCTTTGTTTCTTTTTTTTTTTTTTTTTTTTTTTTTGTCTGACATCCAACTTCTCCCCTGCTTTTTCCAGAAATAGCTCATGATTTTTTTTAATACTTGAAGATCCCCTGTTGTCTAAATTTTTACGTTGTAAAAAATTTTGATTAGAATATAAAACTAAAATTTTAACCTCCATCTGAACTTAAAAAGCCATATCGATTAATTAATATATATAGTTATTTTTTTATGAAAAAATAAAATTTCTACTAATACTTAGGGTTAGTTTGGTAATATTGTAAATTTTAAAAGAAAAATTAATTAACTTTGAAGAGAATCATTTAAAAGTTTGATAAAATTTAATTTCAAAAGTTGTTTGAGTTTTAAAAATGATCGTATGTGTTGACCAACTATAAGTTATAAATCTTACTATTGAATTGCTATAAAAATTCAAATGACTAAAATAAATATAATGTTCAATAAAATTTATTTACACATTTAGAAATATGTATATATAATTGTTTTATGGTGTATGTATAATAGTTGATAACTAAAATCAAATTTTTTATTTTGTTATCTCAATATAATTGGTAATAGTAATAATCTTTTTTAAATTTAATAATTTTATTTCCTAATTAAATTAGGATAATTTTAATTTTTGATAATATATGTAAGGATATACTTGGAATTTTATTAATTAAAAAATTGATTTTAAAAAATTAGATTTTGATAATCTACTCTCCCTTACTTTTCAAAATTTACCATAGAATAGATGACTTTGCTAAAAGTGATTTTCAAAAAAAATTTACCAAACGTCAGCTTTTTACTTTTTAAAATCACTTTTGAGTCTCTCAAAAGCAGTTCCAAACGGGCTCTTAGCCCAAGAGTTAAATTACGAGAGGACAATTATATAATTTTTATTAACAAAATAAAAAGAATAATGTTATTGATCTCAAATTTTGAGTCTCAATTAGTGTGGTCTTCATTTGTTTCGATGGTAGAAGAGTAATTGTATAACTTATGAAATTTGTCATCAAATAAATGAGTGGCACACACTAGTTGAGACTCAAATATTGGGCCGCTATCATATTATTTAATTAAAAAAAAAACACCAATTACACGAGATTGAGATACAAGATCAGAACACCATTGTTGTTGTGATTCAGAAAGCTGTTTTAGATTTTCATTTTTCTCTTTTTTAAAAAATCTAAATATTCATGATTAAAATACTCGCCGTGCGGCACACAATCTGGCGCTGTATATGAATTGATATATGCATATAGAAAGAAATTAAATGATTTTTACTACCATAATCCAAGCCATTTAGGCCTCTATTGGTGGGTGCAGCCATAATAATTGCGTAAACACTCAAATATTAAAATCATAATTACTGGGATGAAATTTGTATCATAATAATTAGTTGATAGCTTGGTGCTTAGCATTGCCAATTTGTCATCCAGTGGTACTAATAAAGGATGAAGACGCAGCTCGATAACGATAAGCACACATATTTAAGAAATATTTGTCAAATTGGGAATGCTATCTTTTGTAATTACTACAAATTGAATTTGATTCACCGGTAGTGGAGCCAGAGTTTTCAATCAGAAAGTTTATCTTCTTAGAGCATCACCAAAAAGCTCTTCAAATACTTATTTGAAGAGCCACATCAATATTTAAAGCTCCAAAAGACACTTCAATTAAGATTTTTCAAATAAGAATTAATTCTCTCTCTTCAAATTTGGAGAGTTAATTTCTTCCTCTTCAATTTATATTTTATTACTTTTCATTGAAGAAAGAGGGAGAAATGTTTTAATTGCTATTGACTTTTCCTTTAAAAAACTAATTATATGATTAAAATAATATTAGCTTTTTTCTATTTGAAGAATTTTTTGGAGAATATAATACTTTTTCACCCTTTTATTTGCCACATAGGTAAGCAAATAGGTATTTGAAGAGTAAAATTTATATAGGCTTTTGGAGATGCTCTTACAGCACTTTCAGCAGCCATTTGTTGGGTAAATCTATCAAAGTTAATGCGAGCAAGTACAAACGAATGATAAAGAAAGGTAACAATAGTAAAGCCTTTTAGCTTTGTAGTTAATCTTATAATGGAAAAATAAACAAATAAAGAAGAACTCCTTGGTTGAGAAAATATGTTGTAGCACATTAAGTTGTCAAATGGACTCACAAATTTGATTTTATGGCTACGGGCATTCAAAAATACTCAAGATTAATTAATTTTAAGGCCATATTTGTTGAAAAAAGAAAAGAATAATTTTAACAAAAATAGTAAAGATAATATAATAAAATTAACTTAACTTTCAAATTATGATTGAATATCTATCAAACTATTTAAGATAGTAATTTTTAAACTACAGCCGTTCATCCACAATACCAAACAAATCCTGTATGTTTTGCTATAATTTAATTAATTCAGCAATTAGTGCATCTTTAATCCAGAACGACCTCCAAACGTCTCGCCAAAATTAAACCCGCTTCACAAATGTTAAGGTTTCTAGATGTATGAGTTACTTAGTATGGTTTGACATCACAATGCAACGGCTTCTCTATTGTGCCTAGTGGACTTTTGGTTTAGAATTGTCTATTTGCTAATGCGGAAATTTCCTCTTTATAGTGCACATTTGGAGGAATCGTTTTGCTTAACTTTATCCTTCTAATAGTTTTGAAAATAATTTTTATTAGATAATACGCCATTCCACTTAATATTGCCTTTCTTAGTGGATAAATTCATCAATAAATTAAGAAATTCTTGGGTATTTTCTTTTTATACTCAGTTATCTGTTTGATTCTTAATATATGCACCAGGAATACCCAAAATGTTTTCCACCTAGTTAATTTATATTATATCCGTCGATTGCACAAACCCTAGCATTTTACAGGGCCGGATCTTGATGGAGGCTAGAGTGGGTCATGGCCACTGCAAAAATTTTAATTTTTTTAAAAATACACATAATATCTCCTAAATTATAATAAAAATTAAAAAATATCTCTAAACGATATATATATTATTCACTCCGGTTCCTATACTCAAAGTTTTCAACTTTCGCTCCTGCTAGCATATGCCTCTCTATAAAGAGTTCAAACTTCTCGTTCCTCCGCACAAATCATCACCAAACTCTTCGCTCTCAATCTTTAGCTAGGTAAGTAAATATTCTAAATGCATGGCCAACTAAAGTAAATATTCTAAATGCATCTCCAACTAAGTATAGATATTGTTATTATCTGGACCATCTATAATCTTCTTGTTATTCCTTTTTGTTTCTTTTGAAAAGAAAAAAATTTAACTTTTACGAATTTTATGGTGTATGTAAATGAGAATCAGATGCATTATTAAACTTGAATTTTGTCCGAAATTTATATAACAGGGATCGGAGAAGGGATCAAATGAGTGGAAGAATGAGGCTTCTAAGTCTTGCTGTGGTGCTCGCAATACTGCTGAGCTCTTGCTTGGCTGCACAAGGAAGGGCGTTGAACGCCGAAACCTATTCCTATGCCGTACAGTGGAATAGCGACCGGGTACTGGCGGAGGAGGACGACCAGAGTTTGGAATCTGGGGCCCCTGCAATCGATTTGGATAACCACCATGGCATTCCCAGGAGCCAATTCAGTGCAGGTGGCAGTGGTTAAAGCTTTGTTCTTTGATATTAATTGATAGTTATGTAATTAATGATTATATTATGTGTCAGAATTATCTTTATGGTCTGTATCATATTGCTTAATTTGTTGAGTATTTCTGGATGTGGATTGTATTATTATCGTTGGTGAAATTTTTAGCATAAAAATAAGTTTGTATGTCTCTTGTATAATTATTGAAGTATCAACGTAATACAGTTTGTAAATTATTGATGTTAATATTGATATCAAATGGATGATTCGGGTCACAAAATTTGCCTATGGAGATAGTAGAATAATAATAAGGGAAATTATCACTCGTATACTCTTAAATTATCTTGTTATCAAATATACTATAACATTTTCAACATGCATTAGTTGTCAACCTTAAGTTGACAAAATGTATTTATCATGCACTAGATCGTTAGTTCCATTTTGAAAATTAAGCACTAAATCGTTAGTTCCATTTTGAAAGTTAACAGAATTATAGTAAATTGACAATTTGTTCCTTCAAACTCAAATTAAAATGAACGAAAATTATCAATCATATACCCTTAAATCGTCACATTATCAAACACACTTCAATACTTTCAAGGGAAATTATCATTCATATACCCTATATTTGCTCTGTTATCAAAAATACTACAACACTTTGAGGGTGTATCAATCGTCCACCCTTAGTTGACAAAATGTATCAGCCGACCACCAAACCGTTAGTTTCCGTTTGAAAGTTAACGGAGTTACAGTGAATTGACGATTTTACCCTTGAAAATTATCACTTGTATACCCTTAAATTCTCTTTTTATCACTTGTATACCCTTAAATTATCACTTGTATCATATGAAAAGACCAAATTACCCTTATGACGTCATCATACTTAAACGGCAACTAACGGTTTAGTGGTCAGCTGATACATTTTGTCAACTTAGGGTGGACGATTGATACACCTTCAAAGTGTTGTAGTATTTTTGATAATGGAGTAAACTAAGGGTATACAAATGATAATTTCCCTACTTTCAATTTGTATCATTCGCCAACCTAAAGTTGACAAAATGTATCTGTCATCTACTAAATTATCAGCTGTCATTTGATTGTCATGATGTCAGAGGGCTAATTTGGTCTTTTAATAGAGGAATAATATCTCCTAATTAATTGAATATCAAAAAGACCCTTAAGATCTAATTATTTACATAGGCCTAAATAAATAAGATAAAGAACCCTACTTTGGCATCCGTCCTATGTTCCTCGTATGCTTGCAAAAATACTCCAACTCAAAAGCTTGCACACAAGCATTTGTCTAAAAACCAGAAACAAAAAAGAAAACCAATTAATTAATTTCTTCTTCCCAAGAATTGGCTCCCAAAGTTGCTTTATTCACAAAGTTTACAATTCAGAAGATTAGGATCTATCCAAATAGCCGATGGCTGGTGGCCATAGCTTGGAGTGGCGATTGTCAAATCTAGTGGATAGGGTGGTGAGGAGTGCATTGGTGGTGGCAAGAATGTCAATCACCATGGTGGATATAGATCATTGGTGGTGGACGGTAGATATGTTTTCTCAACTTAAGGGGATTGAGTGATAATTTTCCTTATTTTTATATTAAATGACCTGACTACCCTTATGACATTTTCCAAATGGTAACTAACAGTTTAGTGAATGACAAATACATTTTATCAACTCAGGATGTGCGATAGATACATGTTGAAAGTGTTGTAGTACATTGATAACATGATAATTTAAAGGTATATGAACGATAATTTTTTTAATAATAAATTTATGCAAGTGATAATTTCCTTAGTAATAAATTTTAAAATTTTAATGTAAATTGACATGTTATTATTGAGACATTAATACTACTTTTAAATCAATGGATAAAGTGAAAACAATGAATGAAAAATAAAGTGAGGGCATCAGGATCCCATGAATGCAGCTACATCTCCTTGATAAAAGATGTTGCTTCGGTTTTTGTTAGCTTTATAAGCAAAATGAAAAAAATTAAAAGCATTATCATAATTTTGTTAGAACAAGAAAACCTTTAGTGAAAATCATCACCTATAACTAGGAACATTCATGTTGTATCGCCAAGAATCAATAACAATATTATGCGGAAGCATACCTGAATCTATAATATTGAATTGCTCTCTAGGGTTGTGTGGTTAGCCTTTCAGATCTACACGTTCTCCTATAAAATCCTTTAAGTTTCTCACTGCTCTCTCTCTGATGATGGGATGTGAATAGAGATTAAAATGATGCGTGTGACCTAGGGACCATAACCACTTATAGAGATAACTTTTTCATGTTCTCATTAAGTACTCATAATTCTGCCCATCATAGAATTAGAATATAATTGGGTCTCTACACATAAAAGACACACCTTATTAGATAGATTAAAACCCATAATACCAAAAACTTTCATGGATCACTTTTAATTAGGTTTAACCTTATATGATAGTCCACAACATATAATTATTCACATATAAGCCCAATGTTGGATTGATGATCCAACAATATTGGATTAAAAAGAATACAACAATCTCCTACTTGAGCTATATGTGTAACTTTATAATAATGTTTTGGAAAAATAATTATATGAGCTCAACCTTACTGTCATTACTGAAATATATCTATAATCAATCTGGTCCATCAATCATAGCAACATAGGATCCAAACGGCCTTCATTACAATTATCGTAACTCAACCCATCAATGGTCACTATACCAATACAACTGAATGACATAAATCATGATGTGGATGTGTAGCATAGAAATTTCATGCAATGTGACCTTAACATTCCTATTTCCAATTGGTCCATCTTAAACTTTAGTGAGATCAAACTATACCAAAATCAGAGTATGAATAAACTAAAACTTTATTTTTACATAAAATAACCTGAAATATCCATAAACTGAAATAACTTAAAAATGTTTATATTACAAGAGCATCTAAAATCACAAACTCCAACTAAAATTGAATATCATTTAATGACACGACACTCATACAAGCAACATGCTCATGAAACATTTTGGGTGGCAATCCCTTAGTAAGCGGATCCGCAATCATTGAGTCCGTGTCGATGTGCTCTACAGATAATTGTCCACTTTGAACTCTTTCTTTAACAACTAAGAACTTGATGTTTATATACTTCAACTTCATTGATAGAGCTGGCAAAATTTGACACAACCCAATTACCCGACACGAACACGACACAAATAAATGGCTATGGGTTGTCGAATTTAACATGATTATTAAATGGGTTGAGTCTGGGTCGACACTTATTTTTTCCATGTCGGGTTAGGGTTAAAGTTCTTGACCCATTTACCTGATCAATGATCCAATTATATTTTTTATTTTAAAATAATTTGTAAGTTCTTATTATCAAAACTCAAATATTAGAGATGATTCTCTCTTTTATTTTTATTTTGTGAAAAGATGAATATAAATTCAATATTTTATTTATAAAATTTTATATACATTTAAACCTTCGATAATGTAAATGTGAAAAATATTGTTAGACATGTATATTTTATAATATCAATATATAATATTATATATATATATATATATGTAATTAATTAAAACTTCAAAAATGTAAATGTGTAATATTTGGGTAGATATGTACATTTTATAATATCAATAAATTATGTATGTATTTATGTATGTACGATAGTGTGTAAATGTTTGATGTAATTTTTTTTTAATAAATAGATATTAAGCGGATTCTAGGTAACTATATTATTTTTTCGTGTCGGGTTTGGATCTTAATATTTTGACATGATTTTTAAATGGGTAGCATTTGGGTTGACCTAAATTTGACACGACACGAACACAACTCGTTGACCTGTTTTACTATCTCTATTCATTGAGCTCCTATTGTTATTGGAATACAAGACTGCTGACTTATTGTCACAAAATAATCTGAGTGATTTATCAACACCATCTACTATACGCAACCCCGTGACAAAATTCTGCAGTCATATTCCGTGATTGGATGTCTCATGACATGTTATAAACTTTGTTACCATTTTAGAAGAGACTATAAAACATTGTTTAGCACTCTTCTCGGAGACAGCACCGCCTGCTAGCAGATAGATGTAACCTGAAGTAGATTTCATACTATATTGTCATCCAGCAAAATCGAAGTGAGTATACCTATTGATCTCAAGTTGATCCAGCCTCTTATATGTGAGCATGTAGTCTTTTATTCTCTATAAGTACCGCAAGACTCGTTTGGCTACTTTCCAATGGTTCATTCCTGGATTACTTAAATATTTGCCTAATATCCCAGTAACGTATGCAATATCTGGTCGCGTACAAACTTGAGCATACATCAAACTTCCTACTGCTGACCCATAAGGAACCTTCTACATTTATTTTTCCTTAAAATCATTCTTAGGGCACTGATTGAGACTAAATTTATCTCCCTTAGCAATAAGGGTATCACCTAGTTTGTAATCTTGCATGTCATATCTCTTGAGAACCGTTTTAATATAGCTCTTTTGTGATAATCCAAGAATATCCTGAAAGCGATCTTGGTTTATCTGTATGCCTAATACAAAAGAAGCATCACCAAGATCTTTCATTTCAAAATTCTTAGTTAAAAATCTCTTAGTGCCGTACAGTAAGCCTATATCACTGCTGGCAAGCAAAATGTCATCGACATATAAAAATAGAAAAATATACTTGCTCCCATAGAACTTATTATATATACAATCATCGACCAAATTCACACTACAACAAAAAGAGTGTGTGTTAGCATTTGAAAAATACTATTGAAAGCACGCATTTACTTTCGATAGCGTTTTAGACAATGCTAAGTTAGCCCATGTAATTAATGGTCTTGCAATTTGATAACATTCATTCAATGCTACAAACTATTATACATAACATTTGAAAAAAGCTACGTAATCATTGATTATTACTTTGCAGAAATGCTATCATTCTATTATGTATAACGTCTGGAAAATGCTACCATATTATGTTTATAGCACTACAAAATGCTATAGTTAGCACTACTATTGCTTATATGTAACATTCTATGGCTATTAAAAAATGCTATTGAATAATTTATAACTATCTACCATAGCATCTTATAAGGTTATTAAAGACAAAAAAGTTTATACATATAGTGTACATTTTTTTCTCAATATTTCCAATATTTTTAAAGGCTGCTAATTATAACAACTAATAATGTAAAAACAATAAAAACATAGAATTCATCATTCATCTAATTCAATTATGTAATAGTATATGAACATCCAATTACTTAAAAATCTAGACACAATGATAAGTATGTTCGTGTGTACTTGGATATTTTCTAATAATAAAAAATTAGGAAAAGAAAAAAAATCTAGTACTATTTTATCAAGTGGCTTTCAACACTTAGCCAAAAATTCTTGATCTTTATAGCCTGCGCCAAAAACTCTTGATCTTTACAGCCTGGCCTGTGTATGAATTGACAATAAAAATACAATTGTATTTTAGTTTTAGAAAATAAATATTAGCAACTATTAAATATATCCTAAGGAAATAGTTAAGTAAGTAATTCAAATCTAATAAATACAATTAAAAGTTTTCCTTAAAAGAAAAACTTCTAAAACACTTGAATAATTCTGTCATAACTACACGCTCAAACAAATTAACTAGAAAATCATATGGAAAAATATATATGATGCTCTAACAAACTAGAATATGAAAGCACACAATAGATAGCTTTAATTTGGCCGAGGTATATGATGCAGACTCTTAATTTAGAGCTTCATAGTATTTGAATACCTAATTGTTTTTTGTTTTCTCCAATTTAATTTAGCCTTAGTACAATATGGCTCTAAAAATTCCATTTACTCGTACTTCATTCATTCTAATCTTATGTGACATCAACATATAACTTACAAATTAGGTAGGTCTACACAAATATTCACTGCAATAATTGATAGGAAATTATTTATTGCTTCAAAGAACAAAAGTAGGAACTTTTGTAATCTATAAGCATTTAACACAAATTAGGTAGGTCTACACAAATATTCACTTCAATAATTGATAGGAAATTATTTATTGCTTCAAAAAACAAAAGTAGGAACTTTTGTAATCTATAAGCATTTAACCAAAGAGCAAGCAACTTTTCTAAATTTTGTTCAACCAAACCATTACTTGAGAGACATACTGAAATTGAACATAACCCATAGTTATTGCATAACCAAACTTGATCAATAAAGTTTAGCTTATAAGAAACCAAAGTTAGATTATTGAAATAAGAATTTAGAGCAGTTCACTCGAAACTTATGTTCGAGCTTAAAAACATCACCTTCTCAAGGCAGCAACCAAGATATGCTAAAAACATAATGTCAAAACCAGAATTGAACTTATAAATTCGTAGCCTATGTCATCTTAATAAAAATAAAATCAGCAAATAAGGAAATCAAGTTATTAATCATAGAACATAAATAATTACCTCATGGTAGTTGCGTTCAACTTCCTCATGGTGGATTGAAATACCTGCATTAATGCATATTGTTTGATTATGTTCAAAACTAACTAAGAGCGTTACAGAGTAAAAATAAAATAAAATTGCTAACATTAAGGATCTTCACTTTGAAATTAACCACATTGAGGTTTTATTAGAAATATTAATAAAATTGCTAAAAATAATAAGAATAATATTGATATACTTACCCTGTAGCAAGAATTAGTTACAAAAGAACCTTAACCATGTCCATCAACTTCAACTTTCTTCAAAGAATTCCTCTTCATATCTTAATCCACTTCTGTGTTTGATTGCCTTCAATGTTGAGCTTTAGATAAAATCCGAGTGTGTTAATCAAATATTTGAGAAAATACCAAGGAAAATGCAACAAATCCAAACAACATATAACAAAATTTCATAATAATACGTCGAAACCTAAATTTTGGAACTAGCATTAAATTCAATAAGTGAAAACAGAGAAGTTATGAGGAAAAGACTTTTCTTTGAGAAAAAAATGATAAAACTACAAAGAATTAGAAGTTTAAAGACAGAAAGTTATAGATGATTTGCAGAAATTAAGACCAAATTAGGATTTCTTAGTAGTTTCATGTTGATTATGGAAAGAATTGAAAGGAAAATTGGGAAAAAAGATTAGCTTAAACATTTTCAATTACCTCTCCCAAATCAGATGGCGCAATGTGCTCAGTGATAACAGTCGTAAATTGCACAAAACGATAGCCAGTTGAAATTGATACTTTATAAATTTCCCAAATTTAACACAACATCAATTTTCATAGTAATTGTTAATATCTTCAATCACTTTCTCTCTCTAGGGACGAAATATTTTCAATCTAATGGACTTATTATTCTCATTCCAAAAATTTATGGCCTCTTCGTCACTCTTTAATCTATTCAATAATTATACAATTTTCTCTAGGCAACTTTCCATCATCTTGAGTATCAATAGCAAAAATTAACAAACGTAAAAGCAAAACCGATCAATTTCTTCTATCAAACATGAGCCATCTGGGGATACAATTGCTTAGCAAGTTAAGGGGGCTAGTTGGTTAAAATAATTTCTAAAGAAATTATAGGAGATAAGGATATTAGGTTTCAAAATCTAGTAGAAAGAGGACTCAATGGAGAGAAGAAGATAGAGAGCTTTGGGTGACTTTAGGTTTCCAAGGAAAATTAGAAATTACAAATAAAAGATAATTAAAATTATTTTTGAAGGTTTTTTCATTTTTTTTATTTGGTGATTGACAATTTTTCCCCACGTCTTTCTTTTCCCTCTCTTTTGGTAGCTTTTTTATATTGCCACTAAATTAAAATTTTTTTTGTAGCATTTCTAAAATTCTATGTTATTAAATAATATATGTAGCACTTGCAAATATGCTACTATAAAAATATTATTAAATATAAAATTAATTTGTAGCATTTTTAAAGTGCTATAATATTAAAAATAAAATGTAGTTCTAACAATATGCTATTAACTAAATATAAAATACAATAAAAAATAAAGTAGTATTATTCAAATAGTCAATTGTAGCATTTCTTTTTAGTAAAATGTTACTGAAGAATAACATTCGGTAACATTAAAAGAAAAAATGCTACTATAAATGATATTTATTGTAGTGTCATCTCAAAAACGAATGAGATAATCCCTTGATAAAACTTGAAATACCATTGTCGAGATACTTGCTTCAGCTCATTGACGGATCTTAAGTGAACAAACCATATTCTTTGGGTCTCCTGACACAATATTTTTTGGTTGCATCATATAAATCATCTCGTCAATATCATTATTGAGAAACACCGTCTTTACATCCATCATATGTAACTCAAGATCGAAATACGCTACCAATGCCATTATAACCTTGAAAGAGTCTTTCAAAGAAACTGGAGAGAGAAAATGTTTTTATAGTCGATGCCTTCTTTATACGTGAAGCCTTTTGCGACAAAACGCTCATTGTACCTCTCCACGTTGCCTTTCATATCCCTCTTGATCTTAAATATCCATTTGTAACCAATAGGTTTCACGCCTTCTAGCAACGGGACAAGATCCTATACGTCATTTTCCTTCATGGACTTCATTTACTCATTCATGGCATCTATCCACTTCTTAAAGTTTGAACTTTCCATGGCCTGACAGAAATTGATCGGATCATATTCCATCACACTGATGTCTACCTCATATTCTTAGAGAAATACAATGTAGTTATCTAGCAATGCACGTCTCATTTCTCTACTGGATCTCCTTAATGGCATAGGTTATTAAGGTGATAGAGTTTGTTCTT
The DNA here is from genome assembly GCF_022201045.2 of Citrus sinensis. NCBI lineage: Eukaryota > Viridiplantae > Streptophyta > Magnoliopsida > Sapindales > Rutaceae > Citrus > Citrus sinensis. Next base: position 22,675,169 of record NC_068562.1, on the reverse strand, counting down.
CTAGAATAATTTCTTGTATGGTGGTTTTCCAACATTGTCTTGAACAAAGTTAGGAATGAGATCCTGATAAATGCCAATAACACCTATGGTAATATCAACATATTCCTCAGCTCGACATCCCGAAACATGCAAGTACGTTAAACTAGGGTTTTTGCCTATTTAAAGCTCGTAAGGGGTTTTAGCAGTCACTTTAATTGGAACCCTATTCAAGGTCTATCTTGCGTTCTTCTAGGAATTTAGCAAATGGACCTTAACGTTGTTAACTTAAACAATCATATCTACCATAGTATTCTCCACCATGTTCAGATCTGGCGCTTTTAATTCTTTTACCGAGTTGGTTCTCAACTTCAGCCTTAAATTTTTTTAACATATCCAAAGATTGTGACTTTTCATAGGGCATATATATATAGCGATATCTAGAAAAATCGTCTATGAACATCATAAAATATTATTTACCATTCCAAGCAGCCGCAGGAAATAGCCCACAAATGTCTGTATGTATGATTTCCAAGACATTCAAAGTATTGTTGGCTTCAAATCTCCTTGTATTGGTTTGTTCCCCCTTAATACAGTTAACATAAATGTCAAAATCTATGAAATCTAAGGGGTTGAGAATTTCATTTGACACAAGTCTCTCTATTCTCCGTCTAGAGATATGCCCAATCTCATGTGCCATAACCCATCTGAATTCACATTGGTTCATTTTCTCTTCAATCCTCGTGTACTTAATTGTAAGATTCATTAAATAAAGCAATTGTATCAAGCAGATAAAGATTATCATTCCCTAACAAAGAACCGGAGCCAACTAGTTTTGAATCATGAAACACATTGAATTTTTCGTTTCTAAATGAAGAAGAATAACCATATTTGTCCAAAGCAAAAACTGAAATCAAATTCCGTCTACAAGATAGAACAACAAACGTTTCATTAAGATCCAAATAACATATAGTTTTTAATAATAATCTAAATTTTTCAATTGCTTCAATTTTAACCTTCTTGCCATTACCCACATAGATGTATTTTTCATTATCATTAAGCTTTCAGTAATTCAAGCAATCCTGCATAGATACACTGATGTGAGCAGTTGCACCAGAATCTATCTACCACGTGTATCTAGGTATCGTAGTTAAACTAACCTAAAAATAAACCAAACCATCCCCTTCGGCTTGACAAAAGAAATAACTAGTGGCTTTTGGATCATTCGATTTCTTTTGTTGTTTCTTTTGAGGTGTTATATTTGTAGCTTTCTTATTTTTGTTCTTTGTCTTGTCCTTGACCTTATACGTTATTGAAATTAGGCTTGTCAAGAGCGTACCCATTTCAGCCTTTTCGTTCTTGACAAACCTCTATTCAAGTTCTACAAGGAATTGCTAAGTTTTAGTTGTCTTTTCAAACATTAAACCTTTGAATGCTTCTGGAATGTCTTCTTCATGATTGTGGTACACATGTGATTTTATCCCTCCCACCTTTCCATATCATTCTTGTCATCAAGGGTACTTTCATCTGTAAAAGGTGGGGGAAAATCAACCCTTAATGCAAGGTTAAAATCCATGACTGCAAGAACTATTAAGAGGTTCTCTTGCCATGATTTAAAGTTAGAGTCATTTAGCATATGAATAGAATTAATATTGGCAATTACATTAGCAGCAATCATAACAGAATCATAGAACAACAACCAAACAAAACAAGCCCATATTAGTCTTAAAATAAAATTAAATTCAAATAAAGGTAAATCATATCTCAAGATACCAGACACTCCATTAATATCTTATCTTTGGAAAAAATATTAACTTGTAAGTGATATCTTAGTGTAGTAATCAAACAGTGATAATAAGAACATGTCAAATAATGAATCTTCCTTTGGGCCGATTTACTGTTTACATGTAAATCTGAATAATCACCACATGTTTATTACCACAGGTGCACATGAAACTCTATTAAATATGAACATTCCTTTGGGCCAATCTATATTTATAGAAATTACATGTACAGAACCGTTTATCTTCCAAAATAAATTAATTTCCACAAGAGAGGTCACTTTGGCGACATGTTGCTTCAATTAATTGATCTTATATATATATATATATAAATCTACCAATATTTGAATTTAAAATTGCACTAAAAATTACCCAAAAATAAAAAAATTCAGGTTAAAATTTGGTCGACAGTCAACGGTTAAGTTAAACATCGTTGACCGATTTAGGGTTAGACTAGTTTCAGTTGAACCAAACCGGATCCTGAACCAGCCTACAAATCAAGCCAAACCTTCTTTTTTAATGGGCTAAATATATATATTTCAATCATCAAGCCCAATTTAGTAGGCTCAAAATTTAGTTTCATTAAGCCCAACCAAATGTAGGACTTAAATAAGAAATTTGACAACTATTGTGTCCAAAATGACTTTTTATAATACCTCAGGGACCTCCATGATATAAACCATAAAGTCCTAATTCACATTTCTTTTTCTTCTTCCATGCGGCAGTTAGGCCGCCACTTCTTCTTTTTCCCTTTGGTGGCACCCATGGTTGTCTCCTTTAAGCTGTTTGCTGGCGCGGCCATTCTTTTTTTTTTTTTATTGGTTCTAGATGCGACGGCCATGGCCACCGCTTCGACTTAATTCCTTAATAAATCGAAGGGAAAATATCCACCGTCCACCCATTTTTTTCAACTTTTTTCAAAAATACACAATTCTTTCTTTTTTTGGCTGAAATCCAACTAAAGTTACATTTTGTTTCACTTTTCCACTTCCGTTTAGAATTCGTTAAGAAAACTAACGGAAACTTTAAAAAATGACCATTTTACCCCCAAAACGAAAATTATAATTTCACCCTAAAAAAGTAAAAAATAATTAGATTTAATGATGAATATCATTATTGATATGTTAATGAAGTAAAAAAAAATCTTAACTACTAGAGATTATAACTCAATGAATAATAAAACTCTACTTATCTTAAATTCAATTGATGGTTTGCGAGATTGGACTATTTTTAATATTACTGTTATAATTTAGCATTCTAATTATAGACATATTTAAAAAAAACCGTGCATTTGATGGTTGTGGAATTAATTTCTTTATTGACCGATGGAGAAAATAATTATATTTAATCTGATTATTTTTTTATAATTTTTAAGGTGAAATTGTAATTTTCGTTTTGGGGGGTAAAATAGTCATTTTTTAAAGTTTCCGTTAGTTTTCTTAACGGATTCTTAACGGATTCCAAACGGAAGTGGAAAAGTGAAACAAAATATAACTTTAGGTGGATTGCAGCCAAAAAAAGAAAGAATTGTGTATTTTTTAAAAAGTTGAAAAAAACGGGTGGACGATGGATATTTTCCCTAAATCGAAACCTTTTTTAATATGATTTTTTGAATATTATTTTCTATATTTCCAAATTTAAGTTAATGAAATAAAAATTTATTCGCAAATTCAATGATACTAAATTTGAGAACACCATAACATTATTCATCAATTGAAAATAAATATAATTCTCAATAATTCAACATGGAGAGACTCTGATACCACTTGTTGAACAAGAAAACATTTGGTGAAAACCATCACCTATAACCCAAAAACATTCATGTTGCATCACAAAGAATCAATAACAAAATTATACAGAAGTGTACCTAAAACCATAATGTTGAATTGCTCTCTAGGGTTGTGTGGTTGGTCTTCCACATTTACACATTCTCCTAGAGAATCCTTCAAGTGTCTCACTACTCTCTCTCTGATGATGGGATGTCAATAGAGAATAGAAAGATACATGTGACTTGAGAACCATAATCACTTTTATAGACAACTTTTACCTATTGTCATTAGGTATTTCTAATTCTGTCCATCATAGAATTATAATACAATTGGGTCTCTATACATTAAAGGCACACACCCTATTAGGTACATTAAAGCTCATAATACCAAAAACCCTAATAGATCACTTTTAATTGGGTTTAATCTTCTATGGCAGTTTACAACACATAATTATTCACATATAAGCCTAACGTTGGCTTAAAGATCCAACAATATTGAATTAAAAGAATCCAACAAATTTTTCATTCATGGGATACACAATTTCTGGCTGCAAACTTAAATGAAATAAATGTCGCTTTGGTTGTAAATTTTGCACCCTTACCATTCCCAGCTCCTAGCTCATTAGCTATCTTAACTCTATAAAATAGTGCAATGAAACTTATAAAAGAAAATGAAAGCAATGGATCAGTAACTCTGAATTAGTAAATTTTGGAAGAAAGATAAGTTTGAGCCTAAAATTTCTACTTTGTAGCAGCAAAGAAAGTAACAGGGATCATCATCTACCAATCCACTGATACTTATTCTACAATTTTGTACAAGCAGAGATGGATAAAGAAATTGGAAAATAGTTAATTAATTAACCTATAGTACACGTCCATTACAATTTAATCAATCTATTTGCCCAAAAAAAATGATGATGCACATACCAGGCTCATTAAATAACATCCACAGCTAAAGTTGCTTTACTTAAATACCCAGTCAACTACATCAATATTCCATAGTACCAATTTTCCAAGCTGTAATGCAACAAGATTAAAACATAAAATGGTACTAGAGCATGACCCTAGAAGCTGCAAAGACTTTGATAAACTCCCAGATACCATAAAAGGCTTGCGTTGAGAAACCATTCCAAGTTAAAGGACAGCGAACAAACATTACCGAGGCGACCGCCAAAAGCTTGGAGGAAGATGTTCAGATGGTAGGCAGCTAATAGACTGAAGATGGCGGGTTGGCTATGCACCATACCTTCTTTGATTCAATCCAGATTTCATTAAATGTGGAAGCATTATTAGATCATACTTAAAAAATAACGTGAAGACATGCTACTTAACCATTGAGTGATTTGTTGATTTAAATTAATTTAAAAGAGGATAAAGAAAAAAGAAACAAAGGTTTGTACATTGATGTATGAACTGACATTTATAATTTCATCGTATAGATGTTACGTGGTACAAGCTTGTATGATATATTTCGCATTTTGTTTATAATTTCAACATATTGAAAACAATTGCACAATTTTTTCACTCCATAGTAAAACATATAAAATGACTCGTCGTTTACATATTAATAAATTAGACGACAAGTCGTAATAGTAGAAATCGGTTGTATGACATTTCTTTCACTATGTTTCCAATTTTTTCACAATCGGTTTTAGACTTCCTATTTGTTCTTCTACATGCTCTGCCAATGAACTACTTGACTGGCAATGCTTTGTTCTATCATATTTTATTATTGCTGCTATGTTATCAATTCATGAAATTTCAGTTTATTCTCTTGGAATTTTTATGGTATTACATTGGAAAATTTGTTTAATTGTTTCCCTCATTTTGAAAAAATTAGGGCCAAGCTCAATGAAATTGAGTTCATTCGTTGTTCTGGTCAGAATCTTTTGAGGGCCATTTTGTCCCTTATTTTATTATTACTCCAAACATTTGTACTTTTTAGGATTTGTTTGGGGAAGAAATACAAGTTTAATGACAGCACGATACATATCGATGTAAAGTATTATAATTATAAGAAATCATTGGGAGGTACCAAACATACACTAGGTACCCCTGATAGTCAAACTGGTGCACAAGGTAACTCATGTTAGAAGTGATATGAGTAGAGAAATCGTGCAGAATATTAGCTACATAAAATATCTCTAACGCCCAAAAGAGATTATTTGATTTGGCAAAATCAAATAAGTAATATATTGTTGGAAAACAAAGGACAACTGGCTATGGCACCTAAAAAATGTAAAGGAAAGCACACCAAGGACAGTAATCCTCCAGACAGCCTCTGCTGAGGTATCCAGAACCACCGTGTAGAATGCATCGTGTGTAAAAGAGAACAAGCCAAGCAAATAATGCCCTACTTGCTCTCCAAGCATGCTCCCAATTCTCTAAGTGAATAAACAAGCCAAATGAATGACATTCTTTAGGGCTAGCTAATAAAAATTCTCTAGGTGAGAGGCAACCAGGGCACTCTATATAAAGGCGCTCAAGTTCTATTTTTCTCAATCATAAATACTCACAACAATACACACATAAAAAAGGGACTGACGCTTTCTTAAACCTCCAGCCACTATTGTATGGCAAGTTCTTAACACCTAAAAAATTGTCCATAAACTGACTTAAGCATCAAAGTGTGGTTGCCGATCATCGTCGACTCCACCTCTAACTGAAATAATAACAAGGCAACCCAAGACGGGGTGAATCAGGTTTTTAAAAAATTAAGCAAGTAAAACTAAATGCAAATTAAATAAAGTAATCAAATCTGAAATAAGCAAATTAATATGCAATCAAAAAAAATAAGGAGATGGATAAGAGAGAGCAAATACGTGATTTTTACGAGGTTTGGCCAACCGTGCCTACGTCCACGCCTCCAAGCTCACCGGGCTTGAGGAATCCACTAATCGAGCCTCCAAGGATTCAACAACTCTTACAATTAACTTCCAAGGTGTCAATAGACCTTTACAACAAGATATTATCCCCAATCTTTTAACCAAGTGTATCCCAACACTTACAATCACTTAAAAGTAAAGATTATAAATTAATTTTCTCTCACACAATGTATATGGTTATAAATGAAAGCTCAAAGTGTGAATAAATGAAACAAAAACAAGTTAAGGCTCAATGAAGGTTGTATTCTTAATAGCAATCTCAATAATAACTTTTTGGATCACTTTTTATTTGAATTTAATTGAGTCATTTTATAGTTGGAGTTGAAAATTAACTGTTGTTGACTTTTTGACCAAAATTGGATCACCGTTAACTACTGTTAGTTAACCGTTTTGACTAGTCCAAATGATCGTTGGACTAAATTTCAAATAATTGGTTATCCATTTGAAATTATCGATTAGCCGTTTATTTCCAAAGACCTCTAAAAAAAAAATTTGGCTATTTGTTCTTGCTAACCGGTTCACGATTAGAATCCAACTCTTTTATGCAAATGATCAGTTCACCGTTTTGCATAAACAGTTCACCGTTATTTTTCAAAATCATCATTTTAACAACCCTTTGCAGAACATGCTTTCTGAAAAATTATCGATTTGTCGTTTCAACAAATTGTTAGCCGTTTGCTGCAATCAAAGCCGTTTGCTACAATGATTGCTATATTGAAATTATTTTTTAAAATTATAGTTTTGTCTCAAACTTTTTATAATTATATTATGGCCCAAATCTTCATGAAACTTTACAAATAAGTCAAGTTTCAGAGTTTCAAAACTTTTTTAATTAGACCATGAACTTGAAAAACAACCAAATTCATTTATTTAAAAATTATAAAAAAATAATTTGAGCTTTAAATATTTGAAAAATAATTTGAGCTATTAAAAACTTAATCATTCTTACTCTTGTTTGTTATCGTCAAAATCATTATTATAAACACATACATGTTAACACTAACCTCTCTTCTCCATTTGTAAGTTAAATATAGCTCAACAATCCAACCCTCACTCTAAATCCAAGTCTCTCAGAGCTCTCTCACTTCCTCCCTAATTTTATATGTGTTTGTGATATGTGTTTGGACTGGTGGGGCACCCAAGGTACCCCAATCTTATCGGTTGCACTTTTTAATTCCTTAAGTCTTTAGTGACAAGATTGAGAGATCCTGAGATCTCTCGTTCCCTTTAGAGTAACAGTGCAGTGTCATGTAATGATCAATGTCTTTGTTACCTATGAAAACATACTTCTTTTCCAAAATGTGATTATATATGCTCTTTTATTTGCTTGTTGATTATGGAATACGGATGAGTAATTTGAAATGTTAATCAATAAAAACATGCTCACCATTAAACTAACTCTATGTTCGTTGTGTGTAATGTTTATTATAATGCAATAACTGTCAAAGTACCAACAACTTGTCATACTGGTTAGGAAAATACTTTTATTTGAACAGAATGAGGGAATGTCAAAGAAGACCTGAGGGCGAAGTACACAGTGGTACGCTAACATCATGAAGATTTGTTAAGGTACGTAGGTGCCCACACCTCCATTCTCTTATTTCAACCAAAGTAAAGAAGGAAGAATTTACAAGTGAAGGGTAATCACATAAGCCAGATGCCCAATTACTTACAGGGGTAGACGGCAGCTAACTTGATCACTATATATATTACTTATTTGGTTACAAGAAAATGGCGAATTGTGAGCATTTTGACCATCTTGTAGAGGGGTAGGCGGCAGCTACCTTGATCATTATTTGTATTACTTACAATTGAATGGCGTACGTGAGCATTTCAACTATCTCGCAGAGCGGTAGGCGACAGCTACCTTGATCACTATCTATATTGCTTACAAGTGAATGGCGAATCGTGAGCATTTCAACCATCTCGCAAAGAGGTAGACGACAGCTACCTTGATCACTATCTATATTACTTATTTGGTTACAAGCGAATGGCAGATTGTGAGCAGTATGACCATCTCGCAAAGAGGTAGGCGGCAGCTACCTTGATCTCTATTTATATTTCTTATTTGGTTACAAATGGATAATAAATTGAGAGGTTTTTTACCATCTCGTACAAGACAAACATATATGGATGAGTCACCTTATTGATGATGAAACCTGATTACTCCAATACAAAAGAAGAGATAGCTCAATGAGTATCAGCGCTATTGAGTACCCAAGGTACCCCATAAGCATAATTAGATTTCAGAATACATTACAAAAGAAAACTATAATAACATCACAAGACAACCATAAAATAAAAGGAGTTTGCAAGTACAACATTCAGGTAGTTCAGGTATCCCGAAAAAACATAACAAATTGGAAATAAAGAAAATAGTTCCAAGTACATAGCCAGAGGGAAGTGCCAACAAACAAGTAGTAGCGCCAAACCAAGTTACAGGGCAGGCCGGTTATCTTCATCTTCATCTCTCAAGATTAGGGGATCAATAAAAGTGCGAGAGGCAGCGCAAACACGACTATTGACGGTAAGGGTACTTGATAGTGACTTTAGTTAGGGTATCCCAGATGACCTCTACAGGCTCTTGAATCGAGCTATGCGAAGTGCCCTGCTGTCATCAATCGACTTTAAGATAGCCATCTTATCTACCCCACTTCTCCATTTTCGGTACCACTAGCCTTGGATCAACACTCCAAACCTTAGTCATAATACGCAAAGGCACTGTCAATTATATTCTTCTATTTTGAGATTAAGTCCAAGTGTTTAGCTTGAAGCTCCTGAAGGTCACTCACCATAAGGGCTTTCTCCTCGAAAACTTCGTCAAGGCACCTTTTTAAAGTCCTAATCTCTTGAGCGATCTTCTTTTTACAAGATCAGCAACTTTGAATCTCACTCTTCAGCATACATCTTATTCTCTTACTTAACGCTAGGGATAACAGCGAGATCCTAAAGGGTATGACTTAGAAAAAAGATAACCTACGGCGAGGGGTACCCCAAGTCATAATAAAAGAAAGAATAGAGGAGAAAAGCATAAAAAAAGGCATGAAAAAGGTATTCATGTCCTAGCTAGCCTTGACCGCTTGGTTATCGCGCTCATCCAAGCCTAACTTGTCAATCTCCATGGTCACCTCAAGAGTGATGTTCTTAGAAGTGTATTAGAGGTACTCAACTAAGTGGGAAACACTTTTGCTGGCCACTAAATTGAGCTCACCCTTAACGAAGTCCCCAGGCAAGAAGAAGAGGGAACCCATCTTTTCTTTCAGGTACCTTAAAGCCATTAGGAGAGGAGCCCTATGACTTCATCTTTGTGGCTGGGCTTTGAGGAGGAAAGATACCTCTCGATGAGGTAGCGCCCGGGGTAACTGAGGAACCACTTCGCATTTGGTTTATGAAAGAGTTGAAATCTTCGTTGGACCAGTCCATATCTATCAACTAAGCATATACAAAGCTTATGAGTCGAAAAATAGAAGTGCAAGCAGCAAGGAAAACACAAGCTTAGAAAGCAAAATATGAGTGACATTGGGGTATCTTTACAACACCATTTACTTATACTTGGTTCATCAGAAGAAGTCGACAAGGAACTTTGACCAACCAGTCTTATCTTTTGTAACTAATCCACACTCAGTATATCTCTACAAAGCCAAAAACCCCGTCTCCTAGCAGCTCACTTTCCTACTCACCTTCTAAACAAGGCATTTCCCTTTTATCCATGTAACATCTATAAAATCATAAGGAGCCCAGATGAGGAAAAGAAACCACATATACACAAATACACTAAAAAAGGGGGGGGAATGCTAAGATAAAGTTGGCATCACCACAACAAAAAAAAAAGAAAAAAAGAATGCCAAGAAGAAATAGAATCATTACAAGAGAAAAAATAAAGAACTATGATTGTAAAAAAAAGATGATGAGTAGAAGTCAGAAGCGCCAAAAAGAAAGAAAAATAAGTTAAAACCAAAGACACCAAAAGAAAGGAAAATGAGGAAGAAAATGAAAAATAAAGAAAAGGAAAAAGAAAGAAAAAAAAGAAGAAAAAAAAATAGAGGCTTACTTAACCAAAGCCAAAGAAAAAAGTAAAGAGTTGTTGGGATTTCAAATGGAAAAGAAAGATAAGCCACCGAAATTCTTGTGGATTGGAAGAGAACTCTAGGGATTTAAAAGGAACAAAGAAATAGTATAAGAAGAGGAGTGACATAAAGAGAAAAAGAAAAAGGGGAGTCACGACTCAAATCAAGGTGAGAGATAGTGTGTGTCAATTAGGGAAGTACATCACTTTAAAACTCAAATTGGAGAGAGAAAAAGAAAAGCCCTGATAGCCACTTTTAACATCCTCACATCCCAAGAGCATGGTGAATGTAAGACCAAAAAGAAAAAAAGAGAAAAAAGAAAAGCGGTCATTTTGTGCGAGGAAACACGAGTGGCCAGATCAGAGAAGAGGTATCCGAGGTAGCCAAAGTACCTCTTTTTCACGTGTCGTTCACTATTCCTCTACGAGTTTCTTTTGCCTCAACTACTTTTGCCAAAAGAAACCAGGGCAATGCTGTTTAGGGAAAAAATACAAGCTTAATGACAAAACGACACATGTCTATGTGAAGTCTTATAATTACAAGAAATCATTTGGAGATACGTGACCTACACTGGGTACACCTAATAATTAAGCTGGTCAATGCGGTACCACATGTCAGAAGTGATATGGATAGATCAATTGTCCAGAATATTAGTTGCATAAAATATCTCCATCACCCAAGAGAGAATATTTGATTTGGCAGAATCAAATAAGGAATATCTTATTGGAAAAGAAGGGGCAGCTAGTTGTCATACCCCTAAAAAGTAAAGGACAACACACTAAGGACAATGGTCCTCTAGACAGCCTCTGTTGAGATATCCAGGACCACCATGCAGAATGTGCCACATGTAAAAGAGAATAAACCAAGAAAATAATGCCCTACTTACTCTCCAAGCATGCTCTCAATGCTCCAAATGAATAAACAAGCCAAAGGAATGGCATATTCTTTAGGGCTAACCAATAAAAATTCTCCAGGTGCGAGACAATCAGGGTGCCCAGGGCACTCTATATAAAGGCGCTCAGGTTTTAGTTTCCTTAGTTATGAATACTCAACACAACACACACAAAAGAAAATGCTAAGACTTTCTTCAACCTCCAACCACCATTGTTAAGGGTTGACAAGCTCTTAACATCCAAATGTCAATAAACTGACTTGAGCATTGGAGTGTTGTCACCAGCCACTGTCGGCTCCACCTCTCACCTCTCTTCTCCAAGTCTTCCAAAGCTCTCTCACTTCCTCCCTTCACTCTCGACCTTCCTCCAAACCATTTCAAATAACACACCATGAGCTATGCGAGGCATCCCAGTTACCCTTAATATAAATTTTATTGTATTTAACTGAGTTTTAGTTCTTTTTACTTCATACCAAAATCTAGTTAAAACAAGATTCATTTATTCAAAATATTTTTTTAACTTACATTTCTTTTTTTATATGATTCATTATATTTCCTTTAATATGATGAATGTGAACACGTTATTCTAGAGTTGAAGATTGTGGGTGAGACAATTGATGCCATATAATCATAATAGATTCGAATTGAGATGGACGAGAATTGGAATTGGAATTTAAAATCAAAATAAATTATTTATTTTAGCTATAGAATATCATAATCGGAGCTGTATTGTGATTAATCTAATTACTTTATCTTGAAATTAGAATAAATTATTTCAAATTACAAAAATGACCTTAGATGATTATTTTATTATTTATTACAATAATTGTAATTATTATTAATCAAAATCATTAAGGAGATTGCCAGTTTCCCCTTATTGTAATTAATATATATCATTTATCCCCTTGTTACTTTTATAATAGCCAATAACCCCCCTGACAGTATAAGTTCACAATATTACCTTTATTTTCATATACACTTTTGCTTATATTTATTATAAATTAAATAAATCCTAAGAATATAAACAAAATAAAAAATTTAATATTAAAAACAAGAAATATATGTTTTGATGTGAACACAAAAATTAATAATCAAATTTTTTTCTTATACTTTTTATTTTGTGAACATTTTCTTACAATAAATATTTTATAATATTTCAAAATTAAATGTAAAAAGTACAAGAAAATTATTTTATTATTAATTTTTTTCACATCAAAGCATGCATTTCTTATTTTTAATATGGTAGTGTCGTTAAGGTGCACCAAATTTAAAACCTTACCACTAATATAAATAATTAGTACAGAGCGAGTAAGGATTGATCCCACAGAGACTATGCTAGTTATATTTATTATTAACTCCAAAGCAAGATTTAAAATAAAATAATAGTAGTAATAATAATATAAATTAATCTAATTAAAGAAAATGCCAATTAAAAATAAAAGGGGGGTTTATGAATTTTTAACTAAATAGTAAGAAATAAAGAAATTAAAATTACGAACAAGAATTTAATAAAAACTCTAATTAAAGGAGAAAGAAATAATAATGATGAAAACTTTGGTTAAAGGATCATTCGCCACCACCAAACATGCACATAATATATCAATTCTATTATCAATTTATATTGAAACTATCAACCGTAGACAACAATAAGCTTTGTTAGTCTCAATCTTTCCTTAGTGTGTCGTTAGGTAAAATAAGCTCTTCACCTAATCTCTAACCATTAAATAATTTAAAATAAGCTCTTTAAATTTAAGATAATGGAAGCATTAAACAAAGAAAGATATTAGATTGATCTAGGCAATAAACGCACAAGCTCGGATTATTTAACCTAGGTTATGTTCTTCAATTGAAATCACTAATTCCAACCTGCTACTAATGATTAAAATATCAAGACAATTACGGATCAAGAATTTTAATCTAGCAATAATATTTATTCAAGTCCTATTTAATTGGCCACTTAAATAAAACAAGAATAAACCATGAACATTAATTATAGAAGAACATAAACAATCTCAATTAAATAAATTGAATTATAGAATTTAAATTTAATTGCATATCATGTTTAGGGTTTTGAATTCACCCTTAACCAAATAAAAATCTAGCCTAACATAATTGAATTGGGAATAAGAGAATTGACAAAACCAATCATGGAGATTAATTCAAACGACTGCCTTTTTTCTTCAATTGAATTCCTTCTGGCGTCTTCCTTGTTTTTTTTCCTTCTTGCAGCTGCAATCTCAAATTCTCTTGCTCCAATTGCGTCTGCCCTCCTCTGTTTCCATCCAGCGGCTGTTGGCTTTTTCTTTTTCTTGCCGAATTGGATCAGCCCCTGCTCTCCCTCTTCTCCCTTCCGTCCAGTAGCTGCTCTCCTTTTATAATGCTAGTTGACCGAATTCTTCTCCAACAAATCCAAAGAAATCCTTTTTCAATTAGAATTGAAATCCTTTTCCAATTTAACGCCACCCAAAGCCATTAATTCCAACTTTTGAAAGTCAATTGTGGGCCCGTTTAAATGCTTTCCACTTTTGCAATGCCATGCACTTGTACTCCAATTGCCAAATTTTTTAATTATTCAACATTTCTCAATTGGATTAATTGCTTTGATTTTTGTCTTCCAATTTAATCTTCATTCCTTCTCAATTTGAATTTCTTCATGCCTTTTTATTATCCACAATCTCCAATTAATTTCCTATTCAATAAAATAATACAATGAATTAAAAATAAGAAATAAAAATAACTAGCAAATATATAAAAATAAATAAAATATGTATATTAATTAATTCCCTATTAAATTAAAAATTAACTAAAATAACTAGAATATTTAAGATCAAAATAAGAAAAAGATGAAGAAATTAAAAGCAAAATATATGAAAAATATGCACTTATCAAATTCCCCCACACTTACCCTTTGCTCGTTCTCGAGTAAACCTAGAACAAAAATAAAAAGAAAACCTCAACTAGTCCACTTTCGTAGAAAATCACGATTGCATTTAGCGTATGCAACAAGCCTTTAAACCCCTAGGCGGCCCTAGTGGACGAGTTATAGTCTCATGAGGGCTTCAGCGATGATACCCACAAACATCATTGCAAAAATTTTTTTTTTTTTTTAGAACAAAGAACAAAAGAATTTAAAATAAAAATAGCCTCAAAGATTGTATAAGTCATATAGCTCAAAGAAAATTTCAAATATTATCGAAGTTCTAACTTTAATTCAATAGTCAATCACATCTCTCTTTTGATTCTCATAGTGTGTGTGTGAATCAATTCAATTAAAATTCATTCCCAAAATCTTCAATATCAACAGCCTTTGCCTCGAACAAAGAAAAGAGTAGGTCAAACTAATCTTATCATCTTGATCTCCAATTTTTTTTCTTCTTTTACAGGCATTTGTGTGCATTTTTTTTTTTTTTAGTCAGGAGCTTTCACTCTACCCCTTAAGGTAGCCTTATTCTCATGGTAGATTATCATCTACATACTAGTGGTACATAGGCCCAAATTACTCAAGGATAGCTTCACTCTTAAGGGTTATAAGTAGCTATTTCTGACTATGGTGCCTGTGTATACTACACTGTATTGTGGAGATAAGAATAAAGACAAACAGTCATTTACTCAATCTAAAATTCTTAACTCAGACTGCGTCAATCTCAAATTCTAAGTCAAAATTATAAAAGAATTGATATTAGTGCCCATGGTTTAAAGAATCTCAATTAAGAGGAAATCAACACAAGAATCAAGTATAAACTAAGGTAATATTCAACCCTTTCTAAGAACCATATTCATTGTCAATCAAATTCTTATCACTAGCTAATATTCAAAACAATTTTTTTTTTAGAAAAAGAAAAAGACGAAGTAACAAAAACTAAGTTCGAAATCCACCCCCCACACTTAATTCTTACATTGTCCTCAATGGAAGCCTAAGCTAACAAAAGACAGAATTAAACATGGGAAAATGAGATGAGACACACAAACAGAAACAAACAAAATTCAACACAATGTAGGCAAAGTAAATGAGAATGAGAAGGAGAAAAATCAAATCTGTTATGGTGTGCTCTCAAAATCTTTTCTCCAGCCATTGGGTTGCCTCCCAATAAGCGCTTGGTTTATTGTCCTCAGCCTGACCTGGTTCTCAAGTTTCACTCATCAACGTACGCAGGTTTATAAAATGGAGCCTCATCTACATTGAGTGTTTGAAAATTTTCATAGTAAGGCTTCAACCTATGACCATTAACTTTGAACTCTTTACCTGTCTTTAAGCTCCTGATCTCAACTGCACCATGAGGAAAAACATTAATAACAACAAAAGGCCCAACCCATCGAGAACGTAACTTACCTGGAAACAACTTAAGGCGAGAATGGAATAGCAAAACTTTCTGTCCAACTTCAAAATTCTTTCTCAAGATCTGCTTGTCATGAAAAGCCTTAGTCTTTTCTTTATAGATTCGTGAACTCTCATAGGCATCATTTCGAATTTCCTCTAATTCTTGCAATTGGAGCTTTCTGTGTTGACCGGCGACGTCCAGTTCCATGTTACATTGTTTCACAGCCCACCATGCTTTATGTTCAAGTTCCACTGGAAGATGACAAGGCTTACCATATACCAACTTGTAGGGTGACATACCGATAGGAGTTTTGTATGCGGTCCTATATGCCCAAAGTGCATCATCAAGCCGTAAGCTCCAGTCCTTTCTATTTGGATTAACTGTCTTTTCAAGGATTGATTTCACTACCCTATTAGATACCTCAACTTGCCCACTAGTTTGTGGATGGTAGGATGTAGACACCTTGTGAGTGATGTTGTATTTTCGAAAGAGGGCTTCTATTGACCTGTTACAAAAGTAAGTGCCTCTGTCGCTGATAATTGCCTTTGGTGTTCCAAACCTTGTAAAGATGTTACTCTTTATAAAATCTACCACAACCTTAGAATCGTTAGTTCGGGTGGCTTTTGCTTCCACCCATTTTGAAACATAATCAACCGTAAAAACAATATAGAGATTACCAAACGATGAAGGAAATGGTCCCATGAAGTCGATGCCCCAAACATCAAAAATCTCAACTATAAGAATGAGAGATTGTGGCATTTGATTTCTAGGTCCTAAATTACCTATTCTCTGACAGCGATCACAAGATTTGCAAAACAAATATGCATCCTTAAATAGTGATGACCAATAAAAACCGCTTGCAAGTACCTTAAGGGCTGTTCTCTTTGGTCCAAAATGTCCTCCACAAGCCAAAGTATGACCAAAGGTGAGAATAGAAGTAAATTCAGTTTCGAGTACGCACCTTCTAATAACTTGATCAGAACAATGCTTCCACAAGTATGGCTCATCCCACACATAGTACTTGGCATCACTCTTGATCTTGGCCTTTTGTGCACGGGTTATCTCTTTCGGTACTGTCCTGGTAACCAAGTAATTGACAATATCTGCATCCCAAGGAGTAACTATACCTACATGTAATAACTGCTCATCTGGAAAGTTCTCATGCAATAGAACTGCATCTTCGTTATAGGTAAGTCGACTCAAATGATCTGCCACCAAATTCTCAGAACCTCTCTTATCTAGAATCTCTATGTCAAATTCTTGCAATAGAAGTATCCATCGTATAAGGCGCGGTTTGACATCTTTTTTGGTGAGCAAGTACCTAATAGCTGCATGGCCAGAGTAAATGATTACCTTAGATCCAATTAAATAAGAACGAAATTTCTCTAAGGCAAAGATAACTGCTAAAAGTTCTTTCTCTGTGGTGGAGTAGTTAAGTTGTGCATCATTCAATGTACGAGAGGCATAATAGATGACATGAGGAAGCTTAGCCACACGCTGGCCCAACACGGCTCCAACAGCATAGTCACTGGCATCGCACATAATCTCAAATGGTAAATCCCAGTTTGGTGGTTGAATCACAGGGGCCGATGTCAAAACTTCTTTTAACTTCTTAAAAGCTCTTTGGCACTCTTCATTGAAGTCAAACGTTGCATCCTTTTGAAGTAAGTTGCAGAGAGGTAAAGCCATCTTGGAGAAGTCCTTGATAAACCTGCGATAGAAACCTACATGACCAAGAAAAGAACGAATCTCCCTCACACTAGTGGGAGGTGGTAAGGAGCGTATAAGATCTATCTTAGATTTATCAACTTCAATCCCCTTTTCAGAAATAACATGGCCTAGTACAATACCTTGATTAACTATAAAATGACATTTTTCCCAATTAAGCACAAGGTTAGTGTCAATGCATCGTTTAAGAACAAGTGTAAGGTTATCTAAACATTTATCGAAAGAATCACCATAAACTGTAAAATCATCCATAAATACCTCAATGATGTTCTCCACATAATCAGAAAAAATACTCATCATACACCTTTGGAAAGTGGCAGGAGCGTTACAGAGACCAAACGGCGTGCGTCGGTAAGCAAATGTTCCGAAGGGGCATGTGAATGTTGTTTTCTCTTGATCTTCCGGAGCGATAACAATCTGATTATAACCTGAGTAACCATCAAGAAAATAATAATGAGAGTGACCACTTAACCTTTCAAGCATTTGATCAATGAATGGCAGAGGAAAATGATCCTTACGAGTGGCTGCATTCAGTTTACGATAGTCAATGCAAACTCTCCACCCAGTTTGAACTCTAGTTGGCACAAGCTCGTTTTCTTCATTCTTGACCACTGTGATGCCTGATTTTTTTGGAACTACCTGCACAGGACTCACCCATTTACTATCAGAAATGGGATAAATAATCCCCACATTAAGGAGTTTCAGTATCTCTTTTTTTTTACGACTTCCATCATTGGTGGATTAAGGCGGCGTTGTGCATCTCTCGTTGGTTTAGACCCTTCCTCTAGCAAAATGCGATGCATGCACATGGAAGGACTAATTCCCTTAATGTCGGCAATGGTCCAGCCAATCGCCGTCTTATGATCTCGAAGCACCCTAATTAACTTTTCTTGTTGAACTGGGGTGAGGGTTTTAGCAATTATGACTGGAAGTATTTCATTCTCACCCAAGTAAATATATTGCAGGTGTTCTGGGAGTGGTTTAAGTTCTAAGGTAGGTGCCTGCACAATTGAAGGTAAAAGTTTCTCGTTTAATAAAGGCAATTCAAGGTAAGAAACATTATACCCATTGGTGCGTAATGTGAATGCTCCATCTAAGATCGACATAGCTTCCTCTACCTCATCATCCAACTTTATCAAATTTACATGTTCCTTAGAATCATTTTTCGTAAGATTCTTGCTTATGGCAATTTCAAAACTGTCATTACTGGATAATTCAAAGAAATCCTGCACCAAAGTATTAATACCATCCATGGCAAAAACAGAATGAACATCACTGGGATACCTCATTGCCTCAAAGATATTGAAGCGGATCACTTCACCATCGAATTCCATTGTAAGGGTTCCATCGTGAACATCAATCTTGGTTCGGGCTGTCTTAAGGAATGGCCGCCCCAACAGAATAGGAGTGGGATTGGGCGACAACTCATCCTCCATTTCAAGGATATAAAAATCAGCTGGAAAGACCAATTCATTTACCTGCACAAGAACATCTTCCATAACCCCCTTCGGGTAAGCATTAGATCTATCAGCCAATTGAATAATTATACCAGTTTCTTCCATTGGGCCTAAATTCAAGGAGTTATAAATCGAATATGGCATAACATTAATTGAGGCCCCTAAATCTAGCATACATCTTTCGAATCTGGTATTACCAATAGTGCAGGGGATAGTGAAAGTACCTGGATCCTTGCACTTAGGCGAAAGTTTTCTTTGAAGTACAGCAGAAACATTCTCTCCTACTCTTATCTTTTCGTTACCGCTCAACTTTCGCTTGTTGCTGCATAATTCCTTCAAAAACTGTGCATAACGCGGCACTTGTTTAATAGCATCAAGTAGAGGAATATTTACCTCTACTTTACGAAAGGTCTCAAGGATCTCTTTTTCTTGCTCCTCTTTCTTGGATTGTTTAAATCTGCTAGGAAATGGTGGAGGAATGGAGAGAGTCTTAATTCGAGGTGAGGGGGTACTTACCTGGCCAGATGGATCGACTGGCAATGCCGAGTGGGAATCATCTTTCCTTGTTAAAGGAAGAGCCTCAGGTGAGGAATTGGTCACAGAGGGTGATAATGTTGTGGATACTTTTGATGGCTTAGCTAATAATGGTTCCAATTGCTTTCCGCTCCTAAGAGACATAGCACTAGCATTCTCCTTTGGATTAATTTCTGGTTGAGAAGGTAACTTTCCTGAAGTTCTACCCTCTATCCTACTCATAGATGTAGCCAGTTGGCCAATTTGATTCTCTAAATGTTGGAGTTGTGTCTGGGTAGTCTGTTGGAATTGTATAGAATTAGTAGCGAGAGCTTTTACAAGATCTTCCAAAGACGTACCTTGATTTTGAGGAGGTGGAGGTGGCCGAACTTGGTAAGGCTGTTGCACCCGGTGTTGGGGGTAGCCCAGTGGTCGAGACGGTGCCACATTAGAATTGCCATGTTGTTGGTTCCCATACCTAAAATTAGGGTGATCCTTCCACCCTTCATTGTAAAAATTAGAGTAGGGATCATACCTTTGTCTTGGTTGGCCTAGGAACCCCTCAACTGTGTTGGCCTGCTCATGTGAACCCTCTTGGATGGCAGGGCACATGTCAGTCGCATGTCCGACCATAGAACATACGCCACACGATCTCATTTGTTGCCCTAGAGCTAATTGTTGCACCAAAGAAGTAAGATTTGAAACTTGTTTTTCTAGAGAAGTAGTACTTACCTCATTGACTCCCTTAGGTGGCGGCAGTAGATCATTCTTAGTGTTGAACTGTTGGGAATTAGCAGCCATGTTAGCAATGAGATTTCGGGCTGCTTCTGGTGTCTTATCCACGAGTGCTCCTCCACTAGCAGCATCAATCATACTCCTATCCATAGGCAGTAGACCCTCATAAAAGTATTGAATAAGAAGTTGATCACTTATCTGATGGTGGGGGCAACTAGCACATAGCTTTTTGAATCGTTCCTAATAGTCGTAAAGCGGCTCTCCATTATACTGTCGGATTCCACAAATTTCTTTTCGAATGCTGCCAGCTTTTGATGCTGGGAAATATTTCTCCAAAAATAGCTGACGCATCTCATTCCATGTAGTGACAGTACCGGAGGGAAGATAGTACAACCATTCCTTAGCTGAATCCGCCAAAGAGAATGGGAAGGCCATTAGCTTAACTTGCTCTTCAGAAACTCCGGCTGGTTTCATTGTGGAGCAGACCACATGGAACTCCTTTAAGTGCTTATTTGGATCCTCTCCTACAAGACCATGAAAAGTATGAAGAAGATGAATCATCCCAGATTTGAGTTCAAAGTTTACCTGAGGGTTTGGATTCTCAATGCATAAGGGTTGCTGGTCCAAGTTAGGAGCTGCCAACTCTTTAAGTGTTCGGTTGTTATTCTGAGCCATTGGTTCGGGTTCTGGGCTGCGTGGCTCTGTCTTCGGGAGTGGAATGTGGATGGCAAAATCGAGTTCTGAATATGATGAGGTTGCTCTAAGTTGTTCGAGTTTCAATCGAATGTCCTCTATGCTCATGAAAATCTAAATATAGAACAAAATATAACTAATTAAAATAAAATAAATAAATAAAATGAGAAAAGAAATAAAAAAATAAAAATAAAACGAGTGATAATAAACAAACTAGACGCTAGTTCCCCGGCAACGGCGCCAAAAATTTGGTAGTGTCGTTAAGGTGCACCAAATTTAAAACCTTACCACTAATATAAATAATTAGTACAGAGCGAGTAAGGATCGATCCCACAGAGACTATTCTAGTTATATTTATTATTAACTCCAAAGCAAGATTTAAAATAAAATAATAGTAGTAATAATAATATAAATTAATCTAATTAAAGAAAATGCCAATTAAAAATAAAAGGGGGGTTTATGAATTTTTAACTAAATAGTAAGAAATAAAGAAATTAAAATTACGAACAAGAATTTAATAAAAACTCTAATTAAAGGAGAAAGAAATAATAATGATGAAAACTTTGGTTAAAGGATCATTCGCCACCACCAAACATGCACATAATATATCAATTCTATTATCAATTTATATTGAAACTATCAACCGTAGACAACAATAAGCTTTGTTAGTCTCAATCTTTCCTTAGTGTGTCGTTAGGTAAAATAAGCTCTTCACCTAATCTCTAACCATTAAATAATTTAAAATAAGCTCTTTAAATTTAAGATAATGGAAGCATTAAATAAAGAAAGATATTAGATTGATCTAGGCAATAAACGCACAAGCTCGGATTATTTAACCTAGGTTATGTTCTTCAATTGAAATCACTAATTCCAACCTGCTACTAATGATTAAAATATCAAGACAATTACGGATCAAGAATTTTAATCTAGCAATAATATTTATTCAAGTCCTATTTAATTGGCCACTTAAATAAAACAAGAATAAACCATGAACATTAATTATAGAAGAACATAAACAATCTCAATTAAATAAATTGAATTATAGAATTTAAATTTAATTGCATATCATGTTTAGGGTTTTGAATTCACCCTTAACCAAATAAAAATCTAGCCTAACATAATTGAATTGGGAATAAGAGAATTGACAAAACCAATCATGGAGATTAATTCAAACGGCTGCCTTTTTTCTTCAATTGAATTCCTTCTGGCGTCTTCCTGGTTTTTTTTCCTTCTTGCAGCTGCAATCTCAAATTCTCTTGCTCCAATTGCGTCTACCCTCCTCTGTTTCCATCCAGCGGCTGTTGGCTTTTTCTTTTTCTTGTTGAATTGGATCAGCCCCTGCTCTCCCTCTTCTCCCTTCCGTCCAGTAGCTGCTCTCCTTTTATAATGCTAGTTGACCGAATTCTTCTCCAACAAATCCAAAGAAATCCTTTTTCAATTAGAATTGAAATCCTTTTCCAATTTAACGCCACCCAAAGCCATTAATTCCAACTTTTGAAAGTCAATTGTGGGCCCGTTTAAATGCTTTCCACTTTTGCAATGCCATGCACGTGTACTCCAATTGCCAAATTTTTTAATTATTCAACATTTCTCAATTGGATTAATTGCTTTGATTTTTGTCTTCCAATTTAATCTTCATTCCTTCTCAATTTGAATTTCTTCATGCCTTTTTATTATCCACAATCTCCAATTAATTTCCTATTCAATAAAATAATACAATGAATTAAAAATAAGAAATAAAAATAACTAGCAAATATATAAAAAAAATAAAATATGTATATTAATTAATTCCCTATTAAATTAAAAATTAACTAAAATAACTAGAATATTTAAGATCAAAATAAGAAAAAGATGAAGAAATTAAAAGCAAAATATATGGAAAATATACACTTATCATAATACTTAATTTTTATTTTAATTTCCATTCGTGTGATTTATTCAATATATAATAAATATGAATAAAAATGTATTTGAAAATAAGGGTAGTATTATAAACTTATACTGTCAGAGGGGTTATTGGCTATTATAAAAACAGTAAGGGGCAAATAGTATATATTAATTATAATAGGAGAAAAATTGACAATCTCCTAATAAAAAAGTTGGTTATCAATCATTATACATACATAATAAAAACAAATTATGTATACGTGTTTATAAATCATTGTCATACAACTACTTCGGCGATTTTCGAAGCAAGTTCAAGGTTTTTGCCCAACCGTACTTTGAGCTTCAGGGCGCCTGTTAAAGAACCAATTAGCCCATATGCTAAGCGATCAGACAGCTCACTTTCAAGCTCAGCAACAACACGTGCAAACAAGCCCTGTGTGGTGCCATTGCCTGAGCTGTAGAACAAGTAATCGGAAAAAGTGTCAGCTAGCTCAAGAATGAAGAAAGTGTATCAAGATGGCTGTGGAAGATGAGGATTAGATCCTTATAATTGATTGTACAACGTCAAACCATCTAGCACTGATGACGGTTTGACTTAGATGTAGGGCTTAGCTTTTTTGGATGGCTAGATTTCGTTCTAAATTACTTGAAGAACACACACACAAGCATGTATTTATACTCTTGGAAAAATTTTAGAATACCTCTTATGTATTACAACCAATTAATGCATGCATGATATATGTAGTTGAATTTAATTTAACCACCACTTGCATGATGATTTTTCAAAATAAATACACATATGTCATAACATTATTTGCTTGTTGTATGACTAACAAGAGTAGAAAAAAGCACATGAAATAAAAATTTCAGCGCCCAATTTTGATGCTTGAATTAGTTATGAAGGGTTCACTGGAACAAGGGGCTGACGAGGCAGGCGCTTCAAATATAGCCACTGGCATTTTCGAAGGAAGATTTGGCATCTTTGTCTCAAAATTGAGAACTTGAATAGCTTGTCTTATGGAGGGTCTGCAATTACGATCAGGGTGAGCACACCAGAGTCCAACAATCATCGAGCAGTCCGTTTGTTGCTCATCAAAGTTAACATCCAATCTCTCGTCAACTCCGGCCGAAATAAGCATCCTTTTTTCCGTAAAGATCCCACACCCATTCTACCAATCCTATTTCAGGATTCTCTTTCATATGGTCTGTCGATTTTCTTCCCGTAGCGATTTCTAAAGCAACTACTCCAAAGCTGAATACATCAGAATCTTTACAGCCCTGCCGGTGCTGATGTACTCAGGAGCCATATAACCTAAAGTCCCAGCCAACCCAGTTGTCCGAGGACCTAGCTCATGGTCCACTAACAGCGCCAACCCAAAGTCACCTAACTTGACATTGAAATCAGTGTCCGGCATTATATTACTGAATTTGATATCTCTATGCACCACACATCTCTTCCACTCTTCGTGGAGATAAAGCAGAGCAGAGGCCAAGCCAAGAGATATTTTGTACCTTGTAGTCCAAGTAAGAGGAGTACCGGTGCTCTTCTTGCTGAAGAGATGAAAATCAAGGCTACCATTTGGCATGAACTCATATACAAGCATGAATTCACCTCGGTCGTGGCACAAACCAATGAGTTGCAAAAGATTTCGATGTCTCAATTGGCTGCACGTCTTCACCTCAGTTATATATTCATTTTTACCATGTTTTAATCCCCTTGAAATTTTTTTAACAGCAACAGCCATGTTTAAGTCAATCAAGATGCCTCTATAAACAGCACCGAAGCCTCCTTGACCCAACTTTCTCTCATTCGAAAAGTTGTTGGTTGCGGAAGCAAGATCCTTGTATGAAAATCTTCTTGGTCCTGCATCTCTTGACAGGTCGTCGTTGACCCAAGTAAAGGTCTCTGTCTCTGTCTCTTTCCTTTGCTTCCATTTCCACAGCATTAAAATTCCCATTATCACAACTCCACCTATCGAAACACCCACAACAACTTTTATTTTGATGGTCTCCCTTCCATTTATTTCCTTGATATCCAAAGTTGAATTGAATTCCCATGATTTAAGAACATGACGCTGTGTGTATCGGCCTGTTGAAGATGAAAACCCAATTTTGACTCACTGAAGTAAAACCTTCATAAGATCAATTGTATAAAACAAACTAGTATTTTCCTGAGAGTACTTAGGGGTCTCTCCATAACTCCAGGACGCACTCAGATTTTTAGTAGCAGAATTATATTTAATCTTTACATGAGCAGTATCTCCACTGTGAAAGCTGGCGTTCCAGCGAGTGTAGACAGATGAAACAATGGAGCTATTGTTGATGCCCACATCGTCCTTAACATTAATAGGATCCCATTCAGGGTTTGAAAAAGAGTCAAATTCAACTAGAACAATCGGAGATGATGATAACTTAGCAGTTGTGGAGTTAAATAGCCCCAGGAAGCCACCAGGTGAGTTCGAAGGGATTTGGAAACCCACTGAAGCAAGGAGAATGCAATCGCTTGCCCATAAGTGCTACTATTTAGGTAGCGTTTACTTTTTTTATTGGAGTGAGAATTCTGAGAAATGATAATTTTAGGATTGGGAGTGTGGAGTGAGAGTGAGAGTAGAAATAGGTTGTTTACTTACACTAGAATGGAAGCATAGAATGGAAATCAGAATCCAATTTATGTATTTATTTTGTCTTGAATTGGGAGTAAATAGTTTGAAATTATAATTTTATCCTTATTTAAATAATTATAATTTTTAATTACAAAGCTAATAAAAAATATATTTAATGAATAAATATTTATTTTATTATATTTGTAAATTTATAATAATTATTAATATTCTTAATTATGAACATCACAATTTTTTATTAATTTTAATTTTAATATAAAATGAAACATTATTTTATTTTATTTAATATAATTATAGTAAATTTATTATTATATAAAATAATATTATAATATTATTTAATACAAAATTAATATTTTCTTAGAATAAACTATTTATTATTATTAATTATTAATATTAAATAAATAAAGTACTATTATTTTTAAAATAAATATAATAATATTATATTTATTAATTCTCTATTAATATAATAATATTATTTTTAAATAATTTTAACTTAGAATCATTACAAATTATTATTTAGTTAAATATATTAATATTATTCAAATAAATATAATATTTTTTATTTTATTTTATTTTATTTTATTAATTATAAAATATTAAATTAAATTAAATTAAAAAATAGGTGAGGCCCACGGAGTGTGATTCCCAATCCCTCCCCAATTAAGTGAAGTAAACACTGGAGTGGGAGGAATCCGCACTCCTCACTCCCACTCCAAAAAGTAAACACAACATTAGTGTTGAAAAGTCAAAGAGTTTTGGTTAAAAAAAAAAGTGAGCCACATGCATTGCCTTTGTTTTTCAAAGTCGGCACTAAATTGCAAGCTGTAAAATATTTGTCATTTGACAATCTTGCACCAAATGAAGAAAAATGTAAAAGTTAGCAAAATTTATCAAATTGACAGAAATGAAGATTGACAAATTGCGGAGGGATTAGGTGGAATAGTGCAAGTTTGAAGCCTATAAATTGAAGCCATTTCTTCATTCTAAAGCATTCCAAAATTGTTAAGCTTATAAGTTTCTAAGTTTTTTAGAGTTCTGAGAGTGTGAGCAATTGGAGAGTGTGTGTGAGAGTACTGGATGTATTTGGATTCTGGGAAAGTGAGATTTCTTTACTCAAATTTATACTCAAATAATTGTTAAATAAACAATTATTCTCTCTTGCTCCTGTGAACGTAGGCATATTGCCGAACCACGTAAATTTTGTGTCCTTTATTTTTCTATAATTATTTGGTACGCTTGATTCCGCATTCCGCGCACAACATTTAGTGGATCAACCATGAAGGAAAATTGGGTGTTGAAGTCAGAAAGTCTTCTTGTATCAGAGTCCCAGAGGGGCAACTTCTCGGCATATGTAGCCCAACCAACACGGCTTGCATAAGCGGGTAAACTTAATTCAATGGCTCTGTAAAAAGGTGTGGCATCTCCTTCGTAGACTATGTTTTTTGTGTCTAGATCAAAACGGGAAAACTTGAAGTGAATTAAAGTACCAGAGGGAGGAAAAACAAGAAAGAAGATGGCTAGGAAAAGTAAACTGTACAAGCCATTGATCAATGCAGACATGGCAGACGGCAGAAGGAGATATGGCATGATCAAATCAAAGGCTTAAACTTGTCTTATAAAAGGCCATTCGACTATCTTCTCGTATATTTTGATGTTCGCATTTCAACTACTAATTATAATTTATTTATTTGGAAGACTTCAATGAAAGTGAGTGCTATACCTGATTGACAAAAATATGATAGATGATATACTTTGTTTGCTGATATTATCTTCCGCAAAATAGCATCTGCATTTCAATTCAACTATGCATAACAAACAATTGCATTAAATAATCTTATAACAACATCTCAGTCCAGATATATTAGAAATGAGACAATCAAATAAAATATTGGGGGTAAAGTTCAGTGAACCTCAAATGAATTGACATAATTCGGTTTGCCAAAATCCCAAATCCATCTCCTCCTTGAGCTCTCCTCCATGTCAATTGATGAAGGTTTGCTGTTCGATGGGCCGATTTTTTATTACAAATCAGATTGTGTGCCGAGGATATTTAACAGAGTAAATTGCACCGTTAAAGTGGCTTAATTCTACAAATATGACACCAAGTAATCCTATTAATATGACATCTCCTTAAGGAAAAATCGCAATTATCTTTAAAGAGAGTATATTTATTTTTCATTTTTTACCCAACCGTTACCCATCTATGGTTAATAATTACTCAACCTGTAATTATTAATTACCTGATCCTTATTTGAAAATTATACGACCTTTTACTTGACTCTTATGACGCTTGTATTTATACTTGATTTACACTTGACCACAGTTCAGTAATTTTCCAATTACTCCACTTGTACCTGACCATGGTCCGAGTATTTAAAAATTACTTGATTATTACCTGACTTGTACCAGACCACAGTTTCATAATTTTTCATTACTCGAGGATTACTGACTTATACCTGACCATGACTGAATAACTTTTTAACTACTTGACTTGTACATGACTCTGGTTGGGCAAATTTTAACAATCCGACTCTTAGCCGACCATATTTAATGAATATTTTTTATAAGAACTGTGATAATTAAAAACATAATTTGAAGACCCACGAAATAATTTTTTAAGGAATTAAAATAAATATTGGAATAGTCTAAACCTATATGATCACCTTCACTTTATTATACATGAAAAAAAAATAAAACCTAAGCAATGGGAAAGTGAGTGCAATGGATTTGAAATATAAATGGTGCAACTTGTGATTCACAAATTAGGATATTTCAGTCTTTATGCAAGTGAATTTGTCATATAAGTGAATAAATGGAAGGAAGGAAATATATTTAGAAATTATGCACTTTTGTGGCATATATAAACAAAAAGTGTTAGGATATTAAACCCACTATAATTTTGTTTTTTTGAAAAACCCACACATAACACTTAATAAACCTATATACTCAATAAACCTATCATTTTAATTTAAAATTTTATTTTTTACTCTATAAAGGCACCTATATGCCTAATATACTGTTTATATCTCCAGTTTTTTTTAGACATTTATTAAGTCTTTGTCTGCCATGGACTTATAATCAAATCCTCCATCGTTACAGTAGCTTACTCTCTCTTTTTTTTAATTAATTTTTTCATAAACTGAACCTTTAATTTATTGTAATGAAACATAAGATAGACTAGAGAAAAATGCTTCACAACTAATTAAACTGAATTTGAGTTATATTGAACAACAACTTCAAATAGAAATATAAATTTTGTTTAATTAAAAAATAAATAGAACTTATTTTTTACCAATACATGACTAAAAGTAAATTTGTGATCTTCCTTTGTCAAAGAAAACTTTTCTAAATTAAAATATTTGATGGAAAATTTTGGAGAGCATATACAGGTAATAAGACCTTGGGGAAGGAGATTGCCAAGCTTAAAATAGATTTGACTCAAATAGAAGCTTGAAAAGTATAAGAACCAATATGAACTACTAGAAAACGTCTCCAGGTAATAAGACCTTGGGGAAGGAGATTGCCAAGCTTAAAATAGATTTGACTCAAATAGAAGCTTGAAAAGTATAAGAACCAATATGAACTACTAGAAAACGTTTGCAAAGAGAGGAAGAGGGAAAGAATTGGGAAGAAAAAAAATAGTTTTAGAGAAAGTTATAATGTTTGGCTATAATAGTAATTTAAGTTAGGGACATTAACAAAAATTTATACTAAAAAGTGGGTGTAAAAAGTTGTTTGGTGGTTTCTAATATCCCCTCCCAAACAAAGAATTATATTTAACACCGTCAATAACCCAAATTGTTATAAAACCCTTCAAGGTTTAGGCTTTCCTCTATTTTTCTTTTCATCCCAGCTCTCATGTCCTAAGACTCAGGCTCTATTTGGGATTGAGATTAAACATTTATATTTTAAAAGAAACAACATTAAACTATTTGATAAACACTAACTATTATAGATTAAAAGCTAACTTAATTGGATTTTATACTTATATGATGAAAAATTTATTATATTTTTATTAATTTTATCAAAATTATTGTTCAAAAGTTGTATTTACTACATACTATTAAGTTATACTTCATATACAATTTTTTTTTATAGTAGTTGTAGCTTACAAAACTACAGTATCTTAATACCGAACAAGGTCTCAATTTTATATTTATGTTGTCATAAAATACAAAGATAAATGGGTAGATCCTAAAAATTTGTGTTAAAGTTAAAAAATCAAGAGGAGTGCTACGGTCAGCCGTCCAAATGGGCGATTGACTCACTTGTTCTTCTTAAAATTAGACAAGTGTTCAATTTTACTTTTATTGGGACCCATAGATAGTAATTTGCCGCATTCATTTAATAAATCATTTGATATTATTTTACCCACCAATTTAAATATATTTACACTCTCAAATGACATTTGCTTCTCTGTTCCAACCTATACACATAAATAAATGTTTTTAAAAATTAATAATAAATTATAACAATTTAAATAATTTAGCATTATAAATGCAGGCAATCACTTTTCATATAAACTTGCTCTGATTATTCAAACATGATTTTAAAGAATTAGTGTTTTTAATAAATAAATACTAATTAGCTTAATAATTTTCATAATATAAACATAAAATAAATACACAAATTTCTACTATTATTCTACATTAACAATGACACCCAATCTGTATAGCAAAAATGATAGTATTTTTAATTTCAAATGAATAATAACCAATCTAATGTGATTTAGGTGATATTATAAAATGTTGTTTTATAAAGAGAAGTGAAATTACAAGAATAACTTTCGCCAATTTGCCACTGCTAAGATTATACTTTCAAACTAAAACTTTCACATACAAATGCTGTGCACTGACGCGGTGCTTTTGAAAGTAAGAACTGCGGGGTATGTGAAAAAAGGGTAGTATGCTGAAGTAGCTTTGCACAAAGAGGAGGACAATTTAATATTTAACCAGAGAACCAAAGGGCATTTTGAGTGTAAATATGTTTAAAGTGGTGGTTAAAATAATGTTGGAAAACTTATTAAATGAGTGAAACAAAATTATTAATTTATTATATGTGAAGTTTAATGAAAAGTGAAATTGGACATTTGTCCAATTTTAAGAGATGCCCAAGAGTCAGTCGCCCAAATGGTTGACTGACTATAAAAATCCAATTGCCATGTTCTATAAGAAAATACCAGTGGTCTCTTATAAAGTCATGAATCATAATTGCGTGCCCTAGTGACATAAAATCGTGCACTTGGCCATAGGATTTCTTTGTCTTCTACCGGCGGCCATAGGTGGAAAAAATGGACCACTTTTTCGATAAAAAAAAATCCATTTTTTTCTGATTTCTGCAGATTTTTTATTAACTTAATTGACTCAGAGCTGCAGTTCTCCGAGAGTCTTTATCGATACTCTTAAAAGTAATAAAAAAAAATAAACAATCACTCAATTTATTTTTCCTAAATCACAGAATCATAATCCACCTATATATTTAGAATCAATCCTAAAGTGGGTTCAGCTTCAGCAACAAGCTGCAGAATCAACCCTGAGATTGCTAAGGGGAGAGGGAAAAGAACTTAAAACACAACGAAAGGAATCGCAAAAGCCTAACTTCAATGAAGGACTCCAATTGGAACGGAATCTAAACTAAGTATCTGATGTAAAAATAACTTTCCATAAAAGAAAAGCACATTGAAACTCCACCAGTGAAAGCCCCATTCAGAGTAAAGCAGTTCGGCTTCAGTTCGGTTCAGTTCCATGTTCTATACATCATATTTGGTGAAAAGGAAGAATAAAATTAACAAAAGACATTACAAGCTGATCAATATGCACCACCTCAAATACAATTCATATGGACAGCAACACAACCGATAAGTCGAGGAGGGGGCGGTAAAACTCTCTTCCAGAATACCTCTCTTCCAAGACCCAGTTTTGAATGATTGATCCAAAAATTTGGAGAAACTGATCAACAGAAATGGAATGTACACACCAACAGGGAAAAGGATCAGCACAGTGATTAGTCAAAGCTTGATGTGCGACTCCATCTCCCTTGTAAATAATCTTCTACTGAGATGATTTGCTGGGTACTGCCAGCAGAAACTGAATCGTCATCCAAATCTAGCAATGCAAGATTAAGATGAGACTGGATATTAGTAGGGGATGCTTCCCCATCAATGCTATCGAGTTCCTCTGATGCACTGACTTGTTCCTTCGCCCAGTTTGTTGCTTCCTCATCACCTTGAAGGAGCTTCAAAACCTGTCCCATGACCAATAACCAATGGTGAATAAGAAACGCAGGAACCTAAAAACACTAAAGAAATTTTCTACATGAAAGCTTAAAGAAATTTTCTACATGAAAGTTAACTTACAAGGTTTATCTGAGGACGAACTGCGGGTGCTCGACTGATGCTAAGTGTTGCAGCTAAAACCATTCTCTCAATCTGATCATTATCATAATCAGTGTCTAAACTTGGATCTAGCAGTTGAGAAACCTTGCCATCTTTCAAAATCGGCTTTGCCTAAATATCATCGTCAATATCATCATTACTGTATATAAAAAACAAATTACGATAACCAATCAAAATTACATATGCAAGGTTTAACCACAGAGATAAACTCACCCACATAACAAGGCTCTCCTGACCCTTTGGATTTTCACTGTTAATAGGCTTTTTACCAGAAAGAAGCTCTAGCAGTACAATACCAAATGCATACACATCAATTTTCTCACTCACTTTGCCGTGCATGAAATATTCTGGAGCTAAGTAACTGCAAGAGAAAGGAAATGTTAATGACAAAAATCAGAAGGGAATAAGTAACTAGAGAAAGAATGAATGAGTTATGCACCCAAAGGTTCCCGCAACATCAGTACAGGTTAAATGGGATGAGGAAGTTGATAACCAGCTAGCGAGTCCAAAATCTGACAGCTGAAGAACCAAAACAAAATAATAATGACACAGAAGCTTGAGCTAATAACAAGAAGCACCATTGATAATGCATAATTAAACATACGACACCTGCGGTTCAAAATCATCTGACAGAAGAATGTTCGAAGATTTTACATCCTTGTGGATCACTGGTTGTTCACAGCTATTGTGCAGATAGTCCAGTGCCTCAGCTACACCCACAGCCACCTTATATCTCTCTGTCCAACCAAATGCATTCCCGTCCTTCTTATTGCCTTCATCAGAAAGTGGACATAAAGTGTAAAGAACAGCATCAATAGAGTAACGATAAATATTCTCATAAACCAGAAGGTATTTACCATGCAAATTTTCTTCTAGGCTTCCTCTTGATAAAAAGTCATAGACTAAGAGTAAGTTATTGTCCTCGAAACAGAATCCAAATAAGGAGATTATGTTCCTGTGGTGCAATGCTGTAATGATCTCAATCTCTGAAGCAAATTCCTTCAACACATCCTCTGATGGCTTCAAGATTTTCACAGCAAGTTCCTTGCCATCTGGAAGACAGCCTCTATAAACATGACTATGACCACCTTTACCGACCAAATATTCTGGAAAATTATAATCACAGCAGATAAGAAACATCAGATTCCCCAAAATAAAGTTAAGATCAGAACAAGGTGCAATTAAAATCAAAATAAGTTGAAATACTGTGAAGAATAGCACAAACCAGGCAGGAAATTAGATGTTGCCGAAAGAAGTTCCTGGTAGCTGAACAATCTACATGTTGATGAGTACCTCTCCTGTAAACCCTCCAACTCTTTAGGAAGTTCATTGTAAGGGGAAAGAGGAGGGCAAGCAGAGTCATGCTCAACAGAAACAATAGCACCGCTCTCTCCATCCAAGTTAGAACGATTATCCTCACTGGTGTCAGCAGAATGATTCTGTTTATGATCTGGATACACAACAGCAGAAGTATACCGGCTTGGTAATCTCAGCACCCACTGAATCAAAGATGTCTTCTTCGCAGAAGTTTTCTCCGGGTCTTGATGCTTGGGTAAGAGCACCCTCCGAAGGAACGGCCAACCATCCTGTTTTGACCTCGGTGATTCTCGAACAACAAGGGAATTATCACTTTGAACTGGAACCAACGCTAATGAATTGTCTACTACAGTCTCATCCCGAGCTAACTCTTCACACGATTGCGTTCTAGAATCACAATTAGTACATTCTCCTGGAACATCATCTGCATCATCAACCGTCACTTTCACATTATCGTCTGCACAAAATAACCCATCAGAGATACAAACCCTTAAAAGCAGTGTTTAAAGAAATACCTTGCAAATTATGTGTTCCTTCTCTCTGGAAAACAATTTTGCCATTTTCAACAGCAAAAACTCCGAAATTTTTGGACAATTTTCTTGCACAATACTTGGCAACAGAGACTGATGAACGGATTGTGCGATGAGTCTTAGAAATACCCACAATTACTTTAGCTTCACCGTATGACTTCGCTTCCTTCACAATGATTTTCTTCACTGATGTCCCTCTACACACTTTCAGCTTCAAATCAACCTAAATGCCGTCGTTTTAAAAAAATGAAAAAAAAAACAAAAGAATTAAAAAACTAATTTACATGATCTAACTAAACAAAAATGAAATATATTAACCAAGAAAATTAGAGAAATAAAATATAAAAAATTTAAAATTGGAACCTGTTTGAGATTGCAGAAACCTTCGTAAACAGAAAGCATAGAATCAAAAGTCTTGACTAAAGACAGGAGCGAACCAGTGCTCTCTACAGAAGACAAAACAAACACTACAGCCTTCAAATTTCACAGTATTTACAATCATACCACCCCCAAACAAACTCTAAACTTTGAAACCGTAATGCTTTACCAGTAATGGTGTCGAGAACATGAAGAGCAATGATACAGTCACCGGGCTGTGCGACCTTCACCAGCGCCCACGTCAGCAACTCCCTACTCTCCCCATCGAACTTCACTCCCACCACCACAACCTTCCCCTGACCGCCACCTTCACCGTACGTACAGTCACCGACCAATCTCATTTCTACAAGAACGCCGTCGTTTTTTTTCTTTTTAGCTCTTTTTTTTATTTTTCCTCTCTCCCTTCACAAATCAGTCTCTCTCACTCACTCGTATGGTCAGAAAGAACACGGGGAACAGAGGTAGGAGGAGATTTCAAGTGTCTTTTTGTTTTAACTGCTCGCGAGAATCGATACGGTGTTTCTTATGTCTTGTCTATTTTCACTTTTTTGGGTTTCGGATTCGATCTGGACCGTCGGATTAATAGACTTTTTAGAGCGTCGTGATTTGTGGAAGCTGTGCGTTGGTTTTAACGAATGGATTTTTGTGATTTGACAGGAACGTTGTGTCCAAATTGTTGAACAAATTAGTGAAAAATAATAAAAACAAAATAAAATATTTATTTTTATTTTCAAATATCCATGTTCAATTATTTTCCCTATTTTCCTTCACTAAAATAGTAAAATTTAGAAGGTTGAAAACCTGAAATAAGAAAACTTTTAATGTTGTCCAAATATTGTACATTTTATAATTATTTTCAACATTAAATTTTGTTTAACCGAGGGCCATAACATACAACCTAAACAGTATTAAGTAGTAAGATTTTATTGATTTTTATTAACTTTTTGACTTACCTAAACAATAGCATATAATATTTTTAAAATATTAGAATTGGACCGTTAAATAAAAAAAAAATTAAATTTTCAATGGTGATTATAATACCCAAAAGTATTGTAACTGTCAAATGATAAGATTTTGTTGACTTTCTAATCATTTGATGACAGCCAAGCTGTGGGGGTGTAATATTCGTATAATACTATAGTTGGAACCATATTTATTTGTTCTCTTTACTCTTTCACATTTAAATTAAAAAAAGTATATTCTATACTCATTTTTTAAATCTAATTTTAATACTAATTCAAACAAAAATATTATTGTTATTAGCATTATTATCATAATATTTAATGAACATACTCACAAAAATAGTAACCCATTTTAAATTCAGTTACTAAGTTATGATATCCTAATTTTTGTAATTATTTTATGAAATTTTATTTAAAATCTAGACATAGTTTTAGTTTATTTTTTACAAAATATATTATTTTATAATTAAAATTATTTTTAATTAAAAAATGTACTTTGAAACACTCTCACTTATTCATAAAACATGGAGAAAATACAATTCGTGAATAAAATCACTAATAAATATGGTAATGATTATGAGCATGGATTTTTCATTTTTAATTAAACCTTTCTTCTTTTTTTGCTTTCAAGTCCTAATCATGGTAATTAACTAATAACAATACATTTATTAAGGACTACATTGGGCACATGAAGGTGCATCATCATTAAAATAATAATAATAATAACATATGATAACATCTGTTTAGGATTTTGACAATAATGGTCCTCATTGTAATAAAAAAAATTAAAGAAAAGAAAAAGGAAGGAAGAAAATTCCAAGCGGTTGCCTTATCTCTTTATTATTATTTTCTTTTGTAAAATATTAAATAAATGAAAAAAAAAACTTTGAAGTCAAAAAACAACATATAAGTAAATGGTAAGAAAATTTAAGCAGAATCTTAACAAGAAAGTTTCGAGATGAATACTTTTTCTTTTCTATGCATATTGTTCTTCAAGAAAAAATATTAAAACATTAATTAGTAAGAATTGATATCATTAATAGATGATATGAATTAAAATGAAAGCTTTTTGCACCATTTAAAAATCATATTTTAGCCTAATAGTTTTCTAGTAGTTTGAAATCATTTTATGAGAATTAACCATACATTAGATAGTTCTTCAAAGGTTCAAAAATGAAATCGTCAAATTATCTTCTAGAAAATATTTTTTTAGAAAATTTCTAAAATTCATCTCAATACATGAATCCATGACGGAGGGACCTTGAAAAAGTGAAGAGCAAAAAATGGAGCTTTCTTAATTGAATATTCCATTGAATTGATTGCTCATATCTTTCTTTATTTTTGGCTTGTTAAGTTACTAAATTGACCAAATTACTTTACTTTATTTATAAGTCATATAAACTAAAGTTATTAAAATAATTAATTGAAAAAAAAAGGACAATGATGCCGATTATATCTGGGCCTCACTCAAAGAATTGTGGGGCTATAATTGCTGCTTGCCACTAAAAGTGACGATTCTCCTAAATTTAATGTCTTCTCTCAAGTATCTTTTTATTCTTTACTCTTCTAAGTCATTTATTCTATTGACTCTTTTAAATTTGGCAAGATGGTAATATTGAAATAGGGGTGTTTCTTTAAACACTACTCGAGTAAAATCATCTTAACTTCAACAAAAAATAATTATAAATATTCACCACCATCACTTAAAATCATAACAGGTGGATAATAATATCAAACAAAAATCATAACCGATAATCTATATTTAAGTTTTACTTGAACAGCAATAGTACTACACTGACAAGAGATCATATCTAGATACTTACTTGCAAATTGATTTTCGCATTCTAAAAAAAAGGTCCAAATTCGTATGTGCTCCAAAAAATATTATATTTAAGTTAATTTTACTATCATGTAAACTAACCACTTGCAAAATTTAGACTTTACAGAAGTAAAGCTATATATATTGTGATATACAATATTTAGATTGAATTGATATGGAAATTTAACTAGATAATTCAAGACTTGTGCTATATAATATAAATAGGGATTTCGTTCTTATTTAAGAGCGCCGGAAGTTGGACTTGGCGTCTCCTTCATCCAAGTCCCACCATTATAAAGTAAAGATATAGGCATATAGCAGAGAATATGTGTTCATTTTAACATTTGAAAAACATTTTTCAATAGTTGCGCTTGCACGCGACATCATTGTTTGGCCTACTTTAGCTTTCCATTGATGCTTAATTCTAAATATCGTCGGCAAGCACCCTCAATTTAAAAAGAAAAAAAGATAAATATTGGAATTTAGGGAGTAAAATTTTTAGGGTAAAAATTTGTTTAGTCCATATATTATGAGATTAGTATCAATTTAGTCCCTGTATTTTTAAAAACACCTCAAAACATCCCTGCTACTAAATATTGACACTTATGCCATTATTTTTTATTATTTTTAACTTACTTTTACAATATTACATTTTTACAATAATATTTCTTTTTTGGATATTAATAAAAAATTAAATTATCAAATTAAACTCAAAAATAAAATAAAAACAAAAAAGGTATATATTAATTTTTGTGGAAGCTCACGTATGTCTAAAAAATTAATATCGTAAAAAATTACATTATCAATTTTTTTAGAAAAATTAATATTTTAACTCAAGAGTGTATTCCACAAAAATTAATATATTTTATTTTATTTTTTGGTGTTAAACTGGTAATTTATTTTTTTCTTTTTAATAATGTCTAAAAAAATTATTATAATGGCAAAAATGTCAATAATTTAATGGTAGGGATGATTTGAGGTATTTTTAAAAATATAGGGACTAAACAGGCACTAACTTCAAAATATAGGGACTAAACGAGCTTTTACCCAAATTTTTATTTATCACATCGGTTAAAATTAATTAACGAAGGTTGAAACTACTATTCGATAAAAATTCACGATAGGTGTTTTGGGTTATTTAAAAAAAATACATAAATTAACTTAATAATTAACTCTAATTACAAGTATTAAAAGAATATTTGTCCTTTCACACATGTATCATGAATTTTTATTACAATCTAATGGTAATAAGATTTCCTTTCCACGTATGTGAGGAGGGTTCAAATTTCAAACCTCTTATTTCTCTACTTAAGAGATTTTACTAACTGACTTAATTAGTTTAATATCAAATCCATTTTACGCACACATGTTTTCTTTTTTATTTGTTGTTCAATTTTAAGTATTATCATGATATTAATTTATGCTCCTCTCATTACTACATCCCAAAAAAAAAAAAAAATGCTCGTGTTTGGCCTACTTTAGCTTTACGTTGATGCTTAATTCTAAATATCGTCGGCAAGCACCCTCAATTTAAAAAAAAAAAAAGAAGATAAATATTGGAATTTAGGGAGTAAATTTTTTATTTATCACATCGGTTAAAATTAATTAATGAAGGTTGAGACTACTATTCGATAAAAATTCACGATAGGTGTTTTGGGTTATTTAAAAAAAATACATAAATTAATTTAATAATTAACTCTAATTATAGGTATTAAAAGAATATTTATCCTTTCACACATGTATCATGAATTTTTATTACAATCTAATGATAATAAGATTTCCTTTCGACGTATGTGAGGAGGGTTCAAATTTCAAATCTCTTATTTCTAGATTTTACTAGCTGACTTAATTAGTTGAATATCAAACTCATTTTACGCACACATTTTTTCTTTTTTATTTGTTGTTCAATTTTAAGTATTATCATGATATTAATTTATGCTCCTCTCATTACTACATCCCAAAAAAAAAAAAAAATGCTCGTGAATTGTTCAAAACTTTTTACAATGCAATCCATAGATTTTGACCATTTAAATTTGAAATGGGAGGGATAAAATTAGCCGCTCTATAATATATGTTATCTTGCCGTATAAATTGGACGGTTCGTTTGTTTAAAACTTAGATTAAATATTTTTCAGGTGCTTTAATTTTTTGGCCTACTAAATACTAATCTAAAAGTTGATGGATGACGAGTGTTTCGTGGGTCTTGCCTCCTTCACCCACTAATTGCATATGTCTACTGTCTAGTCAAAATGCTTTGCCACATCACATGGTATTCAATCTTATTCAGCGATTTGCTTCACCCACTATATTACTTATTATAATAGAGTATAATCATATTATAATTTAATACTATATAATTATATTATTTATAAACCAATATCATATTATATTATAATTTATTTTGATGTATAAATGTTGAATATAATTTGTTTAATTTAAATTTATTTTTATATTTAGTATTTAAGTAAATAATATTTGATTAAATAAAATTTATAGATTTATTTTTATTTATTAATTAATAAAAATAAATGATTATATTTAAAATATAAACAATGTTTCAATACGATACAATCTAAATATTAATTCTCACGGTCTTATTTTATACAATTTTTTATTGTATTGGCCATCTTCTTAATGCAGTACAATGCAACTAAAAAATTAAAATTAAACATAAGTTACTATAAAAATAATGTTTTAATGTAATACTATACAATATAATGGAACTTGTCAGCACTTAAATTACACTGTATATGAATACAATATGATAAAAAAGAACCTACATCTTGTAGACTGTAGAGGATTCAACAATAAAACATGCATCGTATGTTGTATAAAAAAATAATTATAACCCATAAAGATTCAGTTAAAATATGTAATCCCCTGCCCATATCATGATGATTATAAATTTATAATTGAAACGAACGCAATGCAAAGCAAAATGACATAAATCCTTTGGCATTTCCAAGGCCGTTTTCAACTTTCATGTAAGGGTAATTGAAATTATTTTGTTGACTTTTAAGTCGTATTTTTGGCTTTTATTAACATCATAGATTCATATGTAGTCAAATTTAAGGGCTATTCGCCAATTGGGAAAGGCAGGACCCAAAACAGAGCACGGCATATATTCTTCAATTTATTTTTTTAAATCACACGTTCCCATTCATCATCGGATGCCCATTGTTTAATTTCATGTTGCTTTATATCTTCACCACTTGTTCCCATTACCAATACTCCCATTTAGTGTCCACATCAAATCTACTAGATAACGGCACACAAAGGTTACCAGAATGAACTCAAATAATGTACCCTTTTTTTTTTTTTAATTACCGCGCGTGTTGACGTCAGGATACAATTATAAATAATTAAAAAAGTCGGGGGGGCTCGAGTAATAAAATGAGAAAATATTAAAGAGAGTTGGATTTCACTCTAGTAGGTAAAATATTTTAGA
The DNA here is from genome assembly GCF_022201045.2 of Citrus sinensis. Classification (NCBI taxonomy): domain Eukaryota; kingdom Viridiplantae; phylum Streptophyta; class Magnoliopsida; order Sapindales; family Rutaceae; genus Citrus; species Citrus sinensis. The sequence goes on along the minus strand of NC_068562.1, from coordinate 22,634,999 downwards.
GGAAACAAACATAAATGCACAATTAATTATATATTTTATTTTTTTTCAAATTTTTACAATCTAAAATACATATAATCAAAAGTCAATTGGGAGCTTAGGATATGTACACTTTGTAGTACAATATAGAAATTTGGTGAGCTGCATTAACTTGAAAATCTATTCTACGAATATATGGTGATTTCTTATATTAACTTGAAAATCTAATCTACTCTACGAACTTGAACGTAACTTATTTTTTTCGATTGATTTCATATATATATATAAATATATATATCCCCGCCATTCTTTCTTAGATGAGTTACATATTTTCTTGGCACCTCTCTAGGATTTACACATGCAACATAGATTATTATCAAATGTAAATTTCTTATTATTTAAATATTTCATTTTTTTTAAAAGCAAGGATTAGAAATTTGATAGGCGCTGATTGGTTAGGTCTAAAATTTCTTGTATTTTATTTTTAGCCTGTGCATAATTGATTATCTTAAATAGGAAATTAAAGTACTGCATATCTTATGAGATGATGATATGTTTTCTTGTCATGTCTAAATAAAACTCTCTGTAACAATGAAAGCAACAGAAACGTGACCGTCATAATGAGGTTAATTAAGATCACAAGTATTAAGATTTAGATATATAGTGGAATCTTTATGCATGTGAGTAAATTAAATAATTTGACAATTGACTGGTGTTTGTGTTAGCACATGCAAGCACTGTTATATATATATATATATATATATATATATATATATATATAGTAGTTTTCTAACTCAAAATTTTAAAGTGTAAGAAAAATATGAGAAAAATTTAAAATTACATGATTTTAAAAATTTAAAATTTAAAGTGGTTAAATTATAAGATTTATATATTTTTTAAAATTTTTTTGTACTTTAAAATTTTAGATTAAAATATTTTTATATATACATATCTGTCTGCGCGCGCGCGTGTGATTTTGTGTGTACATGTGCAGACATAATGCATGACGAAATTTTGACCTAGAGAGCCAACCCAACACGTGCTCTACGAATTGACACCCATTTATTTTGCATTTTCCATCCACTTCACACAATAGGATGATTGATTGATGGCCAATCAATACCCTTGATCAAGAACTAATCACAAACAGAGGAGACCAAATCAAAAGCAAGATCAAGGCAGCAGTCAAAACAAAAACAAGAAATATGAACACCCGAGAACAGAGTACAAACTTGAAAATTTTGACGAACAAGAAGAGCACTTAAAGCTCCTTTAATTAGTGAAACATGAAACCAGAAATATGAAGCATATTATAAGCTTCAAATCGATGCCAAATTAGCTCCGTAGCTCCTAGTATTTGTAGAGATACTAGCGTAAAAAGATCCCATAACAAACAACTATTAAAAAAAAAATCCCAAAAAATCAACTCAAGGTCAACTAAAATAATTAGTCGGTTAGAAGAGAAATTGAATAAATAAATGATGTTATGTTATGTGTTCATTTATTTTGAAAAACTAACATATAAATAGTAATTCTATTAAATTTAACTGTATATATCATATATATAATAATTAATTATATTAGTTTTGAAACACTTCTTTGATCCCGACTATTACAGAAAACATAAAAAGAGAAAGTATTCTAAATTCAAACATCTATGAAGATATAAATTAATGAGAATGTATTTAAGTTCAACTACTTTTGCATTCCATTGATGCTTAATACTTTTATCTTCTATATATACTATCAACAAGCACCCTTTAATTCTTAAAAAAAAAAATCCCACCCTTTATAAAATTTTTCTTGGAAAATTTAATTATATATAGGTTGGATGAAATAAACTCTACACTCAGATATATTCTTTTTGTTCAAACTATTACGGTACCTCAGGTTATAGAAAGAGTTAACTAGTGACTCTAACCTTTGTTATCCAAAAGTAATTAAAAAAAATCTTCTTTTGTTGATTCTTTAATTTTATTTTTTTTACTGTGTGACAGAGTGAGACCTCAAATTTCTTACATAATATCAAATATTAAATTAACATTACTTCCTTCCAACTGGGACATTATATTTATAAATGATCAGTACATATACAAAGAAAAAATGTTCAATGGATTTGATCATTCAAAGATGTAATGGGACACCTGGGAATAAAATAAAAAGAGCGATCCATTGAGATGGGACGGATATTTATTTGCCTTTTTCTCTATATATGTTTCGATATCAATTGATGTGTCCTTTTTGTTGCCTTTTAAGCTGGACGGTTTGTTTGTTTACAACTTGGATGAATGCCTTTCACGTGCTTTTGCTTGCTAAAGTGGGTGGATGATGATTGAGTGTTCATGGGCACTAATTGCATAGCTAACCAAAATGCTTTGCCACATGATATTCGCTCTTAAAAAGAGATTGTAAATCTTATTTTTTTTTAAATACATTTAAAGAATTAATAGTAATATTTGTGATTGCGTAAATAACACAGATACTGTGAGAGGGTTTCATAAACTTACTGCATATCTGGGTTGTGATAGACTGTTAAATAATCATTCATTTAAGAATTTAACACTCAAACTATCTTTGAAGTGTCATTTTTTGTTAACTATTTATAAAAATTGTATATAGAGAAAAAAAAAACCACACTAGACAGAGCTTTTAAGCACATGCTTTTATCGAAGTAAGATGGTAAAGAAAAACATGTAGAGTTTAGAGGATTAAATCACTAAATCATGCATCTTATATTAAGCATATAAAAAAAAATTAAAATCTAAAAATTTAGGTCGTGTTTAGAATTGAGAGTGGATAGTTGTATCTTAAAAGTTACAATATAAAAGTGTTTGGTAAACATTAATAATTGTAGCTTGAAAGCAAATATGATTTAATTCTATACTTGTATAATGAAAAATCTATAATATATTTATTATTTTTTTCAAAATTACTTTTAAAATTCATATTTGCTATACATTATCAATTTTATTTTACAATTATAAATTTCTTTTAAACGGTAGTTGTGACTTAAAAACCGTTACACCTCAATACTAAATAAGACCTTAATTAAAATAAACTGCAAACAAGAATCCCACGACCACTATGGATATTAGGCATGTATATATATTTGAAAATTATTATGTCGACTTTTGGGCTGTAGCAAATTAACTAAAAGCAAAGCAAAATGACATAAATATTCCTTTGGCATCTGAGCATTTCCAAAGGCTGTTTCAACTTCCATGTAAGGGTAAGGCCATACTGTACTTCTGGCTTTTTGCTACAACATATATAGTCAATTTTAAGGGCTGTTCGCCATTGGGAATGGCAAGACACAAACAGGACATAGCCTATATATATAAATTTATTTTTTACCACTTGTTCACATTTCATCATCACATCAGATGCCAATTGTCTAATTTCATGTTGCTTTAGTGCTTTATAATTTATATTTTGACAACTTGTTCCCATTACCGGTACGTTGGATTCAGATCAAATCCTCTCGATTGCAGCACATAAAGGTAATTAGCGGAATGAACTCAAAGATACAAGGATTTTTTTATGTTACCGTTTTAAGGTCAAAGATACAAGGATTAATTTGAGAAAAAGTAGGTAGGGACTTTAGTGGTGAAATAAAAAAATTAGAGATCTAACTGTCATTTTCCTAGATAAAATGTTTCAATGGATACACATTTTCTATAGGTTTAAACGTTCTTTTATTTTTTATTTTACCCATAGCATAATTGTTATCTAAAACTCTCTTAGAACAATGACCGCAACAAGAACATGTGAAGGTTAATTAAGATCACAAGACTGAAGATTGGGATAGTGGAATCTTATGCATGTGAGTAGATATATAATTTGACAATTGACTGGTGCATTAGACTGGTGTTTGTGCTACCACATGCACTGCAGGATCAATGCAGACATAATGCAAGAGGAAATTTTGACATAGAGCCGACCCAGCACGTGCTCCATGAATTGACACCCATTTAATTTGCATTCCAATGCCATTCACTATCGTTTACAAACAACTGGCCTTAGTTTATGATTATGAAGCCTCAAAGTGAGTCTAGCTATCCACAGTCACCGGTCCTTGTTGTGCGTTTTGTAACACACATCGCTCAACATATGTTGATGGCGCCTTGTAAACAATGTCTTGTTTGACATGTCTCTACATGTGTATGTATCTAAATTTTAGGTTGTATATATTTATATATTAATTAAAATAATTTCTAAAAAAAATCCACGTCTCCTTTGCTTGTTTGCATTCAATCCGTATATATACATATACATATACATATTCACACATATATACATACCCTAAACGTAACACCGCTTTAATAAAATAAAATTGATATATTTATGTAAAATCTAGAGAAAGAGAATTGACAATATGCATAAATAGACAATATCAAACAAGAGGACCTATCAAGGCTACTTTCATAATACTCCTCCTGAGGGTGGAGCTTGGAGGTCTATCACACCTAGTTTGCTAATATGTCGATAAAATGGATCTTTTCCAAGTGGTTTTGTAAAGATGTCTGCAGTGATAGATGTCCATGTATAATAAGGAACAAGCAATCGAGATCGCATCTTGTCACGAATAAAATAACAATTCAGTTTTACGTTTAGTCCGTTCATGAAAGGCCAAAAATTTTCGACAATATGGATAGTAGCTTGATTGTCACAAAGAACTTTAATTGGCTCTGGATGGGGAAAACTGAAATGAGAAATAAAAACTTAAGCACTGCAGGTCACAGGTTAATGTCGCAACCACTAATTGCTTCTTAATCTTCCAATAGATTGGACTAGAACCAAGCATAGTACAATAACCAGTAACGGGTTGACGCATGGTGGGATAGCTTGCCCAATCAGAATCACAATAACCACGAATATGTAAATTGCTTGAAGAAGATAGAAGTATTCCTTTGCCTTGAGATTCCTTCAAATATCATAATAGTCTCAAAGCTGCATCGATATGAGTGGACCGTGGTTCATTTATAAATTGGCTCATAATATGTACTACATGAACAATATCAGGCCTTGTGATGGTGAGCTAAATGAGTCTGCCAATCAACTTTCTATATCATGAAGGCTCAGGCAATAGAACACCATCAGTTGGCTTAAGGTGAAGTTGTTGCTCTATAGGAAACGCTGAAACTTTTGCATCAAGCCAGCACATATCTCGTAAAATGTCTAATGCAAAGTTAGTTGTTTGTATCTAGTGGTAATTGGACATGAAGTGTAGGTAATGAAGGATAAAGAAAGTCAAAGGGGTCTTGAAGTGGGTTTGGTAAAATAGGTTCTTGGTCATGAGAGGCTAATGCATTATGAAATGAAAACCTATGTCATGGAAAATAGCATCACGTGAAGTATAAACAGTTTTACTTTCAATATCATACACGAGGTATCTTTTTAAGCCATATGGTTATCCAATAAAGGTTCTAGCTCTGGCTCGTTGGTCAACTTTCTTTTTGATTCTATGATTATGAGCAAAGCATAGATACCCAAAAATACGAAGATGAGAATAATTTAGTTTGGATTTGAAAAGTATTTCATGAGAGGATTTACCTGACATTAATGGTGTTGGCATCTTATTGATGAGATATGTAGCTGTAAGAACACATTCCCCCTAAAATTGTATTGGTAAATTTTGATTGGAATCGTAGTGTGCGAGCAACTTCAAGAAGGTGGTAATGCTTTCACTTTACCACTCCATTTTATTAGGGTGTGGCCGCACAGCTATGTTGATTATAATGCCAAGCATCCGAAAGAAAGATTTCAACTCCTAAGAAAGGAATTCAGTACTATTTTCAGTTCTAATTTTTTGAATTTGTGCATCAAATTAGGTTTTTAATGAGAGAAAAGAATGATTTCAAGTGAATTATCATTTCATCTTTAGACTGTATGAGATATAACTAAGTACAATGAGAAAAAACACCAAAAATAGTTAAAAATAATGTCTTAGATATTGAGGTTGAGTTAAGGCACTCCAAATATCATAGTGAATTAACTGAAAAGGTTTATTTGTGCGAATAACACTAACTAGAAAATATAAACGGGTTTGTTTTGCTAGAGGACAAAAATCACAAACATAATAAAAAATAATTAAAAAATAATATGTCTTAGACATTGAAGATTGAGTTAAGGCACTCCAAATATCATAGTGAATTAACTCAAAAGGTTTATTTGTGCGAATAACACTAACTAGAAAAGATAAACAAGTTTGTTTTGCTAGAGGACAAAAATCACAATCATAATCATGCAAACTTGAAATAGATGAATAATGTTAAGCCAAAGTTTTCAAACGGTTCAAAGATGGATGCCCAAGTCGCCAATGCTAAAGATCGAAATGCTGAAAATAATAAAGCTATCATTAACTTTACCCACTCCACTCTTCTTCTTCGTGTAAAGGTCTCGGAAGGCACAATGATCAGAGAAGGAGGTCAGTGAATAGGAATGGAATTTGGTTAATTGGCTGATAGGTAAAAGATTGAATTTAAAGGATGGGATGGAAAAGACATTATCTAATTTAAAGTCCAAAGAAAAAAAATAATAGTTCCAACATATGTAATAGAAACAGTGGTATGATTTAGTAATTGTACTCTAAGACACTCTGGATATGATTTATAAGAAGAGAAAAGATTTAAAAAGGAGTTGTTGGTTTGTATTGGTATTGGTGTCAATGCGCAAATGTACACAACAAGT